>NC_044313.2:45202918-46402918 GCF_007474595.2 Lynx canadensis | reverse complement strand
CTTTTTCAACAGCAGAAATGATTATTTGTTCTGCTCTTTCTTCCTTTGGGTCACATCTCACTTACCCTTTTTAATCACAGTTGGATCCTGATCGTTCCTCAATAATACTTTGATTCTTACCGATTCTCTAGTCTAGTAGCAAATGTTCTCTTCCAAATCTTCTCCAAATTCAGTAAGCCTCTGTTAACCACACACACTATTCAGTGACACTTTCTTTTTCTTCCAAGACCTCTTTGCGTCTTTGACTTCTTTTTATGTCTAAGAATAGTGGAGCCCTTCTTTGCTGAGGAATACATTGCTATTTGCTCTTCTCACCTCTAAAAAAGCCTTAATTTCTTCTGTTTAATTTGCATCTTCAAATATTCAGTCTCTTCATTATTGCTCACTCTTCTCCTTCAGGAATTAAGAACAGGTTTAGAATAAATCACTGAAATCTCCATGACCTCCTTTAGACAATACATTTTGCTTCTTCCCCAGCAGAGCCTGACAATTTACTAAACGAATGGTCATTCTCATTGGTTTAATAGTCAGTTCTTTTCATTTTCCCCAGCTGACCCTCTGCCGGAATTGCTAATAAACTGCAGAATTGGACAGTGGCAGTCAGGAAACATGGCTAGGGCAGGAGGCCTTGCTAATCCATAGGCAGTGTTTCGGGAACCAATCACATTGCAGAAATTATAGTCTTGTCTCTTGAGGTAGAGCTCTCCTATCTCTTCTAATATCGCCAATATAAGGATTGTTTTTATGTACAGACTGAACCACTCTTGAGGACTGTTTACTGCTTTCCATTTAGCTTTCCCTTTGGACTGGCTGAAGTAATTGCTTGCTTTCCAATGTCAGGGCTCTTTGGATGTGTGCTATAGTTTTTAGCTATCTCAGTGTTCTCTACACGGAACTATAAAGATATCTCTTGTCTTTTTTATATGTATTCTGCATTTCTTCTTCATCTGTAAATTCATTCGCATCGTTATCACCAAAGTAAAAGTAGTACCTTGTGCAAATGGATCACATGGCACATGTACAGGGTAAGTTCCCATGTTTTATCTAATTTGAGCCTCACACCAAATTTATGAGGTTGATATTATTACTTCCATGTTACAAACAGGGAAATTGAGGCTGGGAGAGGCTCCGACCCTTGGCTAGTTGCTTCGCTAGCGTGGTGCCCATTCTTGGATGCTGAGTGCCTTGATCTGTAATTCTGCTTTCCTAATTGCTCTTGACAAAAGGAAACAAGAACATGCTGGAGAAGCAATAGGCTTTCCAGATGGGTTGCTGGACTAAATGGCCTTTAATGTTTGCTTCAATCTGGGTATGCCTGGTTCTCTTCTGATTATATTCAGTAGTATTGGACAATCAATGCAATTGTCTTACCGAATGAGAGATGGCTGACTGAATTATCATGTTCAGCAATTATTTTCTTAATATCTTCTATTTTGATTAAGAAAGAAATCCCAAGTCCTCTAAGGGAAAACATGTATTTATTTGCACTTAGAATTCAGTAGTGAAGAGCCTGGGCCACTTGACTAATGAATGATCTTGTGCTGGTTTCACCTTTCTGTACCTTAGCCCCTTGTGCATAACAGGGGATGAATAACATACCTGCCTATAGAGTTTTTGTGTGGTTTAAATGAGTGCACACAGGTAAAGGACTTGGAATGGTGCCTAGCACATCGTACGTTCTTAATCACCAGCTGGCATTACTTTCTGTAAAAATAGAAAAGCTGTGTAAAACTGTCATTTTTAACAATAGTTATTGTCAACTGATTTATAGCTTAAAGCTGCTTGTAGTATTTGACCACTGACTATTTGCAAAATACTTTATAGGCACTATCTTATATAAGTCAAATTAACAGGTAGTGACAATTATCCTTATCATTTAATGGATGAGGAAACTGAGGCATAAGGAAGTTATTGAACATACTTAAAATTATAGAAGAAAGATTTCAACAGGTTTGTCTGCAGAGAGGCAATATGTCCGGCTAATATGCTAAGCCTTTCTGGTCTGTTCTAGATTAAGCAATGATTAAGTAAAATTGGAAGCCTTTTAAATACAATTGGGAGTGATATCGCAGAATTGCACCTGTATTCCAGTTATACTATAATCAAACGTTTTAAATTATGTACCTTGATAAGCCACTGGAATGACTGGTAAAATTATAATAATGGAAGTAGATCCTTGCACTGAATGTTTACTATGAGGCACTTTACTTCAATTCTGTCAACTTGAACCTCTCTGAGAGGCTGGAGTACAAGAAGCCTTGCCGCCCCCTTGCCCATTATACTTTACCAACTTGCTCTTCATCTTGTCAGTTAAATAAAAGAACATTCAAAAAATATGTTTGAAAATCTTTGTTCTTTAGTCTTTCCTAGATGAATATCAGTAATAGGAGGAAAAGTATCTAAAACACATATGGGTGGCAGGGGGGGTGGGAGGGGGGTACTATAGGAGAGTTAATTAAGTAAGATTATTTTCAAAAACAAAACCTTCTAGCTTTTAACTAATTCATCATAGAGATAAAGCAATATAGTTTCATGCTTCATAACAGTTTAATAAATATTACTAAAATATGGCAACTGCCACGACGACTCATTAGCAAGCTGTTTGTGTAATATAAAGTTATCCAGAATGGTTTTGGGGGAGTTGGTTTGTCAATGTAATACACACAGTAATCTCTGAAGAAAGTCAGGAACATATGGTCCATGCTCATCAGCTAACCCCAGGGGATTGCACCAGAATCTCTCTTCTTACAACTACATGACATTGAGAGGAGAGATTGGGAGAAGATAGGGGGAAGAAGAACGGGAGGGAAGAGAAACATTGATTACTCAAACCGTAAAATCGCACTTGGAAGCATAAATCAAGAATCACAAAGTTAACGTCTTCGAGGAGTCTGTTAAAATACAAGTTGAACATTGCGGCACTGGAAATTTTCAGAATATAAATTCTGAATCTTGGCACACTGTTAAAATTAATCATTTCAGCAACAGCACTAAAATGCTGCATGTAGCATGCTACTGGCCAACATAAATGAGTCTAATTCCATCTATTTATCAAAATCAAGGTTCTTTTGAGCATATTTTCAATGTTTTAAATTCTGAAGTTTACATACATATTAAACCATCTCTCTCAAAAGGAATAGGACATATTTTTCAATTTAAAGAGTCCTATCTTGCCTTAATTAAGTCTGTGTGAATAGAAAATTAAAGTTAACAACATCTGTCAATGATCAGTTATGTATAAGTAGAATTATATACTTTAAAGAATATTTTTATTTAATAATCATCCCTGCTCCCTGGAATTGGGTGATCAGGAACTTTTTTTCACATAGTATGACCACAAAATGTTGAGTAACGATAACAGCACAGGATAAGACCTGGCTATTAGTTACAGAAATAAAATGATAGGTTAAGAACTTTGCATTCTGGAGCATCTTCTTCATGGACAAATTATCCCAGGAGTACATTTTTAAGACAATTCAATGGAGCTCTTACAAATGCATTGCTTTTGGTTATTTGGAAAACTTTTCAGGGAGATATTAGTTTGTCAGTTTGACATCTGTGTGCTTCTGTTTTCACTTTCTCTAAAAGCCTTTCTGTTTCACATTATAAAATTAATCTAGGCGAGGTGTGGCCCCAAACCCTCCCCCATGCAGGGTCAGTCTAAGGCCCTTTGAAGAGTATGGCTTTATAGGGATACTGTAAGTAGTGTAATTAACAAAACAAAGCAAGTTATATCTTAAAATCGATACTTATAATAAGTGTGTAATCCTTTCATGGAAAATTTGTATTCAGTGAGGAGTGGGAATAGGATATATCCATATTGATATTGATATCTCTCTCCTTGTTTGTGTATCTATATTGATATCGATACATGTCATATATATATATATATATATATATATATATATATATATATATATGGGATATTTTCCTGAGAAAATAAATGAACTGAGAAGTAACAGGGGGAAAACTATAATGTGGAATATGGCTACAACATATCCAGACAAGAGGCTTTAAATGGAGAAATTTATAAGAAAACATTAAAATTGCCAACTATAAAGATTTTAAAGATAGAGTTAATATTACATTTATTGAGGCATCTGAAGCTCGGTCAGACTCTTCTCAATGAGTCTATTTTAAGGTGAAGTTATTAAAGGCTGGCTTCCATCTCACAGAAATTATTTGAAGTTGTTTTATGTGGAAACAGCCTGCCTCATGTGATTACACTCTGAAGCACTCCAGCTAGAGGCGGCTATGTGACTTGAAATTTAAATATAAAACAAATTCAGTCGGGTGCCAGGGTGCCAGCCTGCTGGACTGCCATATTGGGGGGAGGGGGAAGCAAGGGGCAGGGGGTTGAATGGAGACGGGAATGTGTGAAAGGGAAGACTTCAAACTTTGGGGCTGGAAGAGCACAGGGCGCTGCAAGAAGCAATGTGTCGAGCTGAATAATTCATGATGCAGTACTAATTTTGACTCTGGAGAAAATTGCTTTCTCACTGTGCCAAAAGCTAGGCAATGAGACCAAAAATCAAAGAGGAAGCTAAAAGGAAGGGGAGAAAACATCCCGAATCAACACAATATCAGATTGACAGCCTGTTTAAGGTTGCAGGTATTGTCAAAACACTTGAATGCATATTGTAAACTTTGCCTAAAATTGAACATTCATATTTATGCACATACTGATTTTTATGCAGTAATAGGTAAATATTATATAATTATCTTCAAAAACAGCTCCTTGGTATTAATGCAGACACTTCCAGTGAGGAAATGAGCATTTGTGTTTGTCATGGATCCTTGGTAAAAACACGCTGCACGTCTTGGTGTAGTGTAAAGGATCCATCATCATTTTGTCCCTACAGAGTCATACGGGTGCCAGAAATGACCTTTTGAGCTAATTAACAACACTGCCATAAATGTGGAACTTGATAAATGTTAATATTTATTGGATTCCTAAAATCCAGATGGTGTTCGTGGTCGTCCAGTCTCCCTTAGAAGATGGAATGAAAGTGAGAGTTCTAAATACAACCGTAGGCATTCTCTCACCTGTACATTTAATTCTTTTCTTTAGTGATTAAAATGAATTATGAATATTTCTAAAGACAAACCACTGATTCATTTTTAAGCCATTAACTAGGTTTTAAACTGTAGGAATTTCGCTCAACTGTAACAAAATTTAGAATTTTGGCCCTCATTTTTTTTTAAAGTGTTCCTTAAGGGATTCAAATAGCTTCTCAGCAGGTAAATGCAGGACGTTAAGATAATGAACATGTTTGCAGTGACGTCTTTCTACTCGCTTCTCATTTTGTTTGCTTTGGTTCCTAAGAATAAGCCAGATTCAACTTCAGGGAGTAGAAAGGCATCCTTGGGCAGAGACCTGCTGTCCCAGGAGTGACTGAATAAGTGTGCAGGACATACACTTGCAGGTAGCCAAGAGAGTCTGCTGAGACAGAGCAGGGTTTTTAAAAATCACCTTCTGGCAAAGATGAGGGCTTTTCCGTAGTGATTTGCATTCTTGCATGGGGTTGGCGAGACCCCATTGTTCAGGACTAGCTGGAAATAATAGTTAATAAAATCTAAGGGGTCATTAGCAGTCCAATGTAAAATTCAGTTGCATATGTATAGCCTTCTAAAATGTATTTCATTATTGTTAGCACACCTAAAATGACACAGTATTTAGTTTGTCTCACTTAATATGTAGATTCTGGAAAGAGGGCAGTAGCCCGGCTGCATGGAACATATTTTAGAGGTGCTGTAATACACCCCTTCCTTTGAAGTGCAGTGCTCCATGCCCCCTCATCAAGGACCTGAACACACCTTCTGAAGGGCTTGGCATGTAGTTGGCAATGTGTGCTGTCCTTGTCAGGGTGCTTGCTGTGTACTGCTCAGGTAGATCATGTCTTGCATGATTGCTCCGTGGGTCAGTATGTGGCAGGGGGCCATGGAGACAGGTAGAATCTAGATCCTCTACTTGCTAGAGGGTAAGTCATTTCAATTGGCTTCCATTTGCTCATATGTAAAATGATCATTTTCCTATTAGTTGGAACTGTAGGAAATTTCTGATATTTGACTGATCTATATGAATACAGCAATTTCCTATGGTTCCAACTAATAAATACTCTTGAGACTTGTTCTAAGGGTCAAATGAAAAACTCCCTGTGCATAAACACACAAATGTCAACTGTATACTTGTCTTGCTGTAGTTATATCAGTTACTCATCATGTTGTGGGGACTTAATGGAATAGTACCTGAAAAGTAAATGGTAATACTCAACAAGAGTCCATTCCCTCCATTATAATAAATACTTTAATTCCAGCCACTGTTTTGAACTTAACACTTTTATAGGTTTTACAACCTAGAAAGTGCTTTCACATATATTAGCTTATTTGCGTTTTATAACAACCCTGTGGAAAGGAAAAAAGATATTCCAAGGAAATTGTGACTTGAGCTGGATCATCCACGTAGATCATAGTATCTTGCACTTTGCTGAGTACAGTATATGGTCATTGCCCCATAGTGTTTCCAAATTAATAAAACATTTAGCCAGGGTAACAAAGCAGGCATGTAGGCATGTCACTTTCCAGTCTGCTACTCAGAAACAATGAAATCAGTGATCTTCAAATATGATCACGCAACCCTATATGTAACTATGTTATGAGCATGAAACCTCAGTACATATGTGATTATCTATAAATTGTCTATGCATGACAGAGATAACGTCATATATATGCTATAAAACATACATATGCATTGGATTTTTTAAAGAAAAAAAATTAGTATATAAGTTCTAATATTTTCTCACTGTATCCCAAAGGATTGCACAGTTACAGTTGCCTAAATGGAAATGCCTTTAACATAGGCTGGTGGGTTTCTGGTAGTTACATGTGTCCCAGGCCCTGCTGCTGGCCCCTACGGCAGAAAAAGATTTGGGATCCATAGTGAGGTCAGAAT
This sequence comes from Lynx canadensis, assembly GCF_007474595.2. NCBI lineage: Eukaryota > Metazoa > Chordata > Mammalia > Carnivora > Felidae > Lynx > Lynx canadensis. The sequence goes on along the minus strand of NC_044313.2, from coordinate 46,395,966 downwards.
GGCTGCTGACCTTGGGGAAGCCAGAACATGAACATGCAGTTGATTAGGACATAGGTAGGTGATGTGGCAAGCATTATTTAGAGTCGGAGGTCTTATCACCCAACACGATGACTTTGTGCAAGGTGCAACCTCCCCTAGCCTCAATTTCCTAAACATGGGTTTATTCTGGGATTAGAAAATAATGAAATATTGTGCGAACAGTACTTTGAATCTATAATATATTATAAAATATATTATCAGTGTGTTTATATTTGCTGTCTAACCCAGCATCTTGGGCAACCTAGGTACACAGTATAGGTTTATTGAATGAATGAATGAAAAAATTAATGAACGAAAGAACAGATTATCTTGTTATGTCACTTAGGATGTTTGCAGAATCAAACAACAGGACAGAATATGTTTTCAGAGCAAGCTTTTGGGGTGTTTTTTGTTTGTTTTGTTTTGTTTTTCATTTTCAATAAGGAGAATCCAGAGATAAATGGCTCCAAACTTGGTGAATTCAATAAGTGGCTCAAAGACAGTGAAAAGGACCCAAGTTCTTTCCATGTTCCCAGTGAGCTTTTTTAAATCAGTTTAGTCTTTTTTAGCTGGAACTACTCAATTTCTAAGATTCTGCCCCAGTTCTAAGCAGCTAAGAAGATGGCAGTATCCAGGGGTGTAACAAAAGGGAAAGTTCTATTCTTACAAATTCTTTTGAAAAACAAAAATGAAAGGAAAAGTACTTACCAGACTTCCTAGGCTCAGTGGCTGGTATTATACCATAGGCCTATTCTTTCACCAGCCTAGGATAAGAACAATGATACCGATGGGATTTCTATAGCATAACAGAAGGTTCTACCTTAGGGTTGGAGAAGGGACAGAGCCTCCCTTAAACCAGAAGGGTTTTACGATCAAGAAAAAGGAGTGGCCATGGCCATCAGGTCAATCAGCCAGTAGCTTTGTCTCATTGGCCTATCTTTGGCCTGATTGTCTGTGCAGGCAGTCCACTGCCTCTCCTACCATGTGGGACCACCTGATATATAAAGCAAGCAAGTATTTGATCCTGTTCCATTATGTTTTTTGTATGCTTGTTTTTGCTGTCTTTTTGTTTTTGATAAAGACCTTTATCAAAATAAGTCACAATGACTTCTTCATAAGTTTCTATAGATATTATTTCCCAAAAATAGGAACAAGGAAGTAGAAATACATATGTTCTGTTTTCTTCAGAAAGGGCTTCACTGTCTTCTCATTCATTTTGCTAACATTTGTGGATTCTTGCTCATGGCAACCCATCCCCTCCGCCCCATGGCAAATACCAGTTAAACACTTATATCTAGGGAAGTCTCCTTTATTAATGTGAAGTTAATTAAGAACATGTGTGTCTCCAACACTTACCATTACATGAGTAGAAATTAATATTTTTCAAGTCCAATGAAATTTCATTAAGCAAAAAGCTTTTACCTCTTATAAGAAGACATGCGAAGAATTATGAGAAATAATTTTGCTATATTTCTGGAACAGACGCATTTAATAATAGGTCAGATGTGCAAAAAGGGCTATAAATCAAATTTGAATGTGGGATTCCTCAGGTGATAGCAAATTGAACAGTATGGCTTATTGGTAATATTTTGACTTCACGTCATGTAAAATATTCAGGATTCATTCTAGTAGTTTTATTTTACTTCTTGATTTTTATTTCAGCATCTTTATTTTTTTTATTAAAAATTTTTTAAATGTCTATTTTTTAAGAGAGAGAGAGAGAGAGAGAGAGAGAGAGAGACAGAGCACGAGCAGGGAAGGGGCAGAGAGAGAGGGAAACACAGAATCAAAAGCAGGCTCCAGGCTCTGAGCTGTCAGCACAGAGCCCGATGCTGGGCTTGAACTCCCAAATTGTGAGATAATGACCTGAGCTGAAGTCGGACACCCAACCGACTGAGCCACCCAGGTGCCCCTATTTTAGCATCCTCTTAAACTTCATATGTTAGTGATCTCTCCTTCAGCTACTCCTTGTTCATCTCCCATTTAAAATCTATTTATAGTTTATCAGTAATGATAAGTGCTACCACTCTGTGATTAATACGAGTATGTTATGTGTGGATGTATACGTATGCACTTGAATTTTAAGATGATTTTCTGCAAAATAATCTCCTGTTACTATTTTTCAAGCCATTACCATGACAAGCCAAGTGTTCTGAATAAATTATGTCATTCATGGCTGAAGGAAGGATTTGCTTTTGAACCTTATCTACCTCAACTTGTGCCAGACAGACAGACTGGTAGTGACAACACCATCTGACTTATATATGGGACTTTGGAACTCTGTTTTACATTTTAAAAACTAGTGTTTCTAAAATTTTGTAGACCTGATTTTTAAGGCAATATGTTTTTGTAGTTTAAAGAAACTTAGTAATTATCTATATTCACTGCCTTATAAGCAATTAAAATCATGTTTAATATTTAATCACTTATGGAAAATATGCCAGTTCCTTACTGCAAACTATCTGACTTTGTGTATGGTTTATAAAGAAAATCTGTGGGTATTTTTGTACACTTTATGTTTCTTACATAAGGCCAGATGATTTCCTTTAGAAACAAGGTAGAGGAGCACTTAAAAAGTGTTGAATGAATTATCTTGTAATTTGGTGCCTACTTGGGGACATACTCTGAAATATCACTGGTTTTTACAGATAAGATAGTAGAAATGAGACAATAATATACGTGTTTATGTATATAACATATTTGGTATGTTTTTAACACTGTACATTTCTAAGTGTTTTAACCAGCATTATTGTTTTTTTGGAATCACAAATTGTATTTTAGTTTAATGATTATAGAAGCAGTTCTGCTGATCTTGAATTAAGATAATCTTCACGATTCAAGGAAAGAAACATAAAGACATGATTTTTTCAGTTAAAGTTATTCTTCATTAAATGTCTGTCATGAAATTGTCCACCTGACAGGGAAGAGTAGGATGTGACAATAATAAAACTTGGAAACAGCAAGTTTCTCTCCATGTGACAGGGTTTGGGTGCAGGGGTCTACAGGGGTGGTGACCTTTGTCATATGGGTAATGTGGTGCATTTCCAGTGACCCCTAACATGGCGGTTAAGACCGTGGACTCTGCATCCTGACTGCCTGGGCTCCATCACTCTTAGGGACATCCTCGCTTAGATGTTATGAAGTGTCATTTCCGGACTAGCAGCATCAGGATCACCTCGGAACTGGTTAGAAATGCAAATTTTCAAGGGGCGCCTGGGTGGCGCAGTCGGTTAAGCGTCCGACTTCAGCCAGGTCACGATCTTGCGGTCCGTGAGTTCGAGCCCCGCGTCGGGCTCTGGGCTGATGGCTCGGAGCCTGGAGCCTGTTTCCGATTCTGTGTCTCCCTCTCTCTCTGCCCCTCCCCCGTTCATGCTCTGTCTCTCTCTGTCCCAAAAATAAATAAACGTTGAAAAAAAAATTTTTTTTAAAAAAAATAAAAAGAAATGCAAATTTTCAGGCTCTGCTCCAGACCCACTAAATCAGATCCTCTGGGGTTGCGGCCCCGCATCTATTTTAATGTGCCCTCCAGGTGATTCTGATGTTGCCCAAAACACGAGAAAAACTGTCCTGAAGTGGCCAGATTGCCTAACATCTTCGTGCTTAGCTTTCCCAGTTGTAAAATGTGGATAATAATAGTACTTGTTTTGTGGGATTATTGTGGTGAGTAAAGAAAGGTGATTTCTACAGAAGTGGCTGGCATGTAGTGAATACTTTCCAAAGACCCAGAGTACACATGGCTTCTGCGTGTGCCATCTGAGACATTTGAAAACCAACATCTGTTATTACACTCCTGTCTTCAGTCAGTCACTGCAGAAGCTAAGGTTGCAAACACGTCACGCTAACCTACCTTTTAAAAAGTGAAATGTTAGTACAATTTCTTTTCATAATGTCTTTCATTAGTCTTGTATTCCTTAGGATGCCGGTCTTATTTTACTTTCTAAATGAAGTTCATTTTTCTTTCAGTACAAGTTCATTTTTTTTCTTGGCTCTCATCCTCATTTGTTACTCTCTTCATTTCTTTTTTGTCTTCCTTGGAGATCGTCTCAATATTCTAATAATGTGTAATATCAAATACCCAAAGAAAAGACACTTATGGAAGATTGATCGGCTAAAGTCAATGAATATGAATGAGTAACCTGTGTTTAATATGTAAGTAAGTTTAACACCTTTTTTATGTCATGCAAATGGGAAGGGTAAATATGATGTGGTCATCAATAATAATGAAATAACATTTTATATAAGAAGTTAGATAGTGCCATACATTTTCAAGGCAAAATTGTATTATGATTCTTTTTGATGGAACATTTCCTAGTTTATTCTTTTTACTAACGGCGCGAACATTCAGCACAAAAATTCAGTCCAGATCTGGAATAGGAGGCTAATGTTTAAACGTATTTGTTTTCTATCAAGCAAAATTTTATCATCTTGGATACATTGGCAGGGAGTGTTGGAATCCAGTTCATTTCCGTCATTGAGGACACAGTCTGTGTTCCACCCTGTGGAAATAGAGCATCTGCAGCACATTCTCTTCTTAGGGAGCCTTTTGCCTTTCAATTCAGCTCTTCTGTGCCATCTTCATTCAGACTCCTCCACAATCTGGCACATTCAGCCTCTGTATTGGTCTCTCACTCTCTCTGGACCTGACCCCTCTGCTCTGGTTGGGGTTCTTACGGTTTTCTCATATAACTTTCTCCCTGTGCATCTTTGTTGACGTACTGTTCCTTACCTGAGAAGTCATCTTGTAGCTTTTCTAAGTCACTCCCTAGTCTCATCTGTGTGTTGGATTTTAAGCTGCATTTGATAAAAATGTTTCCTGTGGCTTTGTCTTGTAGACAGTAGGATTAGAAATAAAGGGCTAGCAATGGAGGGCTGGATCAGTGATTGCTGGTGGATCCTATTTGAGGAAGTCAGGAGTTGGGCTTGCACTGCAAAGAATGGCTAAGAAAAGAACCCAATCCATGGGGGTACTTAAAAACCTATTCATCTTAAATATCTGAGTTCGCCCATTATTAGAATTCTTCCTCTAAGTGCTTCTTAAAATGATCAAAGGAATGTTTGAGATTGTGAGAAAAGTGGATAAATTGCCCTGCACACATATTAATGAAATGTGCTACATCAAAGAATATCTCATCTTGAGCAATCAGTAGCAAATATGTTCTTAAGAACTATGTTAATATAGACACAGGTTTCTCAACCTTAACACTATTTAAATTTGTGGTTGATGATTCTTTGTTGGAATGTGGGGCTGCCCTGTGTACTGTAGACAGCATCCCTGGCCTCTACATAATAGATGGCAGGAGGAACATGTCCTGCCTCCTGCCCCCCACAAATTTTGACAATCAGAAATGTCTCCAGATATTTTCAGATGTTTCCTGGGACGCAAAATCATTCTGACTTGAGATTCACTTATCCAGATTGTAAAAATTTTTGATAGAGGAATTAAACTCTTGAATTATGATTCTGTTTTACTTCTATGACTATCAAATATGGACCCATTTTAATATCTGCTTGCAAACTGACCCTACATCAAACATTCCTATGTAAACCTCATTCACTTTTGGCCCAATTTTGCATTTCTTTCCACATGATTACTTTCTGGGCCCTACACATATAAATTCATTAATTCCATCTCCTTATATTTTCTAGATGCTTTTATCTAGTACATATAATTTACCATAGGAAATTAATTCTAGAACCTCAGTTGTTTTGATATTAATGGGTACAGAAGAGTCTAATTAATCAAAATGACTTTCTTTTTTATAGTACTGCATGAACATAACCCATCTTCTTTGCCATGTATCACCTCAATGCTGTGAATTTAAAGAAAGAGGAGAAGAGGAGAAGAGTATCACGAAATAGGAAAGAAAAATTAGAAATAGAGTAAGATACACATACACATATGCACAAATTTAACGTAAATGGATAAATATCACAACAAAACATTTACAATAAGCAAAGACGATCATAGAGAAAAATGCATGCATGGAGAAAAATAAACATACACAGCAACAAATTGAAATGAGTTCATTATTTTACTGTTAAAATAGGAGAAAGGGATGAAAGCGGTAAGATCTGTGATTCTTCAATCAAAAGGACATGTGCAAGCATTTCTGGTATTTCTCTTTCTCTCTCTCTCTCTCTCTGTGTGTGTATATATATATATATATATATATATATATATATACTCTCCAAACCTACTGAAGGCCTTTGAATACTCTTTTCTTGCTCAGAACATAGTGGCATATATTTTATTAAGGTTCTTAACCACACAAACCACATTTGTAGGGCTTAGATGAAAAGTTTTTAGGAAGGTGAGCTCAAATCCAAACTGGGGGATTTTGGGGTGGGAGGTATAGGAGTGGGTTTCTTATATCTACAGACGTAGAGTGAACAGCAGCTTCTGGAAACCTTCAAGTTCATGTTTATGGTAGTTAGTTAAAATCAAGGGCATTGCATTAAGCATCTTCCTTGAATTGGGGCGGGGTGGGGGGTGAGTGGAGTGGTGGATTTAGTGGAGAGTGGGAGTTGAGGAGAGCATGTAGGGCTTTTATTAGAAATATGCTTCATCATTTCTAAACACACTCCAAATATCATACCTGTATCTCAATACCACATGCTTAGTACATGCTGTGTAACCATATTTGATTCCTGAGGTTTAGTTTAATACTTAATTGTAAAATTATAATTTTTCAAAAGCATTAGAAACATATTTGATCCATTATTTTATTTTCATAAATTGCAATTTAAAATAATATTAACCTCACATAGGGAAAACACCCCAAATAGAAATTTTACCCTGAAGCTTCTCCTTCCTTCTCTGCCCTGCACACATGGCTCAGTGATTAAATACTGCAACAGTGCCAATGAAGACATTTTCATTTTGCAACATCTTTAATATTTATAAAATGATTAGAGCTCTTGATTATGGAGTAGACTTGATTTAGAACTTGGGTTTTTTTCTAGGCATATATTTTAATTTGAATTCTACTTACTGCCAATTTTTTTTTTTTTGGCAAGATAGAAGAAGAAAGGAATTAGGTCACATAACATAAAAGTCATCCCAAACTTATGTTTTTTATACTCTCTCAGATTTTGCTCTCTCCTTTATTTTTCGACATCTTTTAGGTAGCATCGTCAATGCACAAAACAGCTTTTCAGCCCCAGTAAAGTGCAACTTTTAGACCCCAGAATCAAAACACCTTCAACCAATTCTTCTGACCATATATATCAGGACTCTTTAAAACCTACCAGGCAGGCCCTATTGCCCTAGTTTTACATTCAAGCAGATAGGAATTGGGGGATAATTCTGCATAAACCCTATCAGGGCAAGAAAAAACCAAAGCTAACCAACAGGGTTAAAGACAGAGAAAAAAATTAAGCAGAGTTTAGATTAAAAACAAAAGTAATACACAGAATAAATCATGGTGGATGAAATAAAGTAAGTAAATCAATGTATTTGCTATAAAATCCCTAGTGAATCAGACATTTGGCTTCTGATGAATGATCAATTATACCTGAGCCTCAGGAATATCATGGTCATTATGTCAAGGGCAAAGCCAGCTGATTTGTTGAGCTGCCAACAGTTATTACTGATGCCATTTTGAAGTTCACTTGCTTTTAGTCAGATAGGAAGAGAAACATACCCAGTCTCCATGGTGCCACCATACTAGACCCTTGCAAACTGATCACCCCCATCAATGATTTTCTGCTACCAAATCCTCATAGCCTCCCATGCTCTTTTATCTTCTGCTGCTTGCAGTTGTGTGAGGGGACATTGCGCCTCTCTTCTCTTAAACTTTAACCTTTCTTGTGTCAGTTGGTTACAGTGTCCAACATAGAATTGAAGTCCTTCAATTTGTGTCAGATAAATGAGTTAATATTTTGATGTCATGCTGCTTAGCCCAATACATTTCCTGTGAAGTAATACTTCATTTTAATTTTATCAATACAAAGCTAACTTCTTTCCTTTGCTTTAAAGTTTTGTCTATTCTTCAAAATTACCTGAACAAATAGTGGGAAATAGGGAGGCTCTTCTTTTGTGAGCATACAATCTGGTGTGAGTGACAGAATGGAATAATTTCAGAAATAAATCAGGAGCTAATATCAGTTGTGGTAAGAACTAAGAAGTGTAAGGTATTTTTGAAATAAGGGGCATATTTCAGACGAAGGATTTAGACAAACATACCATGTGGTGCAGACATTTGAGCCAGTTTTTAAGGAAAGGTACAAAGATTATCCTAAGGCTGGGTTTCCAGAACTGATAGGACCTAGTATGTTAGTTCTCTGGGAAGTTATGGTTACAGATGTGGCAGAGACCAGATCAGGCCCTGCACGTCTTGGCCTTCCCAAGTGAATGCCTAAAACTGAATAAGACCTTTTGCCTAAGAAAGTTGTCTCTTAAAACACTTCCTGAGTGGTTTAGGTTTTTTAAGAACAAGTAATCAGATAGAAACTCTCCATTGTTTGTCCTCCATATCCATGATGTTTTTCTTTATTTTTTAGGGTTTTTTTCTTCTACATTCGAGGCAAGCCTCTTAACTTCATCTTCTGTATCCTTAGCATTAACCCTGCTCTTCAGTGCCTCCAATGTGGATTTTTTAGTATGATTTTCCCCATTGTAATCTTTATCTGCCATGTCCCCTTTGATACTCTATCGTGTAGCTTTTTTGTTGTTTTCAGTTCTCTCCATTTTGCCTTTGGCTAAGTTATATGAAAATCATGTTGTTTTTGTATTTGTATGGAAGTCATGCTGTGTTCAAATTGTAATAAGATTGAAATTTTCTTTCGGACCCTCCAATGCATCATTTTCACAAATACAGTCTTTCTCTAAATTGTCAGTATAAAATCTTTTTGCGAATCTCAAGTATTTCCTCTTAGAGTATGCTCAGTTAAGAGTTCACTAGAAAATAGAACCCCAAACAATACTTAAGTGCTGATACTTTATTGGAAGGTGCCTCTTAAAACAACCAGAGCAGACTTCTGTGCTCTGAGGGCAGAGTGGCCAGACCCACCAAGAGTCAGTCACAGCAGCTGCCACTGAAGGAAGAAGTCAAGTGTCTGGAGCACAGATTACGTCGAGAGAATCTCAGTGTGTGTGTGTGTGTGTGTGTGTGTGTGTGTGTGTGTGTGTCTGCATGTGTCTGTGTGATTTACCCTTTATTGGCTGTCTTCAGCTAGACTAGGAGTTCCCTGAAGACAGCACTATGTTGTTTTCTTTGTCAGGTTATCCTCTGTTACAAGTACAGTGTCTAGCACGTGGAAAAATATCAGTAAATATTTGTCCATGAATAATAGAATACTTTTAGGATGTATAAAACAAAATGTCTAGTGTTATGTTGTGTTCATGTCGGACCCCTCCAGTAGACTCAGTTTCCTGACAATTGTTTCCCTTTCATTCATCTTTGAACCTCTGTAGAGCCCAGCACAATCGTTTTCAGCAAGTGCTTGCCTATTAATTATCTGGTTGAATAAACAAATGAATAAAAACATCCACAAGAATATTAGCAAATAAGATGCAAGATATGAAAAGCCTTCTTTATTGAAACCACAGGACTTAACGCTCAAATGCTGAGCTGGTGACACACCAGGAAAATTGTGAACAGAACACAGCAACAAAACAAAACAAACAAACAAAAATGCCAAACACTGTTAAAATCTATGTAATTATCTCATTTGCCAAGAAAGGATCTGATAAAAATTCTACAATGATTAGCCATAAACATGCCAAAAAATAATAGGAAAGAAAGCTTTTTTTTTCAGAAGGTAAAGAGTGTATGTTTCGACATGCATTACCTTTAATGTAGAAATACATTAAATAATTTCGTTAATATATTAGAGACTTTCAAAAGGAAACCAACAGGAAAAAATAGACATGCTTCACTCATTACTGCTAAAATTATTTAATTTTTTAGAAGTTTTATTTATTTATTTTGAGAGAAAGAGAGTGCGAGTGGGGGAGGGAGGGAGGGAGGAAGGGAGAGGGAGAGGGAGAGAGAGAGGGAGGGAGGAAGGGAGGGAGGGAGGGAGGGAGGGGGAGAGAGAGAGAGAGAGAGAGAGAGAAAGAGAGAGAGAATTCCAATGGATGGAGCCTAATGTACAGGGCTCAGTCTCAAAAACTGTGAGATCATGAGCTGAGTTGAAATCAAGAGTTTGACACTTAAGTGACTGCATCACCCAGGTGCCCCTAAAATTATTTAATTTTTAAATAATAAGGAAAGATAATGTTGAAAATATAATCACTAGATCTCAAAATCTTTAGTATGCTATTACTATGCTATTAGGGATAAATTAGTCAGTAAAACATTGTTTTAAATGTGTGGAATAGCAAGAAAAAATATTCTGACCAGGAAACCTCAAAGGTAAGTAAAAATAACGTACTAAATGCTAATAGGGAAAAACAAGAGACAGAAGAGCAACAAGGAAAAACATGACAAGTTATAACTATAGTGTTAAAATCTAAAATCAGTTGATTATAATTTGCAAAGAAAAACTATGTAATCTAAAAAATATACTAATATTTGTGCTGCCACTAGAAACTGCATTACTTAGACACTGCTTTATGAAAGATGTACCTTAAGTATAAATTATCTCTAACACACATAACACCTTGAATGGTAAGTATTAGTGTCTCTTTTTTACCAGTAGGAAACGGGGAAAATGTGGTTCAGCAGGTAGAGTAAATACACTAAGCCAGATCACATGGTTTGGTTCCTAACTGAGGGCATTTTATACCATAACAGCATGGCCAAGAAAACATAAATAGCAATTAGCCCTTAGATGAGCATACACACAAGCTAGATGCTAGCACACATCAATGTTTTTACAAGTAATTAAAATCAAAGTCATTATCAATATGATTGTTATACGAAAGCAATGCAACATGTTCCAAAATGTGACAGTGAAAATGACAGCAGGTGATGGTTAGTATCACAGGAAAAATTAGGGAAAACTATCCCTCATGATGACACCCTGCCTAAATGGGGTCCCTGGGGAATTTCTTCCATGTCTAGGAACAGGCAATCCAAAGAAAACATTGTTTTTACAAATAAATTGGGTGTGGGAATGTGAATCAGTTCTCATCCAAGGAAACTTCATCTTGATGGCAATGACTGAAAATGACAGACCAAAAAAAGTGTAAATTAATCTTTCTAAGTGTTTTCAATCTTTATGTGCCATTTCATATATTTTGTATATTTTATTCATTATATTTTTTATGTTTATACATTTATATATTTTATATATTTATATTTATCATATATAAACATATATATTATATGTAATATATAGATATGATTATATACATACATATATTTGTGTGATTTTATATACATGTATTTATATAATATTAAGTATGTGCAAAGCACTGAGTGAGGTCCTTAGGATATTCCTTAGAACTGAAATTTCCCCTCATTTCGACTTGCACAATCACTGTATAATGCTTAAGGTGAAATGTTTGAGTTTGTATGTATTTCTTTAGTGTTGTTTGCCCTTTAATTCTGTTTTAGTCTTTCTCTTTTATTGAAGTAAGTTGAGAGTATGTGGCTTGTATCTGTCACATGCCATTTTGTGTGCTCTCTCCATCCCTCTGTTACTTATACCTTATTAATGACTTTGTTAAGATCTGCAGTACTTTTTGCTTGTTTATTCAACTTGAGGCTTTTGGGTGGGGTCTTGTTGATATCTCCATGTACAGTAATATTTCTCATCTTCTTACACTTTAGCACAGTGTTCTATCGAGATATTACTCCAATAATGAAAAAAAAATTGTGGGGGGAGAAACTTTCAAACTTAACAGGATCAAGGAAGAAAACACACATCTCCAGATTCCAGTTTTCCCAGCAAAAGATACAATGACTCCCAGGAAACTGAGATCCTGAGTCTCCTCTTTGAGCCCAGAGCTCCTCTTATTCATTTGTATGGTAAAGAGTTCTTATTTTTATTACTATTTCTAGAAGCTGAGGACATTTGGTCATGTGTAGGACTACTTGCAGTTCCAAACTGTATCCCAGAAAAGCAGGTGGAGCTAAAGCCATCTGTCAGCAGTACAGAATTGCAGAACAGCATTGTCCAGAGGCACACCCTGAACTGCCCCTTTTTGGGGTCCCTGTGGATCTTTGATCTGAATCCTACTTCCCTACTTATTAGCTATATGACTGTCGGTAGGGCACTAAACCTCTATAAAAGTAGGTCTTAATTTTCCTGAAAAAGAAATAATCCTAGTGCTTCTTTCCTAAAAATCCTTGGGAGGACAATTAGCAAATCATAATGATAGCAAACGTTCACTAAATTCTAGACACACTAAATTCACATATTATGAATACTGCGTGTTGAATACTGTGTGTTTGAATCCATCTTTTTATTTAGTGCTAACCATTCTATGCAGTAGGTTTCCGTCTCCATTTATAGGTGGGAAAGTGAGGCTCAAAATGCCCATATGATTTGCCCTAAATGAGTTAGTTGATCCTAAAGTTGGGTGATCCAGATTCACATCCTCAGCTTTTGGACTGTTTGTCTTTATATTTCCAGAATGGGCCTCACATGTTATTCAGTGATCAATCCATTATTATTACTATTATTAGAAAAACTTTGAAATACATTTTCCAGAAACTCAATTGACAAAGATGAAGCCAAGCCTCTTTCAAGGATAGGTAATTGTTCTTGTTGTTTACTGTAACTGTGTGAAAACACATGCCTTTTATTCATGTGCATCCACGAAGGGTCAAACATTGGAGGTACATATGATACTTTCTTATGTGTCTCCATTGTCACCCGTCTCACAGTTCAGGCATGAGAATGTCATCTTTCCTTATTCTCCTTTGTGAGTTCTGCCTTGTGCACCCTCCACTCAGGCTTTTAGTTTCTCAGCAAGTGCAAGAGTGCCTCACTCTGTACTCACTGTTGCTTTTCCTTTTATCCAAATATTGGATGTTGAGTTAATGACTTAACTTTGGAACCATTCATCTGTCATGGCTGTTCTTTGCTTTCTTTGTCTTTGTGGAGACACACTTCTGGAAGAATTCTTGCTGAGTGACTCACCCTCATATTTTAGCGACTGAGTAATTATTTTTTTATTGCATCACTCATTGATTTTGAACTTGATGCTTGCTTATTGAATCTAGCTATTCCTTGTTTCTTGCATTTCTTCTGTTTACTCTGCCATTTTCCTGGGTGTTCTGTGCCTATACCAGTATAGAAATGAATGTTAAAATTGTGAGGTCAAAATGAAACCTTGAAATCAATCATAAATGGCAGTGGTAATTGAGAGTATGGTGAGCACTAATAGAAGGCCTTTGAGGAATGCTTTAATACCGAATTTGATTAAGGAAAAAAGCTTAAAGGGTTTTCCTTTCTCATCTTGATTATTCCTTTACCTTATATCTAATTCCGTCCCTTGACAAAGTAGAAATATGAAATTGTGTTTGAGATGGTACACTAATGTTTCTTCTGAATATTGCTTTCTCATTGTTTTGATTAGAAATACTCAGTAAATGGTGTTGACCGACTCTGGGAATGATTTTTATAATGACAGGGGGACGTTGAAGTGGAGGAGATTCAATAAAAGGTTCTCCAATAAATTCTCCTCTTGAATATAAAGAACATGGTGTTAACAGATGACCTTGGAAGAAATGTTACTCCAAGCTAGACTATTGGGCCTTTTATTTGTTCCACTTCTCTGTAACTTGTCTTCCTGGGACATCTCACTAAGCTCCTTTATCACCTCCTACCCTTGAGCCCTTGTATAGGTGGGATGCTTCATTTTCCATTTAAGTGCAGGGAACTTTCACCTTGATTAAAATTAGTTATCCTTGAGTCTGACTATCAGGTTCAAATTTTCACTCATCATTTCTCTTTTTGGACCAGAGATCACCTATATAATCAGATACCTGGTGATGGTCCATGATGCCCCAGAGGTCCCCAGGTGGGTATACAAATGTGACTGCCAATAGGACCTTCCTCACATATGTCTAGAACAAGGGTGGACTGAGACCCCAGAGAGTTCCAAAGAGAACTGAAATCGTTTCTTTCATTTAAAATTTTTAATGTTTATTTATTTTTGAGAGAGAGAGAGAGAGAGGGTATGAGTAGGTGAAGGGCAGAGAGGGAGGGAGACACAGAATCTGAGGCAGGCTCCAGGCTCTGAGCTGTCAGCATAGAGCCCGATGCAGGACTCGAACCCATGAACCGTGAAATCATAACCTAAATCGTAGTTGGACGCTTAACATACTGAGCCACCCCGGTGCCCTGAGAACCTAAACATTATAAATTTATGAGTGCATTTAAAAAAGGATTTACAAAATGAAAGCTTTGACACAAAATGCAATATAGTGTAATGAAGTAGGTCACAAAATGGTGAAAGTATATGTAAATATATAAATTTGGTGTTATTGTATAATTGAACACAAGTGCAAATCTGGGGCTTTTGTAAATGTGAGGCACGGATTAAGTTGCTATTATGTTGTACCCTTAGCCCAACACTGTGATGAATTTCTAGGGGGGGAATAATGAATAGATAGAGCATATTCTTAATGGAAAGAAAATTTACCTAGAAGCAAAGGCATTTGATTTTTCATTGAAATATGTATCAGTTTGCTTTGTAGCCATGGATAAATCACAAAACTTCCCTGGACTGCATTTTTTTAAATTTGTGGATAGTATTGTTTACCAAATCACATATTAATGGATAAGCTTAAAGTAAAAGTTTGTAGATATAAACTTTTTTTGAAATGTAGGAGACTTTTGAGTGTAAAATGGCAGAGTAAAGATAATACAGTCCTTTCTCCTCATGAAAATTAACTTATAATAATCAGAAAGAGACTCAACCTTCATTGAAACTAACCCTTGGTCAAATATATGCGAAACGGTTCCAGATCCTAGTATGCAGTTTCGAAAGTAGATGGCATACTCTTCCAAGGAAACAATCTCTTATCTGGAACAATAAGAACAAGCTGGAGTGTCCCTGAAACCCAGTGCACGTGCGCATATGATGGAGCGCCTGGAGAAAGCTGAGATGGAACAGGACCCATTGGGACCTCCCACCTTATAGGAAGGAGTCAGATGGTGGACCAGGCTGGGGGAGAAGTACCTTTGGGAGAAGTCCTGAGTTGCTGAATCTCTCCTTGCTGGGGAGAAGTAAAGGCTGAACTAACCTAAACTCACAAACCCATTGTAACGTGTTTGACGGTCAGCCAGGGACAATTACTTTTATACTCAATCCCACCCTGGCCCCTCCCAATGTAAACCCTTATACTCACCATATTCAAAGAGAAACTTGCTACCTGTAGTCTAGGAAGACTTACCGTATTTAAAGGTGGTGGTGGGAGACAGGGAAAGGAACCGTTATAGGATTAATACAAAGGTATTGAAAGGATAAGTAGGACGGAATAGTAAACAGATGAAAAGCATTCACCAGGAAAATATTGCACAGAGAAAATGAAATGAATGGCCAATTATATCACCATAATTAAACAACATACCTTACTTAAGCAATAACATCTTTAAAATAAATTCTCAAAGCAGAGATCCAGAAAATAGCAATTCAGGAAAAACACAGCAAAAACAAAACAGACAAAGTAAGCAAAAAAAGGAAGAGATGGCATAGAAGCAGGTAAAGCAAGGAAAATAGCAGAGAAGAATATTCACACTAACAGAGAAATGAAAGTTGCACAGAAAATAACACAGAGGAGACTAGGAACTGCTGAACTATCATAAAGGACATGGAAATTGGAAAAAGTGAAACCAAAGTAATTTAAATGAGCGATGACTTAAAATGATTATAAGATTAGAAGAAAGTCATTTATCTGGAAGACAGAAAAAAATCTTTTAATATACCTAAAAGGTGTCTCTGAGAAGGAGAAATATCCATCTGGAGGAAAAAAAAAACGTATTTAAAGTTATTTTTCTAGCTATGAAGAAGTTATGAGAGTAGACCGTTTTGACTTGAATCTATGGTTCGAAACCTGCCACTCTGGAAAAATTGGCATCACATGATCCGCATCAATATCCTGATTGGCTTGATTTAAAAAAAATTTTTTTTAATGATTTTATTTATTTTTGAGACAGAGAGGGACAGAGCGTGAGTGGGGGGAAGGACAGAGAGAGAGGGAGACACAGAATCTGAAGCAGGCTCCAGGCTCTGAGCTGTCAGCACAGAGCCCTACGTGGGGCTCGAACTCATGGACCATGAGATCATGACCTGAGCTGAAGTCGGACGCTCAACTGACTGAGCCACCCAGGCGCCCCTTGATTTTTAAAATACAAGGGAATCCTTTGGGAAGCTTGAAGGAAGATCCAGTCCCATATGCAGAGTGACCTCAGAATTCTTAGCAGTATTCAGCATTAGGAAATAACAGATCAAAATGCCTCTTGTGTCTTTAGGGAGAGACAGCATGACCCGTCTCCCTAAACTTAGCCAATATTTTGTTCAAAGTACAGGCAACTGAAAAACATTTTCTAGGGATCTGGTTTCCAGATTCCTTAAATATTCTGCCAATAAAATTAAAGGAAGAATGGCAAAAAGACTGGTGATAAACACGAAATATTTTTAACTGTAGTAATGAGGAAAATGCCATTCAGAATCATGGTTATAGAACAGGATGAAAAGGTTAGAAATGATAATAGCATAGAGATGGTGTATCTGACACAGTTTGGGATGGAAGGCAGAAGAGGTGAAAGGTGGGGTATGCATGGTGAGCTCCTCATCTTTTACAGCTGAGGACAAACAAAATACCACTTACAAGTGATATATAGAATAATGTATGCATACATATTTAAAAGTATAAGAGTGTATTAGAACTAAAAAAGTAATGTAAGCATCTAAAATTGAGTAATGCAGGAGGGGAAGGCATTGGGAAGAAAATGGAGGTATAAATTTTGTCAATGGTAGAGTGAAAGAAAGGTCACTAGAGACTAGAGATAAAGAAATACAGGATTTATAATCTTAGATCATATTGATTAATAAAGGCAAGAGCAATTAAAACTTTAAATTATTGGAAGTAACCCTGAGACATACTTGTAGAATATAGCTAAGAGGAAGGACAGAGTAGAAGATTGGAAAATCAAAGTAGTAGCATCATGAAGCATAACAAATTATGACATAACTAAATATGAACATGTTATCATATTAGTAAGGGCATTATTTTTATGGCATTTAAATGATGAAGTTTCTTATTTCCACAAGAAATACATAGACTAAAAACCTGTGAAACAAATGACATAACCTCACATTCCATAATAAAAAAACCTACAGAAATTTCACGGTGAGAGCATAAGACATTAATTGCAGGAAACTTAATCCATATAAACCATTAATAAAAATTAGTAAGCACAGGATTGCCTGGCTTGCTCAGTCGGCTAAGTGTCCAACTCTTGATTTCGGCTCAGGTCATGATCTCATCATTTGTGAGATCGAGCCCTGTATTGGGATCTGTGCTGACAGTGGGGAGCCTACTTGAGATTCTCTCTCTCTCTCTCTCTCTCTCTCTCTCTCTCTCTCTCTCTCCCTCTCTCTTTCTGTCACTCCCCTGTGTGCATACACACAGTCTCTCCCTCTAAATAAATAAGCATTTAAAAAAAATTAGTAAGGGCATGGAAGGCCTATGGAATATAATTGATTCAATATCTTTGTATCTCTTAATCTATTCCATATATTTTGCCCTTTCCCCTCTCTGGCAACCACCAGTTTGTTCTTATTTATGAATCTGTTTCTGTGTGTTTGTTTGTATGTTTTGCTTTGTTTCATTTTTGGCTTATTGCTTTGTTTTGTTTTTTGATTCCACATATAAGTGAAATCATGTGGCGTTTGTTTTTCTGTCTACTCATTTCGCTTAGCATAATGCCCCCTGGGAATCCTTGTGCACTGTTGGTAAGAATGTAAGTTGGTGCAACCACTGTGGAAAACCTTGTGGCTACTCTTGTTTTCTCCATATCCCTTCCCTTCCTGTGCCAACACTGCCTACTCACGCACACCTATACACCTTTTAACTCATCCTCCAGTATAAATTTCAATTTGACAGCTCCTCCCTTTCTACCTGTACCAACCATACCAAGGAAGCCACTATCATTTCTTCACCTCTGGTCTGTTGCAGTGATCCCTCCCCATTATGTCCTCTACACTTATGCTCTTCTCCTCTACAAACATTCTTCAAAGGCAACTTGGTTGATCTTCCTAGCTCAAAACCATTTTTATTGGTTTCTAGCTGCATTCAGGAGGAAACACCCAAACCCTACTGAAGTCTTTCGACATGATGTGTGATCTTTTCTCTGTTTTTTCAATCAACATTTTCACTCTTTTTCCTCTTTTTCATTGGTCCAGTATGCTTAAACCCAGTGTTTTTTTTTTGTTTGTTTGTTTTTGTTTTTTGTTTTTTAATAGTTTCTGGGACAGTGCTTCTGGTCTTGATGTAAAGGAAATTTAATTAAATAAATATCTCCAGAGAAAAACTTTCTCTGTCTGCTTTGTCTAAGTTAATCTCTCCCCGTATTCTTCATCTTGGCTGTTTGTTCATTTCCTTCATGCAGCTAACTCAGGCTTCAGTTGTGTTTCTTTGTGACCTTGTTTTGTGTCCCCTCATCTGAACTGCATTTTCCAAGAGGGTAGGGACAATATGAGTGGCTAACTCAATATCTCATCTCCAGCCCCAGTACAATGCAGTGACATAGTACGCACTCATGAGTAGGCACATAGTAGGCACACAGTACATAATTGTTGAATGGATGATTGATATTCAATTGGGAGTAAAACTGTTATTAAAATTAATCATTATTAACAGAACAAGAAAAGAAAAATGGGAAAAGAGAGAAGAAAACAGGAATACCTCAGAGCATGGAATTTCCTTATATTTTCTGCCCTGGTGAAATCCCTCAAGAGAAAGGACTTCACTTCAGTCACACCTCACATTAATTTCTTCTAATTTTTTTTTTTTTTTTTGCCTGACATATCCTAATTAGGCTCAATTTCTCCCTTACGTGCTCAGCCAAGTTGATTGACAGTAATTCTTTTACATTTTGGGAACAGTATGAGGCTAGGGCAGAAGTTAGCGAACAGTGGTCTTCAGGCCAAATGTAGCCCATCACTTGTTTTTGCAAATAACACTTTTCTGGGACACAGCCACACCCATTCATTGCCTGTGGCTGCATTCTGGTTATAACAGCAACGTGGAGCCGATTCTACTGAGATCGTGTGGCCCACAAAGCCGATGAGATTTTCTCTCTGTCCCTTTATAGGAAAAGATTGCTAATCTCTGCACTAGGGTATAGCCTCCTTTACTCTTAGATTCGTTTTAGAATAGTTTAACTACTTTTTAATATCTCCATTTATATATTAATAATTAATTTGAGGGGAAATCAGATGTTGTTTATGCCTTCCAATATCACCTGGTTCAGACCCTGTGATGTTCCAAGCATTTACTTAATCGATAAGTAAAGCTTTCTGTGACCTTTCTATCCCAAGTAACCTCCTGCTGCTCTCAACTCCCATGGTGTTTGCCTCACATAGCACTTTATCTCCTGTAGTGCTTTGCTCACCTGGTGCTTTATCTCTCGTAGCACGCAGCATTTTGACCTTGTATGTGAAGCATGTGTGTGCATGGCTAATCTGGCTTACTGGTGTGGCATTGTGTAAAGAAAATTGTGTTTTGAGCATGACAGATTGCTAGGCTCCGAGCTGCCTAATAGTAGAGATTGTGCCACTTTAGCTGACCTGGAAACTTGGCCAGTGCCTGCCACATGGTAGACAGTTTATAATGCATGAGTGAACCTGAATTGCACCTCTGTATTAATAAGGACTTGCCTGTGTGCTTTGTGTTGACGATGATAGAATTGGATCAAAAGCAAGCATTATTCAGCACACCCTGCCCCACCCCCCAAATACACTCAAAGACGTATACAGGTGACCACTATTTCTAATCAAGAGCTCAAAAATGGATTGTGCACATTGCACGTTTACAGTTATAGGATTGAATCCCAACCCTATCACTTATTGAGTCACTTTGAACAAGGTACAAAATATGATGTTTGAGTTCATCATCTTTCAAAGGCAGCTAATAACAGCCACCTCCCAGAGCTGTGGTAGGAAGTAAATGAGGTATCATCTGGAAGGGGCCGGCATAGGACCTAGGTCACTGTAATGGTCACTAAAGGTCACTTGTGTTCCTAGAGGACTGTGTCCACACCAAACCACTGAGGGAAGCCCTGCTCCCCAGCCATGTAGCCCCACTGCCTTGTAGTCTTCCAGGTTGTGGGAGTCAGGCTCCTTACCTGCAGGTGGATTTCTGCTCCCTGGGGTACCTGAGTCCCTCATTCAGTCTTTTGCATTGGAGCACATTGGATGACAAGCTGCCACACTGCTGAAGCCAACACTCTGAGTCATTATTGCTATTTCCTCCATCTAGTCCATCAGCAAACCTTCCTAAATATATCTTTAGTTCGTTCGCTTCTCACTAGCTTCTATCATCTGTTTAGCTCAAATGACTATTTTCTTTTCCATGGTCTAGTAGAAAAACTTTTTTATAGGTCTTCATCTATCTCCTCCAGATGAAAGCCAGATGATCTTTTACTTTCATTTTTTTTAAGAGAGGGAGGGATAGGGGCAATGAGAGAGAGAGACAGAGACAGAGACAGAGATAGGATCTCAAGCGGGCTCCATGCCTAGTGAGGAGCCTGACCTGGGGCTTGATCCCATGACCCTGGGATCATGAGCTGAGCTGGAATCAAGAGTTGGGTGCTCAACCAAGCCACCCAGGCACCCCCTGATGATCTCTTAAACACAGACATTACACAGTATCTTTTTGAAAACTCCTCATCATTCCCCCTGATGGTTGTTAGGACAGCAGACTCTCATACCATGGTCTGCAGGGCCCTCCTGATGATGCCTCTAACTTAATCTCATATCCTGGAGTTACAGGGTTCACGGCCCCTTGGACTGATACACTTTTGTCCCAGTACCTTTGCACATTCCATTCCTTCTGCCTATACGCCTTCCTGCCTCTTTTTGTGTGGGTCACTCTATATCAGTCAGGTACCAGTTAAAATTGTACTGTCAGGGACCCTTATGAATACCTTGTGCTTCATGTTATTTCTTTTCTTAGAATTCTGTTGTTTCTGCTTATTTTGACCACAATTTATAATTCTGCATTTAATATTTACCTCTGTCTTTGACAACCCTATGCCTTTATATACATGATGTCCACACCATGGCTGCTTCAGTCATTAATATACACCCAGCCCCAGTTTTTTTGTTTGTTTGTTTGTTTGTTTGTTTGTTTGTTTTCGATGACTAGCAGTGCTTAATAGATTTTTTTTAAATGAACGAGAGAATGAGCAATGACTTTAGGCAGATTTACTTCTCCCCAGTATGTTTTCCTCTGAGTATAAATGGCTGGCTAAAATTCTGACCAGTAAATTGAAATATATCTTTTCTAAGAAGGCTGTGGATATGCCAATGATTTGAAAAATGCATGGAAGTTCTTACAAGACTTCTGCTGTAAGAAGATCAGTCCCTTTCAAGATGATTCTTTTCTCAAATCTTGGAACAAGACAAAATAAATGTATTTTGTTGCTTTGCGCCTCAGCATTTTAATTTTCCAAGAGCTTGCAGAATGTCTTTGAGGTTTAGTGCACAGCAAAGTGTAATAAAATGTAGCGTTGGTCCCAGTTTCAGTTGGTAAGGCACATTTTGAGATATTATCCTTCAGTGATCTCATGGTGTATTCTCTGTGACCTGTAATATGAAGCTACTGATATCTTAAGGCTAATATGCTACTTTAGTTACACGTCTCAGAATGATTTTAGAAAATAAGGGTTTTGATTTTAATCAGAGTTATGAAAGGCTTTTACAAATCCTGAATTTTTCTACACAATTCATGGATGGATATTCTCCTTGTAGGAGTGTATTCCCATTTTAGAATTGAACGGAAAAAACTTGAACTCAGACCCACTCTTAAGTGTCAGGGAGGACAGTAATACCCCTGTGACATAGGCACGTATGAATGCCTTTTTAAAAAGCTTCAAAAGAGAAAAACAACCTTATTGAGTATGTAACATATGAAATAATATACCTTGAAGTGACAGCTGTGATCCCAGTTTTCCCAGCGAAAAGTACCGTGTTCCAAGTCAAACCGGTAGTAAATGGCAGTTAGCATTTGGGCTCAGGTTCCTTGCATGCAAGGCAGTATTCTGTTCAGGCTGATCACCTTTTGACCTTTCGTATCATCCAGTCTTTTCCTTTCTCTCTCCACCCCCGCTCTTTTGCCTGACCTCATTTCCCCTTCCCACTCCCTTTCCCCGTCGAGGCAACCGTTCTAACTTGTATGATGTGTATATTTTCATTTGCGTGTATTCTTGCAGAATGTGTATTCTCCATATGTGTGCATTTTTAAAAACATTCTTAAAAAGCTATTTCTTCATTTTTATGATGAAGCACTCTTTCTTTTTTAAGATTCTTCTATATTGTTAGTGAGCATCCAATCCACAGCTTCCCATTGTTACATTATGCTTTTCTCTGTGTGTGACTACCACCTTTTACTTCTCCTTCCTCCCGTGATGGAAAGTTTTCTTCCAACTCCCTGCCATCATAAAGGACATTGTAGCTAACAGTACATATTGTCATATAGTTATTCAACTATCTATTTGAGATATGTATCTAGGAATGAATTTCCTCTGTTGTCACTTAATTTGGCTCATCAGGCTTGGTTACACTATCCTACCTAATGGTTTTCCTGTGGAATACACCAATTTTTGCCAGTTTATTTATTTGTTTTTTTGTTTATTTTAAATTTTGTATATTTATTTATTTGGAGAGGGAGAGTAAGAGAGTACGAGTGGGGAAGGGGCAGAGAGAGAGAGAGAGAGAGAGAGAGAGAGAGAGAGAGAATCCCAAGCAGGTTCCACACTGTCAGCACGGAGCTTGATGCGAGGCTTAGACTCACGAACAGTGAGATCATGACCCAGGCCGAAGTTGGATGCCTAACTGACTGAGCCACCCAGGCACCCCAAGTTATGCCAATTTAATAATGTACAGTGATACCTCATTGTTCTTTAATTTATCTGATTATTAATAAGTTTAAGTATTTCTTTGTTTCTTAACATCAGTTTCTTAGCATTCTTCTTTTGTAAATTCCTTGTTCGTGTTATTGCCTATTTTCCCATTTTGGCAATTCTCTTTTTATTAGTGATTTGTAAGAGTTGTTGTTAAATACTGCAAATGTCTTTTCTCATTTTGTCATCAAATAATTTTTTTTAATTTGGTGCTTCTGTTTTAAAATCCTTTGCTTCCCTCTACTCATATTTATACCATCCCTTAGTTTTTCCTAATAACTGTAGTTTTATATGTGATATTTAGATTTTTAATCTACCTTTGTATGTGGTGTTAAATAAGTGCTAGTTTTATTTTTCCCAAAAGTGTACCGGTATTTTTTTTATATCATCTACTAAACAATGGGATATCTATCATATTTTCAAATTTGTTCATTAAGATAACTTAGTTTTACATCTGGATAAAGGAAACAAGTGAGTCTTTAATATCAGGATTCTTTCCCACAATAGAAATTGTCAAAACTTTTTTATGAGTGCAAATCACATTTTTTGAGCTTAGGATCTACTCAAAAACACTTTTGGTATGTATGTGGGTCTGTAAAGGCACATTTCCTCTGGTTCTTCCTGCTTTCGCCCAGAGTGCTCATTAGAACTGACATGGATTTTAAGTTGAGAATTTCCAAAATCCTTCTTTGTCCCCAGCAATTAACATACCACTATCAGTATAATTTTACATTGATTGTGTCAGTTAAATGGGAAACTAAAATTAAGCAAGGAGCATTAAGGAGGACACTTGTGGGATGTGCACTGATTGTTATCAGTGCTGAATCGCTAAATTCAATACCTAAAATCATTATTACACTACATGTTAACTAACTTGGATGTAAATTATAAATAAATAAATAAACAAACAAATTCTCACTGGTTAAGGAGAATTTATTTGAATTGGTAAATGATATGCATTTGAAACAAATGTAATCATTCACAGGCCTTTATTTCATCTCCAAACACAAAGGTGAGAATGTAGGTTTAAGATTTGTATGAAATAAAGGTTTATAATAGCTTTACATGATTATAATAGACTTATTTTCCTTTAAATGATGGCTGCTTGCATTGGAATTTTTGAAGCATGAACTGGAACTGAAGGGAAGACAAGAAAAAAAAGAGGAAATGTGTTTCTAATTGTATTAAGGGAGAAAGGCTTTTCAATCAGTCACTAGGGTGTCAGTGGAGATCTTGGACGCTATTTCAGGGGATAATCTAGTGGTGGAAGATGAACCTAACTGAAACACTTAGCTGATTATGTAGTTCATTCAAGAATAAATAGGCCATTTACTTTGTCTGAAAGTTCAATAGATTTGGATTTAAGTCAAATGGAATGGCATTAGATCTTCCTTTATTAATGTTGATACAAGCATGTTTAGAGAGGACTTCTATTGGTTTTTACTAATAATATCTTTATTGGTTGAGTTTTCTTCCCCCTCATTTGCTCGATGCTCCAATTCTGCAGAGATCATCTGATTTTTGACAACATTATGACATAGGCAAGTGTATTCGTTCAATTTGATAATGAAAGTCTCTAAGGCATTTTAAGAAACCTGTTATAGTGTTTTATTATTATAACTTAAGCAAGTGCTAGAGAAGGAAACTGTAAGAGGAAAGGCCTTGTTTCGGATGCATGCATTTTAAGAGATGGCATTCTTTGGATTTTGGATAGAAAATAAGGTATCTCTGAGCTAGAATAATTCATACCTTCCGTAAATATGACAGTGGTGTCAGAAGTGATCTACTCTCAGAGGTAGGGACACGATCTTGTGAGAAGAATAATCTTACATTTGAATTATGAATGGAATCCAAATTATAAAAAAATGTTAAAAAATATCCCTTGAAAACATACTTTCTCTGTTACAGATGAAATGTAGTAGGAGCAGTAATATGTAGGAGAGTTTGAAACATTGAAGATGAAACCCCAGCTCTGATATTTTCCATTTTGAGACCTTCTTCAGGTTATAACTTTAAGCTTGTACCCTTATCAGTAAAATGTCCATGTTTGACATAAGCAAGGGGATAGCTTTCATACCTAGCCCAAGTCGGTGCTTGGTTTTCCTGTGTTTTTCCTTTACTCCCATTCCTAGATTCTTACATTAACAACTAAGCTGAATTTTAACCATAAGGAAGACACATTGTTTATTTTAGCTGGTTTAGCACTTAATACCTTTTTAATTGTCTGCTTATGACTAATGGCAAAGGGGAAAGCCTATATTTCTTTAGAGGAGTGAAATAATTTGCCTTTATTTACATTGATCTTGTAATCTTTGTTCTTTTGTGCTGGTTGCTAATTATATCAGTGTCAAACTAATTATCTTAAGTAATGGAAGTTAAATTCCCCCAGTGATTTAAAATAGAAGAATGGAATATTTTGTAAGCATTTCAGAGTGGTTGTCTTTTTGGAGATACATTAGGAAGTCTCCAAAATATACATACATATTTGTGAATTGCCATCTGTGTGAAACAACAGACAGCCTGTCTGTAGCATTTTGCTGAGTGGAATGGAAAGATCGCTCTCACCACACTGCTTTCAAGCAAGGTAGAGAATTACCAAATTGAAGTTTATTTAATGTAAATTCACAGGACAGACCTGATTGAAAAAGTTTATGTTAGTGTATGTCTTCAAAGAAGCAAGAAGAAGAAAGTTTTTTTTTTTTCCAATCAGGAAAAATAATCTTTCTGAAAAAATTTGTACAACATTTGTATCAAGAATGATGTTCTCTTGAATAATTATTGCAAATCACTTTCAATAATGGAATAGGAAATTTAGAAGCCATACAATGTTGGTGGTATTTTAGGAAAAACAGAGAAGTAAGAAACCTATGGATCCAAAAATATTTTACTGAGAACTCACCATGGACCAGAAACTGAGAACATTACAGGAGCAGAACAGACAAGAATATTTGCTCCTATGTATGTGTGTGTGTGTGTGTGTGTGTGTGTGTATATATATATATATATATATATATATATATATATATATATGTATGTATGTATTTGAGCAACTTCTGAGTGCTCAGTGAAGTACTATGAATTTAAAATGATTTAAACAAGAGAAGATGTAATTTCTATGCACAACTTCTTTCTAAGCAGTGTAGAACCTGAAGGTCTTCTTTTCTTGAGAACCTAGACAGATTTGTATATTTAAATTAGGGGGAAAGGGTGAAAAGAATTGCTTACTTGTATGACGCTGGAGTATTTGCGGAGGTGATTGTGTGGAAAGAGAGCGTAAGGGTGCGAGTAAGAACTAGAGAGAGTGATCTTGAATAAGGATACAAAGTAAACTCCAAATATGGAGTTTCTGCACATTTCAGCCAGGGGACTTCCCCCCTGCCTCCAGCCACTTTTGCTTTATTTACATTTTCTGATTTATAGAAAACCAGATTCTACTGTAAAATGCACAAGAGTTCTTCCCTCAGTTTTTATCTACTGCTTGACCTTTTGAGCAGAGAACTTTAAAGATCCCTCCTTAGCATTTGAGCTCAAGTCTTTGGCTAAGTTTGTTTGATCCTCCAGACAAACACAAACACAAAATCAAAATAAAACTCACAGACAGAAGACAGCATGGGAGGGCTGTTTTTCTTCTACAAAATTTCCTTGTCTACTCTGTTTGGGTTTTGCTTCACATTAGAGAGATCCTTTACAAAGGTAAAGTTGACAGAGCATGACATCACACCAGAAGTAATATGACAATATGTGAAAAATAAGGCAGCCTTCCAGTAAATCACATATATGGGCAGTAAGTGTTCATCACTGTTAACTCTAGCAATGTCTCTAAAATGGAAGGAGAGAGAGAGAGAGAGAGAAGCAGAGAAGACATAATCAAAGAAATAATAAAAGAAAAATTTCCCCCACATTTACAACTAAATACTCCAGCACAATTCAAAAAACAAAACAAAAAAAGACCCAAGATACATTTCTATGAAAACTCATAATGCTAGGATTAAAGAGAAAATCTCAAAATCTTCTAGAAAAAAAAAATGAAATCACATCCTAACGATCAGTACTCAGAATGACTTCAGACCTTTCAGTAGTGAACCTGGAAATGACAAGAAATTGTCACAACACATTCAAATTCTAAAGGAAAATAACTCTCTTTTAGTCTGAGTTGTCACTAAAGTGGATGAGTTAAACTAATTTTCCTGTACTGGTCTTTTTTTTTTTTTTAAAGTTTAGATCTTGGTTCAAGCTACTATATCATTTTTTACTTCACATCCTGTCATTGTGAGTAAAACTTATATTTCCTTTCTTGTGTATACAACAACTTCATCCTTAAATGGACGAGAAGAGAAATTGCTATGAGAGGAATAATAGTATAAATAGTATAAATATCTCTATAAAAGAGAAACTATTTAATAGGAAAAATCTCATTTTCAAGCAAAGGTCTGCCTGGAACTTCATGTTAGGTTGGTGATTTCTTAAAATGTTAACTGTGATGCTGTATTTGTCTGAATTTGGTGAATGAGATTAATAGGTAAGAGAGAAGACATGCAAATACTTGCTTAATAGGGTCTGATGAAGCGAACTTCCAATCCAGTGGTCTTTTCATCAACAGGCTTTTTACCAAGAAGTGTAGAAAGACCCTATTGTGAATTTTTTCTTATGTCCTGTGATATGTTCTAATGGCTTGGGCATGACAATAGCATTCATGCTGTTAAACTGGCAGGGAACCTAATTATGGCTTTTTATGTGAAGCTTAAATAATCTCAAAGCTCTTTAAGAAGATTATTACCTTAATCTATCTGTTAAATTCTTCAGTGCACTTATGAGAGTTATAGCATCAACTCCAAAGGTTGTGAGAGAGATCTAAAGTTTGCAAAGATGGGACTGTGAGGAAAGTGGGCCTGGTTTAGAAGTCTGGAGACCCAGGGGCACCTGGGTGGTTTAGTCTGTTAAGGGTCTGACTCCTCTTGATTTTGACTCAGGTCGTGATCTCATGGTTTTGGGATTTTGAGCCCCTCATCCGGTTGTATGCTTGCAGTATGGAGCCTGCTTGGGATTCTCTGTCTCCCTCTCTCTCTCTGCCCCTCCCTCACTCATGCTGTCTCTCTCAAGAATAAATAAATAAACTTAAAAAGAAGTCCAGAGGCCCAGACTGTGGCTCTGTCTTTCATCTATCTCTTTGGAGTGCCATCACCAACTTGGAAAAATAAAGGTAGCGGAGTAGATGGTTTTTAATGTATGCTCATCCTAAATTTCTCTGGTTCTATGACCTCTCTTCCATACTTTGGTTTCCCACGTTTTTTGCTTTGGTAGGGTTCTGTTATTATAGATGGGCTTGTATAGGGTGGTGAAGGAGGAGACACACGGGAGAAATTGCACATGTTTGGATTTCGGTCTTGGATCTGGTTCTTAGGAACTGTATGGTCTGCTTTTCTGAGATTGAGCTTCCACGGCTATAAAAAGGGAAACACAGTACTTAGCTTTCAATAATTTCTGAAATCGCTGGTAATATATGTAAAGTGCCTGGCATAATAAAAACATTCAATTAATGACAACTGTTATTTGGGTGATGCTTTCTAACTTAAGAACTAGAGCATGAATTTAATTACACAGAGAATCTCATTCTGAGAAGATAAAGGATGAGGGAAATCTGAACAATATTGAAAATCGTTAATAAAAGTCTCCTTTGATCAACTGTTTATTTCAGCATCCCCTGGTTTGCCTTGCTCTCATGGAAAGTTGTTTTGTTTAGTTTTGTTTTGTTTTGTTTTGTTTTGTTTTGTTTTGTTTTGTTTTGAAGAATCTGTGCAAATACCAGTGTTCATAACATCAGCCTGATTTTGAAGTCTCCCGCTTCTTTGGTTTAACATGGATTGTGAAACGCTCAGATATTTATTCCCAAGGAAACCATGACATATGAATGAGAATTTATTAGATATTCCTCGTGGTAGTGAATTTTTTACATTGGTGGCCTTATATCCTTATAATTTCGACATATAACCACTTACTATGTGAAGTCTGCAGTTGTAAGGTTGAAAGGTAGTCCCTTGTTAATTGGTTTATTTTAAAAGGAAAGACCTTGACCCAGTGGCCATCTTCCTTTACTGAAGACAGTGATATTGGCCTATCCCCAGGACTGCCTTATTTTGCTCTTACACACTACAAAGTTTTAATGTGCCCCTTTTGTGTGCCTCAGTAATCATTCAGGCTTTGACATATATTTCTTTAGAGTGCAACATGTTTTTGAATTTATTTCTTCAGGAAGCACTCTGTGATGGATAATTTAGCCGGATAACTATTTATTAAAGAAAAATCACGGGGTGCCTGGGTGGCTCAGTCGGTTGAGCGTCCGACTTCAGCTCAGGTCATGATCTCACGGTTTGTGGGTTCGAATCCTGCATGGGACTCTGCGGTGACAGTGCAGAGCCTGCTTGGGATTCTTTCTCTCTTCCTCTCTCGCTGTTCCTCCCCCACTTGTGTTCTCTCTGTCTACAAAGAAATAACTAAAAACTTAATAAAAAATAAAGAAAAAAAAAAGAAAAAGAAAAATCATGAGGGATGGAAGGCCTAAATAAACTTTTCCTGGAGACAGATAACAAGGGCACCTACCCTTTTGATGCACAGTGTAATTATTGCTTCCTTGGTTTCCAATGAAAGCTGGACTACGCTAAGGCTCGGCATGAAAAATTTTAACATAAACTCAGGAATTAACGTTTGACTGAAAGAGGGGTCAAGTATCTTCAGGAGGTCAAACATAGACAGCAGGAAGAAAACCCAAAAGAACAGGTATCCTAGTCTGAATCATGGAATGGTGTGTTTTGCCTTGTCTGTAAAGAGAGGGACTTGGTGTTTGCAAAGAGTTTGTGGGAGAACATAGGGTGCCGAGTCAGAGAGTCTGGATGTGAATGTGGACCTCACTAACTGCGTGATCTAGAGCGAGATACCACATCTCTCAGGCTTGTTTTCCTCATCTCCAGGATAGACTCACATCCCACGCCATGGCTACTTCACGGAACTGTTATAAGGTATACTAAAATTACATCCAGGAAAGCCTGTTGTCAGTTATAACTGACTAGGGAATAGAATGCCAGAATCTATCAGCCGCAGAGCCAGCTGCTGGGGATTAAGAAGAGGCGTAGGAAGATCTGATACTGCCCTCAGAAGTGAAAGAAACATCGTGGATGACATTGTTTTCCTCAGAAAATCTGCTCTTTCATATCTGCTCAATCAAGTGAACATTTTTAGCATCCATGTATTGCCATCTGTATCGCACCCAATGAAGTGTGATCCATAGATACCTTAGGGTTCAAGTTGTTGCACAATCCCCAGGCTATCATGATACGACGTTTGATATGACTTCATCCAGAGGAACGTTAGAATCCAGGGATCTGCCTCACTCTAAAAAGGGAAGCTGCAGAAACTTAACGATACTTGAACCAAACCTTCAGATGTATCCTGGGACAGTCAGACCAGAATCTAAATGCTGGTCTCTATGTACCTTAACACTTGGATGTTTATAATGATTTATGATGATTCGATTCGAGGCTATCCATTGAAGTATTTTGGGGTACTTGAACTGATTTGAAATAATCTAAGTGTGTTTTCTTTTCCGTCACGACTTACTGCTGATTTTCTGTCTTGCCATATTTCTCTGCAAAGTTTGTTCTCCTTGAATGATAATACGAAAAATAATTAAAATAGTAGTAGTCATCATAATAGCCAAGCTACTATTTATTGAGCTCCATCAGTGTTCCATGCACTATTATTTCTGGTTCTGTGATTTCTTTTTCTGTGAAAATGTCAGCAGCATCTTGTCTGCTGAGGGACCCTTCCTCCCCATTGCTCAGTCATTCTTAACCCTTACGGGGTGCACCTCTGCCTTAAAACTGCTGACTCAAAAGGCACCTGTGACCCCATTGTAACCAGAGTCACTAGCTCTTTCAGAATGCTGGTCTGCTTTGATTACTCTGTACCATTCGTCTCTCTGAAAAAGCCATCTTTCTTTTTGAAATTCTCCATGCCTCAGTGTTTGTAACCTCCATGTCCTTTCTCTCTTTCTTTTTTTTAAAAGTGTATTTATTTTTGAGAGAGGAGCACAGAGTGCAAGTGGGGGAGGGTCAGAGAGAGAGAGAGAGAGAGAGAGAGAGATTGAAGGAGACACAAAATCTGAAACAGGCTTCAGGCTCTGAGCTGTCAGCACAGAGCCCGACATGAGGCTGGAACTCACAGACCAGGAAATCATGATATGAGCCGAAGTCAGAGGCTTAACCAACTGAGCCACCCAGGTGCCCCCCTCCACTTCCTTTCTGAGAGCTGCTTGTCTCAGCTCCTCTGTCTACTCCTCCTGCTCTGTGTGTAAACTTTCCCCTTCCACCTCCAGTGCAGCTCCTCAGTTATAGGCTGTCATCGTCTTTCACAAAGATGTTGAGCTGGCTTCTCTGTGAGAGAGCAGAATGCAGAGGTTAAGGGGTGAGGGCTTGGTACCTGCCTTTCTGGTCTAAAACCTCTCTCTGCCCTTCCAAGGTGGGTGACCATGTGCAAACAGTTCGTTTCAACTTCCTCATTAGTAAAGTGGGGATTATAACGATATCTACTTCATAGGGTGCTAGAGAGGGATCGATGTGTCATTATAGGCAGAAATGCTTAAAATAATTTCTGGCCTTGGTAAGGGCTATCTAAGTGTTGCGATTATTGCTAATGTTTTAATATTAATTACTATCACCATTTTGAATGTTTACCTTGCCATTAGATTCCTTGCCTCCAGTACATTCTACACAGAGCAGCCCAAATCACCCTACAACACAGCTTAGTTAATGTTACTAGGCTGTTTTATATTTATATTTATATTTATATTTATATTTATATTTATTTATATTCCACATTGTCTCTCAATTTAAATCAGCTTCAGTCTGCCTCTCAAGGCCCTCCCAGTGGTGCCGATTTGTTTTTCTAGCCTTATCTTCTACAACTGTCACTATGATATTCAATACTGGTGTCTCCCTTTCCCACTGAGCTTTCCTTGCTTTCCAGAATCATGCTTTCCTTTTTTGGTCCATGCTTCTGAAAATCTCAAGATTCAGAACAAAGGCTATAGTCTCTTGATGCATTTGTAATACTCTAGATCAAGGGTAAGTCTATCCTCTCTGAAGCCCTTAAGCAAAGCTCTTTATTTTTAGGCCTCTTTTGGGTCCTATATCTCTCTATCTGATATTTTACGTATTCGTGTACATGTTGTTATCTTTCCTCCTAGATTATAAGCTCCTTGGGGAAGAGTCTTTGCTTGCATGTAGCCTTCCCGCTCCTGGCAAGGGATCTCACACCCTGTAGGAAGATGTGCATTGAAGGGCTGTTGAATACATGTTGATTTCAACATCAGAACAGAGTGGGCATTCACCTCCCATCTTGCTGCGTTTGTTGAACAGACTCATTTGCATAGGCTTTGTTGGCTTTGACAAATGGAAGTGGCTTATGGAGATTCTTTTTTTCCCCACATGTTTTAGGTTTTGGGGGTTGTTAATAAACTGAAAAGTACAGTGCTTGCCTCATAACCATAAATATTTGTTGAATGAAAAAGAAAATAAAAGTAAACATTTGCTGAATGAGAAAGAAAAAGTAAATACTGAAGGAACCACACCCAGCCCCACTTGACTGCCAGAAGTGAAAAAAAATGTAAGGAGACATTTTCTGGAGGAAAAACACACACCCACACATGCTTCTGAGTGGTGTAGAAAACATAGATTGAGCCTCAAGTTGAGAGGCATGCTTGTGTTTACAAAGTACATTGGATGATGTTATCAAAATACTGGCTTTTGCAATACATTCTCTGATCTTTTTTAAAGTCAACTTCATTTCTGAATTGGATTTGACCTAGGTTAAGACTTTAATAAATTTGGAGCACCTGGGTGGCTCAGTCAGATAAGCGTCCAACTTTCGTTCAGGTAATAATCTCGCGGTCTGTAAGTTCGGGCCCCACGTCAGGCTCTGTGCTGACAGCCTGGAGCCTGATTCAGATTCTGTGTCTCCCTCTCTCTCTGCACCTCCCCTGCTCGCACTCTGTCTCTCTCTCAAAAAATAAATACACATTAAAAAATTTTTTAAAAAAGATTTAAGTAAATTTATTCGCCTCATTTATTCACTTTTGTTGGTGCGGTAACCGTAAGAACAATGCAGTTGCACCAAAAAAGTTTGCTGCAGGAATGCCCCATGTGAATGTGAGCTGGTGTGGAAGCTCCACAGGGTTGAGTGTAGAAAATGGTCTTGGATGTCCTGCCACAAGAAGACAGGTGATGCCTCTTCTCCAGACATCCTGGGCTGTGTTCTCATCTTGTGAGCGCCCCCTGGAGCCACATGGTTATGGAAGTAAATCCCTCCATTCAGGAAGGTAGAGTCACCATGGGGTTTTCGGTACCTTACAGAGACAACTCCAGAAATACCAATTTGGGAGTAAAAAAAAAAAAAAAAAATTATTGACAAAAGAGGGATGATTGAAATACGTTTCAGGAGTTGTAGATTAATATATTAATATTAGGGGTTATCTTTTCCTTTCCTCATCTTTTGCTTTTTGCTTAAATTTTCTCAGAACATATTTAGGAATATGTGGAAAATGTCAGGGGTTTTCAGCTTTCAGCGTGTCAGTCTGAGAATACTGGTAACCCAACTGGGTGAGATGGAGTGAGACTAAGAATACTAAGTTAAGTAGTCAGTGCATCCAGCTAAACATTTCAACAAGTGTTTACATGCCAATCAGAAGACAGAGTAGAAATGAGGAGTATGGCTTTTGCTGAGATGTCAAAACCACATTTGTCTTGACCACTGTTTCCAGAAGGCTTGCCTGACTGTTCATGACTGACTCTGATATTGTTCCATAGGACCCTGTATTTGCCTGTCATTGTATGTAGCTGTGATTACTAATTTCATTGTCTGTCCTCCCCCATTTGCATTATAAGATGCTTGAAGGCAGATTACATCTCTCCAGCAACCTGCCCAGTGTCTGTTGCAAAGAGGGTGGCCTAGTCTCCATATTTATTGGATACTGTATTAAAAGGGATGAAACTAAGGCATGGCCATTCATTGCTCTGAGTCTAATGCTGTAACTCAGAAGCCTGATTGGATGGCATACAGGCTGCATTGGACATACAGTTTTGTATATTTGACTGAGAAAGTTATGACGCACAAGTTTTTAAGAACAAGAATTTTAGTCACTAGCATTGATAAATGAACCTGAGAGGCTTTACACACACACACACACACACACACACCCATCATGAATCTCCATTTGCAGCTTTTCTTGACGTAGCTGAACCTCTGACAGCCCTGGGCCTATGCTGCCACAAAAATCTGGAGCAGAATGTAATGGCTACCCCTGGTGAAAGGGTTCTCCGGTCTACCTCAGACTTCCCACATAAAGCTGGCTGGTCCCCACCTCTCTTTAACCCAATTAGCTCTACTCCGCTGCTCCTTCCCTTCTTGTTTATCCCTTGAGGGGGATGATTTCACGCATCTCCTCTCCCTTCTCCTAATGACTGCCTGCTAGTGGGAAGGAGCACGGATCATGCTTCCTATGAAGACTGTTCTTCCAGGCTACCATCCTGCAGAACAATAGGTACCTCCACTTATGCAGAGGCCCTGCAGAGCCGGAAAGGCTTTTTCATGGAGTGCCAGCCCCACATGAAAATGGTCCTGGTGAGGAATTCGTCACCAACCGGCAGGGCTTCACCTGAGAACCCTAGTTTATTTTGTACTGCTCCTCCATCCTGACCCTGGTTTTGCTCCCTTCTTTGGCCTGAGAAGCGAGAAGGAGGCAGATTCTGATGCTGCTTCTGACCACCCAGCAGTGAAGGCTTTGATTTTTTTTTCCTAAATGGAAATTGATCAGTGTGCGATTTAGAGATTTCCAAAGGTGTCTTTGTCTAAATTGAGATTTGGGCCAGTTAGGGTCTTCGTTAAAAAGCATCATGCGGTCACCAGGGTTAACGAGGCCGATCAGAGCAGACCTGACACTAAATAAAAGCTGGTTAAGTCCAATCAACTGTGGCCTGGGTGCTTTCTGATGGTGCAGCCCTCCCGTGAGGGCTGGTTTTCCAGGGTGGCAACCTGTGGCAGAAGCAAGAAGATGGGCTCCCAAAATGGCCCCTGAGTCATGGGGCAGCGGGAGGATGGGTCATGCCTTCTGCTCTTAAGATGCCCCTTGCTGGTTTGCAGCTTCTCCCTGAAGAGCACTGCCCCCTGCAGCCTGCCCAGCATGATGCTGTGGACAGAGACACAGAACTGAGATTGGGGTCTTCTGTGGGCCCTTAGGTGGCCGAGGGGACAGACTGATCCCGACTCTTTAGTCCCTGTTTCTCCGTCCATCTAACTTCTTGCTGGAAAGTTCTATAAATCCATGAAGGAAGACAACTGATGTCAACAAAATTGGTCACTTGGGGACTGGGTATCTTACCCTGTGGTTCTTTTAGTAATAAAAAAAATAGCCCATAGTTATATAACCTCTACCATGTGCCAAACACTGTTCTGAAAACTTTACTGATATTGACTCAGTTATTCTTTATAAAATTTCCATGAGGTGGGTGCCCCATTTATAGAAGAATAAACCGAGGCAGTTGAAGTGTTCAATTCTGTGCTAAGTATTTTTCATGCATACTTGCGTGTGTAGTTCTCATAATAATCTCAGTGCAATGGATATTTTTGGCCCCATGTAACAAATGAGGACCCTGAGATTCAGAAAATTTACATGACATGTCTGGGATGATAGTGCTGGTACATGGTAATAGGAGAATGCGTATTTATTTCTTCCTGTTCCCAAAGCATGGAGGTACAGAATAGCTGATGCCCACGGATGAGAGATCTAAAATTCTTCCTTAAGACTTGTCTGTGAGCCTTCAGTTATTCTATTCAAGGTTCCCGGAATGGAAAGAACAATAAGTACCAAATACTAACAATATGATCTTAAAATAGTGGGTACAGAATAATGCCTCTGGCTCTACCTTGCCTTGTTGAGATTCATAACGGGCTGTGCCATTTTCTTCCTCCTGATTTCTCTCAAAAACCAACCTCGGGATGCTCATACTCACTCATTAAGACTGGAACTCGGCCCAAGGCCACTTCTCCACTGCAACTGTTGTCATTAGCATCCACAGAGCCCCTTCATCCCACATCCTGACCTCTCACCCCTCTCCTGTTCAACTGAACCATCATTTTGTCATTCATCACGTGCATCTTGGAATTTGTCATCACCAACAACTACGTCACCTATGACATGAGTTAACATGCCCTGTGCAGATGTCAAACCCTCCCTTTTTTGGGCTGGCTCATTTGAATACCTCCAATATTCTTTCACCCCACCATGTTCTCCATTTCCCCCAACACTTAGCTTCCTGCGAACATCACTTTTTTCTATCTCCTGCTTCAGTGTGTGAATCCAGTCATTTGCTCTCTTCCCCCTCCATGCCCACACTCCCTTCTAGGT
Organism: Lynx canadensis; assembly: GCF_007474595.2. Taxonomy (NCBI): domain Eukaryota; kingdom Metazoa; phylum Chordata; class Mammalia; order Carnivora; family Felidae; genus Lynx; species Lynx canadensis. The sequence continues at coordinate 46,359,464 of NC_044313.2, read as the reverse complement.
GAATCTCTCTATCAACCTTCTCTATGATGACAACCAAAAAGTTGAAGATAATCTCACAGTTGGGGAGCTTGGTTATATTGCTTATGATATATATATTCAGGCTGTCATCTTAACTGAGCTTCCAGCATTGCCCATCAATCTGACCACATTTTTCTATCCAAGTAACTCTCTCACTTTTACCCTATAACATAAATAGCTCACAAATCCTACCATTTATTTTCTTTCTCACTTCAAACACTCCAGACTGAGTTACCACCATCTTAGCTGAATGCCAAAATATTTTCCTAGTTGGTCTCCCTGTATTCAGCCTTGCCCTCTTTCTTACCCATTCTCCACACAGAAGTCAAAATAATATATTTAGATCATATATTTTATCATTGCATTCCCCTGCTTTAAAATATATGTGTATGTTCCATTACTCATAAGAGAAAATCTAAAAAATTCTCATCTTAGCCTATAAGTCTTGCGTGACCTTTGCTCTACTATTCCTACATATAGGCCGTTCACCCTTAATGATTACACTCTACCTTCATGATCTCATTTTAACTTTGTGAACAAATCAAGCTTTCTTTCCAATCCAGAATATTTTGTGCATTCTGCTTATACTTTTCCCTCTCTGTACAATGCATCACCCATTCATTCCCTGACTGTAACTCTTACAAGATTTCAGTGTAAATATCACATTCCCAGTGCATCACGGACCTTCCTCCTCCCCCTTCATTGTGGTGAAGTGCTCCTGTCATTCTGCCACAGCTCCAGGATAATGTACATTTCCTCTGAAGGATCAATCATTGTAGGATTAAATATGTATTTATGTATTTAGATATTTAAATTGTATCTCTGAAATTATAAGATTCAGAAAGGAAGGTTCCAGATCAGCTACTATAATCCTAGTCTTGTGGAATGGCTGAAACAGGGGATGTGTTTGACAAACAATTCATTCTACCATACACTACACTTGAAGCCTTGAACTTGGTGCCTTAACCTCTCAGAGAATTAATTTCTTGAGTGACACAATACAAGCACAGTATTCTTTAGAGGACCCTCATAAGGTTTGGATGTAATTGTGGCTGGAAAACACACTTGGTCAATTTTGAAGTGCTATATGGACAGCATAGCTGATGTCCCCAGTATCTACACGCAGACTAAGTGTCCAGATCTTAGTTTCTAATACTGTTCTCCAGTAAAAGTAACGAGAACTCTTTGGAGAAAGGGCAGATTCTAGAAATGAGGTAGAGAATATACTAGATGAGCATGGAGCGTCTTGTCATGGCAGAAAGCAAGGACGTGCTAAAAACAAAATCAAACAAACCAAAACCCTAATTGCCATAGCTGGAAAAATTTATGCAACAAAATAAAGTATTATTGGATTATACCTCAAAGTATAAAATAAATATCAATGCAACTATCTTGTTATAAGTAACTGATTGAATAAATATGTAATGGGGAGGAGGGGACAAATTTTCTGTGCAGAAGAATTCAGAAAATTTATGGAGATATTCTGCCTTCAAAGAGTGACAGTATAGCTCCCCATTCCTTAAATATAGGCTGCACATAATGATTTCCTTCCAGAGAGTACATACAGAAACGGGAAAACATTTACAGTAGAAAAAGAGTAAGTGTACAGTAGAATAACCTGACAAACACAATAACTGCCAACGGCAGCCATGATTATGTTGATAATATGTATCTTTGATAGGAAGAAATGAAGATGGTACTTTACCTCTGTGGCCTTCTTTTCCCAAACCTGTAAGTCCAGTCTAATCATGAGAAAAATGCCAAATTCCGGTAGTAGGACATGCCACAAAATATCCGACCAATGTTCCTTCAAACTGTCAGTCACCAAAGATAAGGAAAATCTGAAAGTTGCCACAGCCAAATGGAGCCTAAGAAGACATGATGGCTAATTTAATGTGTATCCAGAGTGGGATCCTGGAACAGAAGAAGGACATTAGGTCAAAACTAAGGAAAGCTGAATAAACTATGGACTCTGGTGAATAGTAATGTATCAACATTGCTTCATTAATTGTGGCTAATGTACCGTAATCATGTGAGGTGTCATATAATTTTGTTGTAGAGGAAGGTGGGTATGGAGTGTAAGGGCTATAAATCTAAAACTTAAAGAAAAGTTTTTTGTTTTTTTGTTTTTTTAACTATGCTGTGTTCTCCTCCTCCTCCTCATCTTCGTCATCATCTACTTGTGTAGTCTTAAGACTCTTCAGACGTATCTGCTTTTTTTCCCCCAAATCAATGTTGTGTGTGTGTCTGTGTGTGTGTGTGTGTGTGTGTGTGTGTGTGAGTGTGTTGCTAAAACTTCTGAAGCTTCTAAAATCCTTATCCAGTGTTATTGTGTGTGTTGAGCTGAGATTTGCTTCTCAACAGGTAGTGGTTACTGAAGATCTCTGAGCTGGCCTTCCCATCATTCCCAAATGAAATTATGTGATTCTGAAAGCTTTAGGTGCTGTAAAATGTTACAAAGGTTAAGGATGGTCTTCCATGACTTCCTTCTCCTTAAGGTGCCATGCTGGATGCTCTCAAGCATCTCTGACTCTTCTTAAGCTTTGGTCTCCCTGCAGGTACTGCAGCTCTCCCTCTTTCTAATGCTCCTTTTCTTCTTGCTCTCGCTCTGTCTCTTCTCTGCCTCTTCTTAGGAGATGAACATGATGAGGAAGTTCTGATTCCTTTTTCTACTCCTCCTCTGTGTAGCATTATGAACTGGGGAATGCCAACTTCCCCATTCCTATTTTCTAACTTTGCAAAATAAGGATATTCTCCGGACTCACAAGGAATGTGTAAGGTCTAGTGTAAGGTCAAGTAAGAGAATGCGTTTGGAACCCTTTCAGCAATGGAAGAAGAGGAAAGGCCAGAAATCCCAGCCGGATCAATAGCTGAATTCTTACTGAGAGAGAGAAACAGGGAACATTATGTCTCTATCTCCAATGAGAGGCATGTTTTTCTACTCACTAGGAAATGACTTTCTGCAAATGATGGCCAGATAAATCAGAGGTTGTGGTCCGTGGAGTTGCTATTTCTCTCTGTTGACAATGTGTAGACGACAGGTTTATAACCAGTACTGTTCCTCCTGCCATTTTCCGTAACATAGAATTTAGCTTGAACACTAGGCCCAATTGCAAGATAGTCTTAAATTCTCAAAAGGAGCTGGAACTCTAGAGTGCATGTGAAATTTTCTGATTTTTTTTTTTTAAATTTTTTTTTCAATGTTTATTTATTTTTGGGACAGAGAGAGAGCATGAACGGGGGAGGGGCAGAGAGAGAGGGAGACACAGAATCGGAAACAGGCTCCAGGCTCTGAGCCATCAGCCCAGAGACTGACGCGGGGCTCGAACTCACGGACCGCGAGATCGTGACCTGGCTGAAGTCGGACGCTTAACCGACTGCGCCACCCAGGCGCCCCGAAATTTTCTGATTTTTAAAACACTCTGAATGCCCAAAATACTGTTTGAGACACTGATTCAGTCTAAAGGCAATTGCCTTCCTTTCTAGCAGTTTAGGATTGCAATGAGAGGAAAATGTGAGGGAGTGAGGGAGAAGGGGGGGGGGGGAATGTCTTTTCTTTCTGTCCAGAATCCAGTTGTTGTGAGTCCAGACTGCATTAATGTCCTAATGACTTATTACACCTTCCATGAAGGCCTTTAGCTCATGTTAATTGATGGAATACAGGGATCCATTTTAAACAGTTTTAATGGCCTTTTCAGAGTGATTATCAAACATTTACAAATATTCAGAAAAGAAGTCAATAAGATGGCGTTAAGTGAAATAAGTCAGACAGAGAAAGGCAAATACTATATGATTTCACTACTATGTGGAATCTAAACAACAAAACAAATGAACAAACAAAAAACAGACACAGACCTATAAATGCAAGGAACCAACTGGTGTTTGTCACAAGGGAGGTGAGTGGGGGTATGGGCAGAATGGGGGAAGGGGCGTGGGAGGTACTGGCTTCCAGGTGTGAAATGACTAAGTCACAGGGATGAAAAGGTACAGCACAGGGAATGTGGGCAATATTGTAATAGGGTTGCATGCTGACAGATGGTAGCTATACTTGCAGTAAACTGAGCGTAATGTGTTGACTTGTCAGGTCACTGTGTAGTACCCCTGACACTAATGTAACATTGTGTGTCAGCTATACTTAAGTTAAAAAAAAAAGTCAATAAGAATTCTAATTTTTTTTCTGGGAAGCCTAACAAAATCAAATCACTGGATTATCTGCCCTTCATCACGAAAAGGAGAATATTGACAAGGCATGAGTATTTCGGACTTGGGTTAATCCAAGTTGGGACTCCAGCCCTTTTACCTGCTGACTCCTCCTTTCTTAGTTCTGGAACCAACATATGCCTCTTGCTAAACATCCTCTCCTTCTATAATGATCAGATAGCCCCCTTACCTTGCTGGTTCCTGAGACACAGCCTTTGAGAGACTGCAGGCTTCAGTAATCCTCTCTCTTCTTCACAGCCTTGTTATTTAATGGTTGTCCAGATGTGGGAGAGGTTTAGGTGCTCTACCAGAAGAAAGTGCATCAGTTTAGGGGTGACTGGGTGGCTCCTTCGGTTGAACGTCACCCAACTTTGGCCCAGGTCATGATCTCACAGTTCATGAGTTCGAGCCCCGTGTCAGGCTCTGTGCTCACAGCTCAGAGCCTGAAGCCTGCTTCGGATTCTGTGTCTCCCTCTCTCTCTCTGCACCTTCCCAGCTCATGCTCTGTCTCTCTATCTCTCAAAAATAAATACATTTAAAAAATTAAAAAAAAAGAAAATTCAACAGTTTAAAATGTTCCCAACCTAGTTTATTTATGGTCTCAATTTTATCGGTCATGGATGGAAAATGGAATACTGCCTGGGAACAGATGATGATAATAGGTATGCTCAATTATGGCTTATCATTTTAAAGCATCCTCTGGTTTTTATGTGACTCATAATTGGGATGCAACATTTCTACATTTGATAATTTTATTTTTCATATTAGAGTCCATTATTTTACTGTGAGAGCTGGAGAGAGACATGACTTATAAATTGAATTTGGGTATGTGATATGCTAAGTATGTATTTGAGGAATCGGGAATACAAATTCACAAATTAAGTAGGCATCCTTATTATATCTATCACATGGACTTTTCATTACACACACTAAATAAAAATCATTACGGAAAAAAAGACCAGTGCAGCAGGGTGAATGGTGAAACCTACTTGTTTGATATTAATTAAGTGCTTTGCTGATGATGTGAAATTTTCCTCATGTTACATTAGAGGAAAATGGTCCATCGAGTGCTTGCTCTCAAGAGGCTGGGTGTTAGGCGTACATTTATGTATTGCTTCATCTCACAGTTACAGCAGAATAAGAGAAGAGTGGTCTGTTCTTCACGTTTTAGAAAAGGAAATCAGAGCTCAGATGTGTGGAATGCCCTTCTCAAGGCTACGTCGCTCCTTTGTGATAGTTCCAGGCTTTAAAGCGGGGTATATTCACACCAGTGACAATATCGATCTTCCACCTGAGATTAACACACATTTCATTTCACTTGGAACTTAGGAAATTAGAAACCAAAGCAGCTGTGGGTTAGAAGATGAGGATTGTGAACATTGTATCTAAAAATGACATCCCCACAAAACATAGAGTCAAATGGAAGATGAAAGCTGGGTGCTGGCCGTGATGATATCTCAGGGAGTACCCAGAGCACAGGCCCATTCTGTGGTCTGTGAAACTGATGCTGTACCAGGTGAAAAGGAGCCTGTAGAACCACCATGGGTTAACCTTACACAGAGGAATCATCTGCTGATGAACAAAAAGTCCCCGATTTTATGGAACAGTTACTCTCTTTGTCATGTCATTTTACTTTCCATATAAAACAAAATCAATCCATCTCAGGGCCTTTGTGCGTTCTTGGAGTTATACCTTACTTGGTGCTGCCACGGTACGTGGCTAGTGTTAGAAGTATCAGTATTGGTTGGGGCAGGGTCGTTAACAGAAAGACTTCCTAGTTTACTCAACCCAAGAAGGTCCAGAAACCCTTGGTGCCCAGTCTATGCAGAGTAACCCTAAATTCAGGACCCCAATGCAAATTGAAGACCTTTCCTCTTTATTGATTATAAAACAGGCATCGTTGTGAACCATGGTAATGAGCAAGCATCAAAAACAAAGAGGAAGTACACAAATCAGACTTCACTGTTGAGGTCAGTCGGGCTGCAGCTAAGCACTTCCTATTGATGGCATTTCACTTCTCTTTCTTAATCCACAGCATACACAGAAGTCCCAACACTGAGAAGGTGCCTGCTTAGTGTTGTTGATTCATAATCTTGTTTCCTGGTCCTTTTAGTTATAGCAAAGAGATATGTATCTTTTTAACCTTATTCTACATATCTAACCCACTTTCCTCCCCTAAACACTGCTGGCTGGGTGCAGAGGGCTCAGTAATTCACCCTGAGTATCTACTAAATGATTTGGGAAAATCACCAATTTGGAATTTGAACCCAGTGCCTTGGCTTTGGTGGAACATGTTGTAAAGGGATGATTAACACATGGAAAACATTTACAATGCCAAGAGCAGGTAGAGATGCAAAACATCATGAAAGCAGAGGTGGGATGAATTCGAGACTTTCTTGGAGCATCAGGACGGGGTTCTTAGAAGTGACAAATCCACTGAATGATCAGAGGCCTGGGATATCAGATTCTTTCACCTGGTTAGGAAATCTCAAGTTGGTAATGCAGTTATAGCTTGAACTAGATATTGGGACACAACATGGCAAAGGCAAATTGGATAAAGACCATAGGCATCCAAGAGGTTTGACATTTATCTTCTAAGCAATGGTGTTTTAAGTGGGACTATGTCAGAATCAGATTTCTGGTTTCGAGACCACTATGAAAGTAGAGTGAGGATGAACTGGAAAGATAGTGACTGGTGGCAAAGAGACCATTTAGTTCTATTTTACCAGATAGCCTCGGCAAGGTAGTAGCTATAAAAGAACCATCTCAACAGAGCTGGGGGAAACATGAAGTGACTACTGTAAACGTATATATGTAGGTGCTGTGTGATGTTGTGCAGTCTACACATGCTAATGGAGTTCTGAGAACTAGGTAAGCAGAGAGGACTGGAGTCATCAAAGTATGAGTGAGATTGACTATTAAAAGATGGGTAGGGCACAGTTTGGATTGTATCATAGATAAGGATTGGCCAGTGGGTCACAGAAGAGAGACAGTCCTGTTTGGCCCAGGTTACTTATTTGGTTTGGGACTTTAAAGTGTTCAGCCCCTGTGTAGCAATGGCTGCATCCAACAAAGAGAAGCCATTCTGTCTGAAGAGTTCTAGTCCTGGCTCTTGTTCTGTCCATGTGGAACTAATCTCATTTTGTTTTACCAGTGTCCTCTTCAGCTGCTACATTCAGGAGCTAATTATGTCTGAGTTAATGCAAAATTTAGCCACTACCAACATCCAGCTCTGTCTGCTCCCAGGGTTCAGTGTTGCCCCCAGAAAACACGTTGAGCAGCATTCCTGTCAGCCACATGGAGACTCTGTGGACTTCTTACTTGACACTGCCTCATTGTTCAAGGCATCTTCTGCCTCAACTGGGTCCAAAATACAGGGGCTCTTTGTAGTGGGGAATGCATATGAAAAAGAATGAGGGCTATGCATTATGTTACAGAAGGTGGTGGTGGAGTTATAAAATGCTTGTATCTAAAAGACGAATAGAAGCAGTTGCATTTGTTTATAAGAAATACGGAGTCACAAGTGATAGGTTGGGAATATTTTGATGGAAGTGACACTGGAACAAGATGTGTCTCACTCAAGTACATAAGGTGTTTCTAGAAGGATAAGTCTGAGGATTTCTCAAAGCAACTAAGAAGCTTTTGCAATAGCAGTACCAGGAGGTGGGTGTAAATCAGTGGGAGGTGTTGGGAAGGGAAAGACAGGGATGGTTACAAGTAGAAAAAAAATAGAAGGAGAAAATGGGCATACTAGATAGAGTCGATCACAAAGTAACACTGAGGCTTGAATTGTTTAAAGGCATAGGCAGGGGAAGAAAGACCAGTTTGGGTATTTGTCCCTGAATCCTCAAAGTCTGTGCACTCTGAGTGAGATTGTGGACATCTTAAAACCTTTCATTTCAATCTCTGTGTTGAGCATTTTCATCCTTCACATAATTTTCTTCCAATGTGCTAAGATTATAGCCTTTATCTAATGGTTTTCTCTCTCAGTTATGCTCCCAGCATTTATAAGCATTAATTTTGCTGAACTGATACAGTAAAATGTTCAAAATAACATTTGGTGAGCATTTTCATCTGACTACTCAAGTCTAACCTGTAATCTTTCCTTCTTACACTACCATACACACACACACACACACACACACGCACACACACACACACACACACATTTGTACCTGTTCTCCAAGCTTTACCTCTTTACCTAAAATTGTAGAAATTTCTTCCATAACTAACAAGAGTGTATAATTTTACCTTCCCTCCCCCAAGAGAAGACATATGGCCTATCTATTATAATAAGAATCTTAAAGATCCATTTATCCATGAGCCAAATACAGGTAATATCTCCATACAGTCTGCTGAATAAAGGTGACCCAAATATAGTAACTGTTGTTGTGGCTCAGAGTGGGAGTTGTATTTGAAATCTGGTTAAGGTTAACATTTGTAGTACATGGTGATGATTTGCATATAAGGAGTAAGAAAATAAAAGAGAGTTGACTTAGGTGCCCGCCGCCCCTCAACCCCTTCGCCTGGGCAACTGAGTAAATCATTTTTCCAGATGTGATGGCTTTTAATTCCTGTTGGGCAACCAAAAGGGATTATCACATAGGATTTGGATCTATAAATCAGGAACCCAGGGGGAGAAGTAGGGGTTGGGGATAAAAAATTGAGAACCTCAGAGTAGAAATATTTTTAAAGCCAGGGGACTGGGTGAGCTCACTAAGGGAGCGTGCATATAGAGAAGAGCAAAGTAAGTGGGACTGAACTTTGAGGAATGCCAGCTTTGGAAGTCAGGAAGGAGAGGATCCAACAATGGTGACTATGAAGGGGCAACCAGTGCACCATGAGAGAAATCAGGAAATGATGATGTCCTAATGACCAAGGGGGCTTGGGTGATGTTTTAAGAATGAAAGATGAATCCATCATGATAAGTGCTATTGAGAGACCAGGTAGAATGAGAACTGAGAAGTGCCCACTAGACTCTTGATAGGAATGACTTCCAGAGTTGTGAAATAAAAGCCTGACTGGAATGGGTACCATTGAGAGGAGGTGGGGAAGTGGGCCAGTGAGAACAGACAAGTCTTGCAAAGAATTTTGCATCAGCCTGCCACTGGATCAGGAGGGAAGACAGAGACTTGCTTTGCACATGAAGTTCAGTTCGTTGGGATTGTCATGGGATGGTAAGGGAATTCTCTCAGCACATTAACTGAGAATGAGATGTATTGGAGATGTGAGAACAGAGGGAAAGATGTGAAAGAGTTGTCTTTGAAAGTGAGAGTAAATTAACCAGCAAAATGCTGGACTGGCAGTGCTAAGAATTTATCTTGTGCACTGTGGTTATAAATTCAAAGTAAGACTCTTCAGCACATTTGTTAATCTTTATCTATATCATGTTCAATCTTAAAGTCTGTATATGGAAGTGACAGAGATGTGTTTAAAACCAATTTGGGATTTTGATAATGGAAGGAGACGGGGCAAGGAGATTGAAGTGCATTCGCCGAAGGTATTGTAATGATGGACAATGAAATCTAAATCAGCTAGGAAGGAGAGTGAGAGCATCAGGAAGATTGTGCACAATGTAAATGTGATATGGTCAGTTTATTGGAATTATAAGATGTCAAAGACCGAATAAAGTAACCTTAGAGGTACTAGCATAAGAGAGCTTGAGTTACAAGGTGGTAACTAGACTACGACGTCTGTAATGTGGTTTGGGTAGTGATAAAGTAATGATGAAGTCCGAGGTATGAATCATTAAAGTAAATGTAGGACATGGGAGATATTGGTTAATAAACTAAGGAACTACAGTGGTTGGATTATCTACACGCACATTGATACCACAACCAACGATGGCAGTAACTTTCCTTACAAAATCAGTGTCAGACACTAACATCGATGATGAATGAGGGGAGGCTATAAATAACAGAAATAAGTGTTCATTGGTGGTGAAGATTTTAGTTTAGGGTATGGAAGTAGGAAAGGGGGTTGCAGTAAGGAGTGTGAAATATTCCTATTGGAACTCTAAGCTAGTGGCAGGTGGCATATGAAAGGAATAGAAAAAACAAAAAAACAAAAAACAAAACCATTATCTGATAGGGCTTCAGAGCCCAGTTCCCAGTGATTAGTTGATTTTCAGCATCAGAAGGGATAGGGCATATTCAGAGTGTCAAAGGGTTTGGGGAATCTAGAAGACCTGTGAGAGTATATTCAGAACAGTGCATGGATGTGTGTCCTGATGAACAGATTGACCCAGGACACTTGGGCTCCCTGCCAAGATTGGAGAAAGCAGATAGAGGGTCTAATGGAATTAAGCCTATTTGTTTGTGGGACAGGGGCAGGAGAGGACGATATATTTTAATTGTAACCGTATTGGGATAATGTTCTCTTAGTCCTTAGAGGTGAGGCAGAATACTGGAGGATGTGGTGGACAGTAATTGTCTTTCCAGGAACATGTGAACACATGGAGCGCATTGAGTCATATGGTGCCTAGAGCATTCAGAGTTCAGTGGGCCTACATTTGACCCCCATTATATCTACACTTGACTCATTTGAGTAGTGTCAAAGACTGTGGAGGGGCAGCCTAAATAAATTTTCAGGGTCAGGATGGAGATTCTGAGCTCTAAAGAGCTACTGCTCTCCTATCAATGGAAGTGCCTTCTTTTATAAGACTGATCTAGCGTGTTTCAGTCACCCATAGCAAATAGGACCACTTGGAAGAATCCAGGATTCAGTACAGGTTTCCCCAACTGGGACAGGGGAGAGGATCCCAGTTGGGAGATTCAAGCAGGGAGTTCTGCCAAGAAACTGGTAACTTCAGATCTTCATTTCTCTAGGCAGTGAGCGCATCAGCAGCTCAGCTCAAGTGATGCATTGTTCCCCCCCGCACACACACACACACAGAAAGAGAGAGAGTTATTGGATAGGTGGGTGTCTATTTCCCAGCAGCCACAAAGGCACTTAATGCCACACTTTTGTGTAGTAGAGGCTGAATCCCTATGTTTCCTCTTAGCCTGGGATCCTGATTTGATCTTAGGAACATACGATTCATGATGCCTCTGGTCTAGAACCTAAGGAATGACTCTGAAAGCTGGCTTCAGAGTAGAATCACCTGAAAAATCAATAATAAATATCCCGATTCTGGGGTGCCTGGGTGGCTCAGTCGGTTGAGCATCTGACCTCGGCTCAGGTCATGATCTCACAGTCTGTGAGTTCGAGCCCCGCGTCGGGCTCTGTGCTGACAGCTCAGAGCCTGGAGCCTATTTTGGATTCTGTGTCTCCCTCTCTCTCTGCTCCTCCCCCACTCATCTTTGCTCTCTCTCTTTCTCTCTCTCTCTCTCAAAAATAAATAAACACTTAAAAAAAAAAATAAATATCCTGATTCTATCCCAAAATCTCTAGGATCCCGGCGTCAGTAATTTTCTAAAGTTTCCGAGATGATTCTTACGTGCAACTTTGGTTAAGAGCTATATTCTAGGGCTCTGATTCTGTCCAAATTCTCTCGATTAACAAACAGGTTGGCTGCTGCAGTCCTCTGACCCTTAATTGCTTTTTAGAATTCTGAACTTTTTTTTAATGACATAGTTTCTACAGACTGGCGCTCCAGTGCACATGTGCACACAAACACAGGCACACACGCAGGCATGCACATGCACACCCACGCAACTGTGTTCTGTCTTTGTACAAAGTTTGTGCCCTGCTGAGGCCCAATCCAGGAGCAGGGCTGCAGCACGGGAAGTTTGCAGAGGCCAGGAGCTAGCTGGAAAAGACCCTCGGAGTCTGACGTGTGGACTGAGGCTCCGAGGAAGGTAAACACCACATGCAGGCAGCCTCTTAGCTTCTTTCCCTGCTCAGGCCACTGCTTCTGAGCCTCTGCAGACACATTCTTCATAGCTGAGAAAACCCACAGATGGAATGACTATTATTGGTGCTTGTCAATTCAGAAATAAACCATGATTTGCCCAGCATTTCAATCTTTACCGCTGACATGCTAGTTTAATTAGTTCTGTGCTGGATGAGGTCATTAAATTTGTATCCTAACGCAAACCTATTTATTACTCAGCCTGCACAGGAGTATGTGGGATGATTTGCATTCTCTCCGGACAGAGGGTGAATTCTCACACTCCCACCGTGGTGGGCAGCACATCCTCCTGCAGAAAGTCATTTGAGATAACACTAATTGAAGGGACACCTGTCTCTTCAGAATTCTTTTAAAAATTTAATAACAGATTGGTCATGTGCTCTGAGAAAAGGGTAAAAAAAGTGTTCTATTATAAAATGCAAATTTTGGAGAAAAGGTGTATGTAGCGTGATAGGCAAAAGCGTTACGTGAATATTAGCAAGTTCCTTTATGTTTGTTATTAGCTCCTTCTCTTGGGACAGATTTCGAAGAAATTCTTCCCACTACTCCCTGCTTCCTTCCTGATCTCATGGAACGGAAAGTGAAAAGTGGACGTGATATCACACCTATTCCCTTCCTGGATTAAGCCCTCATTTAATCTTTGTGGCGATGCATGTGAGATACTGTTATTTTACAAGAGTACTATTATCATTCTTGTTTTTTAGATGAGGGCACTGAAGCTTCAAGAAACCTGAGGCTTCAAGCTACTAAATGTTTTGCTCACGTCCTTGCGTATAGTAGATAGCACATACGGGCTCAGAAGCCAGTGTGGTCAGTCTAAATCTTCCCTGTTTCCTTCATATGCTGCCCCCAGAACAGTTTTTCCGAACCTTGTAAAATCTATGCCCCTGACATCTCAACACCCTCCCCACCTCACATCCCTCCACTCTGAAATATTCATCTTCCCTTACAAGTTACCCCTATTTGAAAATCACAATATCTCCTTAAAAAAAATCTATCATCTCTCCCTTTTATAGATTTTATCAAGCTTCTTTTTTGTTTTTTTGTTTTTGTTTTTTGGATTCTGGTTGTCTATTTAAAAAATAGGTTCTACTCTCATTGAGCATATATAAAATAATGTTGCAAATGGGGTCAACTTTGGGGGCGTCTGGGTGGCTCAGTCGGTTAAGCGAACGATTCTTGATTTACCCCAGGTCATGATCTCACAGTTTGTGGGTTCAAGCCCCACACTGTCAGTGCCGAGCCTGCTTGGGATTCTCTCTCTCCCCCCTCTCTCTCCGCCCCTCCACTGCTCATACTCTTTCAAAAATAAATAAATAAAACATTAAAAAAATATGGGGTCAACTTAATCTCTTACTAGATACATGCCCATTTCTCACTGTAGAATCACTGACCTAACGACCCTGGAGAGTTGAGTTGCTCAGTTACCTTCTCTTGTCCCTCCTAACAAAAAAGTGAACTATGGGAACCATGGACTGATTTTGGTGTTTCTTTTGGGTGGCGGGATGAGGGGTTGGAAAACTGGAAGGATGAAGAGATGACAGGTCTATAATCACAACCTCCCCTGAGGAAAAGGGCCAAGACCATCTCCATGGGTGACAGTGTGTGATGCTCCATGTGAATGTCACCCTGGAGGTGTCCAACTGGCGGCCATTTTGCAGATTTAGCCCATCTCCCTGCTGTCCCCACTCCCTATTAATCCTTTCCCATCACTGCCGAACTTCTCAAAAACATCGTCTATACTTGCCACTTGCTACTTCCTTTAATGCACTTTCCTGACAATCCTTTAAAATGTTCTCTCCCTTTACATTCTTCTGATACTTTTTTCTCAAAAAATTCAGTGAATAAACTTATAAGCCCAGTGATCCTCTCTTGGTTTTCCTCTGATGCTAGTCACTGTTTGATCAGCTTTTTCTAGAAATTCTCTTCTCCCTCAATTCTTCAGTTTCACCTTAAGAGGTGATCACCCAAGGACCAGGCAGAGTCTCAGCTTCCATGGTGATAGTTGACTCTTCCTAATGGCTCCATCTTTCCACTTCTGGAGATTCTTTCTATTGCATTTCTATAAATGAAAGCAGCCCTAATGTTCTGCCCTTGGACCTTTTCTGGAAAAGGCTTCGGGATGGTTCATCCGTGTGCAAGATTTCAGGTTATGCACTGTGTGGATACACAGCTCACTCTTATCTGTAGCATCAGGCTCTCTCAAGGTCTGGCTTCACATTTCTTACTCACTGCTCACTGATCATCTTTAACAGGAAAGCCCTGTGTGTCCCAGACTCAACGGGGGTGATGGCAAACTCATCACTTAAAAGTTTCTTCTTTTAGATCTTTAAAGCCGGTTCAGCGTCTTCATCATGCAGGCATTACATCTCAGATTAAACGTGCTGTAAAATATATACAGTGTTCCACGGTGGCAGTCAGCTTGCAGTTTGTAAATGTATCAAAGCAGCATGGTGTACATCTTACACTTGTATAATGCTATGTATCAATTGTACGTCAATAAAAAGGGGGGGACAGAAAAGAAGGAAAAACGAAATATAATGGTTTAGTGCAGGGCTTCTTGAACTTCAGTGAGATCAAAACCACTTGTGCAAAAGCACACATTGCTTGAGCCCCACTCTTGGAGTTTCTGATTCAACGGGCCTGGAGTGGGGACTGAGAATTTGCATTTCTAACAAGATCCTGGGTGCCTGTGCTGCCTCTGCTGCTGCTGGCCCAAGCCATCAGTTTGGTGCATGAATCTGAGGCCAGATGGAGTTAGACTTCAGTCCTGTGTTAGTCACCTACCTAATGCGTGACACTCCATGCTTCAAGATGCCTATTCTGTAAAATCAAGATAAAATATCTACCTCATAGAATTTTTGTGAAACTAAATGAGTTAGTGTAAGTGTCCACACCAGTGTTTGGCAGACTCTTAAACACTGTCAGCCATAGCTGCACAACTTTTATTTATTTCCTCTTTTGCTGATTTCCCTGTGACTGATCGCCGCCCACGTCCCTACAGCCAGGGCTTTGGATGCATCTGTTTCCCTATCACTGTTGCCAGAGCTGGGGTCAAGTGCATAATCATATTGCCATTCACCCGACTCTAAGCATTGCCATTTAACTGGTTGATACAGCCTCTCTTTGTCCAGCAAAATTCATCCTGTTGTCAGTCTCTGCCTTATTCTCTTAAAAACACATTACAAATAGGCCCCTGTCTTGCTCAGAAAGCACACTTTTAATGTATTACAGGGCATTTAGGACCCTCTTTGACACCTTGACTCTTCACCTTTTCCTCTTGCTACTCCGTATATGATGTTTTTGTATATAAAAACATCTGTTTTTCTGTACACATTTCCTTGCTTTCCTGGTTTTGTTATTTCTTCTATAATATTCATTCCATCTGATATATCCTTTCTCTCATTACTACAAAACATTCTTCAAAGCCTGGTTAACTTTCATTCCTCATCCAAAGGAATAGCAAATTGGTCTCATTCCTTGTGACAAGACTGATTAATGGTAGCTTCTTAGGGAGATTACAAGGATTCTGAGGACAAGATCTGCTTGGGTTCAATAGGAAATAAGGTTATGATTAGTGAGCAGTGTCTGCTATGGGCCCAAGTGGAGTGCATGGAAGAATTTGTATCTAGCATTGTCTTCCCTGCTGTGCAGTGTATTTTACACTATAGATGCTCAGTGCAATTTGGCAAATTCACAAATACACAGACATACCCCGAGTTATGAATTTTAGTTTTATTCCGATTACGATTTACCCTTCTTTGTTCTAAGATGAAAGCCAAGCCTTATTCTGAGAATGATATTGACAGGCAGGAAATGAGAACAGGAATGGAGAGAAGCCTTTGGCACTTTGACTAGAGAAAGTAATGTCTGGATCAGGGGAAATACACTGATTTTAGTGGTGGCTCCGAGCCTAGAGGCAAGTTCTTAGATTTTGAGGCGTAAGGGACCAGATGGAGGGATTAGGGGAGAATTCTTCCTCAAGAAGGAAAACACAGGGTCCTTGGGAACATCTGGTCATGGAAGCCCTTCACCGTGAGGACCCCTGATTTAATATGTGCAAGGTGAATAAGCAAGGCTTCAATCCCAGAGCCACCACCCACTGGTTGTGTATTTGGGGTTGCTAAATTAATCTCCCTGAGCTTTGACTTTTTTCTCTTAAAAACAAGGATCACAATATTCCCTCTCAGGGCTGTTGTAAAAATCAAAGGAAACCATGTATAATAGAAGACTTTGTATAGTGTTGGGCTCGATAAATGGTAGCTGTCCTTATAAATATTGTGTGGAATCCCAATCAAGAAAACCCCTTTAAAACCGTTAAAACTCCTTTACCTCTTATCCCTTACCTGTATCCTCACTGGTACTTATTAACATATAAGATGATGGAATGACCCCTTGGCTAAATGTTATAGAGCATCTAACTGCTCATTAACTCTGATTGATTGGAATCCTGGAAGCAACACTGCTGAGTTACTGTTGTTCCCCACCAACTAGCATGAAGATAGAGCCTTGGTGCTTTCATTATATTTATGGCATCAAATATAAAAAATGCACAGTGTGGAAGTTATTTAGGACTTAATACCTTTCTAATGACATCTATTCTCTGAGATTCACATAGTTTTATACTTTAGGTATTTTGGGTTATCTTCTTTTCCTTTCCTAAAAAAAATTATTAAATGCCTTGAAATGCATTGTTCAGAAATAGCCATTTGTTCATTCAGAAATATTTTGGGTGTTTCCTGGGGCCAAAGTCGCTTCTAGACACTAGAGCCACTATAGTGTGTGAAAGAGATAAAGCCAATTTTCTTGTGGAGGTCATCTTCTGGAGATGGAACTTAAATAATCAAGTGAGCAAACAAATAACCAGGCTATAATTTTATTTTATTTTTTTAAGTTTAATTTTTTTTTAATTTATTTTGAGAGGGAGATAGAGAGCAAGCGGGGGAGGAGCAGAGAGAGCGGGAGACAAAATCCCAAGCAGGCTCTGCACTCTCAGCACAGAGTCCCGATGCGGGGCTCGAACTCATGAATTTTGAGTTCATGGCCTGAACCAGGATCAAGAGTCTGAAGCTTAACCGACTGAGCCACCCAGGTGTCCCACCAGGCTGTAATTTTAGATGGTTGGTATTTTCTATGAAGAAAAAGTGATAGGGTAGAGGGGATCATGGTGTGGTTTGAGTAACCTTTTTTGAATTGTGCGCAATGCTGTGGCCACATGTTAACTGACACCCAAATGACAATCATGAGCCAGACAAAAAATAATGTATTCCAAGCCCTTCGAGCAGAGGGCAAAGCAAGTGATTCAACTCAAATGAGGAAAGAAAGGACTCATCAGTGGGTGCCAAGCACGTGGAAAAGAGTCTTTAAAATAGATGCAGGGTAATTATGCTGGATATTGTAGGTGGGGTAAGGAGTTTGGATTTTATTCTATGCAATGGGAAGCCACTGGAACATTATAAAAATGATAGTCGGAAAAAGAGATGTTCTTGTAAATGAACACTGAATGCTTATAGAGATAGCCATATTGAGGAATTTGATGGTTAAATGTGTTGACAAAATGGATAATCACTTGTGATTTATCTGTTTTCTGGATTCAAATTTTTTTAACATGGTTTACCTGCTTGTATTTTTTGTTACTGAATTCAGAAACCTTTGAGATGGCTTTTAATGTATCTCTTCAGATATTTCCCTTATCCTGACATTTTCACTGTGACCGTGATTTGCTACATTATTTCTTTCTCTCCTTCAAAGCTATACTGTTTCCTCTTTGTATTTCACTCTTTTGTGAACTTGAGAAGAAATTAATGTAGAATTTCTGATAAATTGCCTCTCTTGTTTTTGGAGAAAACAAAACTTTTCCTGTCGGAGATCTGCTATGACATTAAAACTATCAGCCTGTTTAAGGCGATAAGTCAGTCCAAGTGCTAAGGGAGAACAGCGTAATCTGCATTGGTCATCTGGGTGAAGAGTCCAATGATTTCACAGCTGCCTCTTTGCTTTTTGCAATTTTTAAGTTGGGGTTGTCTCTGAATTTCTCTCCTAGACTCTGAAATGTCCTTCCATTTCAAATACGTGTATCCAACTGTGGAGCAGTGTTTCAGCCTTACATTTACCTTACATATGTAATTTTGTACAACAATTTGTTACTGTTCATTGTTCTATATTTGACTTTTTAATCTCCATATGCACACATTTATTGCTCTCTGTTGGGCTGCTTGGTCATATTCCAGGACATTTACCCCAAGCTGGAAAAATTATTCTATAGATTAGGTATTAGTATTAATTCTGTGGATCTATGGCCAGAAAAGTACAAGAAGGGTGTTTTATTCACACCTTCCGCTTTCCTTCACACAACCTAGTTAAATCATTTATTATTTTTTAATAGTTAAATTATTTTTATGTGCCTCTACTTTTTAAAAACATGTTTAAATTTTAAAATGAATGCAATTTATTTTTATTCTTTGTAAACCACGGAACTTTAATGGGCCCTTTGAAATTGCATGCAACCAAAGAAAATATATCAAACAATACCTTGAACAAGGTTTTGAAGTCTCTAACTTATTTATAGCATCTATAAACCCATTTGAATAGTTTTCTTCTTTTCCTTAAACATTTTTTTAATGTTTATTTATTTTTGAGAGAGACGGAGTCTGAGTGGGGGAGGGGCAGAGAGAGAGGGAGACACAGAATCCAAAGCAGGCTCCAGGCTCTGAGCTGTCAGCAGAGAGTCTGATGTGGGGCCAGAACTTAGGAACCGTGAGATCATGGCCTGAGCTGAAGTCCGATGCTGACAGACACTTAACCCCCTGAGCCACCTAGGTGCCCCTTTAGATTTTTCTTAATATGTTCATAATATGTGGTTTCATTTACAAAAATACTCTTTTTTCATGTAAATTCACTAGGTGAACTCTGGAAGGATAATAGTGACTAAGAAAAGCACTTGAACAAAAAGCAATCCAAATAGAAGGAACTGAGTTCATAACATTCTAGGCAGAACAAGAAATGCCACAAGTTGTCTTTCCTTTGAAAGTAGTGTCTTCCTCTGATTCTCTTAACACCGCAAAGGATAAAACTTGGTGATAAAAGGAAGCAAGGCAAACCCTGCAGCACCGTTTCCTCACTCCCCACCAACATCACTCACTTTCAGAACCCAATGATTGAGGCAAAAAAACACTTTACTGTAAGTTCTATTCAGAAGAATAAAGCTATAAGACTTTTGCAGCTTCCTTGCAAACCAAAACACCCATTAGGGATCGTGAGGCTCTTTCACCTCCTACAGCAGCTGTGATATCAGAGGGGATTGAAGAGGAGAAAGAATTCATTTCTCAGAAATTTCATGCTAATTTTAAAATAAAAACAATAATTTCTGAAATGTTGTCAAGGAATAGAAAATAACCTTCGAGAGCCATAAGAAGAGAACCCTGACAAACCGTCTGCAACTGTGCATGGAGAAATTTCAGTGTGGCAAAATAAGGTGGGGGGGGTGTCTAGAAAAGTCTCTTCTTGTGATCATTGCAGCTTCTTTCACAGAAAGCTCAAGGCTGGCCGGAAGGCTGAGTGAACTAAACACAAATCCACAACTTTTATTTCAAGTCTGGATTCCCATTTTAAGGGAAGAATTACCTGTCAGTTTGAGAATTATTGTTAGCTTTTATTGACGCCTTTCTTTTTAAAATTTTAGTTTTAGGCATTTCATCTAGGAGCAAAAATGAATGAAAATGACTGTTCTACATTTCTATTTGATTCTTTCACCGGGGACAAGAATTTGACTATGATGGGGATGTACAGGTCACAAAAAAAAAAAAAAAAATTAAAAACTAAGAAATATTCCATTCCTACCATTTCTTTATAAACACTTTCTAACAGAATATGCCAGTATTAAGCCTAGGCACTGTTAGAGAACAAAAACCAAGTCTAAGTCGGTAATGAGTAAAAATGTTCAAAACCAAAATTTTAAATTATTTAGGTGGGTTTATTTTGTTGTTATCATTGTGGATAAGCCATAATGGTATTTCATAAGCCTGTTTGATCTTTCCATTAATCCTGTGCTGCAATTTCTATTTACTACTGATTTGATCAGATGACACAGAACGAACCTGTGTACAAAGCACGTGACTAGGATGGGAACTCTTTGCACAGACAATCCTGCTCGGTTCCAGATCCCATGCTTTGCTCTTACACTAGTCTCTGCTCCCCTTCTCCAACTTCAGTTAGTTTTCTTGCACTCCAATCTGGTTCTCTCCATGGAATCTTTTCTCTGGCTCCATCTAGAGTATCATTATGTTTTTGGAAGATTGGTGCTTCATTCTCTTTTAAAGCTTTTAACTAGCTCAGTTGGAAAATCTCTACTTTATCTCACTTATATCTCATCACAATGTGTCTGAACATTTTCAGTTGTCTCCATTATCAAGATTCAGGAAATATCTGAACATCTGCCTGCTGGACGATAGGTGGCTGGGTAGACCAGATGATTTTTCAGTGTCCCAATCCGGTTTTATTACCCTTTGAAAGCCAGTATTACAGGATTGTGCCCTATTTTAAAAAATATTAGTTTATTTAGGGGCACCTGAGTGGCTCAGTTGGCTAAGCGTCCTACTCTTGATTTCCCCTCAGGTCATTATCTCACGGTTCGTGGGTTCAAGCTCCACATCAGGCTCCGTGCTGTCAGCACAGATTCTGTCTTGGGATTCTGTCTCCCTCTCTCTCTGCCCCTCCCCTGCTCACTCTCTATCTCTCAAAAGTAAATAAACATTTAAAAAGTGTTAAAAAGATTAGTTTATTTAAATAAAATTGTAGCTTACTCATATAGTTAAAAAATAAAATGATTCAAAAAATAAACGTAGAGTTTCAGTGTCCCCCTACAAGTCTGAACACCTCGGAGGTACTATTGTTAAAGTTTCTTTTTGTGGTATTAAAACTGTACTTGTGCATCTATATCTTAATTTATCAACATTATTCCAGGTAGGTTATATGTGTTCTCAATCCACCATCTTTTTTTTGAAGTCATTGGCTTCTTTCTTACTGTAATCCTTCCAAAGTTGACATGGGCATAGGAGTTAGGAAACTTTTTGAAGTTTATTGTAGATTACAGCTGCATAGACTGAAATTGCAGAAGAAGACAATATCTATATATTATTTATTTTATTTGTGCGATATTGAAATGTAAATTTTCTAGAAGGGTCAGGCACTGACTTGACCTGAAAAGTCAGACTGTTTCTTAATGAGAGTCTAGCTTCTCTCAAGGCAGAAGGCCAGTGAAAGATACACAGGGATAGATTAGGGAAACTTTCAGCAGAAGGAGAATCGGTGGCAATCAGGGTGTCTGGAGTCCAGGACCCGTCTGTTTCAGATGTTGGAGAGGGGATTATCTTAAAACAGAAATAATGGCTCTTGTATTTATTTACCAAATCTTCATGTACTTCTACTATAAAGGCCATCTTTCAAAAATATCAAAAGATATAACTGTATTTGTTATATATGAAGAAAAATTGATTTTAGGAGATAGAATATAAAGTATGCTAGACATAATTGTGAAATTATGGAAATTTAGGAACAACATCCAAATATAACTCATGCTTCCAGTGATGCTATATATCACCTATGTCCTAGAAGAGAAAGTAATCACTTCGCATGTGATATTGTTAAGGCTTTAATATGCACATAACGTTGAAAAAGTAAGTAATAGAAAGATACAGCAGTTCTCCAAGAACTGAATATACTTGTGTATACTGTGCATAGAACTCAGTTTAACCATGATGATGGCCTGTTTATTTAACGGAAACAGTAAGTTCATTTGATTCTTCTAGACTTCATTTTCCAAAACACTTCCAGGGCAAAATATTATTTAAGCATAATGGACATAAATGGGTAATTGGCCCCGATTTGCATATAAATCCATTAACTCAAGGTAGTAATGTAAACAGGAAATTCACTCTAAATACCTATCCAAGTATGGCTACATCAGTTTAAAACATTAGGGTATTTTGCATTTAAGTTAAGTGAAATGCCATTCTACAGGAGTTGCATAAACTGATCCTCAAATGTGGAAATTATGGTTCATAAAAAATACTAAATACTGAAGGGAAATGAATTTTTGTGTTTCTATAGGTTATCTTTATACATGGCTGGAATTTTCATAAGTCCATTCCTATGGGAAGGTGTAAAGGAACTCAACAACACATTTTGACATGATTTTGCTTTGCATTGTCACAAAGACATGTAGTACAGGATAATACTGAATAATGCAAACCAATGTTTTAAGCTTTTTCAGTAAAGAGTTCAGAAAAACTAACCTGTAAATAGTAGTAAATACCATATTTTTATTCTGGCTGCATAGGTGATGATATCAGTATCAGTATAGGTGATGGTTCAGTATCATTTTGTGAGTTGTCTTGGTATACAGAGAGATAAATATTATTCTACGAAATCCTTGAGTACAGAAAAAAATGATGTAGTCATCTTAATATATGCCTAGCATATAATAAACACTCAAATATTTTTGAATTGAACTTTGTGTGTCTAGCACAGAGTGTTATTTTAAAACCCTTAAAACCTGTCAGTTCAAAAAGATAGTGTATTTCCTTTTTTAGCATTAAGCTAAACTTAAAGCTTTCAAAAAAATTTCCTGAAGTGTCTTACGCATTTTAAAAATTCTAAAGACAATAATGTATTTTATTCTTCATAAAAATGTTTTCTTTCTCTTTAGTGAAGATGATATCATCATCAAGTCAGATGATTTAAATTTCAGATACTTCTGAGGGCCTGGGTGGCGCTGTTGGTTAAGCATCCTTCTCTTGGTTTTGGCTCAGGTCATGATCTCAAGGCTTCAAGGGTTTGAGCCCTGCATCAGACTCAGCACTGAACACACGGAGCCTGCTTGGGATTCTGTCTCTCTCCCCCTGTCTCTGCCATCCCCTACTCGTGCTGTCTTTGTCTCTCTCAAAATAAATAAATAAACTTTGAATTTCAAATACGCCATAGCGGATATTTTTGTTCTGTTTTGTTTTTGTTTTTGTTGAATGTATTTATTTAAATTCAAGTCATTTAGCACAGAGTGTAATATTGGTTTCAGGAGAAAAACCCAGTGATTCATTAGTTACATATAACACCCAGTGCTCATCCCAACAAGTGCCCTCTTTAATGCCCAACACCCATTTAGCCCACCCCCTACCCACCTCCCTTCCTGCACCCTCAGATTGTTCTTGATATTTAGGAGTCTCTTATGGTTTGCCTCCCTCTCTGTTTTTATGTTATTTTTCCTTCCCTTGTTGTTTTTAGCTGTCTTGAATGTTTAACTTCTTCATTCAAATTGTTCATTAAAAGGTATTTTCAGTATAAGAATATGTGTTATTTTCACGTCCTTTTGAAGCCTTCAACCTACACGGGACCTTTAAGTGGTTAATAAATACTCTTTTTGAATCATAAAATAAAGGGGAAAAATATAGATTCTTACACAGGAAATCATTAGTCTAGAAAAAAACTCCTATTTATTTTTCTCTCTGAACTTGCACTCGGGCATGATTGTAAGTGTAGGGTGAGACCCCCTTGTTCAGATAATTGTCTTCCAAAATAGGGGCTGTAACTTGAAAGTGATAAAAGCTACATTGTAGTTTGAATCATTTTTTATTTTATTTTACTTACAGACAACTCAACTGATCACTGAGAATCTCTGCTTTGGAGATAAATAGGAATAATCATTTTCTTCACACTAAGGGAGATGGTAAAATTCAAAATTCAAGAACTGGTAGTTCCAGAGTAACTTCCCTTCCCTGGATGCATTTATACCCATGTTCCTTTCCCATCAGCCTTGACCTAGGGCCTCAGCCATCAGCTAAAGGACCCTATTACTCCATACTGTTCTGGTAATATCATGGCCTTAATGTTGCAGTGACCTTGTCAGAACTCCCCAGTATTTCTGTCTGAAGATGCATAAAGTTTAATCTTTAGGTAGATATTTTTCATGCTTTAGCTAGATTCTGGCCACAGTGAGTAATAAGAAGATGACTATTTTCTTCATCAGAATTCTAGGAAGTGACATGTCCTTTTTAGGGCAGCAGTGACAAAAGCAGATCGGTCTTCTTTTCTCAATCTTTGGAGAGCTTTGGAGGAACCAAAGCTGATGATAGGCATGATGTCATGAAATGTGATTTCTTGCAATATTACTTTGAGTCTTCAGTAAACTTCAGACATCACTACATGCCTTAGAAGGAAGGGTTGAAATTAGAGTGCCACACGTATGTGTCCTGATTAATAGGACATAAACTGATGAAAGTTTTGGGGATAGATCTAGACTTGTCCCTATTTTGAAATTAGGACCTCCACCAAAGTCATTAAATCTCCAAGGTACTGTTCCAGATAATAGAATATATAGATATCTATTAATATATATCTGTATCTACATCTATATCTATATCTATATCTGTATCTATATCTATATCTATATCTATATCTATATCTATATCTATGTATGTCTTTATTCTGACTGCATGGCATTACAAAATCATGCAACCTGAGACTGGGGGAGAAAGTTGAGGTGCATTCATGAATTTCTCAGGATCCACACATCTTGCTGAGGCAGTATTTTCTGCTTGTGTAGTGGGTGGTGCTGAATGACACGTTATGGCTTTAGATAGAGAAGGGTCATCTCGAGGTCTTAGAGGTACCTGGAGACTAGACCGTAATGTTTTTCCCACTCTTCCCCTCCCCTGTTTACTCTCTTCCATTGAGAATGCCCTCGGGCAGGACCATTTGTGCCTCTAATAGCAAAAAGCTTTCTCTCCTAAAGGTCCATGCAAGCGGAATTGACAAGAGCAGAGTGAGTGAGCACTTTCACGCTGGTTTGGTTAACAAATTGATTTGAGAGCCAATCCTGGACTGTGTGAAATGAGAAACAGGTTCTTAAGTGACTGGAAAAGGATGGTGTTTAGTTCTTAGTTTTGACCCTTTTTTTTTTCTGGCCAATCCCCATGTCCCAGACTATAGTCATTGCTCTCTTTTCCACACATGGCCTGGCCATTTGGCTGAGGGTAACTCATGGCTAACGAAAATATAAGAAGCTCTGACCATCTCTGTGTGGAGCCATCATCCTCTTTTCTCTTTGCCTTGACAACTTATGCATTATCTTCAAATATAAACTTAATTTTATATTTAAATATAAATATTATATTTCTTTCATAAATATATTTATTTATAATAAATAACCCCAGGAAGGAGATTTATAGGGACTTACTAGGACAACAGGATCCCTGTTGTGATTAAGAGAAGAAGCGTTCAGACAAACGTTGGCATTGTAGGTGTGATGCATGAGCCAGGCAGAAACAACAGAGGAAGAATTCTGGTGCCAAACTAAGCTGCATTGGTTGGGAGGGTGAAGAGAGGCACAGAGGTAGACGTGGAGCTGACTACCAGGGCACTGGTCCCCGCTACTGTTCTTCAACTCAGCATTCAGTTCACAGGAATGATGGTTGGGACACTGGAGTAGCTCCTAGAACTGAGTCCAAAGGACTAAACTCCATCTTCTGCCAAGAGACTCTGGATGGGGCACTAGGATGCTCTCCCTGACGTGGCCAGGCATAGGAACCCAGGGAGGGCAGAAGGTGGAGAGGGTGTACCCAGCAGTAGACAGCAGACATGGGCAACAGACATTATGTTTATCTTGCCCTGTAATAGCTTTTAATTTATTTTTATATTATCTACTGGATGGGTTTGACGGTGGAAAGGGCCGTTGTAGAGGTCTGTTGGTGGCTTCATTCTGTATGTTACATGAGGTTTTTGGTTCCAGGTAGGATGGGAATCTTTTACCCTTATCCTCAGTACCGTATTCCATGCCTGTGCTTGTATGGTGGTAGGTCTCAAACTCACCTGACCACAGGGGATGAACAGACACAGAAATTGGGGGTCAGGGCAGTGGGGACTTGAGGACTTGAAGAATGTGTGGCCTGTCTAATCAAAGGGGCTGTGTGACTCAGTCAGTTGAGCATCCAACTCTTGATTTCAGCTCAGGTCATGGTCTCACAGTTCATGGGATCGAGCCCCGTATCGGGCTCTGTGTTGGTAGTGCAGAGCCTGCTTGGGATTCTGTCTCTCTTTCTCTCTGTCTCTGCCCCACCTCAAAATAAATAAATAAACTTTAAATACAAACTCAAAAGTACTTCCACCAGGACATATTGCTTGCCTCTTAGATGAGGTATGTGTCTGCTTCAGTTTCCTCACATAGTGCCCTGTGCTTCTCTGATGAGGATTCACAACACACTTTGTTAGAGTCATTTATTTAAAGGCTTGGCTTCCTTATGAGACTGTCAGCTATGTGGAGATAGGACCTGTACCTGGCTTGTTTCTTGCTGGTCTGACAGAACCTAGCTCAATGCCCAGTAAGAATCATCTCATAGTCATTTCAAAATGAATGAATGAATGAATGAATGAATGGACTTTTTTCCTTTTTCTGGAAAGATCATTAACAAATAAACCCTCTAGGCCACGGTACTCATGCTGGTCATTGGCCCAAATAGAGCTAAGGGAAATATCCCTGGCCTTGGAAGACAACCTTTGATTTGATTCCAAGTCTCCAACTTTTTCATCAGTGCCAGCACCTGCTGAAAAGGCCCATCAAACTGAAACTACTTTTGACTTATTTGCAATCTTTTTTTAAAGTTTACCTAGAAAGAAGCCATAAAAAACCCCATCTGATTCTTTTTCCAAAATCCACATAGACAATAAAGGCATTTATCTAAGTAATGTTTTGGCTTCACACAACATCAATAAACACTTCATGGAGATTAAAGTGACTGAAAACCTTTTATACTTGTCAACTGATTTCTGTTGGCTGTGTTGATTTCCTTTATAAAGAATAAAAAGAAAGTAAAGTTGTTTTGTGTTAATACATTTGGGGTGGGTAAATGATTTTCCTTAAATCACTTTTTCCTGACAATGAACATGGAGTGGAAGATTATTAAAACTGATTTCTCACAATGTTTGCATACCTCAAGCAAATATGTGGGGCTGTCTCCATCAGTGAATGCCATGTGTCGGTGTGATTGATGAATTATAATTAACCTTGGCAACATGTTTTTACAGTTAAACTAGATCAATCGAAATTAGTTATCCTGAGAGACAGCAAAATCACTTATATCCTCAGCTTAGTGCAAGAAGTAATGGACTTTCCTTGGAAGAGTTCTCAAAATATAGCGAACGCCTACTTTGCTATTGAGTCTACTTCGAAAAGTAAATGGGAGGTCAGTGGGATTGAAATAACTTAACTTGAATGAGAGAAGTCTCCAGGCTGATCTAACAGCACCTCTCTCAGGATCTCTGAGTGGGGACTGGAGGCAATGCTAATTAAGAGGTGGGGCAAGTACCTACATAAAACAAGGTAAGGGGAAGGGAAGGAGAGGGAGAGAGGTAGCATTTCAGAACCTTCTTTTCCCCCTTTCTAAACAGAGGGAAAAGCTGAGTAAAGGATCTTTATTTTCTAAACATACATTAATAAAAGTGGCATCATGTATACTAACACTGAATTTTATAGAATGATAAGAAGTAGGGCGAGAAATATAGGTCATTTAAACAGTTGGGTTCCCTTTGGCTCGGCATGTCATGTGACAGTTTCTCCTGAGTGCTGCCCTTGACAATGTGATGCAATCTAGTCCTTGGAAAAATCTCCTTCTAGAAGACTTTATCGCACATGTTTCCCTAGGCTCACTTCTGCAGCATGTATACAATTGGAATGACTCAGAGAAGAGTAGCATGGCCACTGTGCAAGGAAGACACCCAAAGGTTTCCTCAATGCACCCAGCAATATTCAGTCAGATATCAGATGGCCTTGTTTTCCTGGCTTGTGCAGAGCTTGAAGAAATGCTATGAAAGATAACCAGAAACATTATCCTGAAGTTCAGTTAT
Organism: Lynx canadensis; assembly: GCF_007474595.2. Taxonomy (NCBI): domain Eukaryota; kingdom Metazoa; phylum Chordata; class Mammalia; order Carnivora; family Felidae; genus Lynx; species Lynx canadensis. The sequence goes on along the minus strand of NC_044313.2, from coordinate 46,331,503 downwards.
ACACTCACTTAACCATAGACCTTGTACTTTTAACAGTAATTATAGGCGTCTTGGAGGTATCACTTTGAAGGCTCTGCAAAACCTTCTTTTGGCAAGGTGTTTGTCTACCTTTGGACTACAAAGTAGTCCAAAGCTATAAGTAGCTTCTATACGTAGCTTTTATGCTCGATCATCCTGCATTTCTTGTGCTCCCAAGAAGGTTCCCAAAAAGGCAATTATTTATCACTGTATTAGCAAGGAGTACTCTAATAGCTCCTTTGCATGAGACATGGGCAATTAAGGGAAGAGCAGTTGCAGCTTTTACAACCCCCTAATGACCATCCATCCTGTGGCAGCAGGCCCACCCAGAGCAGACTGATGTCTGCTTGCCAAGGGCAGACCTTTGGACCCAGAAACAGAAACACTAGAGATAACTCGGGGTGTCTGACAGTTGTGGCCTGATTAAATAGATCTCATTTTTCATTTTCTTTTCTCACGTGTAATTTGACTCTTTCCTGAAAACTCTCTGATGCTGTAAATTGTGGAAAGAGTTGTGAGTTGAAATTGGTACTTCTGTGAACTGGAAGACTTGGAGTGACATCCTGGTGCTCTTAACCAAACTCTGGGTAGGGAAAGGAGAAGCCGTGTGCTGGCACATGTTGGTCGCAGTAAGAGTGGCATGCGACACTGTCTGTTGTCATGAGGCCATAGCTTACTGGCCTTCAGACCTGGATACCTCAGGGGAACAGACCCAGAAACAGGAAGGCCCTCTGTGATTGGTACCTCACTTTCATTTTCCGGATTAGACTTTTCTCAACATTTTCATTGGAGAAAATTTGGTGGGCTTATTTTATTTTAACTTCTCGCATTGCCATAGTGGAGGCTCCTGCGCCAGTCTCCATCCAGGATGAATTATGGCCATGGGATGCCCAGTCACGGACCCGGATGGAGATAGTATGATTGCTGAATGAATGGTGTGCAAAAAGAAAGGGAGAGTTGGAGAATTTAACCTTAGGAAGGAGATTTATAGGGACTTACTAGGACAACAGGATCCCTGTTGTGATTAAGAGAAGAAGTGTTCAGACAAACGTTGGCATTGTAGGTGTGATGCATGAGCCAGGCAGAAACAACAGAGGAAGAATTCTGGTGCCAAACTAAGCTGCATTGGTTGGGAGGGTGAAGAGAGGCACAGAGGTAGACGTGGAGCTGACTACCGGGGCGCTGGCCCCCGCTACTGTTCTTCAACTCAGCATTCAGTTCGCAGGAATGACGGTTGGGACACTGGAGTAGCTCTTAGAACTGAGTCCAAAGGACTAAACTCCATCTTCTGCCAAGAGACTCTGGATGGGGCACTAGGATGCTCTCCCTGACGTGGCCAGGCATAGGAACCCAGGGAGGGCAGAAGGTGGAGAGGGTGTACCCAGCAGCAGACAGCAGACATGGGCAACAGACATTATGTTTGTCTTGCCCTGTAATAGCTTTTAATTTATTTTTATATTATCTACTGGATGGGTTTGACGGTGGAAAGGGCCGTTGTAGAGGTCTGTTGGTGGCTTCATTCTGTATGTTACATGAAGTTTTTTGGTTCCAGGAAGGATGGGAATCTTTTACCCTTATCCTCAGTACCGTATTCCATGCCTGTGCTTGTATGGTGGTGGGTCTCAAACTCACCTGACCACAGGGGATGAATAGACACAGAAGCTGGGGGTCAGGGCAGTGGGAACTTGAGGACTTGAAGAATGTGTGCCCTGTTTAATCAATGTGGCCCAGTGTTGTTCCACTGTTATTTGTTTTTGTTTTTGTTCCAGGAGTGGATGGATATGTGCTAGACAGATGACTGGATTTTTTGTAGGGAACCTTTAATTTTGTAACATTACGAATTTTAATTTTGTGACATTACAACTTTCACCTGCTCTCGTGTGAGTGATTAGGAGCCAGTGAAAGTTGTGGATTCATGTTTAAAAAAGTCGCTTCCTTGTCACTAGCATAGACCCACTAGTTGTGGGTCCCCCTGGAGGCCAAGGCACTGCATAGGATTTGGGGCAACAGAACTGAAGAGCTCTGTCACACAGAAGTTACAAGCATGGCTCAGAGCCGGCTTGAATCCCAGCACGCTATGTACCGGCCATGTGACCTTATGCAGATTGCTTAAGGGTTCTGGCCTCAGTTTCCTCATTTATCAAATGGAGAAAATACAAGCCTGTGCTTCATCAGACTGTTGTGATGATCAAGTCAGTTGAGGCACTTTAGTGGCAGAGCTATTTGGCCTTGCCATTAAGAAAGAGGCAAGGAGGTAGAGCACGGTGGCCCCCAAGTGGGAGTCTGTGGGCAGCTGTGCCCAGGCCCCTGGGATGCTTTTCCACTAGCATCTCCACATACTTCCTGATTCCAAGGGTAGGACCCTGGTGTCTGAGTTTGCGGCATACTTCCCATACGACTCTGCTGCTTCCCTGTGTGCAGAGCCACTTGACAAACAGAGGGAGCTGGCTCTTGGGGCCCAGACTCTGCCTCTTGTGTTTATTAGCTATATTGCTTTGAGTTGTCATCTTCCTCCATCTTAGTCTCAGTCTCTCTGTTTTCCATGCACACCTTGCTCTGTGAAGATTGAACATCTCCAACACAGTTCATGGCGCATAACACGTACTCCATAACCATGAGTTCTCCTATCCTCTTGATCTCAGGCTGGTGAAAGGCTCACCGTTATGATTTGGGAAATACTCTGAAGGAAACAGAGCAGGAAACTGGGCTTCCAGTGATGAAGACTGGGTTCTTTGCACGCTTGGCTCTGAAGTGGGATTGCAGTCACTTGGGGGTTGATTTGCTGTGTTGGCGTCTGGTGAATTTGTCGGTTCCACAGTGCCATTCAGGAGTTTATCCGTGGCTTTTTGTATTTCCTTGCACAAATATAATTGAGGAGCTTGAATTCAGTGTACATTACTTTTTGAGAAAATTAATAATTATATGAACATGCGATGATTTCTGGCAGTACACAAAGTCATACTTTCATTAGAAAATAGCTATTATAACTCAGCAATTTAACTGTTCATATGCAACCTTGATTCATTTTTTGCCCAAAATAGTTCAACCTATAAATAGCCAGTTAGGAACAAAGAAGTGGCAGAAAGAAATCTCTAGTTCGGTTTCTATGGTATGCAACATCATATGACAGCTTAGGGAGACACACAAGGCAGCAGGTGTTCAATAATAGAGATACAATAATATCTATTATAATTATGCTAAATATATCCGTGCTTGTGAATTACTCATGCCAAGAAATGTGGTGTTCTCAGTCACCTGGAAGATGCCATGACACCCAGCCTCACACTGGGTCATGGGAATCACCTGTGTGACCCCACGCCATGGTGCTTCTCGCAAGGCATCATCTCTGTGTATCTCTTCACAAAGTCTTAAAACCCTTTATGCTTAAGACTATTGTTTCATCTTTGAATTTTTGGCAATCCAGAGCATGCCAAGTTTCATCGTGTTGCTTAGAAAAGAGTTCTTGAATGAATTCATAAATGAAACTGGGGTTATGATTTTGGCTTTTCAGTGGCTTATAATTTTCTCAGTTTGCTTAGAAGGAAAAACGAGTTGGGGGAGGGGAGAGCAAGCAAAAGCACCATTGCCATTCTTAGCATGGACTTTCATTACGAATTGTTCCAATACAAAGCACACACTCAGAACCTAGAATTAACTGGCACTCACTGTATGCCACCTGATGATAGTGACAAATGAACCCACTTTAGAATGGGAGGCAATATGTGCGTATCAAGGAGCTGCAGAGATGACAATGAAAAGGTGCATAGCAAGTGATGAATGGTCAGGTGTGAGTGCCATGAGCCCCCTTGCTCCAGAGATGGATAGTTTAATTGTTCTCGAGTTGAATTCATACCACAGACACCATAAACAACTTAGTTTAATCAGCCAGAAACATGGGCTCTCATAGATTTAAATTCAGTGCAGGTGATGTTTCTATATAGAAAGCTATGGAGATGCTTGTTCCACACAGACATAAGAGGGAGCACAAAAGACACTGACGTCATCCCCATGATTTAGACTAGACTATCTGCCCTGAAGAGTTGGCACTTTATTAACAAGCAGTGGTGTTTATCAGAGGAACCTATTTTGCATTTGATCTGTTTCTTTGAAAAGGTCAACTTTTCTATAGAAAAATATTTCTACTTCATCAATGATTTCCTTAATAACTTTCTCTAATTTCTCACTTACTTGTGTATCTCTTCTTTTCTGTACTTTCTATATAGTGATTTAATTTTAACACCCCCTAAATGCATGGCATTGAATATTTGGGGTTTATGAAGAGACTTTTTCTTTCTCTTTTCCTTTCCTTTCTTTTTGTCTTTTTTTTTTCAAATATTCTCTTGGGGTGCTGGGTGGCTCAGTCAGTTAAGTGCGTGACCCTTGATCTCAGCTCAAGTCTTGATCTCAGGGTTTTGGGTTCAAGCCCTACATTGGGCTCCACGCTGGGTGTGAAGCCTACTTAAACAAACAAACAAACAAACAAACAAAAACAAAACAAAACAAAAAACCCAACTTCTCCTGTCACTTCATCTTAGGATGTATTGCCCTCCTTCAAAGAGGCACATGCTCAGTGAACTTGTGTTTCATGTTAACCTTACTTTGATACCAGATCTTTTTTCCATTTAATTCCATTTACTTGCTCCCCAGTTCTATAATGTATGCATTGTTCCTTCTTAGTTGGTGCTTGCACGTATACAGGAAAACACATTCTATTAAAAACCCACTCAGCTTTACATTAAGATTTTAGCTGTGTCTGAAGAATCCCCCAAGAGACCATATTTTAGAAAAGAGATTATGGCTAAGCTCCTCTAACTTGTATTTGTTTGATTGATACCCACCCTTTTCTCTGAAAATAATTCAAGAAGTTGTTCCCCTTCACTGGGCCTGTTAGCCAAGGCTTAGCCCTCAGCAGCAAACAGATTTGCCTTCCGAGATGTTCCTCCTGCCTTTGGAGGAAGACAGCAGTTTATAGTCACAAAGTGGGTAAAGGAGCACCTGGGTCAGGGGGTGGAAACTTGAATTACCAAGTTGTTCTAAGAGAAAGCGGATCTTCTAACTTTAACAGACAAGAATTAATCTTTAATCTTCTGATATGAACATGTCCTAGAGGATGGAACAGTCTTTATTGAGGAATACCTTAAAAGACTCAACTTTAGGGAAATTCTGAATTTCTGGGACTCAGTAATCTGGCATCCAGTGAGTAGATGAGAAGAAGAGTTAATTAAAATATTGCAGAATTCGACAATCTGAACTGCAACCCAGCTGAGAAGAAGGGGACAGCATTAGCTGATGGAGCATGAGAAAATATGGGTCAAATAAAAGGAGGGTTTCTGGGGGTGAGGGGAGGGTAAGGGTGGGTGGGGAGGATCTTGGAGGATGAGAGATAATGCATTCCTGAGATTTCTAAAGTATTTAGTTTTTATTGTTTACAATCTTTTTTTTTTGTAATAAGATTAATTTTTGTAGACTTAAATTAGGCTGAATTCTGGGTTTAGGCTCATAGATAAAAACTGAAGCTGGTGAAGAAGAGGCCAAGAGGCTGAAGTGACAGGTGGCTATTGGAAAGCTTATTATGAGCAACCTGGACCAATGTGTTCTCCTTTCTTGAAACTTTGGCCCAGCTCTTAAGTTCAGCCAGTGGTCATTATATAAGAGATAGGTGTTGGTCATGATCATAACGGCTAAATCCTGGCCGGGAAAATTGGCCTGGCCAAATTTAATTCTTCCAGAAATCAAGACTGATACTCAGATCTTCATTCTGATACATTTCTGGGGACAAATCTATGGATAGGTAATTCTCTGTAAGGGATGCCCCAGTGGAGTCCCACTCATTGCTTTATGATTACTTGGAAATTGAGATATACATCTTTGGTGCTGTGAATTTCTCTTATTATCTTTAGGAGCCCAATTGCATTCAGATACATTTCTTGTATATTTATTTAATGGTGAGATGGAGTTTTACTTCTGTTTATTGAGAGGCTATTGTATATTTCCTATGTCACTTAGATTATTTCATTTAATACACCTCTCCTAAGTAGCTATTATCATTCCCATTTCATTACAGAAGAAACCAAGGATCAAAAAGATCCTTTAATTTACCTGGCGTTATCCTACTAGTCAGTGGGATGAGCTCAGGAGTTGGAAGCATGTATAGAAGAGATACTACTTTTGCTGGACTGTAGAGGATGAGGAGCATGTTCATTGATGCTCATGCAGGAGGAGCAGACAGTCAGGAAGAAGCAGGTGGACACAGGCCCGGTGCCATGCTGTCGGGATGTATTCGTTCAGTCAACAAATATTTATTGAGTTGCTAACACATGCCAGGCACGGTTCTAAGTAATGCATATAAAACTGTACAAAGAAATTCTTTGTCCTCTGGAGCTCATGCTCCAGTAGAATGTGGCTGTCACGGTGGTGGTGATGCTGCCTCAGTGGTTTGCAGCTATAGCTGGCCCTTTCATTTTTCAGGTGTTTCACATGCCCTCTGATGAATAACCCTCTATATATGCTGGCTTATCTGCCCACGCTCAATGTTATGAAACATACTTGTAAGATGGGTCATGAGTATCTTGATAATTTCCATGTGCCAGACCTCATCTGCATATAAGTGCACATTTGGTCGTGTTAGCATTAACAGGCATGTTGTAGTGGCTGGTAGACCAGGGCATCTCTTCCCACCCTGGGCACTGATTTATATGCACATATTTCTTTAGAAAAAGTTCTGCATCTTCTACCCCTGAGGATGTCTTTCAGTGGACCCTTCTTATTTCATGCTGATCTCTGAACTTCTCACCTTCTTTGTGGTTTGAGGTGCTAGAGAGTAGGCTACTGGCTCTTTCTCCAACTCTGTTTATCAACCTGGCCTTTGGCTAGTTCATTTTCTGATTCTATTCTTCACTCCATCAATGATCGAGACTAAAATAGAAGGGGAGATGGGGTGAGGAAAAGGGTAAGTGGCATACCTCTTTCTGTCCCTCATTTCTCCTTTCCCCAAGAAAACCCTTTTTCTTTCTACCTTCAGCAGCAAGAGCCATCAGAGAAGTCCAATGGCTGACTCGTTATCTTGTGCTCTGCTTCAGAAAAGAGCAAACTAATTGCACCACAGGTAGAATGCGCATCACACAAATGAGAACGGAAGTTCCAATATCTGTGAAAGATTTGTTGAAGAAAAAGATAGTAGAGTAGATTCAAGGTTATCCCTATAGTAACATGATTCTCTCTCCCTTGCATTCAAATTTGTATTCTTGGGTTGGGAAAAAGATTAATTTACCAGAATTGCAGTAACACAGGATGTGTTCATTGGAGCTTGTTACATATGAAAATAATATTAATTTCTTCCAGCTTTTCAATTTTTTGCCATGAAATTTCATATGATATATATATCTTCATTTTCCATACATGTGAAACACCAAATGAAAAATATTTTTGCCTCAATACACTATTTTTTAAACAAAGTTCTTTTTTTTTACTTTTTATTTTTTATTTTTTTTTCAATATAAGAAATTTATTGTCAAATTGGTTTCCATACAACACCCAGTGCTCATCCCAAAATGTGCCCTCCTCAATACCCATCACCCACCCTCCCCCCCTCCCACCCCCCTCAACCCTCAGTTTGTTCTCAGTTTTTAAGAGTCTCTTATGCTTTGGCTCTCTCCCACTCTAACCTCTTTTTTTTTGCCTTCCCCTCCCCCATGGGTTTCTATTAAGATTCTCAGGATCCACATAAGAGTGAAAACATATGGTATCTGTCTTTCTCTGTATGGCTTATTTCACTTAGCATAACACTCTCCAGTTCCATCCACGTTGCTACAAAGGGCCATATTTTGTTCTTTCTCATTGCCCTGTAGTACTCCATTGTGTATATAAACCACAATTTCTTTATCCATTCATCAGTTGATGGACATTTAGGCTCTTTCCATAATTTGGCTATTGTTGAGAGTGCTGCTATGAACATTGGGGTACAAGTGCCCCTATGCATCAGTACTCCTGTATCCCTTGGGTAAATTCCTAGCAGTGCTATTGCTGGGTCATAAGGTAGGTCTATTTTTAATTTTCTGAGGAACCTCCACACTGCTTTCCAGAGTGGATGCACCAATTTGCATTCCCACCAACAGTGCAAGAGGGTTCCCGTTTCTCCACATCCTCTCCAGCATCTATAGTCTCCTGATTTGTTCATTTTGGCCACTCTGACTGGCGTGAGGTGATATCTGAGTGTGGTTTTGATTTGTATTTCCCTGATAAGGAGTGACGTTGAGCATCTTTTCATGTGCCTGTTGGCCATCTGGATGTCTTCTCTAGAGAAGTGTCTATTCATGTTTTCTGCCCATTTCTTCACTGGGTTATTTGTTTTTTGGGTGTGGAGTTTGGTGAGCTCTTTATAGATTTTGGATACTAGCCCTTTGTCCAATATGTCATTTGCAAATATCTTTTCCCATTCCGTTGGTTACCTTTTAGTTTTGATGGTTGTTTCCTTTGCTGTGCAGAAGCTTTTTATCTTCATAAGGTCCCAGTAATTCATTTTTGCTTTTAATTCCCTTGCCTATGGGGATGTGTTGAGTAAGACATTGCCTATGGGGATGTGTCGAGTAAGGTCTTTTCCTGCTTTCTCCTCTAGGGTTTTGATGGTTTCCTGTCTCACATTCAGGTCCGTTATCCATTTTGAGTTTATTTTTGTGAATGGTTTGAGAAAGTGGTCTAGTTTCAACCTTCTGCATGTTGCTGTCCAGTTCTCCCAGCACCATTTGTTAAAGAGACTGTCTTTTTTCCATTGGATATTCTTTCCTGCTTTGTCAACGATTAGTTGGCCATACGTTTATGGGACTAGTTCTGGGGTTTCTGTTCTATTCCATTGGTCTATGTGTCTGTTTTTGTGCCAATACCATGCTGTCTTGATGATTACAGCTTTGTAGTAGAGGCTAAAGTCTGGGATTGTGATGCCTCCTGCTTTGGTCTTCTTCTTCAAAATTACTTTGGCTATTCGGGGCCTTTTGTGGTTCCATATGAATTTTAGAATTGCTTGTTCTAGTTTCAAGAAAAATGCTGGTGCAATTTTGATTGGGATTGCAATGAATGTGTAGATAGCTTTGGGTAGTATTGACATTTTGACAATATTTATTCTTCCAATCCATGAGCAGGGAATGTCTTTCCATTTCTTTATATGTTCTTCAATTACCTTCATAAGCTTTCTATAGTTTTCAGCATACAGATCTTTTACATCTTTGGTTAGATTTATTCCTAGGTATTTTATGCTTCTTGGTGCAATTGTGAATGGGATCAGTTTCTTTATTTGTCTTTCTGTTGCTTCATTGTTAGTGTATAAGAATGCAACTGACTTCTGTACATTGATTTTGTATCCTGCAACTTTGCTGAATTCATGTATCAGTTCTAGCAGACTTCTGGTGAAGTCTATCAGATTTTCCATGTATAATATCATGTCATCTGCAAAAAGTGAAAGCTTGACTTCATCTTTAACAATTTTGATGCCTTTGATTTCCTTTTGTTGTCTGATTGCTGATGCAAGAACTTCCAACACTATGTTAAACAACAGCAGTGAGAGTGGACATCCCTGTCGTGTTCCTGATCTCAGGGAAAAAGCTCTCAGTTTTTCCCCGTTGAGGATGATGTTAGCTGTGGGCTTTTCATAAATGGCTTTTATGATGTTTAAGTATGTTCCTTCTATCCTGACTTTCTCAAGGGTTTTTATTAAGAAAGGTGCTGGATTTTGTCAAATGCCTTTTCTGCATCGATTGACAGGATCATATGGTTTTTATCTTTTCTTTTATTAATGTGATGTATCACGTTGATTGATTTGCGAATGTTGAACCAGCCCTGCATCCCAGGAATGAATCCCACTTGGTCATGGTGAATAATTCTTTTTATATGCTGTTGAATTCGATTTGCTAGTATCTTATTGAGAGTTTTTGCATGCATATTCATCAGGGATATTGGCCTGTAGTTCTCTTTTTTTACTCGGTCTCTGTCTGGTTTAGGAATCAAAGTAATACTGGCTTCATAGAATGAGTCTGGAAGTTTTCCTTCCCTTTCTATTTCTTGGAATAGCTTGAGAAGGATAGGTCTTATCTCTGCTTTAAACGTCTGGTAGAACTCCCCTGGGAAGCCATCTGGTCCTGGACTCTTATTTGTTGGGAGATTTTTGATAACCGATTCAATTTCTTCGCTGGTTATGGGTCTGTTCAAGCTTTCTATTTCCTCCTGATTGAGTTTTGGAAGAGTGTGGGTGTTTAGGAATTTGTCCATTTCTTCCAGGTTGTCCAATTTGTTGACATATAATTTTTCATAGTATTCCCTGATAATTGTTTGTATCTCTGAGGGATTGGTTGTAATAATTCCATTTTCATTCATGATTTTATCTATTTGGGTCATCTCCCTTTTTTTTTTTGAGAAGCCTGGCTAGAGGTTTGTCAATTTTGTTTATTTTTTCAAAAAACCAACTCTTGGTTTCGTTGATCTGCTCTACAGTTTTTGTTTTTTTTTTAATTTTTTTTTTCAACGTTTATTTATTTTGAGACAGAGAGAGACAGAGCATGAACAGGGGAGGGGCAGAGAGAGAGGGAAACACAGAATCGGAAACAGGCTCCAGGCTCTGAGCCATCAGCCCAGAGCCCAACGCGGGGCTCGAACTCACGGACCGCGAGATCGTGACCTGGCTGAAGTCAGACGCTTAACCGACTGCGCCACCCAGGCGCCCCTGCTCTACAGTTTTTTTTAGATTCTATATTGTTTATTTCTGCTCTGATCTTTATTATTTCTCTTCTGCTGCTGGATTTAGGCTGTCTTTGCTGTTCTGCTTCTATTTCCTTTAGGTGTGCTGTTAGATTTTGTATTTGGGATTTTTCTTGTTTCTTGAGATAGGCCTGGATTGCAGTCTATTTTCCTCTCAGGACTGCGTTCGCTGCATCCCAAAGTGTTTGGATTGTTGTATTTTCATTTTCGTTTGTTTCCATATATTTTTTAATTTCTTCTCTAATTGCCTGGTTGACCCACTCATTGGTTAGTAGGGTGTTCTTTAACCTCCATGCTTTTGGAGGTTTTCCAGACTTTTTCCTGTGGTTGATTTCAAGCTTCATAGCATTGTGGTCTGAAAGTATGCATGGTATGATTTCAATTCTTGTATACTTATGAAGGGCTGTTTTGTGACCCAGTATATGATCTATCTTGGAGAATGTTCCATGTGCACTCGAGAAGAAAGTATATTCTGTTGCTTTGGGATGCAGAGTTCTAAATATATCTGTCAAGTCCATCTGATCCAATGTCTCATTCAGGGCCCTTGTTTCTTTATTGACCGTGTGTCTAGATGATCTTCCATTTCTGTAAGTGGAGTGTTAAAGTCCCCTGCAATTACCACATTCTTATCAATAAGGTTGCTTATGTTTGTGAGTAATTGTTTTATATATTTGGGGGCTCCTGTATTTGGTGCATAGACATTTATAATTGTTAGCTCTTCGTGATGGATAGACCCTGTGATTATTATATAATGCCCTTCTTCATCTCTTGTTACAGCCTTTAATTTAAAGTCTAGTTTGTCTGATATAAGTATGGTACTCCAGCTTTCTTTTGAGTTCCAGTGGCATGATAAATAGTTCTCCATCCCCTCACTCTCAATCTGAAGGTGTCCTCAGGTGTAAAATGCGTCTCTTGTAGACAGCAAATAGATGGGTCTTGTTTTTGTATCCATTCTGATACCCTATGTCTTTTGGTTGGTGCATTTAGTCCATATACATTCAGTGTTATTATAGAAAGATATGGGTTTAGAGTCATTGTGATGTCCGTAGGTTTCATGCTTGTAGTGATGTGTCTGGTACTTTGTCTCACAGGATCCGCCTTAGGATCTCTTGTAGGGTGGGTTTAGTGGTGACGAATTCCTTTAGTTTTTGTTTGTTTGGGAAGACCTTTATCTCTCCTTCTATTCTAAATGACAGACTTGCTGGATAAAGGATTCTCGGCTGCATATTTTTTCTGTTCATCACATTGAAGATCTCGTGCCAATCCTTTCTGGCCTGCCAAGTTTCAGTAGAGAGATCAGTCATGAGTCTTATAGGTCTCCCTTTATATGTTAGGGCACGTTTATCCCTCGCTGCTTTCAGAATTTTCTCTTTATCCTTGTATTTTGCCAGTTTCACTATGATATGTCATGCAGAAGATCGATTCAAGTTACCTCTGAAGGGAGTTCTCTGTGCCTCTTGGATTTCAATGCCTTTTTCCTTCCCCAGTTCAGGGAAGTTCTCAGCTATTATTTCTTCAAGTACACCTTCAGCACCTTTCCCTCTCTCTTCCTCCTCTGGGATACCAATTATGCGTATATTATTTCTTTTTAGTGTATCACTTAGTTCTCTAATTTTCCCCTCATACTCCTGGATTTTTTTATCTCTCTTTTTTCTCAGCTTCCTCTTTTTCCATAATTTTATCTTCTAGTTCACCTATTCTTTCCTCTGCCTCTTCAATCTGAGCCGTGGTTGTTTCCATTTTATTTGCATCTTGTTTAAAGCGTTTTTTAGCTCCTCCTGACTGTTCCTTAGTCCTTTGATCTCTGTAGCTAGAGATTCTCTGCTGTCCTCTATACTGTTTTCAAGCCCAGCGATTAATTTTATGACTATTATTCTAAATTCACTTTCTGTTATATCATTTAAATCCTTTTTTATCAGTTCATTAGCTATTGTTATTTCCTGGAGATTCTTTTGAGGGGAATTCTTCCGTTTGGTCATTTTGGATAGCCCCTGGAGTGGTGCAGACCCACAGGGCACTTCCCTTGTGCTGTGGTGTATAACTGGAGTTGGTGGGTGGGGCTGCAGTCAGACCTGATGTCTGCCCCCAGCCCACTGCTGGGGCCACAGTCAGACTGGTGTGTGCCTTCTCTTCTCCTCTCCTAGGGGTGGGATTCACTGTGGGGTGGCCTGGCCCGTCTGGGCTACTTGCACACTGCCAGGCTTGTGGTGCTGGGGATCTGGTGTATTAGCTGGGGTGGGTAGGCAAGGTGCACGGGGGCAGGAGGGGCAGGCTTAGCTCGCTTCTCCTTAGGTGATCCACTTCAGGAGGGGCCCTGTGGCAGCGGGAGGGAGTCAGACCCGCTGCCGGAGGGGTGGCTCTGCAGAAGCACAGAGTAGGGTGTTTGCACGGAGCAAGCAAGTTCCCTGGCAGGAACCGGTTCCCTTTGCGATTTTGGCTGGGCGATGGTAGAGGGAGATGGTGCTGGCTAGTGCCTTTGTTCCTCACCAAACTGAGCTCTGTTGTCCCGGGGCTCAGCAACTCTCTCTCCCTTTGTCCTCCAGCCTTCCCGCTTTCCGAGCAGAGCTGTTAACTTATGACCTCCCAGATGCTAAGTCCTGCTTGGTGTCGGAACACAGTCCGTCCGGCCCCTCTGCTTTCGCCAGCCAGACTTGGGGCTCTGCTTGGCCGGCGGGCCGCCCCTCCGCCCAGCTCCCTCCCGCCAGTCCGTGGAGCGCGCACTGCCTTGCCGCCCTTCCTACCCTCTTCCGTGGGCCTCTCATCTGTGCTTGGCTCCGGAGACTCTGTTCTGCTAATCCTCTGGCGGTTTTCTGGGTTATTTAGGCAGGTGTAGGTGGAATCTAAGTGATCAGCAGGTCGCGCGGTGAGCCCAGCATCCTCCTATGCCACCATCTTCCTAGGGTTCCCCTAAACAAAGTCCTTAAAATAATGATTTTGCAGGGAACGCATACATATATATTTACAAAATAGGAAGTTCGTTTAGTGATTGCAAAAGAAATAATGGCTTTAATAACCACCACTCCACTTGGCGTCTGCCTGCAAGCATTGTTAGAACAATAAACATCACCCCATTCCCTGTGGCCCTGTTTTCTTTGAAGGTTCTATTTATGCCGTTCTAATTTTGACTGTATTTTGACATTTTCAAATAAGTGTATGGCATCTGTTGAATAAATGATCACTCAAAATGGAATTGCCTCAATTATCCCTCTAGTTTTAATCTCCTTAACTACAAACTCACCTTTCTTCATTCCTGCCAACCGTGACACCTGCATTCTCACTGCAACATCATTTTCAGGAAGGGCTATAGAACTTTGTTGCCTTAAAAAGGATCTTAAGGCCCTGGCTTTGATTTTTTTTTTTTTTTTTTTTTTTTTTTTTTTTTTTTTTGTATAGCTGACACACAATATTCCATTGCTTGCAGGTGTACAGCATAGTGAGGTTGTGATTCGGCATCTGTCTACATTATGTTATCCTCACCACAGGTATAGGTACTCTTTATCACCACACAGCACTGTTGTGATGTCTCTTACTATATTCCCTATGCTGTGCTTTTCATTCCTGTGACTTATTCATTCTTAACTGGAAGCCTGTACCTCCCACTGCCCTTCACCCATTCTGCCCATCCCGACTCCCCTTTTAAGCTCCTAATGTTTTAACATTGCTCCTATTCCCCCTATTTTTGCATTTCTGTTGCGTGAATGCTTTTCTTCTCAGACCTGCACCACCATCTTTAAGAGAGTAGTATTTGGATGCTGCCATTTGGCTGCTCTGATAAATGGCTGACACTAACATTGAAGTCACCATGTTACAATTGCTTTGCTTAATTATGATTTTTTACTGTTTTTTTTAAAGTTTTTTTAATTTATTTTGAGAGACAGAGGGAGCGAGGGAGCAGGGAATGGTCAGAGAGAGGAGATCAAGAATTCCAAGCAGGCTCTGCACTGCAACTGATTTGCAGTTGCAGAATTTATCCAGATTCAGTTCTTCTGTTGCATTCTAATGGTAAAATTTTCATTTTGCCCACATATTTAATCATGAAGGACATTCTAATATTGTCCATATTATATATTTATTATCTACCTGTACTGTGAATTAACACTGAAATATTTTAGTATATTTAGTAGATATTTTAGTACATGAATTAGTATATTTTTCCTCAAAGACAATAAATTATAATGATCTGAGTCTTAATGATTGCTGAAAAATGTATTAATTTCGGTGTATAATCCCCAATTATTGCACACTTTCCTGGATTATTTTTTTTTAATTTTTAATATTTATTTATTTTTGAGAGAGAGAGAGAGTGAGAGAGAGCATGAATAGGCGAGGGCAGAGAGAGAGGGGGGCAGGGGATCTGAAGCGGGCTCTGTGCTGATAGCAGAGAGCCCGCCCCGGGGCTCAAACTCACAAACCATGAGATCATGACCTGAGCTGAAGTTGGGTGCTTCACCAACTGAGCCACCCAGGCACCGCTACTTGGATATATTTTATAAACTGCAAATCTTGGTGGCTACCCTAGAAGTATTCCTGCTCAAAGACTCCTCTTTAAATATTTTAAAACATGCATTTTATACACACACACACACACACACACACACACACGCACACACACACACATGCTCATGCACACATGCACACACACACCACATTTTTCCCTTTTGTACTAAGTTGGGCATCTGGTTTCAATTACCTTACACGTCTTCTTGGTCAATACTATTGCTGTCGCACTGGGATATCTATTAAAATGATATGTGGATCCTAGAACTAATAAGTAAGTTCAGCAAGGTTGCAAGATACAAGCTCAACACACACACATGCAAATCACATATTCATGTACTAGCAATGAGAATGGAAACCAAAACAAAAGCTACAATACCATTTAAAATTGCCCCAGCAAAATGAAATGATTAGGTGAAAACTTAAAAACCATGTTTCAGACTCTACATGCATAAAATTACAAAATACTGATGAAAGCAATAAAGGAAGACCTAAATAAATGGAGACACACATGATATGTATAGATTAGAAAATTCACATGACAAAGATGTTAATACTCCTGAAATTGATAGCAATTCATATAAAAATATCTGGAAGGTTTTTTTGTAGATAAAATTACTCTGAAATTTATACAGGCAAGTCATGTAATAGTTCAAAAATTATCTTAGAAAAGCAATAAAGTGGGAGGAAGCACTCTACTTGATACTTATTATATGTCTGTCATCATCAAGACGGTGTAGTATTGACAGGATAGGCACAGATCAATGGAACAGAGGAGAAAACTCAGAAATAGACTCATATAAATTTGTCCAACTGATTTTTGACAAATTTGCAAAGGCAGTTTAATGGAGGAAGGATCCTTTTTCTAACAAATGGTTCTGGAGCAATCAGATATTCATATGCCAAGACAAACAAACAGATCCCCTCAAAAATAACCTCAACACAAACTTCATGCTTTATAAAACAATTAAGTTAAACTGGTTAAGCACTTAAACCATAAAACTACAAAATGGACAATGTGATGTGCATTTAAAACTATACAACTTTTAGAAAAAAACAAAGGAAAAAATCTTTGGGATGTAGCACTCACCAAAGTATTGTTAAACTTGACACCAAAAACATAATATAAAAGGAAATTTTGATGAATTGGACTTCCACAAAATTAAAATTTTTTGCTCTGAGATATACCCTGCTACTAGGGTGAAAAGATAAGGCACAGACCAGGGGAAGAAACTTTCAAACCATATCTGACAAAGGACTAATATCTAGAATATAAAAAGAACTCTCAAAATTCAGCAGCTTAATAATAATTAGAAAATGAGCCAAAGACTTTGACACATTCACTGTAGAGGATATATACAGGGTAGATAAGTACATGAAAAGGTATATAAAAGGGTAGATAAGTATATGAAAAGGTATTCAACATTATTAGCTATCATAGAAATGCAAATTAAAACCACAATGAAATGTCACTACACACCTGTCAGAATGACCAAAATTAGAAAAGGGAACGGAAAGAAAATAGTGGCCACACTAAATGCTTTTGGAGATGCAAGGAAACTGGAATTTTCAAACATGGGTGGTGGGAATGCAAATGGTACAGCATTATAGAAAACAGTTTGCCAATTTCTCATAAACCTATGTGGGGAAAATACTGTATGACCCAGCAATTGCATTTTTGGGTATTTACTCCATAGAAAGAGAAACATACTAACACAGAAACTTCTACATGAATGTTCATACCAACTGTATTCATAATGGCCCCTAAATTGGAAACAATCCAGTTCCCCTTTAACAGATGAGTAATTTCTATAATACATTCAAAATATGGAATACTACTTAGCAATAATAAAAAAGAATAAACTATTGGTATATGAACTCACTTAGATGATCTGGAAAGAATTATGCCAAGTTTTAAAAGCTGATCCCAAAAGGTTAAATAAATACTGTGTGATTCCATTTATATGACATTCTTGAAATGGCCAAAATATAGAAATAGAAAACAAACCTGTATTTTCCAGGTTTTAAAGAAAGGGTGCAGGTGGAAAGAAAGTGGCAACATAAAAGGGCAACTTGAGATACCTTTGTAGTGATAAAATTGTTCTTCAGCTTGATTGTATCCATTTAAATATCCTGGTTGTGACATTGTACGATTACGTTGTAAGATACTACATTTGGAAGAAACTGGGTAAACTTTATACAGGAGTTCTTTGTAGTATTCCGTACAGCTCCATATCAAACTCCAATTATCTCAAAATTACACGTTTCATTACAACAAGCAAATAAACAAACAAACACATACATGGATGAGACTCCTAACTCCTCTGTGAATGCTCCCCTAATCCCGATGCATAGGTGGGGGACTTTATTTCTCGGTATAAGTTAGGCTCTTCAGCCCCTTTAAAAAAAAAAATTAAGTTTAGTAATTGGAGGGGGGTGCGGTGCACAGAGCTGAGCCTCGGAGGGGCAGAGAGAGAGGGAGACACAGAATCTCAAGCAGGCTCCAGGCTCTGAGTGGTCAGCACAGAGCCTGATGCGGGGCTCAAATTTACCAACTGTGAGATCATGACCTGAGCTGAAGTCAGACTCTTAACTGACTGAGCCACCCAGGTGCTCCTAGGCTCTACAGGCTCTTACACTGAACTCAAATTTTTGTTAATTCACTATGGCATGGTACCCTGAATACTTGATAGACACTGCCAAAATGACATCAGTACATCTACTATTTATCAAAAGTTTATTTGATAACAACAATGTTCAGAAAGAATTACTTGATGGCCACCTTTTTTAAAACTTACCTTAGAGCCTGTAGGGGGCAGAACCGAGTGCCTGGTTTTATTTATTTTTGAGCTGCTACAGAACTGCATTTATAGAATCATGCTTTGATGGTCCTATGAGAAATACCCTTTTTGTCCCGAGAACTATAGGAATTATATTTTCGAATGCACATTGTAAATTGTATGATCAGGTTTTCTCCTTCGCTTAGGTAATTGAAATGCTAGAGCTAAATAGGGACTAGTCTCTGGCAATGTGTGGGTCACTGTGATATGCTTTTTTAGGCATGGGAGAGCGTTTTATGTTTAATTCATATGTCTTGTTAGAGCTTATGAGTCTTTGGAAACTGCTGTAAATCTCTGTTAGATTAAAATGAAATAAATATGTCCTGATGCATATCTGCATCAGCCCCTTAATTTGCCATAATTACATGAGTATGTCCTGGATATACATTGAGATATTTGAGAAATCTCTTCTATTTCTGAAATTTCTGTAGGTCTCCTACAAACTTACCTTTATCAAGCGGAGCTTGGCAAACAACGTTTTGAATCTTCTTCTTTTGACTTCTTTTCTCTTCTTAACCCTCTGACAAATAGTCTGGTTTGAACTTGCTATCCTGGTTGTGGCCTTTGACATCCTTCCAGTATGTTCTCCTTCACTTCTCACCAAGGGAAAGAAATAATCTGACTTGCATGCCCTCCCTGAGCTCCATGGGAGTCATCCCAAAAGAGAAATGGCATCAAGGCCTTGGACGTGTATTTTAATTTAATCTTAGTTTCAGTTTCCTCTGATGGAATCCATTCTTTGACCTTTACAATCCCTGCTAAATTCAGTTCATATTTCAAACCCTCTTCAAAATGGCCAATTTATTTAACCGTAAATAAAATTAGCCTTGGATAGATGCAAGATGGATAAAGCATTGTTTTCGATAAATGGAAAATATTGAGTCTGTCATTTCTAGGGCCGTTTCTAGAGTGACTAGGAACTATTGAATTTTTTTTTGTAAAGCTATATTGTATAACTAATAAGCTTAAAGATTATATTTTCCTATTCATGGAGTCCATATATGTTTGTTAGTTTGAACATTATGTACACATGCATACGCCACATCCATATTATGCTGTGAGACTTCTTAAGTCATTTTTGTGGAAGTAATCCCTTTGGCTTATCATTTATCAAGACCATGAAAATTTAAATTCTGCATCAAAATGCCTGCTCTGTCTTTAGTTCCTGTTTCACCACATGATTTTTCCTTGGGTTATTCTGTGATTTTTCCTATCTACTTATGCTCTTTTATTTCCCACTTCTAGAAAATATGAGTTTGCCATACATAAAATCTGATGTGTCTTGTACTCAAAGAATGTAAATATTTGAGGATAACTGCTATAGACCAATCAGCAGTGTTTATAGTTCTGTTTGTTCCCTTTTTTTTTAAATAGCTCCTAAACATGATAAGTTCATAGCCATGGATTTTTAGGAAACAATGAACAATAAAGATATAACTTCCTAATGAATTTACATAATATGTACAAATAAATGAAGAAGCCCTGAAGTGAAATGTAGATGACAAATTTTAAACATGAGACTCATGTCCTATCCACTGACTACTTTAAAAATGCAGTGCTGTGTTCAGCCTGCTTATGACTAATGTTAAATATTATTTAAAAAAAATACACGAGACCTTGGTCTGTTTTGTTTCACGAAGAATGTGACTAATCCTTCCCAAACTTAGGAGAGTTGAACTGATGCAGTGTTGATTATCAATAATTGAATTCCTAAAACAAAAATAAATATGACTGGTTCCATTTAAAATGTAGATGGGACTCCATGGAAAAGAACAAAGATTGATGATTGTGCTGTAATGGAATTGGTTGGTTGCCAGCTATAAGCTTCATTCAAGAGTGGCAGGTGTATTGTAGTGGAATGAACAATGAGCTTAGTGTCAGAATCTCTAACTGTGTGACCTCGAGGAAGTTTGTTTTTGTTATCAAGGGTACATTTCTAATAGATGAGACCCTCTGGGATCATAGGCAAAGTTAGGGAAGGGCCTTAAACAAATTTCTGTAACAGAATCCTAGAGAATCTTACAGTCACACTGTCTTCCATGTCTTGGCAGCTGGGCCATGGGTGCCTCCAACAGTGTTGCCCAGAAATATCTTATAAGAGAAATAAAGAAAAACCCTCCTCTTCTGAAACCTTTCAGCCCTCTCCAATTATCACCATACACAGTGATTTTATTCAGGATACAGTATGCTCTTGTTACCTCTGACCTTTGGAAAATTTGGAGAAGTCTGTTCTCAAATTTTTATTATCTCTACTTTCTCAGCATCTTCTACCAGTCAGTAGAACATTTTGATATTTACTTTTCTCCCCACCTTTATTTACTGATTCAAGAAATGTTTATTGAGTTTCCTATGTGGTGGGTGTACTGCTAAGCTCTGGGATCCCAAAGGTGAGCAAGATCAGGAAGAAAACAAAACCAGTAACCAAACATCTGTCCTTAGGGAGCTTCAGTAATTACCTCAAGTAATTACATAGATAAATGTCAAATTATTACAGAAGCAAGTTCTATGAGTAAGACAGCCTGCTGCAATCGGTGCATAGAATGGTGGCTTTTATGTAAGCATGGAGCTCTGCAGTCAAGTAAGAGTTAATGGGAGGCTGAGTCAGTGAGGAACAGAGAGTTCATATTCCCCCAGCATCATAATAATAGAAGTAATAGCTGATAGTTATTGAGTGCTATTTTAAGCTCTGTTCATGTATTTAGTAACTTAATCCTTGTTCAAGCCTTATAAAGTGATTACTTATATAATCTCCAGTTTACAGATGAGGAAATTGAATACAGAAATGTTAAGTAACTTACATAGCATCATGCAGGTAATAAATGGAGAGCCAGGATTTGATATAGATAATTTGACCCACAGACTGTGCTGTATCCTCTATCTATGAGCATGCCGCTCACAGGCTCACAAGCAAGAGGCCAGATTATGTAAAATGGCCAGTGGGTTTAGGCTCCAAATGTGGCCTCCACCTTGTTTTGGTAAATAATGTTTTATTGGAATACAGTTATGCTCATTCTTTTATGTACTCTCAGAGGATCCTTTGATGTTAAAATATTAGAGTTGAGTAGTTGTGACAGAGGCCACATGGCTTGTAAGACCTCAAATATCCACTACCTAGCCCTTTGCAAAAAAATGTTAACCCTTGTAGTGGACAGAAGATATCCAAAACTCCAACCAGAGGGCATCCAAGGAATGGCAAGATCCAAGGAAATCTCCCAATTCCATGAGGATGCAAAAAACACCCAAGTCTTTAATGAATAGCTACATGCTTTTTTAGCTGAAAAAGCAGAAGGGAGCATTTTACCAAAGAACAATGCTATGCTCTCTGAAAAGACTGTTTTCATTATTGGTTTGGCCTAAACTGTGAATTATAAAACAGATTAAACATTTATTCAGGGGTCCTGGAAGAATTCCAGGTGGTTATATACAGATAAAGAAGTGTAAACGCATTATTAGTTTGAAGATTAATAGATATTAGAAGTTATTTAGGTTTTATGTTAATAAAAAGTATTTTTCAAGGTTATCTACTGAAATATTTATGAGTGAACTGGCATGCTATCTTGGATTATAGCAAAAACATTTTTAAATGTGGTAAGTATGGTGAAAAAGATAGCCAAATTAATGAGGCTTGTTTAAGCTAAGTGATTAATATATTAGGATGTCTTACACCATTCGTTTTACTTCTGCGTGTTTGAAAATGTCTCTAATCAAAAGTTAAAAAAAGTACAACGTAAATTATTAAGACAGTTCCCATATTTTCTCATGAACCAAATGCAGAAAAACTCAGTATTTTCATCATAAGCTTGTCGTAACATTCATTTGTTATTTTCTTTGTCCCATCAGAAAAGAATTGACGAATTGGCTTTGAGCATAAATAAGCAGGATGAGACACCTATTGGGAAGTTACGAATTATTTGACAATTTCATTTTTTCCTACTTGCCACTCTGCCAGAGAAAAGTGGAGTATGAAGGATGGGCAGATGGCAAAGGAGAGTTCGCATTCCCAGAGAATCACCAACAAAGAAACGTTTCCCTCTTGCCTCTCTTCTTTCCCTAGTGGATGTTGTATGAAATGTTTGAGGGAGGCAGATACACTCCGAATTAGAAAACACTTCTTAAAGATCATTTTCTTGTTCTTAAAAAAGGAGGATGTAAAATATGCATAAAATATAACCTGCAGCAATTAATTTGAATATTATATCTTATCAGCATATAATATTTGTGTTGTGTTTTAACAATGATATCTAGCACCTGTCGAAAACAAGGTTTCGGTATGTCAGTCAAACTGACAATTCCGAAAATATCACAGGAAGATTTTTTTTTACATGCCCCTGTGCCAGTCTACCCTGGCAGTATCATTTCCATTTTGATTTCTAACTTGATCCAAAAATGATACATTAGTGCCTTCTTAATTTTCAAGTATGTAAGATTTTTGATATTTTAAAATATAGATGTAGTTTTTTTTTTCTTTCTGTTTGAAGGAAATAAGATTCTGCATATAGCTAGTCACTCACTTCTTAGAGTAACTATTGAGTGCCCTGTACCAGTCATTATTTCAGGCATGCAAGAAGTAGCAACAAGAAGAAAAACAGCCCAGCTTTTACCAACTTTCCATTCTGGAGTTTTAAAATCAGATTGCTGCTATTATACTCAGTTCATTTATAGCCTCAAATTTGATTTACTAATTCTAATCCATTCTGAAAGAAAAAAAAATGAAAATGTCTTACTATAATTACATATTTTATCATAGTCTTCTTGCATTTTTTGTTTGAATTTACATTTAGTTTCTATTATTAATATTATTATTACTGTTATTGTTATTATTATTATTGCTATTAAATGTTTGCCCTTACTTCTAATAATGAACCACTTTATCCTGTTTGGAATTTAAACTTAAATACCATCTTATCTAATTATTATTATTATTATTAATTTTTGTTTTTTCTCTGACCTTCTATCTTGTTGCCTTACTTTTTTTTTTTTTTTTTTTTTTTGCATTTATTGATGATCACTCATGTGTTTGGGGTTTCCTTTTTGCTGTGTGTAAACAGTATACCACCTGACTCTTATATAAGCCCATCTAATACACTGTCTTTTAATTTTTTTTTTAATGTTTATTTATTTTTGAGAGAGAGAGAGCCAGGGAGGGGCAGAGAGAGAGGGAGACACAGAATCCAAAACAGGCTCCAGGCTCCAGGCTCCAAGCTGTCAGCACAGAGCCCGACACAGGGCTCGAACTCACGAGCCGTGAGATCATGACCTGAGCTGAAGTTAGGCACTCAACCAACTGAGCCACGCAGGCGCCCCTACACTATCTTTTAATGTGAACATTTACATTTAGGAATGACAATATGTGTACCTCTTTTCATTCCATCTTACTTTTCCTTTATTATTTACTTTTTACTTTTTTTTTCTTTTTTATCTTTTTCCTCATTTTTTTATTTTTTTCAATTTGGTCACGTTATTTGTTCCCACTTCATTGTTTGGGGTTATGTTTTATAAATCTCTTACAGGCTACCTTGTGCAGAAGAAAAAGTCCATGTTGTACTTTTTTAACGAAGTGTAGTTGAATATAACACTGTATGTTATATTGGTTTCAGATTCGACGATTCTCTATATTATGCTATGCTCACAATGATGAGTGCAGTACCCTCACCCTACCATGTTAGTCTATTGATGACTGTGTTTTCTGTGCTGTATTTTTTATCCCTGTGGTTCATTTTCTTGCTGGAAGCTCGTACCTCTTAATCTCCTTCACCTATTTCACCCATCCCCTCACCCGCCCCTCTCTGACAACCCACCAGTTTGTTTTCTGTGTTTATGTTGTACTTCAAACAATAATTTATTAGAAGCCGTATCGGTTTTACTAGCATCACTCATAAAAGGAAGAAAACCCTTTTCCCAAGAGAATCCATTCCATACCCACAGTCACATGTGGCTATTTATATTAAAATTAATTGAAATTAAAAACTCCATTTCTCAGTCCTAGCAGCCACATTTCATCTTATCAAGAATCATAGGAAGCTAGTGGCTACCATACTGCTAAGTACACATTTAGAGACCGTTTCTATTATTGCAGAGAATTCTCCTGGACTACACTGGTTTATATGCTATGTATATACTTTATATACTGCTTATATACATAGTAACATTGGTGAGGTCACTGTTAGTAAGTAAATATTAAAAATTGATAAATAAGTTCATTTCCTCATACAAACATAAAAAGAGCCATACAATTTCATACCACAAACCAGTTAAAATAACATCAGTGTCTTAAGTGAGGGCTTATTTAACGATAAATTGTTTTAGTTAAGTCAGGGTGTTCCAGGAGAGCTTCTTGTAAACAAACTAGCTAGGACTCAATTTCATGGTGACAGGATTTCAAATAAGTTTAAATCTGACAAGAAAGGACCTTTACCTTAACGTGCCTAATGTATATAGACTTAACATCCCTAAGATATCTGACTTGTAAATAGTCTGAAGCTTTTACCATCATCGCAGTAATGGTTTGTAATGTCTAGCTTAATGCAATGTATTCTCAAAGCACCTGTGTCAACAGCCTTCCTGCTTCTTAAGATTATTCATTAACTGTTCAATGAAACATGTGGCCTCCAGGTTCAATTACAATTTTACCTGAGGTTGAATTAAATCATTTAGAGACTCAACATTTTATTTTTCTCTTCTAGTATTATTAATCCAACACATCTCTCTACCATCAGATAGGAATAAGATGTACTCTGTTTCCCCCAGCAAGACACTGTCAAGGCCCTACTATTCTCTCTTACATTCCAGAAAGATAAACCCTAGAACAATTTTAGCGTTCCTGCCCTCACACACATATATATGCATATGTACAGAAAGATACATAACCTTCCTCTGTACTGTCTGATCCTTTCAGTTCACCTGAGGACTTTATTATAATTTTTTAGAGGCTCATGTTATACCTTGAATATTGTCATCATATGGGGAATGTGACATTATTTTTTTTTTAGTTTATTTATTTACTTTTGAGAGAGAGAGCATGAGCAAGGAGGGGCAGAGAGAGAGGGAGATAAAGAATCCCCTCCAGTAACCCTCGGTTTGATCTCCATATTTATGAGTCTCTTTGTTTTGTCCCCCTCACTGTCTGAGGGTTGCTGGAGGGATTGTGGGAGGAGGGATGGGCTAAATGGGTAAGGGGCACTAAGGAGTCTACTCCTGAAATCATTGTTGCACTATATGCTAACTAATTTGGATGTAAATTTTAAAAAATAACAAACAAAACAAAACAAAAATCTCTTACCCAGGGCTTCTGGGTTGCTCAGTAGGTTAAGTGTCTGAAGAAAAGAAAAAAAAAAAAAAAAAAGAATCCCAAGCAAGCTCTGCACTGTCAGCACAGAGCCTGATGAGGGGTTTGAACTCACAAATCATGAGATCATGATATGAGCCAAAACCAAAAGTCAGGTGCTTAACCAACTGAGCTACCCAGGTGCCCTGTGACACAGTGTTTTAAGCCACTGAAATACTCTTTGTAATAACAAACTCAGGAAAATACTTTAACAATTTTTATTTAAAATAAAATTTAATGTTTTTATTATTTTATGTTTGAGATAGAGAGGGACAGAGCATGAGCAGGGGAGGGGCAGAGAGAGAGGGAGACACAGAATCCGAAGCAGGCTCCAGGCTCTGAGCTGTCAGCACAGAGCCCGAGGCGAGGCTCAAACTCACAGATTGCGAGGTCATGACCTGAGCTGAAGTCAGACACTTAACTGACTGAGCCACCCAGGTGCCCCTAACAGTTTTTAATAGAAGATGGATATAAATATATCTGGTCCCTCCTTTAGAGTTATTTAGGTTGTTTTAAATATTTCTAATTCAAGCAAGGTGACAGTGAACATTGTCCATTCTTAATCAAGTATGTCTAGGATACATTCCCAGAAGTAGAGCTGTGGTATCATAGTATATGTTTGTATATTTTGTTGGACAAGGCCAAATTGTTTTCCAAGGGTTTCTATCACCAAACAACGTTCCTAACAGAAATGTATGGGCATGCCTGTCTTCCTGTCTTCCTGCAGCTTTACCAACATTGTCAAAATTTTGAAATTTTAGAATTTTTTTCTGGCCAGTTTGATAGGTGAAAAATTGTGCCACTGTGCAGTTTAAATCTATTTTTCTTATTTAGATTGTGACTGGGCTCTCTTCATATGTCTAAGAGCCACTCACAATTCCTGTTTCATAATTGTCTATTTCTTAGTATATTTCTCCTGTGTGATCATTCTTTTTCTAATTTCCTAAGAGCACTTTACATAATAGGGAGATAAGCACTTTTTCAAATAGTTTATAAATAAAATTAATGTTTTCAGGCAATTGTTTGTCTTTTGATTTTTCTTAAGGGGTTCTTTTTGCACAGAACATTTAGAAGTATGTATATTTTGGGGAATGCCTCTGTGGCGGTTGAGCATCTGACTTCAGCTCAGGTCCTGATCTCACAGTCTATGGGTTTGAGTGCCGTGTCGGGCTCTGTCTGTGCTGACAGCTCAGAGCCTGGAGACTGATTCAGATTCGGTGTCTCCCTCTCTCTCTGCCCCCCCACCCCCTGCCCCATTCACGCTCTCTCTTTCTCTCTCTCTTCTCTCTCAAAAATAAATAAACATAAATATATATACATATATATGTGTGTATATATATATACATATATATGTGTGTGTGTGTGTGTGTGTGTGTGTGTGTGTGTATATATATATATATATATATATATATATATATATATATACATTTGGTAAGTGAGGTTGTTTGTTTGGCTTCTGAATTTTTTGGATTTTGAGTCATTGTATTGGTCCGAATAGGTAGGTTATGCTGTTATTAGCTCATATAGTGGTTGGCAGATTTCAATGCCTTGAAGTTATAGGACTGAAGTCCCTGCTTTCTTGCTGGCAACCTGGGGCTACTCTGAGCCCCAAGAGGACCTCGTGGTTACCTACCCAAGCCCTGACCAGCGGATTAAGGACCTTCATCACATCTGCAAAACACTTCATTGTTGCCGTATAATGAATGTAGTGTGATCATGATGTGACATTCTGTCATTTTCACATATTCCATGTACACGCCAGGGGAAGGGATGACACAGAGAATATTGTGGGCCATTTTAAGATTGTACTTACAACAGATTTCCTTGGGATTTCTCCTCTGATCTTCTTGCTCAAATGTCTGTTAGTTTCCCAGTTTCTGGAACACATTTATAATGCATTTTAATATCGGGTAGGACCAATTCTCTCTCATTGTTCTTTTTTTAAAAAGCTTTCCTGGCTTATATTTATTTGATATAATTTCCATACTGAATTTAGAATAAGCTTGTTTTGTTAAAAGAGAAAAACCTGTAGGGAATTTTATAAGGACAATGATAATATATAAGTCTACTAATGAGGAAATGGCATGTAAATGATGGTGAGACTTCCCATTTAGAACCTGTTATGACTTTCCATTTGTTCAAGAATTCTTTGGTTTCAATTAATAGTGTCTTAATTATTTCCTATTTCACTTATTTTATATGTTTTTTTTTTGTTTTCAGATACTTTATTTTTTGTTCTGGAACTTTCACTAATGTATCTTACTGTAGTTATTATCTTCCTATAGACAAGCTACTGATTTTAGTATATTAACTTTATATAGTATTTTTTAGTTGATTCTTAGATTTTCCACATATGCAATTCTTTATTTTTTTAAGTTTATTTATTTATTTTGAGAGAGAGTCAAAGAGTGATCAGGGAGTGGCAGAGAGAGAGGGAGAGAGAGAGAATCCTAAGCAGGCTCTGCACCATCAGCATGGAGCCCGATGTAGGGCTTGAACTCATGAACCATGAGATCATGACCTGAGCTGAAACCAAGAGTCCAGCACTTAACCGACTGAGCCACCGAGGCACCCCGACATATGCAATTCTAACTGTAAATAGTGATTATTTTTGTCTCCTACTTTCAAATTTTATGCATCCAGTTTCTTTTATTCTTTTAATTGATTGAATGTGATTGACTAATTGATTTCTAATGAGCTGAAATATGATCTTAAGGAATACTGATGATAGGGGACATAATGTTCTTATTCCCAGTTTAGAAGGAATGCCTGTTAATGTTTCACATTAAGCACGAGACCATTTTAGTTTGATGTAATATATTTGTCTTGAAAAGGCTAGTATCCATCCATTAGTAGCTTTTTATCAATTTTATTGATATAAGTGACATAAAGCATTGTATTAATTTAAGATGTACAATATAATGATTTGATATATATGTAGTGAGATGATTACCACAATAATTTTAGTTAACATTGATTACTATTTTATTGATTTTTTAAATAAATCATCAATGAATTATGTCAATGTAGTGTTTAGCATCTTTGAGATGATTATATGATTTTCCTCCTTGGGCTCATTAATATGACTGTGTATATAAAATAGATCTAATATTGAATGATCCTTACATCTCTGGTATTAGCATCACTTGATCATGATGTATTGTTCTTTTAACATGCTGCTGCATTCAATTTGCTAATCTTTTATGTGGGGCTTTTATAGTACTATTTTAGAGTAGTATTGATGTGTAGTTTTATTTCCTTTGCTCTCATGATCAGACTCTGGAATGACTCTTATACATTCTTCTTTAAAACTAATTC
Source organism: Lynx canadensis (assembly GCF_007474595.2). NCBI lineage: Eukaryota > Metazoa > Chordata > Mammalia > Carnivora > Felidae > Lynx > Lynx canadensis. The sequence continues at coordinate 46,302,763 of NC_044313.2, read as the reverse complement.
GAAGAGTTTCCTTTTCTTTTATATTCTAATAGAGTTTAAATAAAGTCAGCTGCCTTAAAGTTCTGATAGAAGTCTAGTGAAGACATCTGAGCCTGCTAGTCTGGGGGAGGTGTGTTGTTCTTTGCCAGTTTCATCTATTGTCCATTTAGATTTTGAATCTTACTAAAATGGCTTCGGTAAATTATGTTTTCTGAGACAATTATTCATGTCATACAGCTTCACCTGTATGCAGGTTCTGATTTTCAGTACTATTATTTTTAAAAATCTGGGATTGAAATTTACAATTTTTTATGGCACAGAGTTAGGACCTTTTTTAGTTCCTAGTTAGGAGAGTATTTGTTGTCTTATTAATTTCTTACAGTATTATGTGTTTTTTATCAACAAATAACCTCTGTGCATTTATTGATATATTTGTGTGCTTATTATATGGTCAGTTTTTGTGGCTATCACATGGGTACATACAAATTGTATTCTTTGTTGTATGACAAATGTTTTTTTTTTTTTTTAACGTTTTTTATTTATTTTTGAGACAGACAGAGACAGAGCATGAACGGGGGAGGGTCAGAGAGAGGGAGATACAAATCTGAAACAGGCTCCAGGCTCTGAGCTGTCAGCACAGAGCCCGACGCGGGGCTCGAACTCACAGACCATGAGATCGTGACCTGAGCCGAAGTCGGCTGCTTAACCGACTGAGCCACCCAGGCGCCCCCTATGACAAATGTTTTATACATACAAACATATACAAGTATGCACATACTTATGTACATATAGGTGTGTATATTATGTCAGTAAGTTCTATCTTACTAACCATGTTATTTAGACTTTTCTATGTTTTTAAACAGTTTTATTCACTTGATCGTCATTGTCTTTGGGAGATGAATTAAAATCCTCTGTCACGAAGACAATGTTTACTCGGGCCTTTCATATTGAAACATGTGTACTTTTTTTTTTAATTTTTTTTTTTTTACATTTATTTATTTTTGAGAAACAGAGTGAGACAAAGTGTGAGCGGGGGAGGGGCAGAGAGAGAAGGAGACACAGCATCCAAAGCAGGCTCCAGGCTCAGCTGTCAGCACAGAGCCTGACCCAGGACTCGAACTCACGGAGTGTGAGATCATGACCTGAGCTATAGTTGGACACTCAACTGACTGAGCCACCCAGGTGCCCTGAAACATGTGTACTTTTATAATTAAGTGAGAGTTGGGAACTCATTTGGTTTTTTTTGTTTGGTTGGTTGGTTGTTTTTTTTCTAGAGTGTCTTCTATGTTGTTGGATGATGTGTGGAACCCAAGACTAGTCATATTTTCCCTTTTAAAAACTAAGAAAAAAATTGTGGGTAATGAGGCAAAAACTATGAAGTCATTTAAAAATATTAGTGCTTAAGGATGTTTGACAGTGTTGACTGTATTAACCAATTTTCTGTGGTACTTATTGGAACTTTTTCAATTTTGAGTTGTCTTCTTTATTTTACATTTTTATTATAATTGTCTGTATTATTCATTATACTAAAACTAATATCTGTGATACTTGTTACATCTCCCTGTTTGACTTTCTTTGTCAGAGACTTGAATTACGTATATTGAATCTGCTTAGCTGATATTATGCGTTTCTCATTTTCTCTCTTAAGTCATTTTAAGATGTTTTTCTTTTTTGGGGCACCTGGGTGGCTCAGTCGGTTGAGCATCCGACTTCAGCTCAGGTCATGATCTCGCGGTGAGTTCGAGCCCTGCGTCGGGCTCTGTGCTTACAGCTCAGAGCCTGGAGCCTACTTCAGATTCTGTGTCTCCCTCTCTCTCTGCCCCTCTCCTGCTCATGCTCTGTCTGTCTCTCTCTCAAACATAAATAAAAACATTAAAAATTTTTAATTAAAAATTTAATTAATAAATTAATATATTTTCTTTATTTTTTTCCTTTTATTTGATTTTTTATTTCTACCTGTAATTCCTTTTTTCAAATTTACCACCAGATACAACCTCATTTTTCTCTCTCAATTTCATCTTTTTCTGACAAAAATTTTTAACATTTTCTATTTCTTTCCTTACTTTTCCCAGCTCATATTTATATTTCATCTTTTTTTCTGTGGTTACACTATCTTTTTCATAGTATTTTACATTTTTGCTTTTTGGTTTTACCTCATCAATATGATTACTTACTTAATTTATTTTTAATTCTTAGCTGAATACTTGATCGTATTTTCCTGTGTTTCATTGCAATGGTTTTCTCTTGTGAGTGGATACATTTTGTTGCTATTTTTGAGATTTCTTTTCTTATACGATCTTGAACTCAACTTGGTTTAAGAGGGCTACTTCCTCAAGTTCCTGTCTTTTATTCCAAACAGGAGGTATAGTTTTTGAACCTCAAGAGTCTCTCACTTTCAAGAAGTGTATTTTTTCTTTTTCTTTTTTTTTTTTTTTTTTTTTTTTGGCTTTTGGAGATTTTTCTGCTTCTGGGCTCTCTTGACATGTCCCATATGTCTTCTCTTTCCTTCCTCCCCTGTGGCTTCTACTCAATCTCAGCTACTTATGCAAGTGCTTACTTATGTCATCTAATGTCCCTGAAAATGGAGTTTGTGTATATTATTTTTGTTACTTTTTATGATTACAGGAAGAATTAGGGGAAAAATTCTGTATATACAGCTGTATTCATGCCAGAATTTCTTCTTCCTACTTTGTAGTTCATGTATTAATCTGTAGATCTCAGAAGCTGTAATTTATTAGGATCCTTCCTGATTATTTCACTTGTTCTCTGGCTGCAGGACTTCTTCAATGTGCTAGAATTTTCCCTTCATCTGCTCCCTAGAACTCTGGTTCAGCTCTGTAAGTACATTAAGTTGGAGCCAGGCCACAAATGTCAGGAAGTGTTGTAGTCTCTTCTACCATGGTCCAATAATGTACCAAAAGCATGGTATCAATTTTCTACTAAAAAAAAAAAAAAAAAAAAGCCTTGGATTGCTGCCTGGGTGGCTCAGTCAGTTAAGCATCTACTTCTTGACCTTGGCTCAGGTCATGATCTCACAGTTCATGAGATTGAGCCCCACATCGGGCTCTGCGCTGACCCTGTTTGGGTCTCTGTCTCTCCCTGTCTCTGCCTCTCCCCCACTCACACGTGTGTGTGTGTGCGCTCACGCATGTTCATGCTCTCTCTCAAAATCAATAAATAAACTTTAAAACAAAAGCCTGGGAAGACTGTTTTCCTTCTCTTCTAGGTGTTCTAACCTCGGATATAGATAGGACTCACTCCTGGCTCAACTGTCCCTCAACTGTTTGGGAACTAGAGAAATCAGGCACACTTTTTTGAATGCATGCCACCCATTATTTCTGGGATCCAATGTTCTCTGAAGATCATGTACCTGCCAGGGTCCACCACTGTTATCTTCTCCTGGAAATTTCCAGTATTAATTCCTAAGATCTCATCAGTCTCAGAGTAGTCTCTTGCACCAACTCTAGACTTTAGGACCCTTGACAGTGTCTGAGGCTTCACCAGCACCTTCATATGTTGTCTGGGAGGTTGTTGGGGTGAAGGACAGCCCAGATGTATGTAAGCTACTGTCTCCCATCCTTCCCCTAATGTTGCCTATGAATAAATACATTTTGTACAAATTCCTATTAGATTGTATGACTGGAGAAAAATAAATTGGTACAAAGTTTTAAACTGCCATGGATGAAATTTTATTTATTTATTTATTTATTTTTAAGCTAGGATTCAGTCATAGAATCCTCTATGACATATTGCTTTATTTTTTTTATTTATTTATTTTTTATATATGAAATTTATTGACAAATTGGTTTCCATACAACACCCAGTGCTCATCCCAAAAGGTGCCCTCTTCAATACCCATCACCCACCCTCCCCTCCCTCCCACCCCCCATCAACCCTCAGTTTGTTCTCAGTTTTTAACAGTCTCTTATGCTTTGGCTCTCTCCCACTCTAACCTCTTTTTTTTTTTTTTCCTTCCCCTTCCCCATGGGTTCCCGTTAAGTCTCTCAGGATCCACATAAGAGTGAAAACACATGGTATCTGTCTTTCTCTGTATGGCTTATTTCACTTAGCATTACACTCTCCAGTTCCATCCACGTTGCTACAAAAGGCCATATTTCATTTTTTCTCATTGCCACGTAGTATTCCATTGTGTATATATACCACAATTTCTTTATCCATTCATCAGTTGATGGACATTTAGGCTCTTTCCATAATTTGGCTATTGTTGAGAGTGCTGCTATGAACATTGGGGTACAAGTGCCCCTATGCATCAGTACTCCTGTATCCCTTGGATAAATTCCTAGCAGTGCTATTGCTGGGTCATAGGGTAGGTCTATTTTTAATTTTCTGAGGAACCTCCACACTGCTTTCCAGGCGGCTGCACCAATTTGCATTCCCACCAACAGTGCAAGAGGGTTCCCGTGTCTCCACATCCTCTCCAGCATCTATAGTCTCCTGATTTGTTCATTTTGGCCACTCTGACTGGCGTGAGGTGATACCTGAGTGTGGTTTTGATTTGTATTTCCCTGATAAGGAGCGACGCTGAGCATCTTTTCATGTGCCTGTTGGCCATCTGGATGTCTTCTTTAGAGAAGTGTCTATTCATGTTTTCTGCCCATTTCTTCACTGGGTTATTTGTTTTTCAGGTGTGGAGTTTGGTGAGCTCTTTATAGATTTTAGATACTAGCCCTTTGTCCGATATGTCATTTGCAAATATCTTTTCCCATTCCGTTGGTTGCCTTTTAGTTTTGTTGGTTGTTTCCTTGGCTGTGCAGAAGCTTTTTATCTTCATAAGGTCCCAGTAATTCACTTTTGCTTTTAATTCCCTTGCCTTTGGGGATGTGTTGAGTAAGAGATTGCTACGGCTGAGGTCAGAGAGGTCTTTTCCTGCTTTCTCCTCTAAGGTTCTGATGGTTTCCTGTCTCACATTTAGGTCCTTTATCCATTTTGAGTTTATTTTTGTAAATGGTGTGAGAAAGTGGTCTAGTTTCAACCTTCTGCATGTTGCTGTCCAGTTCTCCCAGCACCATTTGTTAAAGAGGCTGTCTTTTTTCCATTGGATGTTCTTTCCTGCTTTGTCAAAGATGAGTTGGCCATACGTTTGTGGGTCTAGTTCTGGGGTTTCTATTCTATTCCATTGGTCTGTGTGTCTGTTTTTGTGCCACATGGATGAAATTTTAAAAGAAAACACCTCCCATGTTGCCACTTGATGTATTTCAAGATCTCTTAGTTGAACTGAAGGTGATAGTGTTTCATTTTACAAATTGCTTTGCATTAAAAAAAAAGTATTAGTAGTTCTTGAAGTAACCATCCACTGATTGGCTGGTGGTTTCTGATGCCCTGTACGGTCCAAGTTGGAACACCTGGGAGAATTCCATTTTCTGCATGTAAGGTATTCTGCTGCCAGGAAGGAGGGTGTATCGATAATAACCTGACTTCCTGGAAAATCATCTATATTCCAAGTCATGGGGGAAGGGAAGTCAGATAAAAAGGAAGCTAAATAACTCACCAAAACAAAGAGGCAAACAAGAAGCATGTATCAGGAACAGGGACATGGAGCCCTTGAATAAGAATGTTCAGGGAGGGAAGAGTCAAGGGTAGAAGTTTGAACAGGTGTCTTAAGCTAGCCCATAATGTCAACACCTTTCAGCTTAAATTGCTGCTCCTGACTTGGTCCTTTCTTTGATGTATCTTGGTTGATTCTGACGATGATGATGATGATGATGATGATGATGATAACAGTGGTGTCAAGCCCTCCTTATTCCTCAGTCTTCATAACCAATGTGAGGCCAGTCTATCTCCAGATTCTTTCTTTTTTTTTAATTTTTTTTAACGTTTATTTATTTTTGAGACAGAGAGAGACATAGCATGAACGGGGGAGGGTCAGAGAGAGAGGGAGACACAGAATCTGAAACAGGCTCCAGGCTCTGAGCTGTCAGCACAGAGCCCGATGCGGGGCTCGAACTCATGGACCTCGAAATCATGACCTGAGCCGAAGTCGGCCGCTTAACCGACTGAGCCACCCAGGCGCCCCTCTCCAGATGATTTCTGCAGTCACATTTGCTTCCCCTTCTTGTCATAACTTCCTTTTCAGTCCTTCATTCTATCTCCTGGATAACTGCCACTGCCCCTTAACAGCTTTCGTTGGGAGCCTCCAGTCTCTGCCTCCAATCCATCCTTCTCACCACTGTCAGAGTAATCTTTTCATATACAAGTGACCTCCGATTGTCAGTGTGGCATTGCTGCGATATCATTAATCTTCCTCATTCTTGCACTTCCTGTTTTGTGAATAGAAGGTTAGAGCAGGCACCCAAAAGGTGATGTGACTTGTGCTGTGTTTCCTGAGCACGTCAAAGAGGTGAATTATGGATTTTTCTATCAGGCAGACTCAGATTGAATGCTGTTCATTTCTGGGTTTATGTCTATTATCCTGCCAATAATGAATGCCCCCCAAAATGTTCGTGTGCTATTATGCCATGGGGACAGAAGCATTCTCTACCACATAAAACTATTTTTATACAACTATCAAAGTAGTCTGGAGATTTCAGCTTTCATTCAAATGAAATTGAAAGAAAATGAATAACGCTGACACAATGCAGCACAAAAGAATAATATTGTATTTTCCAAAATACACACATCAACCACTTTAGGCTATTGTATGTGAAAGGGCCATAAGGGTAGAGAGTTGAATACACCAACAGTTTCTTTCAATCATTTTTTTTTCTACTTGCAAAATACTGTAAGAAGTGTATCCAGGGAGGGCTACAATTTTGGCAGAGGCAGGATACAAAAACTGGAGAGACAGATGTTTGTTCTTTGACCAACAATAAAAAATTATCTCTCTCTCTCCTCCTCCTCTTCTTCTGTCTCTTTCTCTCTCTCTTTCCCCATCCCCACTTATCTAGGTATGAAGAATTCATTTCGTGAAATGTCAAATCTCAGACCAAAATCAGCACTAGAAGTTAGCTTGTCAATGTTACCACACAGGAGGAAGCTTTTTGTTCCTCCTCCTAAAGATTGTCCAACTGAAGGAGACATTTCTTTGTAGCTCCTCCCCTGAGTACTGAGAAGCTGTTATTCTCTGAGATTCCTAATAAGAAAAATGAGATATCTTCAAGTGGTGGGATCATCTAGCATTACTCATAAGATGAATTTAAAGTGGAGCCTTGGAGTGCTGGCCTAGTTGGTGAGCATTGCAACATTTGAGCTCAGGGTTGTGAGTTTGATCCCCATGTTGTATATAGAGATTACTTTAAACAAACAAACAAACAAACAAACAAACTAGAGCCTTATTGTTTGAGGCAATTGTTTCTTTCTAGGTTCATCATACACCCATACTTTCATCTTAAGTAATTTTCTCTAAATAATTGAGACTGTAATGTCATTGCCTGTGTTCCCAAGGAGCATTAATGAAATGATCTCTTGACTTGTTCTCTTCTCTACCTGTATAGAAGTGGAGATGGACCAAGTGATTAACTAGTGAAACAAATTGGTTTTTTTGTTTTTTTGTTTTTTTTTTTTTATGATTGAAATAGTACTCACTAGCTCTGCCAAAAAATATGTCTTTATTTTTTCATTATGGTTAAATCAAACCAAACAAAAACAAAACAAAACTAAAACTTGAAGATATGGGAGTGCAAGGTATCATGTAGGATCAGTAAATTAGATGAACAAGTATGGGCTTGCTGTCTGATAGTTACCAAGAACTGACTAAATACTTTCCATGTGCCTGGTGCTGAGTACACTCTGTGTATTATTTAATACTCTAAGCATAAAGGAGGTTTCCAGCTGCTCTCCCATCTTATAGACAAAGACACTGAGGCATTTAGAAGTTAAACATCTTGTCCACAATCATTCAAGTAGTAAATGGTAGACCTGCGATGTATCGCCTGTAATCATTATCACCTTAATAGTCTGAACTCCATCTTACAGGTGCTGTCCCAGCCAGTGAATCATGAGTATAGGACATTCTGGCTGTATGACTTGGAACAAATTATTTAACCTCTCTGCAAAATCAGGACAATAAGACATATATGGTATAGGGGAGGAGTCAATGGTGTGGCATGTATAAAGCATCCAAGACACAAGCCTGGAGCTGGCTCAGTACTCAACAAATATTGGTTCTCTTCCCATGGCAATTCCCTTTTCCCTGAATATTCACAAGCAACGATATTTTGTTTATTCTGTGTTACCAATAAGTAACACAGGGCCTTCCACACAGTAAATAATCAGTAAGAAAGGAAAAAGAAGAGCAGAAGGCTTGATTTACATAAATTCTGGAAGTTGACTCTTCTGAAGAGTGCTACTGAAGACATACTGGCATATCTAAGTCTGTATTGTGGAGGCTAGAATCTTAGCAAATTGTTTGGGAAAACCATTCCAAATAGGCAGCCAAAGTTATCCCTAGAAAAATTCATCTGTAAAAAGAAGACCTAAGATCTGAAATATAAACAGATAGGAGCTGAAGATGCTGTGCTCTGGTCCCCTTTCAGTCTCGTTCCTTGCATCTGCTACCTCCCTGGCTGCTAGAGGCTGTAATAAAAGTTCAGTACCCAAAAGTACTTGAAAGGCAAGTACTCACCACATTGATTGTATTCTCCCTAAGCTGTAAATGATGGGATTCCGTTCTTTCCTTAGATTTGTACTTGATTTAGGGGGTGTTTAGTGATGGCACCTCCTGTGTAAAAGGGATTATTGACAGCATCGAGGCGGAGGATCACAAGACAAGGAGATCTGGGGCAACATCATTAGTCCATGCAGCTTCAACAAATTATTCCTCCTCTTTGAACTTGGGTTTTCTTACCCATATTGAAAAATAACAATTCCTGTTCCATCACATGACTATGCTGAATTAAATGATGTCCATAAAAGTAGATCGATGATAGAAAAGCACCATACAAATAGCATTGTGATTATTATATCATCTTTTAGTTGGGCCAGTCCTGAATGTAGTGTTCTGAATACTGTCCTTTGAGGCAGGGCTCAGTTTGTGAATGCCCTCAGTCTCAGATGCCATCTCTGAAATGACCTCACCAAGGCCACATTGGAGCAGTTAGTATGACCAGCCCTGGCCTCTGGAAAGACCTCTTTATCTTTCCATCGAGGTGTTCTCAGGATGCTAGGGTAACCCACATACAGCCTGATGATGGATGTGTGATTGGGAAGAGACACTGTCCCCAGGCCATTTAAGGCCAGATCCTTTGAACTTGAGTTATGGTTTCCAGCTGTGTCCGGGTAAACAGGTATGAGTGTATGTATTCCAGGCCAAAAGTTGGGAGGCCTTTACAAGGCTGACTGTACATTCATTTCATCCTTTCTGGCAATTGAAGGCTAGAAGGAAATCAAAGGAGTAGTTATGTGGACAGTGCTGAGTGCTGTATATATATGATGGGGACAGTTACAGAAAGCCAAAACTCTACCTGCTTAAGCATGACCCCTTTGATTCTAATTTGTTTTTTCCTTCTCCCTTGTTCTAACCTTTTTCCTTATGAAAGCAGAACTAGATTAACCAGGTGGAATATGAGCTCAGCTGTTTATTCAGCATCCACGTAGGCTTGGGCAAGTCATTTTAACTTCTTTAACCTTACTTCATGGGATAATAATAGAATCCACCTGTTAAGGTTTTCAAGATAATTAAGTAAGTTAGGAAAGTGCTTAGCACATATTCAACACTCAGAAAATGTTATCTCTTGTGACATTTTTATTTATAAAGTGAAGTTTATCACTTATTGTCTCTCATTAGCTTGACATTAGACTATTACTTAATCTACATGAGTTGATGTCCTTTCAGAAACGAGTGCTGTGGGCTGATATGATTTTAAATCTGTAATCATGTTTTTTCATCTTCTGATGAAATGCCAAACTTTTCATTCATAATCTCTGTTCTTCCCAGTCCTCTCAAATTACCAGATGGTGGGGTTTGAAATTTGGAATGACCTCAGAGACCATCGCAATGAACTTTCTCATTTTTGGATGGGGAGATGAGTACCAAAGTAGGAAACGTGACTCGCCCCATTTGTTTCCAGCATTCTTGTAACTGACATCAAAAAGAGATGAAGATGGGGCTCCTGGGTGGCTTGGTCGGTTGAGCATCCGACTTCCGCTCAGGTCATGATCTCACGGTTTGTGAGTTGGAGCCCCGCGTCGGGCTCTGTGCCTATAGCTCAGAGCCTGGAGCCTGCTTCGGACACTTACTGCTTAGAAATCTTTTGACACTTACTTTCTGAGCCCTTTGTGGGGCCTGGGCACACTGTCACATGCTGGTTAGTGAACAACAGAGTCGACCTTCATCTTTGAGGAACAGTTTGAGTTTTCAAAATGTCCTGGGGGTGCCTGGGTGGCTCAGTCGGTTAAGCGTCCAACTTTGGCTCAGGTCATGATCTCACAGTCTGTGAGTTCTAGCCCCGTGTCGGGCTCTGTGCTGACAGCTCGGAGCCTGGAGCCTGCATTGGATTCTGTGTCTCCCTCTCTCTCTCTGCCCCTCCCCTGCTCGTATTCTGGTTTCTCTTTCAAAAATAAATAAACATTAAAAAAAAGTTTTAAAAAATGGGCTTAAGTAAAATAAGCATGGCAATCGATATGGTCCAAACTACATTCAGTAAAAGGCAAGTTGTGCCTAGCAAGTGATGTGATTTGATCTTCTTGAGTGGGTCGTATACTGAAGCTGGCCTGAAATGAGAAGGCAGTGGCTGCTCCTATAAGGATAGCGCTTCCCAAGGCGACACCTTTGAAGGATGATATTATTTTGGATACATGAATGGATTCTGCTGAACATACATACCTTATAATCATATCTCTTTCTGTTGAAGACAAATCATATATGTGGTTTTTACCATTGTATTAGGAGGCAGGAGGAGTGAAGGAGATTTGGGGCCTACAATATTTAAATTTTCTACAGAAAATTCAGTATTGGCCCCAACTGATGATAGTGTTAATACAGGTACTTGGAGCCATTAATGGGACATGTACTCAGAGGCTTCTGCTCCTCTCTCTATTCTCCCTTCCATGTCTATCTAGGCTAAAACATTTAAGCCTCCATGAAAAGAACACAATGTAGTTTTGCTTTGAAGAAGTATGAAAAGGATTTAAAATGTTATTGTTAAGAATTTAAAAGAGTGTTCAAGACACTTCTATAACTATCAGAAGATTATAGAGATCACTTTGCTGTTTTTATCACTAAAGCAATAAGGGAACTTTGGTGATGGAAATGCCTATATTAACCATCATACTTAATAATCATTAATCATAAAATTAAGTGAGTCATTTGCTTTGTCTCACAATGCATTCTTTGAGGAGATAACCTTTAAAACCAGTCCTGTTGAAATCATTCTGCATTAAGAAAAAAAAAAGTTGTATATCAAAAGTGCTCTAAACTGGATTCCAAATCAAACTTGGCTGCTGTTTTCAGAGGAACAAACATTTTTGCCTCGATGGACCTATTCCTTTTCCCTTCTGGTAAAATGACAGGGAGGGACCAGAAGTCTACTTTAATTTAGGATGTACGCTGGGCCCTGTTGTGGTCTGCTCTGCCAATGAAGCCCCTCCCCATTCTCAGCCATGCTTCCCTCCTCTGCTCCATTTTGTCTGACATAAATGGGGTAAGAGTTCATTTCATAAGAAGTTTCTACTTCTGGAAAGGAGAAGATTGAAAACCTCTGCCCGGTTTCTCCTGGCACTTTTATCTTTCTTAGGCAGAGAGTTGTCAGTTGAGTTTTCTATAATCCTAGCTAAAACAGAGCTGAGTTTGTCTTTGGAGGCTAACTTCATGGTGGGCAAGGGAACTTCATCCATAGAAAACCATAGAACTAATTCTAGTCTGCTTGTTTAGCCTTGTCAGGCAGAAATAATAGTTACCCTTACATCACACTTACCTTGACTCTAGCTCATATGTGTATGTGCAGGTCATTTTTGCTAGTTAGCTTACCTTTCTAATCTGTTGATTGTGACCTTTCATTGTCACCAGCTCCTGAAATTTTGAAATATTTTGTTTCTGAGATATCAGTCCTGTGCTTTCTGGAAAGGTATAGAATGTGCAATGTGTTCACATCCTGTAGGATGTGTAATCCCTCAAGTAAGTGTATAGAAGACAGAGATTTCAAATTCAGTTTGCCAAAGGCAGAATAGATTTCTTTTCAACAGCAGACATGAATTTCCTGTCTCAGGGACACAATGATAATCCAGTTTGCCAAGCCAGAGACTTAGAAACTATTTTATTTTCTTCACCTAAATGTCAGATCCAGGAAGGGACTTTTTCTGTTTAGTTCTGTGAAGACCTGGAAAAGTATCTGGCACATAGTTGGCATTAAATATTTGGTGAGTTAATGAGTAAATGTATATTGCTTTTTCTAGATCATCAAGAATTGGTGACGTCCAGTGACCAAGGATGGTCTATTTAGTTACCTTTCTTATTATCCATTTGGTCCTTCCATCTGCGGACTCTTCACTGCTGCTCACCTGGTTCCTTTATTATCTCTCTCTCCTTCTTTAACTTCCCAAGAAATATTTGTGTAATTTGGTGGTTAGAATTCTGAAAACTAGTGGGGTTTTATCCACTCAGCTTTGTTTTTGTCAGGAGAAGAATACAGTAGAAAATTCCCTTGGGGTGAGTTGAGAGTTAATTATATATGAGGTGGAGGACAGGCCTATGAGAAGTGATCAAAATTTGGGTCAGTTGCAGAACTTAACATTTCCAGGTCAGATGTGTACTATTTCTCTTCAACATCATGTCCTTCTCTTTGTTTTCTTTTAAAACATCAGAGGACCTGGGGCACATGGTTGGCTCAGTCAGTTAAACATCGGACTTTTGCTTTTGGCTCAGATCATGATCTCACGATCCTGAGATCAATCCCTGCATTGGCTCTGTGCTGTGCATGGAGTCTGCTTGGGATTCTCTCTCTCCCCATCTCTCTCTGACCCTCCCCTGCTCACACACACACACACTCTCTCTCTCTCTCTCAAAATAAATAAACATTAAAAAAAATCAGAGGACCTAATTTATGGGCTCAGCAAATACTTAGCAATCACTGATAGCTCTATCGTATTCTCCATAGCTTGTGAGACTCAAATTCTTTCACAGGGAATACACCTGGGCACAGATAAGTGTTCATTTTGGGAAATACTGATTAAATCCACAGTGAGATGGTAAGGAAAAATGGGGAAAGGGTGACAGATTGTCATAGAGGTTTAGAGAAGGTGAAGTCTCCACTGACCTCCCCGTCTTCGTCCGAGCTCATCGTAGAAAGGCGTCATCCAAGCCAGCCAGTGTCCCCTCCTAGTACTATTAACTATTAGCCCCTTTGGCTTATCTTGCCTGGTTTGTAATCGCTTTTTTTAATGTTTTTATTTATTTTTGAGAGAGAGAGAGAGAGAGAGAGAGAGAGACAGAGAGACAGAGCATGAGCAGGGGAGGGGCAGAGAGAGAGGGAGACACAGAATCTGAAGCAGGCTCCAGGCTCTGAGCTGTCAGCACAGAGCCGGATGTGAGGCTCAAACTCACAGACTGTGAGATCATGACCTGAGCTGAAGTCGGACGCTTAACCGACTGAGCCACCCAGGTGCCCCAATGTAATCGCTTTTTAAAAGTTCATGTTGCCTTTACATCCCACACTAAGTTTTTTTTTTCTGTCAATTATTTAATTTATTTAAAATTAAATAAGTTATCTTACTTGTATTATCACAATTTTCTCCTAAGTCTTCTAATTCTAGTTTCTTCTGGTCAAGAGACTCTCCACACTGTTTCTAGAATGTTCAATTTAACATAAATATGTGATCTTGCTTGTGGTGTCACAGGTGGTTTGGGTTCTTACTGTTTATTTTCCACAATTCCTGTGATTTAGATATGCAGTTGCATAAGCAGAAGAAAGACAAGAGGTGTCTAAGTGGTCATTTTTCATTGCCCCTTAGAATTCTTAGTAATGCCTTGTGATCCTCAATGTAGAATCTAAACTCAACATAGCATGAAATGTTGTCTATGATATGGCTTTCTTACATCCAACACTCTTAGAGTTCAGGGTCTGTTCCGTGAAGCTCCTCACACATGCTGTGTGTACCACATGACCTTCCTACCTTTGCAAATGTTCTGTGCTTTCTGGTCTTTCTGACAAGTTCATTGTTCTTTCAACACAGCTCAGATGTCCCTACTCTTCTTGCCATTGCCCCTGCTCAGCCCCCATGATAAAGAACATGCTATAGAGAACAGAATTGGCCTGTTTGCTTCACAAAAGAAAGTGAACATCTCAAAAGCAGGGCAAGATCTAATTTGTCTTTCAACTCTGGTTTTCAGCTGAGTGGTAGTTCAATAATATTTGTTGAATGAGTGAAAAATTCATCTGCCCACAGTATCATTCCTCTTGGGGAAAGTAACTCCTAAAGAATATATTTGTAAATAAGAAGTACCCATATTTTTCTTGTGTGGCAAACAGACCTCCCAAACATGTTTATTTTGGTCTAATACCAGAAAGAATATATTAGTGTGAGAACAAAAACCCGCCAAATATTGTTATAGGAAACATGTCTTATTGCAACCCAGCTGCGTGCATTGCGACTTTAGAATAATGTGTTTAAAATGTTTTGCAAAATTGCAGCATCTGAAAGAGAGGCCCAGGACGGCAGTGTGTGCAGCGCTGAGCCTGTGGCGCTGGCTGCTGCAGGGAGTCCCCTTGGTCACATCTTTCCCATCTGTATAGGCAGCAGCAGGTGGAACCAGAGCTGTTCCGTATGTGGATTAGTCAATCGCTTTTTCTAAAGGCTCCAAGAGGCAAGCTTACATTTTGTCTTCAGATCTTTATATGAAAATACCACTGTGGATAATGAGGCTGTTGTATGCATAATTTAACTTTAGGAAGCCTAAATTCCGCTGCAAGGCAAATTGGTACCTAGAGGCATGCAATTTGCATTGGGATTTCAAGCCCTCCTCCCGTCTATTGTCCCTGGCATGGTGTTGCATTCTTCTAAATTATTCTCCCTTGTCCTTTGATGCCTGATTCAGAGAAGGTAACCAGACTACCACAGTCTCCCTGTTTTATGGTGGTTTCAGAAACCCCTCAGAGCCTGTTCTGACTGGGGAGAGTAACTTTGAGTTTGGCAAAGCCAGGCCCAGCCCAGACTTCATAGGCAGTCTTCATAATGAATGGACTTCTTTGCCCAGGAGCCTGCTTGCCTGCCTGCCTGCAGAGGGTTAGGACCAGCTGAGCCTGCAGCTGTCCAGAGTGTGTGGTGCTGATGGAGTCTTCAGTGGCTGACTCCACAGCTCTGTCAATCTGTTTGGGGACAGACGGTTAGAGAACTGTCTGTCTGAGTTGCCTCAGAAGAATTTGGCTTCCTGGCTGAATCTTCCAGTGAGTGACAGACTGCTTTACTCTTCCCTGGGTTGAAGAACGTGGTTGCATTGGCATGGGTACCAGTAACATTTTTCAAAGCCTTTTAGAATATAGATAAAAGCGAATGGGTCAAGGGCTCAGGTGAACCTGCTTATTGTCTTATAATACTTCCTTTACCATCTGATAGGCTGTGTTGATTTTGCAGACAGTGCATAGAGGCTTATATGTTAATGAATTCTGGGTCTTCAGAAATTATTTCTTACAAGTGTCATGTTTTTATTTTACGAAGATAAACACTAGGGACACAAAGACTTGTCAATATGTTCACTGTAACCGTACTGGATAATTTTGGTGTTTGGTTACCAATTCAGCTTACAGATGACTGGGAGGTCTATATTCAGGAAATCTTTAATTTGTCCTCTAAACAAGGTAATTGTGACCATTTTATAGCTAATTGTGGTATGTGTATTGGTCAGAAACAGGGCTGCAGGTCCTGGGCAGAGAGAGAGAGAGGCCCAAGCTCCCTGCAGAAACAGGAACTACAGTGAGCTTCTTAAATGTACTGCCTTCATTATTCCTTTAAAGCATCTATGGGGTGGTTATTATTTCCCTCCTCTTATATTTGAGGAAATAACAAATTAACTTGCTTTGACTCCCTCAGTGAAGAAATGGGAGAGCCAGAATGGAATTTGAAAGTAAGACTTGCAATTTGAATTCAGCTTTATTCTACCCCTGTAACATTCCATTTGCCTTCTAGTGATTCTGAGGTTTATGGCTTTGAGAACATAGGGATCCATCTGCCCCATCCTTGACTCTGCAGGAGTTGTCTGTAACCCTAAGATTGAGATATCATGTGTCATGCTAAGAACAAAGTATGTTTGCATGGCTTATATTATACATGAACATTAATTAATAAAGAGATGGTATCTTGCACCAGAAGACAGATGGTTTAAAAGGTAATAGGCATATGTCTATTTCCTGATGGTGTAGAACTTTTCTAGTCCCAAGACTGACAGTTGTTTCTTTGTTGGGGCAGTCACTAAGATTTGTTCCTGTTGCCAGATCTCCTGGGGCATCCAAGTACTAGATTAATGGCATGACAATGCCAATGACAGCTGTGACAGTGATATGTTGCCATCGTGCTAAGAAAATTTCAAAAATATAATGAAATCCATCATCTTATAATATTTTAGTAATATATATTCTTCTAGCATAGTAAGGGACCATTTTTATTCTTCTAGGAATGTGGGTTATAAATTGAATTCACTCTTGTTATTATGACCTAATGAATAAAGTCATAATCTAAATTGGAATGGCTTGCAAAAAATCACCTGTGTTGTGAAATGAGAGGATGTAGTTATTCGATGCTCATAATATGTCAGGCATTGTACTGTTTTACAGTAGTATAAAAATACTAAAACTAAAAATTGAATTTTTTTAATCTCATCATGCTTAAGTGTGATATTGGACTGGATGTGTGGTTGAGCCTAGGATGGTGAAGAATATGTAAGCAGGTGTTGTGATTTCAGTGTATTTCAGACAATCCGAGATGAAACAAATACTTATGCAAAGAAGTCAAGGAGGTTTAAATACAAGAAGCTATATATTACTTAATTCTGGCTTTCTGAAAGTTTTCATTAGATTTTATTAAAAAGATTGGGTTCCATATTAGCATTTTTGTTTGCTTTGCAGACATTTAAAGTTAGATTCTTATGATATTAATTGACGTATATAGTCTTAACTGATTTTCTTCATGGCTCTTAGTGAATTTATAACTTAAGACATGCAGGTAAAATACAGACAAGTTATTACTCCTTGAGAGTTTGTATGTTCTACTTATGAAAGCATGGGTTCCTGTGACTCAGTTAAGGAAAGCAAACATTTTTGGTGAATTGCCATCTGTAGAGGAAAGAGAAGTGTTGATTATATTTCTTTACTTTTATGTCACAGAGTTATAGTGTACACAGTAATTTACATTTGATGCTATTTGATATGATAACATTTGCAAAGTAGTATGTACAGAATTTTAGAGATAAAGACTCATTTAAAAAGATTCTCTTCTTCCAATTTCTAGAATAAAACATCTCTTTCTGGAACAATTTTATTTAGAGAATTCTGCTTAATATTATGATGATAATGGATACAAAAAGGAGCAGAAGGAGAAAAAAAGAGCGAAAAGGAGAAGTGCTGTGTCTTCCTAATTAAAGAACATTAGAATCACTGTGGAAAATATTTTCTGGATATTCTAAATGAGTTTACTTTATTCTCAATCTCTAAATATGATAATGTTGCTTTTTTAACATTTAACATTTAAGGACATTCCAGATGTCCTTTATTTTACATTGTTCATCCAAATGTGTATACACAATTGGCGTAAACACCTTTGATCACACTGTAATAAAAATCACATGTTTATGTGCTGATCCTTTTTTATAAATCAGAACTGCCTCACATCAGGAGGACTGAGATGTATGACCCTAGGACATCAACAGTGTCAACCAGGGTGGAGCACCGCAACATTCAACAAATTAAGATGATCTTATGTTTTTTCTTTTTAATCTGTTAATGTTGTGAATTATATTGATGGATTTGGAAGTGCTAAACAACCCTTATGTGCAGGGATAAACTTCACTTGGCCAGTGAAAAGTGATTGCTTTTCACATGTTGTTGGATTAAAGTTGCAAAAATTGGGTTATAAATTTTTGACTCTGTGTTTGTGAAGAATACTGGTATGTATTTTTCTTATAACGCCTTTGCTTGGTTTGGTATTAGGGAATGTTGGCCTCATAAAATAAGTTGGGGAGTGTTACCTCCTCTTCAATTTTCTGGAAGAGTTTGTATAGAATTGGTACTATTTCTTTCTTAAATATATAGTATAATTGCCTGGTGAAGTCATTTGAGGTGAAAACCTCTGAGTGAAAATTTCAACTGTAGTTCCATTTATTGCTATAGGTAATCCCATCATTAATTATATACAGGGTAATTAAAGTTATGTTTCTTGAATTAGCTTGGATTGTTTGCATCATTCAGAGAATTCAAAGACTTTGTTTCACTGAAGTATTTAGTTTAATTGGCATAAAGTTGTTCATATTTTTATTTTTTTATTTTCTTTCAAAGCTATAGTGATGCCATCTCTCCTCACTCCTGAATTTGTAATTTGTATCTTCTTTTACTCCTTTTCCCTAATTACTCTAGGTAGAAGATAGTAAATTTTTATGATCTTCTTAAAGTACCAAGTTTTGCTTTTATGGAGTTTTCTTCCTTGGTTTTCTTTCTTCTACTTTATTCATTTTAATCTATTCATTGTTTTGTTTTGTTTTTTTGGATTTGAATTTCCTTTTCTTATTTCTTAATGTGGAAGCCAAGATTATGACTTTTTTTCTTTTCTAGTGCAGCTCTCTAGTGCTATAAATGTCCCTCAAAGTGCTGCTTTAGCTACGTCTCACAAATTTTGATATGTTCCACTTTTATTTTCATTCAGTTTATTTTTTTTTATTTTTTTTAACGTTTATTTATTTTTGAGACAGAGAGAGACAGAGCATGAATGGGGGAGGGTCAGAGAGAGAAGGAGACACAGAATCCGAAACAGGCTCCAGGCTCTGAGCGGTCAGCACAGAGCCCGATGCGGGGCTCGAACTCACGGACCTCGAGATCATGACCTGAGCTGAAGTCGGACACTTAGCCGACTGAGCCACCCAGGCGCCCCAATTTTCATTCAGTTTAATATTCTAACAGCTCTTTTTTTCTTTACTGCATTGGTTATTTAAAAACATGTATTTAGTATCCAAATGTTTGAGCATTTCCCAAATATAATTTTATTACTGATTTCTAACTTAATTCCATTGTGATCAGAAAATATACTTTACATGAGACGAATTTTCTTAAATAGAGTGGGACTCATTATAGGAACTAGAATATGATCTATCCCTGTAAATATTACATGCACACTAGAAAATAATGTTTATCTGCTGTGGTTGGATGGCATGCTCTAGAATTATCAATTTTGTCGAGTTGGTTGATACTATCATTCAAATCTTCTGTATCCTTACTGATTTGCTGTGTACTTGATCTATCAGTTATTAAGGGTAAGGGTTGAAAAATCAGATTGTGATTGTGATTGTGGATTTGAAATTTGCCAATTTCTCTTTGCACTCTATCAGTTTTTGCTTCATCCATTTTTAAGTTCTCTCTCTAGTTATTTGCATACACATTTACAATTGTTATGAATCCTTAGAGAGTTGACCTACCATTTATCACTCTGTAATATCACTCTTAAAGTTTTTCAGATTATGAAGCTTATTGTCTGACTTTAATATAACCACTCCAGTTTTCTTTTGATTATTGTTTGTCTGATCTGCTCCTACCCATTTACTTTCACCCTATTTATAAATTTTATGTTTAAAATTATATTCTTACAGGCAACATACAGTTGGGCTTTGCTCTTTTATCCAATCTGATAGTCTCTGCCTTTTAACTTGTATTTGCATTTCCTTTATTGTCTTTAGCTCTTTATAGCTTTTTAGCTCTTTATAGCTTTAGCTCTTTGTTCAGTGTTTTCATGGTTGCTTTACCATTTTTTTTTTGTGATTTGTAGTATGTATCTTTAACTTTCTACTTGTAAGTGATATTATACTACTTAACATATAGTATAAGAACTGTACACAGTGCAATTCCATTTCTCCCCTCCTAGCCATTATGCTCTGATTATCAAACGTCTTATTTCTAGGTATATTATAAATATCACAATACTTTTTTACTGTTTTTGGTCTTTGAGAGAGAGGGGTCACAAGTGAGCAAGGGGCAGAGAGAGAGAGAGAGAGTGAGAGAGAGAGAGAGAGAGAGGGAGAAGCAGGGGTCACCCGAACTGGGGTTACTACTCAACCTGTGGGGGGCTCGAGCTCACCTGATATGGGACTCAAACTCATGAACCCTGAGATCATGATCTGAGATGAAGTCAGATGCTTAATGACTGAATCACCCAGGTGCCCTTCCTTAAATGATTGATTATATTTCTAGATATTTAATAAAAAGAAAAAAGTCTTTATATTTACCCACTCAGTTGCCATTTCCAATGCCCTCTATTCCTTCATGTTTGTTTAAATTTCCAACTGATATTTTTCTGCTACCTGAAAGCCATCCTTCATTTCTTGTGGTACAACTCTGCTGCTGCTAAATTCTCTCAACAACCATATGTCTGAAATTGGCTTTATGCCACTTCCATTTTCAAAAGCTGTTTTTGCTGGGTAGAGAATCCTAGGTTAACTATTTTTGTTTGTCTTTGTTTTTCTTTTTTCTCAAGATTCCAATGTTTTGGACAGGAATTCTTTTGTCATTCTTATGTTTGTTCTTTGGTACCTATGTTTTCTCATTGGCTGTTTATAAGGTTTTCTATATATTACTGGTTTTGTAGAAAGTTGGTTATGATGTGCCTTTGCATAGTTTTCTTCATCTTTTGTGGGAATTGTTGAGCATCTTGATTCTATGGGCTTATTGTTTTCATTGAAATTTAAACATTTTTGGATATTTTGTTTTAAAATATTTTTCAGCCTTTCTCTAATTGGCAAGCTCCAATTATTTTCACATAGGTTATAAGCTTAATATGCAGCTTGAAGTGGTCCCACACTTTACTGATGCTTAGTTCTATTTTTAAAAATATTTTTCTGTTTTTGATATTTTCTACTGCTATTTATTCAGGTATTGCACTCTACTTTTTTCTTCTGTGATGGAATGGCTAATACATATTTAGTTCCATCCAGTGTATTTATCTCAGACATTGTAGTCTTCATGTCTCATTTGTTTTTGCATTTCCAGCAACCGCTTTTCTTCTCTGCCAGATATATAAAGCCTTGATCAACATTGTTTTTTGTATTTTTTTTTTAATTTTTTTTTTTCAACGTTTATTTATTTTTGGGACAGAGAGAGACAGAGCATGAACGGGGGAGGGGCAGAGAGAGAGGGAGACACAGAATCGGAAACAGGCTCCAGGCTCCCAGCCATCAGCCCAGAGCCCGACGCGGGGCTCGAACTCACGGACCGCGAGATCGTGACCTGGCTGAAGTCGGACGCTTAACCGACTGCGCCACCCAGGCGCCCCTGTTTTTTGTATTTTTATCTTTTTTGTAAGTTATCTTAGGTAGAAGGATAGATCTTTCCATGTTAGTACATTTTGGCCAGTATCTCTCATCACATGTAAGTTGTGATTTTTGCCAAGTGACTTAAACCTTCAATTTTTGTGTCTTTAAAATGGTGATGGGGTGCCTGGGTGGCTCAGTCATTTAAGCATCCATCTCTTGGTTTTGGCACAGGTCATGATCTCACAGTTGGTAAGATCAAGCCCTACATTGGGCTTTGGGCTCACAGTGCCAAGGCTACTTGGGATTCTCTGTCTCCCTCTCTCTGCCCCTCCCCTTCTCTCTCAATCTCTCTCTCTCTCTCTCTCTCTCTCTCTCTCTCTCTCTCTCTCTCTCTCTCTCTCTCTCTCTCAAAAATGAACAAATAAACTTTAAAATAAAATGGTGATAAAAGTTATATCTATCTCAAAGAATTATTTAAAAAAATAAGGTAAACCTAAAGACAATTTAGTATATTATCTGATACATATTAATTAGTAAAGGCTGGTATTAAAGCTAGGCAGTAATGCTTGGAGTCATGAGTTCATTGGAAGGAAGACCTTAGACTGAGGGGAAACATCCAGCCTGTGTAGTATGGGAAATAAGCAAGAGCTGAGCAGAATGCCAGATTATTAGGATCTTGGGCTCTTCAACTCAGCCCTGAAGCAAAATTCAGATAGGAATAGAATATGGGATTATAAGGCCAGTCCATGGCACAGCATCAGTAGTAAACAAATAGAAGCCATATAAGGGCCAGGTGCATGCACTTGACTTAGCACAGGCATGCTGTATGTCATTTCTGATTTGCCTATAGGAGAAGCTGCTTTAGCAGTAAGTGGGCTTGAGCCTTCAATTTGAAGATACCTGGGGCTACAAGTAAGAAAATAAGAGAAAGGCAGGGATTAAAAATAATCTCCCCTAAAAAAATTATCTATTGTCTTCATTAACACTCATTTCCTTAACTGTTGTAATGATCTTACAGACAGTGAAACCCTAAATACGTTAGCTTTGGAGTAGGCAGAGATATGAGTAAGTCATGGAGACTTAGGGACCATCATCTTTCTGGTCTCAAAGCAATTATGCCTAGTCTGTAACTGCAAACCAAACACAATGACCTCAAGTACCTTTCTTTGTGTTCACATGATGGCTGGCATATACTAGATATGTTCTCTTATATAGGCTAACATATATAGCATGTGAATCATCATATGGTATGCTAGGGCTGCCATAACAAAATACCACAGACTGGGTGGCTTCGACAGCAGAAATGTATTTTCTCACAGTCCTGGAGGTTGGAAATCCAAGATTAAGGTGTTGGCAAGTTTGATTTCTCCAGAGGACTATCCTTGGCTTGAAGATGGCCACTTTGCTGTGTTCTCACATGGCCCATTCTCTACATCGATATATTTCCGATGTTTCTTCTTGTTATAAGGACACTAATCTTGTTGAAACAGAGACTCACTCTTATGACCTCATTTAATCTTATTTACCTCCTTAGAGGACGAATCTGCAAATACAGTTACATTGGGGATTACAGATTCAACCTGTAAACTTGGGGATGGGATACAATTCAATCCATAACATGATATAAACTTCTTTCTCCTGAACAAAGATCCCATATCCATTTTCATGGAAGTCAGTAGTCTGGCTTAAAAGTTCATAAAAATGACATTTGCTAGGAGATAGGTCAGTATCTTCACTGGTATTTTAGACTAAGATCCTGTTTGGATATTTTTATCTTGTGTGTCCTCAAGGGGTAAGACCTTCAGCCAGACACTTCAGTAGCTAGACTCAGGAGTTAAATTCACGTTTTTTGGGTTTTTTCTTTTTTTTCTTTTCTTTTTTTTTTTTTTTTACTGATTGGTTGGTTGGCCAACCTCTGTCCAATCTATGAATATAAAGAAAGATAATTCATAGACCACTGGTCCTGTGGTCTCTAGTCAAATCTGTAAATAGATTGAATGAGGGTTTCTCAATTTCTGTTTATCTCACCATAGCTATAGGGTTAGGGGCCTGTAACTAGCCTTGGGGTGATTTTAGGAAGCTATGCCATGTGTAACCATCAGTGATTTTCACATAGATCTTCAGAGTGCCTGGCACATCATCACTCAAAAAAATCATTTGAGTAAATGAAAGAACAGATGACACTATTCAAGTGCTGGTGCCAGAAGGGAATATGTGGGAGCAGAGTAGAAATTGATGAGCCAGGAGTTTAAAGTTTGAATGTATTTATCCTTGAAGATTGCTTTAGCACTGGGTATTTTTGGAATTCTATAGATTCTGCTGTTGGCACTTGTTTGTCATGCTTTTTTGTAACTAATCCATCTTAAGAAATGAAAGAAAGTTCACCCAGACTGAAAATTGGAGCCATTTCCCTTGCCCCAAAAAGTATAGCTGTATAAAGCCGAGTGGACGATAAAGCAACTGGACAGCTGAGGGCTGTGTGGTCCCAGAGACGGCTGTTCCAGGAGCCTGGAAGGAAATGTCAGCTCTTTCCATTTTTACTGAGGTATTTTTAGAGTGGCTTCTTTTCTACTTGGCTAGTGTCAGGGTGCTACTTCATTGAGGAGCTGCATTTTACTGAAAAACAAGCTTTAAAAAAAACCAGAATTATTCCTCTAAGAGAAGAATTTATGTTAATCCTATATCCATCATGCTCTCTTATAAAAGTCTCACCTTTTCTGGGAGTATAGTTAATTCACATTTCTACTGTGTTTTTTTTTTTCTTTCTTTTGTCTCAATCATCTAAAATAAAGGTAAGTGATTTGTTTAGAGTTTTTTTTTTTTTAAATGACTTGAAATTATATTTTAAGGGGCACATTATTAGTGGGATGGATTGAAAGGAAGACATTCTGAGTAGGAGTTAGAGAGTTTATGTCATATATTTCAGGAGCAAAGACGAGGCCATTTTTATATCTTTTGTCAAATCAAGAGTGACTCTAAAGAATGAGACTAAGTTGATTGACCACATAGGAGAATCTGTTTTGTTCCTTCAGAGTAACCGTTCAGGTACATGACATTTTTGGCTCCAAAACCGAAGGTCTAATGTGCATTCACCTTGGCAATGTCACTTAGATCCCCTTCCAAATCTTTCCTTGCATGTTATTAGGTAAAACAGACTTCTGGAAGCCTAGATTGCTGGCCATGGACGCCTCACTATGGGTTAACCATTACAGGGAGCTGGAGACCTGAGCTCTTGGCTTCTGGCCCTGTGTGACCTGGCTGCTGCAGCTATGGATTGTGGCCCAGCCACAGGTGTTCATCCTGAACCACACCTAGTCTCTGGAGTATACCTGAAGTATGGATTCCTCAGTCACTGTTCATTCTCTTCCTCCCCCTTCCTGATGACATTTTTTATAGCTACAAAAAGTTTTGGCTATGGTTATTTTCCACTTATGGGATTGTTTCCTAAAAATTCATCTCTAGTGAGGAACACATTGTAGAAAAGTCCAGTTCTATTACCATTTTTTTTTTAATTTTTTTTTCAACGTTTATTTATTTTTGGGACAGAGAGAGACAGAGCATGAACGGGGGAGGGGCAGAGAGAGAGGGAGACACAGAATCGGAAACAGGCTCCAGGCTCTGAGCCATCAGCCCAGAGCCTGATGCGGGGCTCGAACTCCCGGACCGCGAGATCGTGACCTGGCTGAAGTCGGACGCTTAACCGACTGCGCCACCCAGGCGCCCCTCTATTACCATTTTTTAAAGATAGTCCTTTCCTGGACTAACCCTATTTTATATTTTGCTTCACAAGAGAAAGTGGTCTCTGTGAAAGAAAAATCTGAAAATTATGAAGAAATTGAAAGAGAAGGGTCATTTACAATCACGTTTAGTTATACAACTCTTCCTGTAAGTGTTGTTACTGTTTTGTTATATTTTTCAGTCATGTTTGCCATACTTACCTCAATTTTTTCATGGTCATGATTATATAAAATGTTTCCATTTTTATTTTTTTATTTTCCTAACAGTGTATTATAACCAAGTTTATAATTCAGTTAACAGATGCGTCATAACATCACGTTTTAATAACTGAATAGAATACCACTCTGTGACTACAGTGTAATTTATTTAACCATCCTATTATTGGAAATGTGCGTGGCTTTAATGTTCCCGCTCGTATAGATAATATAACAATACATACTTTGGGACAAACCCGTTTTTCTATATTTAGGATAGTTTTCCCTAGGCAGATTCCATGTACAATTATTAGGGCAGAAATTAGATGTATGTTGAAGTTTTTTGATAAATAATGCTTTTATACTCTGTTGTCCTGTCCCTGGCACCAGATCCTTGACTGCGGTTGCACGTTTATCCTTCTGGTTTCCCAAGTAGTCAGTGTAAATATACACCAACTTCATATCTGAAGTACCATAATCTAATTGGGGTTCTTGGCATAATGTATATTTCTCTTAAAATGGCATTGTTGACAGCCATCAGCTGATGTGATTGAGGGAATGAATTTGTTGCCTTCTCCTTCATTTCACATCCTGGCCCTGGCCATGCAGTGTTTCAATCTGTGTTTTCTACAAAACAACATCCCAAGCTTGTCTCTCTTGTTTCCAGGCCTCTGTATTTACTGCACAGTAATCTCATTATCTGCAGTGATTAGACTTGTATAATAGAATCTTAATCAACTGTGTTCTTAGAGCTCTAAAACTGGGCCCATTTCTATTTATTGCTGTCCTAGGGATTCAGCTCTGCTCCAGTACAGATGTGGCAAGATCCCTCCTGCCACTGCCTGGGCCCAGGAATACCTGCTGGACTTGGTCAGTCTGTTCTTGCTTTGATCTCCAGCACCAACCCCTTTCAAGCCTCCCCTTCTCTCTTTTTTCTCTTGGCCTGGCACTCATGCAAGTCAAGGTGATTGTATAGGCTCCCCTAGCTTTTCATGAAAAAAGGAACCTGGTTGAATGCTATTTTTACCAGCTTCTGAATTGTGTGAAAGTCTTTGGTTCTCCGATACTTTCTAGACCACACAATTAACATTCCCCTATGGCTGTAGATCCATGGGTTTTCTTTTAACTCAGCATTTTCTAAACTATGCTACTGTGGAACTGAAATTTCAATGAGACCCAGGAACAAAGGTTTCCATGGTCAAATAAGCTGTGAAATGTGCTTCCTAAATTCCTCTCTTGAAGATCAGCACTCACATTACCATATCCAAAGGGTTAGAGACATCAGAAAGAAAGAAAATGTTTTAACCTAATCATTCCCCACCGAAGACCTGGTTTTGTTTTTGTTTTCTTTTCGTATGTTTTCTGGCATTACCCAGCAAAACTTTTCCTGAAAACCTTTTTGGGAGAGGCCCCCTTAAACCATTCAACCTATTTGTGGAGGTGGCTAAAAATAAATGTTCCCCACGACTGGAGCTGGAATGTGCACATGTTGCTGTTCTGCGCTATGAGAAGCCCTTAAACATTTGGACAGTATGATCCCCACAGAGGACTGACCGGCTGCACTGCAGAAGGCAGCAAGCTGGACATAGGGAGTGTGTATGAGCAAAAGCAGACAGAGACCTCGGCCTGTGACCTCTGTGCTGCTCTGCTGGCAGAGAGCCATGCGAGTACTTAAGGCAGAGAAGTGCATGACTTTCATGGGTAGTCGTTTGCCTCCTGGTAGGAATGCTTGAGGTTTGATTTATCAGAACAATGTTCCTGTAAAGTTGTCTGTCACCCAAAGGGAATTGTAAGGATGCTTTAAGTGCCATAGAGGGATCATTGATTTCTTTGGAGCCATAGCGTTCATCCTTTCACAGCTGGGGAACTGCTTTGCTGTGAAATAGAATTTCAGTTGGATGCAGAATTAATCAGTTTTCACAGCTCTAATTTTTGACTAAGACACTGTGTCAGTGTGTTGGGTACATGCTGTGTTTGAGCCTGGAAGCCTACGCCTTGAATTTGTGTAGCATCGTGACACTGCCACCTGCCTATCGGATGTCGGTACCATGGGGAACAAGGGGACTGGGGAGCCAACGGTTTCTCTTTTGCCACTCTGTGTCTGCCTCTCAGCTTAAATCCAGGCATGATCTCTCACAGACATGTCTGGAAGGGACCTTCTTGGCTCTTTAGTCCAATCCTTTACCCAGTGGAAGAGATCCCTTCAAAATGCCCGAGATTTGTGGCCAGCCCATCCTGTGCTTGCATACCTGCAATGATGGGACATCTACCACCTTACAAGGCAGCCCAGTGTTACATTTGGAATCACATCTAGGCTTTGTGGAAGTTTTCACATTACCTTATCTCTGTACTGGCATGAGATCAATATCACAGGGACAGTCACTTTTCTTATCTTTGATGGCTCTAATGTGATCAATTTGTGATATTTTGGTCTTGAATTCTTCGGAAGGCCATATAATAGGGAGAAGCTGACTTTTGTGATCTAACACTTTCTGCCAAAATCCAGTCTCTTCGGGCAATTTTTAAATTAGAAAGATATGTATGTCTTCACAAGAATCAGAGTGAGGCAAACATAGGCATTTATATTTGGTGTAATATCCTCACCCTAACAACAAAATGTTTTTCTTCTTATATAGGCAATCATATAGAAAGGATCAACAATCATGTTCTTTAACATAACTTTTCATTTTTCAAAATCCTCCTTGCATAAGGGATATAGTCTGTTTACAAGGAAGCTTTTAGCTTTACAGTAAAGTCTGGTGGAAAGAACATATTCAGATATGTTTTTGATCAAAATATATTCCTGCCTTTGCTTCTATATTAAGGTAGGTGGTCTGTGGCAAGGGGATAGAAAAGATGAGTAAATCATGGCCCCTGCCCTCAAGGAGCTCATGATCTTCCCATTGGGAAGGCACGAATAAGAAATACCCACAAAAATAGCTGGCACTCGAGACAGACTGATGCATGTTATAATACAGATAGCAGCAGCATGCTGAGGAAGCAGAGAGGAAGCCAAGGTTAATGCCAGGTAGAAGGATTGGAGAAAAGTGCACAACTGAACTGACTCTGAGTTGTATGTGGTGAAATGGATGGAATTTCAAAAGGCAGAACCTAATGGGAGAATACTGCAACATGCAGGCATTTCCTAGAACGTTTCAGTGCAGAGGAGAGAGACCTTTCCAAACTGTTCAGTTAACAGTATTCTCCAAGGACATTTTCTCTGGCATTGTGTGTGACCACTGTATCCAGAGTTAACGTTTGGGGGATTCATGTCTTTATTTTGTTGGTAGGATAGTTTTAAATAAATATTTATAGTGTAGCAATTTGAGTTTCTGGGATCTTCTCAACACCTAACCAGAATATGTATAGGTAGGCCTTCCTGGTTCATATTTGTACCCTGCATTGATTCTTAATTTTGGGTGGGGTCTCAGTCTTTTTCCTCTTTCCCTCTGTGGAATATGTCTTGACCCAGACAGGGAGGGAGAAGAGAAAAACAACAACAGGTTTTTGGATGGCTCTCTTCATTCTGCCTTGCTGAAGACACTAGAAGGGAAAAATTGAGGAATGATGGGCCCTTCAATCTGCAGAGTGTAGATAAGAGTTCCTGCATGGCCAGAAGTGTATCTAAAGGTAGTGGTCTCTCGATATGGACATGCTCCATGAGCATTTACATTCATTCATTGTATCTTTCCCCAAGCTTGGAAGAAGTATATGCTGTGTATCAGGACTTGCCCTTTCAAAGTTTGCAGTCTAGTGAAGGAGAGAGAAACATGTAAACTAGCATTTATAAAGCAGTATGATAAGGGCTGTGTCAAAGGCAATGTGGAATGCTTTGTTTTTGAGGGCAGATAAGCGAGACTGCAATATAATAGTTCAAGAAGATGTGCCTGGGCCAAGCAAGAATAGGGAGGGGTGAAGGGGGGAGGACTTCTTTTTATTAATTATGGGCATTCAGTGAGTGATTTTGTAAAGAAATTAGCACATTCATTTACCTCGATTAGGTTTACTTTGCAGTTAATTACACTGAATGACCTTGGGATAAGTGTTTGATTCACTCTTAATATGGGATGGACACCAATCACACTGATGCACAAGTGTGTTTTGCAGTGAAGATACAGAGGAGTCTGTGTTTGAGTAACGATAGCCATCCAGTCTCGCTAGATCCCGGAAGTTTTTCAGGCATCTAAAGGAATAATTTGCATTTCTTCTTAAATTCTCAATAAAAATTAATTCAAGCCTGCTTTATATGAAAGTATACATTTTGAAAGGGCTCTACCAATAAATCCAACAAAAGGATGATATCACAGCCCTAAGGAAGAACCAGCGTTTATTGAACACATGCTATGTGTTCTACTTGCATTAGTTTATTGAATACTCACAAAAACTTAACTGATGAGTTTATGTTGGTAACCTGCTCACAATTTTATTATCCAGGACCTCCCCTTCTAACTGAATTCCAGTTTTGCTATGACCGTCAGTCTGCTCTACTCACCACATGGGCAGGTACTTTACTAAACTACTCAGAGGAATGCTAGGCCCCATGCTGGAGACTAAGAGTGGGCAGGTGATGCAATTTTATGCAACATTATGTCTAGATGTGATGCCTAAAATCATGGAAGCTACCTGTGATGAGGGAGCCTAGCATAAGGATAAAGCCAGTGATAGCTGAGCCAAATGACTCCTGGATCCCTGAGGATCCCATTAAGCTACTGAATTAGACAATGTAGGAACCACTTCTTATTAAGTGAGATAATGTTATTTTCCTTCTGCATGAAACCACTTTGAGTTGACTTTTTTGTTTTTTGTTTTTTGGTATTCTCAGCCAAGAATCACACTAATTGACACAAGTAGATACTTTCATTATCCCTCTTTTACAGATAAGGAAACTGAGGAAACTTAAATAAGTTAAGTAACCTCTCCAAGATCATACAGCTAGTTTAGTATCAGAACTGGGATCAAAATCAAGTCTGTCTTACTCCAAAACCTAGTGCTGAGTTTTTGACTGTGCCTCTCTTGCATATGTATATTTATTTGAAATATATACCACCAAAGCACTTAATGTCAAGCATTTCTAATAGTTCAGATATATCAAATACATAATTTATAAGAAAGCCACCATCCCCAATCTTTTATATTAGGAGTTGGCAACTTTCTCTGTAAAGGGTCACTTGGTAAATATTTTAGAATTTGCAGGCCACGTGGTCTCTGTCACAGCTACTTAACTAATTATACCTCAAGAGCAGCCATACAAATGAACTTAGCTATGTTCCTATACAACTTTATTTACAAAAACAGGTTGTATTGTAGCCAAGATTTGGCCCATGTGCCACTTTCCTGACCCCTGTTCTATATGAACTAAATCTGATTATTAGTTAAGGCTCACCAGCTAGGATGGATGAAAGTGGATGTTACTAGGTTTGGACAAGAAAAAGTACAGCAGAAAGAAGAGAAGATATGGAGTACCAGTGTGGGAAGGACAGAGACGATCCCTCCTTAGCCAGATCTTAAGGTGTCGTCTGGGTGATTATGTATCTACTTTGCAGTACTGATTGGGAAACAACTCAAGCCAACATGGAGGGACAGTCTCTCTTGATCCACCACTATGGAAGCAAAATTTAGAGGGTTGCTAGCCTCTTATCTGTACTTTATTTGGAATCTCTGTTAAAAATTCCAAATTGTCTCAGCACTGCTTTCAAAAACCACCATTTTCCCTAGTACCTAAATTATTGAATGATCGACAAACACTTTAATACATAGCAGCTCTTTCTGCAAATGGAGAGATAAGGGTCAGAAATGAACAGATGATTATAGTTATTTGATTTCGGCTTTAATTGCTTTCCAACAGGCACAGAGAATGGACCAATTTTCTCAAAACAATATTTGTTCTGAAACAGAGGTTTGGGAGTAAAGTTTTGTCAATAATGCAAGGAGTTTGGGGAAGTACACGATGGGTTTTTCTTCCCTTTTCTCTAATGGTTTGCAATGTGTGTTCCCTTTCTTTCAAAGACACAGCATAAAATCGACTGTGATTTTTATTTGCAGAATCTAAAATACTGAGCTATATCTGCCTCCTTTTACCTATGAATAAACTGGAAATTCAAAAGGGGGAATGTAAAAAACCAAGATTGAAGACAGGGAAGGAAAGTTTTCACTCCTCCCACCCTCTAGCAACCCCTGATTTACATTGTCTCCATGGATTTGCCTAATGTAGACATTTCATATGAATGGAATCGTATGATATATACCCTTATGTCTAGTTTCTTCCACTAAGCATAACACTTTCAAGGTTCATCCAGGCTGCAGCATATATCAGTACTTTACTGTTGTTATTGGTGAATAATATCCCATTGTCTGGACATACCACATATTTTTATCTATACATCACTTGGTGCTTCCATGTTTGGTCCACAGATAATGCTTCTTAAAACATTCACATACAAGTATGAATATTTGTTTGGCATGAAAATTTGTTTTTGATTCTCTTAGGCTATACATATAAGAGTGGAATTGCTGGTTCATCTGTTTAACATCTTGAGAAACTGCCAAACTGTTTTCCAAAGCCACTGCACCATTTTCCTTTCCTACCAGCAGGGTATGTGGTTTCCAGCTTCTTCACATTCTCCTTGCCAACAGTCATTATTGTCCATTCTGGTGGGGGATGAAGTGGTATTTCGCTATGGTTTTGATTTTTATTTCCATGATGACTAATGATGTTGAACATTCTTTCATATATATATATATATATATATATATATATATATGTATATATATATATATATATATATATATTCTTTGGAGAAGTTCTTAATCAAATGGAGAGTTTTAAAGAAGAAAATACATGAAATAAAATTAATATTTACCAGTAGTCAACAATGCACTGCATGCATTGGGCACTTTCAACTCTTATGAAAATGAATAATAAATAATATTATAATCATATTTTATAGATAAAATTTAGAAAAATTAAGGACTTGCTGAAAAGCAGGTGGACATGGTTGAGCCACAAGAGTCAAACAAGATTGATCGATCTTTCCTTTGTTCCATGAGTATTCTAACAATCCAACTCTTGTCTATATTGCCTCAGATTGGTAAGACAGTGATGAATGAATGAAACATGTTTCCCTATCTTCTCTGGCAAAAGACAAAAACATAAACAACACCTTCTGAAGAATAATGCAGAAAAGTCTCAATTGTTTTCCCTAGATCCAAGTGATAGTAGAGTTGTAGGGTGTGCACTTATAACAACATCTTTTTTTTTTTTTTTTTTTTTTTTTTTGTAATTGGTGGAGCCATTTCACTCTTTACTCATCCAGTTTCTTTAGTAGCAAATGGGAAATCTACAAGCTGCCCTGAGAGGAACATCTTTATATTTGAAATTCTGTAACCCTATCCAGTCTCCAAACAAGCACTAAGAAGACCATAAATTCTGGCTGTTATGAGTATGTTTGCCACCCTTCCCCTGCCCAGCACTTAGCAGAGTGGACTGGGCACCTGACAGTGACACATACCTAGTAGTTCCTGGGAGACTGTCACATGCCTTATGATCTCAGAGCTGAGTTCCTCAGTTCTACCCCAGGAACTAGTACAGTACCCAAGGGTCTTATAGTATACGTTCAATGATAGATTGTTAAATTGATAAGTGATTTTAATTGACATTATGCAGAGACATTGCAGAATTGGATATTAGGGGATGTTTAAATAAATAGATGTTGACTCAATTAGTAGAAGATAAAGAAGGGAAAAAAGTGTTTCATGCCCAACTCTTGACAAGATCCACTACAGAGCAATGTTCCTTTTTCTCATTTAGGCTTCAGGAAACCCTATGAATTAAATGTTTTTATGTGTTCAGCCTACCAGTGTTCAAAATGCCAATAAGCAGCAAAGTTGGAATGCAAAGCTCCATTTGCGATCACACATTAAAGCATTGGGTTGGATACTTAAGCCTAGGTGGACTAGTTCCCGCATCCCAAGGCAAAAAGCACTGAGTTCCAATACGGTTACAAAGAAACAAGGCTTTCCCCCTTGTGCTTGGTATGTACTACATGTAGTTGTGAAGAAGGTGAGTGGGGGAACCGAAGAGGAGACTTTTTAAAGCAGTGCAATGAATGATGTGTAGGAGATTTAGGGAAAATGCCTATTCCCTAAATGGGTTGCTAAAATGATAAATGACACTGTGACTGAATGAATTTTAGTTTGTCCGTTGTGAACAGATGTGGCATTTTAAGGGTTAACACTGCATTATTGATTTCCTATATTTAGTCAGCACTTCTCTTTACCCACCCCACCCCCCTTTTTTAAGTGTGGATACGTTGAAGTTCATGTGTCTTACACTTCCAGGGGCTCTTTTCACTTTTAGCGTGTTTCTGCTGTCCCTTCCTGTCTTCTTGGTCCTGATCCATTGGCCGCGTGTTTGAATTTCCTCTCCTTCTTGTGCAGTCTTCTCTTTGCCATGCTTTCTAGGAATTTGTATCTGTTCCACCTCACTTAACATTTCTTTATCTTCTCTTGTGCATGTAGCACTCTGCTAGCTAGCGTGGGGGCTGCAGATACAAGACAGCTTGAAGACATAGTCCTTGTACTTGAAGAACCATGAGTTCGTTTTCCCAGTCCTTTAATACAATTTTCATAATTTCTGCAGTCAGCCAGCATGAGTACCCACTACAGTCTTTGATATTTTCTTTGAGAGGTTTCTCTTAATTGACTTTTCTTCACACCCAGAGTTATAGACAAAAGAACCAAAGGATGATGGAGGTGGTGGCTGGAGTAGGGGTCAGGATTGAAGGCATTCTGCTAGGTAAAATAAGTCAGAAATACAGGCACTCTATGATCTCACCTAAATGTGGAATATAAAGAGCCAAACTCATAAAAACAGAGTAGAAGGGTGGTTATAATCTCAGTCTCTCCAAGGATCCAAAAGCAGCAGTAAGGTGGGTCTAAGTTCCCACCTCAGCTCACTCCCCAAGTCCTTCTTATGTAGAAATGACTGGAGTACTAAGCCACTGTTGACAGAGCTGCTCTCTCTTTGAACTCTGTTCAAACAATTGAGCTGGTGAGCAAATACATAAGCTGGGATTCAGACCCAGGCCCGCAATGCCCATATGGCTGCAATGCCCGTGACTTTATCATGACCCATATAGAGAAAGAAGTGCTTGAGTTTCTGAACATGAAAATAAAGGCTCTCACCAAGAGCCAGAGATAGTAAGGGGAAAAAATAAGATTTTAAATAAGTGAAGTGGATGATGTTCATTTTTATGAAGAAATTTGGAAAATCGTGTCAATGTTTAGACATTATTTCAAAGCCATAATGGCATGAAAAATAAATTTGAAAGAGGCCGTAATAGAAATTTCCAGCGTCAAGTACTGTCTTTGTTTAGTTTTGTACCCACCTACCTTCTCCCAGTGCCTGCCTCACTCAGTGTTTCATTGTGTGCTGAGATCGACGTGTGAGAAGATGAATGGATTACTGAAAAATAACGCTTCCTGATTGCTCTTACACTCACTCATAATAGAGTAACTAATGGAATTTGGTAAGGAGAGGCTTGAATATACACACCTTTAGAGAGTCCAAGCCTTAGAGCAGGTGGAACGCAGAATGCCGAAGAATGTGCATCTCTGGGTGTCATTCTTGCCTTTCCATTTTCTAGCTGTGAAATCCTAAGAATATTGCATGGTCCCTCTGTGTTTCAGCTCTTCAGCAAAATGAAAATAATACTTATATCTGAACGATAGATTTATTCAAGCATTATAATCACATGTTGACTTCTAAGGTTGCTGTTTACCCTAAGATTGTCTAGTTTCAGTTGTTACAGCTAGGATAGCTAAAGACAGATTTCCACAGTGAGAAGGTCTGATATACAGCAGTGTGCTTTGTTAATTGTGTCAACTGTTAAAGTGTTGCAGTTGTTTTATTCTAGTTGGTAAATAACCACTGCTCACAGCCCCCTGCATGAAGTCACTCCATGACATCCAAGATGTCCTGCACCAGGGTTTCTGAACTTCCTCCGTATTAATACAGAAGCCAAGGAATTAAGATTAGCCTTGTAGCCATCCTACTCCTCACCTTCCATGTGAATCACCAAATACTGGCAATTCTACTTCATAAATCTCTCTCGAATCTACCACTTCTTTCCCTCATATCTCACCTGGATTATGCCTTAAAGGCCTGCCTGTAAATGCTACCCTCCAAATGAATTATCTGCATTATAACCAGACAGGAGACGAAGACTGTGTGATGGTCCCCTTTTAGTCTCTTTCCCTGCTTTTGCAAGAGGACTAAAGGAGAGCTTGTCACTGACACAGAAGCAATTGTCACTTACTTAACGTTGTTAGAAGAGGGAGGTAGGTATACTTGGATGTTTTATGCAAAGTGGCCTTATCATCTGTCTGGTGCCAAACAGAGTCACAGAGTACTTGGTGGACTATCGTGTGCTCATTTGGAGACATCACAGTCTGGCTGCCAGAGGGATCATTTCCCATTTTGTCAGACATTCCCTTACTTACACATGAGCAGTAGCATTGGAAATTACAAATAGCATTATAACTGCATTATAAATTCCAATACCATCAGCCAAGGAAAGAACATGACCCTTTGTGGGTGATTGGCCAATCTTGATTTCCAAAACAAAAAAGAGTGCTGAGATTGTTTGGGCGAGGCCTTTCAAGCTTCTCTGCTTGAGAAGCATAGAGACCTCTGCTAACAGATTTCAGGTCTCTGCCTATCTTCTAAGCCAGGTGCATCAGGGAATTTTAATGAGATGCCATTTTAGACCTAAGTCACTCAGCTCTCCTTTCCACATTATGTTCCCTAAGCGACCTTTTACTGGGATTTGATTTCCTGTGCCTTTCAAGATGGGACTGTGTCCATGCTGGGAACAATGTCCCAATGTCTGCAACTCTTTATTTCCCGGATGCACCTTGCAACAGCCTCCCATCCGGTCTCCCTGAATTCCACCGAGAGGCCTCTGTAAGTCAACACCTGTTGACACACCCACCTTGATAGCACACCAGAGCTGTCTAAAACTCCCCTTGTGTTCTCATTATACAAAATTACAGAGCACTTTCTTAGTTGTTTCCCCACACATGCCAAACACAGAAGGCCCCCTGGGACATCCCTGTCCTGTCTCCGTCTCATATTCCTTGGGCTCCAATTACACTGGACAAAAGCAGGTCCCTCCAGGACTCTGTGACTTGATATATGCTGTTCCTTTGACCTATCCATGCCAACAGGTGCCCACAGACGAATCGTTTATAGTTGTTTTAAGCCTATGTGAGATGTGAGCTCCTCCTACTGAAGTCTTCCCCAAATCCTCAAGTTAGAAGTAGCTGTTGGCATTCAGTACGTCTTCATTTCTGCCTCTAAGAGCTTTCTGATCACTCAGAATCACAATGTAACTGTTTACATGCCTGCTCCCCACCCTTTTCCTAAACTCGATTTTGAATTCCTAGGGACCTGTCAAGGCCATCTCTATATTCCTAGAATTTATTTCAGGGCTTGACACATAGTAGATGCTTAATGCGTGCTTTCTGAGTATTATAATAGTTATAACAATAATGGCTATACCAACATCACTGCACATGCATATCTTTAGCCTGATAAGGTAAACACCACCTTGTAGCTCCATACCTGTAATAATGTGCTTAGAGATAGATGATAAAAGAAAAAAAAAACGTATCTATACTTATGGGAATGGACCTGAGGTTCACTGCTGAAGATCAGAGTACTTTTTTTTTTTATGTCATGTGAACATGTTCAAGTTCATATGTTCAAGTGAAAAGTAAATAGATACCTTTAGTAAACATTTATATTTTGTTTACTCAAGAACTTTCTCCCAGATTCAAATCCCTTACCTGTCAAATGTTCACAGAGATGATATTCAAAATATTTAATACACAGTATGGAAATGATGGGACTAATCAGAATAAATCTACCCATAGCTGGAGCAGAGTCAGTGGGATCATTGGTATGACTAGTTGAGTATGAGAACCAGTTTGTGGAGGAAGAATAGGTTTGGGGAGAAAGAGCAAGACTTGGGCCTTCTACAAGTTTATTTTTAGTTGCCTTTGAGATATCCATCAGGAAGAAAAAGGTAGGCAGGTTGAGTTCAGAAAAACCAGTGGACTAGAGGGATGACTTCGAGAGTTATTGACATGTAAGTGATATCAGACAGGATCACCCAAAGTGGCTGGATCTCAGATAATTACCCGGAAAGCTGGTTAACAGAGCACCCCACCACACACTTCCAGTTTCTGATGCAGTAAGTTTCAGATGGGACTCATAAATTATTACTAATACATTCCCAGATAATGCTGCTGCTGCTGGTCATGGGACCACTCCTGAAGTAGCACTCACCAGGGAATATGTAAAAATGGCGGGGGGGGGGGAGGGGAAAAAAAGGTTTGTAGGAAGCAGTATAGTGGAACAGGTCAGGCTGCATTGATTTGAGTCCAGAAGCTACCAGATAAGAGCCGTGTGACCTTGGGCCAATGATATAACTCTCTAAGACTTAATTTCTACATTTGTAAAATAAAGTAAATAATAGCATATATTCATAATGTTTTTTCCTAAAGTTTATTTATTTATTGAGAGAGAGAGAACATGCGTGCATGAGCAGGGGAGGGGCAGAGAGAGGGAGAAGAGAGAGGATAGGATCCCAAACAGGCTCCATGCTGTCAGCACAGAGCCAGATGTAGGGCTCGATCCCACCAACTGTGAGATCCATGACTTGAGCCGAAATCAAGAGTAGGAGGCTTAAACACTGAGCCACCCAGGTATCCCTATAGTGCTATTTAAAGCCCCCCCCCAAAAAAAATAGCTAATGGAAAATGCTTAGCACAGTGCTGAATATATGTTTGGAATTATTTGAAGACTAGTTCTTAAGCCATCTGGCTTTTAAGTTATAGGAGACAGGTGGCAAAGACTGAAAAGCAAGAGGAACTTCAACATTATGTGGTAACATGGAAGCCAGTGAAAGAGGTGGGAGTGGTTAAGAGTGTTAGGTACTTCTGAGAGTTCAGAGAAGATGGAAAAAATATGTAAACATCCATTGGATTTAGAGGTAGCTGGTGATATAGACAAACCATTTCAGTGGAGTGACATGTGGGGCAGAGACGGTGCCTATGAAGCTTACAGCATAGTGCCTATCAGAAGCCCAAGGACTTGTGACAAGACAAGGGCCTTAGTGACAGAAGCTGCTATTACAACTATTATAGCTGAAAGCGGTTTGTATAGGCATGTGTATGCATGCAGGTAGAAGGAAATATATTCAGCTGTAGGATAAACTGTGAATTCCCAAATAAATGCAATTCCATTGAACAAGCTATGTCTCATGCTGGCTTATTTAGGCTGGTGCAGTTTTTAGAAGCAAGATTTCAAACAGTAAGGTGGCAGGTATGTTATGCAAATTTAATAAGGGTCCTTTCTACATTTGCTATGGGAGTTGATGGCTCTGGGATGCATCAGCAACTGTCAGTCCTCACGGCAGCCCCATGACTCCATTGAACTTTCAGATTCCTTGCCCCACACTCTCCATTTCTCCCATGCCAGCAAAATGAACAATGTCTGGTCTCTGGCAGCAGGAAGAAAGCTATCTTTGCCTCTTGCCAGTTGAGGAATGGTTTGTTTCCCTTTCAGACACTACTGCATTCTTACAATTTTCCTTGACCATTAAATATTTTATAATTTTTTAATGTTGATTTATTTTTGAGAGAGACAGAGCATGAGCAGGGAAGGGGCAGAGAGAGACGGAGACACAGAATCCAAAGCAGGTTCCAGGCTCTGAGCTGTCAGCACAGAGCCCGTTGTGGGGCTCGAACCCTTATGACATGCCTGATAAGTGGCAGATTTCAACCGGAAATGGTAATGTATGACCGTGGGTTTCATTTACAGCGTTCCCACGGAAGACTCTGCTGGGTCCATGACCATATTACATGGATTCTAGCCTGGAAAGGTATTTTGCTACTCCTAAAAGCTTTTGGATTGCATCTTAACTTTTCTTTGAAAATTCTCATGAACTCAGTGGGGAAGGCAAAAACCGCTGGATGACTGCGACATTTGCAAGGCAGGAGTGTGCAGAATGTGTGTACGGTTTATGCTGTACGTCATCATTTCCCTTCCCTGGGTGTTTTTGTTCTTCATATCTAGAATTCCTTTTCCTGTGCCGATTAAATCATGCCCATTCAAGACCCAGCTCCAATGCCAACCCTTTGGGAAGCCTTTAGAGATAACTATAGCTTGAATTTGGCTCTCCCTTTATTTTGATTATCTACTGCAATTATTATCTGTAATAGTCTATTTAGCACTCTTATTCCTGCAACAAAATCTGTGTTCCCACAGTGTGCAGTGTTGTGCTGGCAACA
The DNA here is from genome assembly GCF_007474595.2 of Lynx canadensis. Lineage (NCBI taxonomy): Eukaryota > Metazoa > Chordata > Mammalia > Carnivora > Felidae > Lynx > Lynx canadensis. Next base: position 46,263,106 of record NC_044313.2, on the reverse strand, counting down.
AAGAAAGCCTCAATAAGTAATATTCAGGTTCAACTTACTACTTAAGGGGGAAAATCATTGTTTTATTTCATTAAAAAATTAACTTTCATTGCAAAATCTGCAGGGATTTCTGTTTCCCAGCCTTACATTTTCTTCCCATTTTTCCTTTAATGAATTAACCACCACTCCTTCCCACTGTGCGTTTAATTACTGTACTGATTGCTTACTATGTATGCTACATGGTGTGGAAAGAATACAAAACTTAAAAGCAAAGCACTCTCCCTGACCTCCCTGGGCATAGAGACCAAAACCCATAAAAATATAAGAAAATACATTAAACTACATATAACAAGTGCCAGATGAGTGGTCTGGACAATTATACAGCTCCTGCAGTCCCAAGGGAATGGACACTACTTCCTCATGCCAGCACCTACACTTTCCTGGCCTGAGACCTTGAGCTTTGGTCATGGTGCTTGGAAGGCCCATCCTTAGCACCATCTCTGTTCATCGTAAGCTTGTATTCCTTTGTCCTCTCTTTTAGACTATCTTCGCTAATTTTTTTTTTCTCCTCCCATCTCCTCTTCTTATGGAGTGGATTTTTTCCCCTCTTCTCATCAGTTTCTATACACTTTATCCACATTGCTTTTGGGGCTCTTCTTGAGTCCTAACTTCTAAACATTTATTCATATGGTGTTTTTCTTTTATGAAAAGTATATACTTTTCCACACAGAACGTTCAGAAAATGCTCATGTATGAAAAGGTCATTCTTCTATAGGTTCATTGGGTTCATCTCTGTGTCAAGCCATCTGTAAGACTTTGGATCAGAGATGTGAAGACCTGCTCTGTCCCCTCAGGACCTCATGGCCTGGTCAGTTGGGAGATTCACGGGCTAATGCAGTGGAGAGAATGTCTGAGAAGGAGGTACACTGCAGTAAGAGAGAGCCTTGAAACACAAATGGGAATTCATGGGGATAGTAGGCCCCTCCCATCTTAGTTTACTTGCCTGGACCTTTGTCCATATGATTTTTGAAGACAGTCTAAAGCTCTATAATAGATGTATTTATCAGGTTACCTTCCTAGAAACAGAAGAATGCCCTTTGAATTTTAATTTTTTTAATGTTTACTTACTTTTGAGATACAGAGAGAGACAGAGCATGAGCAGGGGAGGGGCAGAGAGAGAAGGAGACACAGAATCTGAAGCAGACTCCAGGCTCTGAGCTGTCAGCACAGAGCCCGACATAGGACTCGAACTCAAAGACTGTGAGATCATGACCTGAGCCGAAGTCGGATGCTTAACCGCCTGAGTCACCCAGCGCCCCTGATTTTAAATACATGACAAAATAGTACCATATACTATACCCAGCTTAGTGTACTAGACCATTTTAAATATATAAACAGGTTCCAAAAATGTTGGGTAAGTTATAGATGAGAGTTCTATACCTGATTGTTAAGGTGTCCCAAGATTATTTAGGGGCCATGAGAGTTTGGAGTTCGATCATATCCATTATGTCATTCTCCTAAATGTCCCATGTTTCCTCTTCAGAACAAAATACTCATCTGGGTATATTAAAGCACACTGTATCACCTTAGGGCACAGAAAGAAAATAAACTAGTATACTCATTTTATTTTTATGTTGTTTGCATTTGTGTTCTATTTTTAAAAATTTTTTTTAATGTTTATTGTTTTTGAGAGAGGCAGAGACACACACAGAGAGAGAGAGAGAGCGCGCGCGCGCGCATGAGTGGGGAAGGGGCAGAGAGAGAGGGAGACACAGAATCTGAAGCAGGCTCTAGGCTCTGAGCTGTCAGCATAGAGCCCAACACAGGGTTTGAACTCTCAAATGGTGAGATCATGACCTGAGCCAAAGTCAGACTCTTAACCAACTAAGCCACCCAGACACCTCCATTTATGTTCTATTTTAGATGTTTGTAATATATTTTATATGTAAAACAATTAACCAAATATGTACATACAAGCACTTATAGGCAGATATATAAATATTGGAGAGTGTCGTCCAAAATTATTATTGTGTCTTTGTTGAGCTGTGTTTGGTTATGAGTGATAGAAAGCCTAATAGTGATTAGACACTGTTTACTTATTTACTTTATTTACTACTTTATAAAAGTGTGTAGGTGGTCTTAGAGTTAGTGTAACAGCGTAGTGATTCCATTAAGAATTTTTTTTTATGTTTCCATTGACATATTTGGCATGATGCCTTCAAAGTGTAAAATTTTTACCTCATGGTGAGTTTTATTTACTTTGCCCAATGCCTATGTGATTTAGGTGAGTAGTGATGTATGAATCCTGTATATGGAATGTTATGTAAATTCTAAGGTTTCAAATTTATTGATGAATTGCAGTTTACTGATAGAAAGATCAAGTCTAGCATTGTTATTTCTTATTATATTAAGATATTAAAAATATTTAACAGTGGTGTTTTTTGAATCCAGTCATTGGTAAAGGTATAAGTATGTGTAGTTATGTTACTTTTGGATTCTCTAAGCTATGGAAACAAAAGACCTGAGTACATCTTAAATCTGACATCTCTGCTCTCCCACTTGGGCTTTGCATAGGTGTTTCCTTGGGTCTCTGAATCCTCTGTAATGTGCTGATAGATGATACCGTGATGGGGATGGCAGTTGGTAGAATGGGAGGTACCACTGGAGACAGCAGTTGTCAGATGGAAACTAATTGATTGTAATTGCTTTGCCATTGTATTGCTCTTGGAGTCTGTAGCTTGTTAAAACCACTGATTATAAAATAAGGACCTCACTTTTTATGTTGTAGGTTATGTTAATGAAAAGCTGTTCTTAGAAGAATGATCAGTGAATATCAATAAATGGATAATAAGAAATTAAAGGAAAACTTAACTAACTGATCATGAGTTAATATACTTCAGCAGGCAGAGTAGCAATCAACTGTGTGGTGTTCCATAGTGAATATTTTGTTCAGAGCTCTTGAATTTTAAATATTTCCCATAGAAAGAGAGATTGATTCTGTGTAACTATTTATTGCATACTGTCTTGAATAACAGATCTTCTCTGTAGAGGAGATCTCCTGGAAAAGGGAAAATGTGTCTGTTTTGCAGAGCCTTTATTTCGTGCCAAGGAATTAACAGACAGATATTTGAAGTGGAAAAATCAATTCCTGTTGTACCACCAAAAAGGATATTAGAAGTGGGATTTTCAATGCTTACAGTATATGAGCAGTATATGAGTGAGGATTTATGTGAGTCTGAGGGCAATGTTTGTTTTTCCAATATTCCTCAATATTGAAGTAGGTATACTAAAATGGTAACATTGATGTGAATTAATCTACTGTTGTAAGTATGCACTAACTTTATATGATTGTAATGTCTTTAATGATATATCTTTTACTGATGGCATTTGAACTGTTAGTAGTGTTCCAATGATCAGATTTATTGAAGATATTTTGAGCACTAATTGTGATTCATGTCTCAACCTCTGACCTTAAAAAACTCACAGACTAAAGGAACAGCTAAACGTTTGAACACATGGCTCCTTGCAGCATTGAATGTTGAATGCAGTGATGTGAGTGATAAAAGGTGCTAGGGAGACAAAATGGGAGAATGATGTAAGCTCTGAAGGATTTTGGATGTCTTCCAGCAAAGAAAAAGATGGTCCAGGAAGAAAGAACAATGTGACAGCTCCTGGTGTTTGGGGAAATAGACACATAATTGGAAATTAAGTTGTGTCTTAAGGTACAGGAAGATGACACTAGAGGGCAAAATTCCACGTGGCCTATATCTTTCACTGAGGAATTTGGAGTTATTATGGGAATTGGACCCACTGAGGATTTTTAGATGTGTGAAGGACATGAGCAGATTTCCTTTGAGGACAATCACTTTCTCCTCAGTTTGGATAATAACAGGAAGAGGCTCATAGTGAGTTCCAGTAACTAAATTGGTACAATAACCCATGCTATTGAGCATTATTATTAATCTAGGTCTATGAAAAGGAAACTAAAGGAGCTTAAATGCAGAATCATTTCTTCATCTTTGACTTTTTAAATATATTTTTTCTCGAATCGGTAGGTTTGGTGCTAATACATTAGTTGCTTAGAAGTCTGAAATTAGAAAGTCTCTACATGTGATAACAGAGTCTGTGTCCAGAAGGTAGCACATACTTATGGCTAGTTTCATATTTGGAAAGAGGATGTAGACATACAGCTTAACTTAAAACTGTAAGTAATTACGATTTTAAAAATCAATGTTTACAACAACGCTTAAAAAATGACAATAATTTGGTCCTGTTAGATATTTACCAGAAACATTCTTCACATTTGAGGTCCTGTTTAAGAATTTGGAACATTTGTATTTTAATCACATAAGAAAAGGAGAATGTGAAAGAATAATTGGTTCAGCCATTAGCCAATTAGACCTGCAACTAAAAACAAACAACTCCAAGAAACTGACGTTGGTTTCCACAGAACAGTCACAATATGCACGGATCAGATGTTTCCTGCCATTTGGCAACAATAAGGGGAAGGAGATGCTTCCATACCACTTGTTTCCATACAACTGAAATTTATGGAAGTGGATTTGAGGTGTTTGTGGAATCATTCACCTTGTACTATTAGTGTGTCCTCAGATGGGGCTTCTACAGTGATTCCAATTGTTAAAGCCTAGTGGAGAAATAAGGTAACTGAATATAGGGCTTGTCTTAGGGCTGGTGTTTTGGAGGCTGGGAATCAAGGCGCCTGCAGATTCAGTATCTGGTGGGGACTCTCGTGGTCCGTAGAGCCCTGCCTTCTCACTGCATCTTCACATGACTGGAATGGGTGCTGGAGTTTTCTCGGGCCCCTTTTATAACGGCACTAATCCCATTCATGACCCAGTCACCTCCTATAGGCCCACCTCCTGATACCATCTTATTGTGACTAGGTTTCAATATGTGGATTTGGGGAGATGCACAACATTCAGTCATAAAGTGGTCCTGTCCAGTTGCATTTCTTCAGTCCCAGAATGCACTGCTGACGCGGGTTCTTTGTGTGCTTCCCTTGACAGATACAACGACATATTCCACTGAGCGTTCTGAGCACTTCAAACCCTGCCGAGACAAGGACCTCGCATACTGTCTCAATGATGGCGAGTGCTTTGTGATCGAAACCCTGACGGGATCCCATAAACATTGTCGGTAAGCCATTCGCAGCTGGCACTGGGGACAGGCCCTCAGAGAGGGCAGAGCTCTGCGACTGTACATGTCATTCAATGGCAGAATCAGGAGTCTTCATATGAGAAGGGACAGAGCTGGTAGCTTTAGTATTTGAGGAAGGTGAAACTGAATTCAAGTAGACAAGATTTGAGTTTTACTTGACTAAAGAAAGGAAGGTTTACTTTTATGTCTTCTAATTTAATAGAAATAATGATGTACTTGCTTTAGAAGCCTGCATTTTTGGTGCAGGACTTAAGTATGTTGGCTTGTTCTCAGAAATAATCCCTTCCTGCAAAACTACATACTGTAGCCCAACAGAGCAAACTGCTCATCTAAGATCTAGCATCTCAGTGTTGACTGTGAGCTAAGGCCCAGACTGTAACTGTGTCCAGAGAAAACTGTATCTCATCTTGATTCTGCCCTTGTTTGTTAATTTCATTATTTTTTTAACACCTCTCATGATGAAGCATTCGCCAGCCAGATGTTGTAAATGAAATCATAGTCCTGTTATAGTCTAGGTAGAGAGCTACTTAGGGAAAATTCCCAATAGAGATCAGGAGATGTTTAGTTGGTTTTTAGAAACTTAAGGTTATATAAATGCTAAAAATAAAAACAAATGGAGATAAATAGTGCAGTAGTAGGTACTGCAGCTTTAAGGTTCCATAGAAGAATCAAATTAGCATCCAAAACATATTTCCCACTGAGCTTTTATTTCTAGCACTACCCTGGTAATTTGTTTTTCATTGCAATTGTATATGCTTCAGTGATCATATGTACCCACACCCCTTTCCTTCTCTTTATTTACTCTTCTCATATGACACAGTTATTAAATTAATTATTCTGAATCATGAAGCATGGAAAATTATGACTTTTTTCTCTACATATTGCTATTATAAAACTTTATTCCATGTAGTTTTATTAAGGTGGCACAGAGAAATGCGTCTGGTAGTTAGGAACTTAGAACATGTTGGCAAATCATGCCTGGCTCTAAGAGCCAGCTGCAGTCCATGAAGAAGATGAGTTGTCATGGTGGGCACACAGGTTTGGAAGAAGTGATAAATGACAGTGGCAGATCTCTGTGAGACTAACCGTGTATTCTGTCAGGATAAACAGAACTGTGACCTTTCCTCACCCTTGACAGTATGGCTTCCTTGTGACTCGGAGGCACCATTACATTTATGCCATTTACAAAATTTACACCCCATTTCTGTCCTCTGTGAAATTGGGTTGGGGATGAAGGGGCGTGGGAGTGTTCCTTCCGACATCGCTCTTCTTTGGTTATATTTATTAGGTCAGCGTAGACAGAGGGAAATCACACAAGGGACTTTAAAACCCCAAGGGAGATGCCAAGAGTGGTCTATCCATTCAAAGCATGAATTGTATCCAAGCTCTTATAGCTCCTAAACCATATGTTAAAGGGATCATCATGTGGAAGTGGAAAATGAAATCAATTGAGTTCCTAATTGATTGATGGAGGGGTTAATCAGATGTCTCACCTAAAGTGGTGACTTTCCAGATGGTGTTTTAGGATCAGATCAGGCCCCACACAGTATGCAGGTGGGTGGAATCATCTTTTCCAAAACTGAGAATCTTGAAAATAACAAGATAATTCTTACTCTTTTTCAACATACAGCCTCAGTCTACTCTGTATTAGTTCATGGTGTATCAGTTTACTAGAGCCGCTGGAACAAAGTACCACAGATTGAGTGGTTTAAACAAAGAAATACATTTTCATTACAGGTCTGGAAGCTAGAAATCTGAAATCTAGGTGTTGCCAGAGTTGTTTCCTTCGAGAGCCTTGATGGAAGTGTACCCTCTAAGGCCTCTCTTCTTGGCTTATAGATGACCATCTGCCCCTTGTGTCTTCTCATTTTCTTCCCTCTGTACATGTCTGTATCCAAATTTCCTCTTCTTATAAGGATACCAGTCATATTGGATTAAGATCCACTCTAATGACCCTATTTTAACTTACTTACCTCTATGGAGACCCTCTCTCTAAAGACTCACATTCTGGGTACTGGAGGTTACGACTTCAACATATTAATTCCTTGGGAGACAGATCCAGTCTATGATATCGGATCTCATGTCTAGAAAAGAAATCTTTTGCTTTTGTGCATATATGCATGTCTAATTCTTTTGCATACACAAGCAGAGATATATCTGTGATTTAGCTGGAACGATGAACATGTATAATAATTTTGATCTTCTGTCTTCATATTTCTTGCATATTTCAGCACAGACAACCTGTTATTTAATATAAAGTCACAACATAGCTAATCATGACAAAAGACCAGCCTACGACAGAATTGGAACTCGAGTAGGTTAATAGATGCCTAAAATCTCTTACTAGAGTGTATGAATAAATCACACATCGCATGTGCCTGCTATTCATCTCCTGGGCTTTGCTGTGAATAAAAAGCTTACATTTGTTCCTGCATCAGCCACTTCTAAGAATTCCCATGTAGTTATTAATAATGTGCTATTTTGTACAGCACTCTATTTAAGTAGTATGTTTCATTCATTCTTCTTCTGCCTTCGACAAATGTTTATTGAGCACCTCCTATCACCAAGACATTGTTGAATAAATACATACAGAAATGAACTTAGGAATTAAGTGGTGCTGTACTTTGTAATGCATTTGAAGTAGATGAAGTAGTTCATCGTCAGGAAGTCAGGAAAACAAGGGAAAGTACTTTCACGTGACTGAAATGCTACCGGGGCTATCTTTGTAATGCATTACTAACCGGACTATGTTTCAAGTTAAACACAATTTAGTACATTAGAGTAGCAATATATAGGGGTGTATGTGAATCCGTCTCATTAAATAGTTTCCTTGTGACATTCAAATCTGAGAGAAATCAAGATACATTTTTTTTTAGTATTTTAAAAGTAAATTGCAATCCTATGATTGTGATTCCATGGAATCAATTTTTTTCTATGTTGAAAAAGACCGATCATGCTGTAACACTTTTCTGTGTACTTGGCAAAGAAAAACAAAAGCAAAACTACCTAAATCTCTCTGAAAGAGATCCTGAAAATAGTGTATGTTGAAAAGAGTGAAAGTTGAGATGAGGGAAGTTTCATATTTTTCTCTTTGTTATTTTCTCACTCTTTAGTGTATTTCCAGGTCTTTCATAAAGCCATTTTTAGTATTTAGAAATTACAGAGCAAGCTAATGAAAATTTAAGAGCAACACCAAGATTCTAAAAATAACTTGAAAGAGGGAATTTTAAAGGAAGATAGGGGTGTCTGGGTGGCTCAGTCGGTTGAGTGTCTGACTTCGGCTCAGGTCATGATCTCACGGTCCGTGAGTTCAAGTCCCATGTCGGGCTCTGTGCTGACAGCTCGGAGCCTGGAGCCTGCTTCAGAGCCTCTGTCTCCGTCTCTCTCTGCTCCTCCCCTACTTGTGTGTGTGTGCTCGCTTGCGCTCTCTCTCTCTCTCTCTCTCTCTGTCTCTCTCAAAAATAAATAAACATTAACAAGTTAAAAAAATAAAGCAAATGGTTTGGTGAGGGTAGAAGAGGAGCACATTCTAATTCACTACCTGAGGGAGTACAGTTTGTTAAATATCTTCTGTATGTAATGTTTCAGTATGTTTCAAAATATTTATATTGTTTCTAAAGGTTTAGTGTACAGAGATGTATAGGTAGATTTATTTGTAAGGATGTTCACCACAGATTTATTTGTAATAGGAAAGAAAAAGCCTGAATTTATAAATCTATATAAATTAGAATATATCTATACATTGAACGAATTCAACCTAAGTGGAATTTTCATAAGGTTTTAGGGACATGAATGTGCTCATTATATCATGTTATATATGAAAAGTTGAACATATAATAGCAATCCAATTCTAAAAAATGAACCTTAGGAAAAAGACTAATAGGTTTTACAACTATTTTCTTCTTCAAACTTTATGAATTTTCTAAGAGCTGCACATTGCACATGTATTTCATTTATGTAATAACTAGTTAAGACAGTTGACCCTTGCTTCTCATCTTTCCATTAAGAAAGATAGATAGTGTCCCTGTCTCTGTAAAATCAAGGTCATTATAATTCACTATTATTAGGCTGATAAGAGAACTTTCAATTAAGCCCTTCCAGATTAAATACTACCAAGTCTATTTGAATGTGTCTGTTCTTTCTTTTATTAATAATTCATTTACACTCTTTACACTAATTCTTTTCCATGCTGAATTCATGTGTTTTGAAACATTAAAAAATGGATTAAAGAACAGAAAGATACATTGTACGGAAATAAATCTGGGTGCCAAGGAATGCCAAGTCACTAGAAACTCCTTGAATCAAAATATTCTGAATGAAAGCAGGGTATTCTCTAATATATTTATTTTTTATGTCATTTCTAGAAATTTTAAGGACTTGGGAAATGGTACTATCTGTAATCTCTTTCACTAGAGTCAAAGAGGTAACCACTGTAACTGAGAAGACTGGTGGGCATTTGGCTGGGCCAAACGTGTTTTGAGGCCAAATTCAAGTTGAAAGGATGTGCCTCTTCTGAATTGAAGCTCGTTAGGTGTTTTGCCAGCCTTGCTGTAAAAATGGATTTTCAAAACTTTGGAAAAGATAACATTTGAGCTGAATTTGATCTGTAACGATCATTGTGGAAATTTGTCAAGCAATTCACTGGAAGATGTTTGAATCGCTTGAAATATGGGACTGCTAGAAAAAGAGAGAAGCAGTCTAAGGCAACCATTGCCCAAGGCAATACTTCCATAAAGGGGCTGATGGCCTGGGCAGTGATCTGGGAGAAATGTTTGCAGGACTTGGGAGCAGGGAAAGCAATTAAAAGGAGGGGGAGCCCTCTAAGAGTTGCTGTTCCTTTGTGTCATTCTGCCTGAGTAGGTTTTGAAATCAAAGCTTCCATTTTTAAGAGAATTGACTGGGCACAATGTAACCATTTTCTGATGATGTACTGTATAAAATTACAGGACCATCCCTGTCAGAGCTTTGCTTCGTCACTTTGGAGGTCCATTAGCTCTCCCACCCAGTGAGGGTCCTCTTTATCAAATGGTTCTCCAATAAGTGCTCTGAGAGCAGCAGCTAATGATTCCCTGTGGTTGACGCAAGTCAGAATGGAAATGGAGTTTGGCACACATCCCTGAACTCCATTGATGGGAGATGATGGAGGCTGAAATACCTCTAACTCCAGGCCTAGTGGCAAGAACCCCTGCAGAATGGAATTGCATTACAGGGTGAAGGGCTTCAGAAGAATTGTCAAGTTCATCAGACAAATGTTCATGAAAATGTTTGCCACAGTCCAGACATAATTTGAGTAATTTGCAATAGCCATGTTAATAACGAACTGTGCACTGATTGCCCCGATAAGAAGAAATGAGCCAAGGTATAACCATTTGTCCCTTCTTCTCTGTGAATGGAGCTTATCAAAATAGTCTCATTGGTTCCAAAAGCAAAGAAAAACAACATGGTGAGCATAATTTTGCAGCTGCGTGACACTCAGGCATTAGTTTACTTAGTTTAAACCATATGCACTGGACCCAAGCTGGTATTCTTCAAGGGCCACATAAAGATCATAAAATCTGAGAAGCACATGTGATGGAGAATAAAAACATATTTTTTAGTTAATGCCCAAAGATTCTTACCTTATTTTGATGTTTTCTAAATTGATTGGCAGCTCTACTTGAAGCATGAAATGGTGTTTCTTAAGGTGGTTATTCTGATTTGGGTTTCTTGTTACATCAAAGATTGTCGTAAATGTGTTTTTAAATAGCTTCCTTATATGATTTGAGAGGTACATGAGGCAAATGTGAGCATTCAAGACAGACTGAGTTAAAAACTCTGCTCAGCTTTACACTGGGTGTATGAGGGGTTTTTTTGCAAGTCATTTAATCAGAACCTTCAGTCCTTTGTTTAAGACAGACAGACAGACAAATACTTGCCCCAAAGATTGATACAAGAATTAAAAGCAGCAACATCTAGAAAATTCCAAATAGACAATAGCCACTATGTATATGCTTTTCTCAGTTCTTTCCTCTTCTTCCCTTCTGCTTATATTGAAACCAAAGCAAAGCATGTTTGCTGGAATCCTGTGAGAGAAGTTGGGTGGGTATCATCTGTGTATTTATTTATTGATTGATTCATTCATTCATTCATTCATTCCTTCATTCATTCATTTGAGAGACAGGGAGAGAGAAAGAGAGAGAGAATGAATGAGCAGGGGAGTGGGGGAGAGGGATAGAATATTAAGCCGGCTCCACTGCAGCGAGGAGCCCTACGTGGGCTCCATCACACCACCCTGGAATCATGACCTGATCTGAAATCAAGAATCAGATGGTCAACCAACCGAACCATCCAGGCTCCCCTCATCTGTGTGTTTAATTAAGAAGAGACTTAGGTTTTAAAAGGGGAGAAAGGCATGCCAGGGGATTCCTTGTGTGTTCAGAGGACTTAGGCTCCTCACTGCTAATTCTGATACTCTGACAAATCAGCAATTTCTGTTATTTCTCCCAATTCTTCAACCAGTTTTTGCTTTTCCAAGATTTTCTTCTTGCAGAATATAGCTTTAAGAGGAAAAAAAAGACATTCTTCCTTTCCTAGGTCATCAGTATAACTTGCCGTAATTGTGTTGACCATTCCCATTTGGACTGGTGGGTTAGCGTCAGTACTCTACCACTAAGTAGTAGATGGACAAATTATACATATTCTCTGAGACTCAGTTTTCTTATCTATTAAATGGGAACAAGAATATGACTACTTTACAGGATCGCTGTGAGGGTTGATATAAATAAAATGTACTTGTCTGGTATAAACACTGAATTTAATGGAGTCAGTGGGGTATAATATAAGAGGGTGTGTCTGTTGGTTTTTGTCTGCACAGCTTTGTTTTCAGGTCATTTGACTTGAGCCAGGGTTTCTGGATGGGTACTCAGAGTCTCCTAACCACATAAAGTTTAGCTTAGAACTACTAAGGAGAGTTAAACTGACTCAGGTGAATGTTTGAAAAACACAGTAATAACTGATCATGGGCTGGAACACTTTTCAGAGTCAAGGGCCATTATAATTATTCAAGCAGTAAACTTAGGGGAAAAGCAGGAACAAGAGACTATGGTTTGTTAGGCAAATTCTCCCTCTTCTGTAGATAGGAATATGCAGAAAGCTCCCCTTTCCTCTAACTGTTCAGGCCATTCTGACTGAGGACCCTCCACAGCACCCCTGGATGTGCCCCCTACCGCTAGGTACAAGCTTCTTGTGCATGGCCTGTTGGGTTGCAGTGAGTTGGCATCTCCCCCACTCAGCCAGAATAATGTGATCACATTTGCCATAATTTAAGTGAATTATGGATTCTTTCACCAAATTTATTTGTTTTGAATATTGAGAACATATCCATAAATATCCTTGTAGCTAGAGACAGTCTGTCTGTACAGATATGAACAACATTAGACATGGTAACACAGGCCCTGCCGTGCAGGCTTCTCAGGCAAACATTCCAGTAAGAAAAAAACACACAGGACAAAGATGGCTGGGATGTTCTGCCTAGGCTCCTGGGGCAATGAGAGAACATGCATGATCCTCCCGCCATCTACCCGTCTACTAATTTTAGAACATTGGGCAGCATTTCCATCTTCCTGAGGATGGTGTCTTTTCAATTCACTTTGGTTTAGCATCTTTGAAAAAAATGTAAAAGAATATTTAAGGACCAGATCACATTGTCTATCTATATCTATATCTATCATCTGTATCTGTATCTATATATACATATATATGTATACGTATAAATATGTATATGTAGGTATGTGTGTATATATGTATATATATATATATATATATAGAGAGAGAGAGAGAGAGAGAGTGTGTGTGTGTGTGTGTGTGTGTGTGTGTGTGTGTTTTCCTCAACACACCGTAGGTGTTTAAGTTCCTCAACATACCGTAATCTGAATGGCCATATAGGTTGTTATCCAAACCAAAAATATTTGAGATGTAATGGCCAGTTTTAATAATTTCTTCTCTAAAATAAGCATAAACCAGGAATACCTTAAGCTAAGTGGGGCACATGGTTGCCCTAATTACAGTTCAGATAAAACTCAAATTCATGGAAAAACATGTAGGCTATATGTATTTTCCTTAATATAAATTTCACAGGATTGTACAACCTCTGTATTATTGTCCCCACTTTTTCCAAATCAGCTGAGCATTCCCTGAGTTACCAAGTACTGAATAAGAAGGCAGAGCAGGGACTCCCAGAGCCCACGCTCTCTCCACTGTACCCCAAATCTATGGAAGTATACGTCAACATCCAGTTAGTGTTGTCTTTAGTTACCCTTGTGCCTCGCCATTATTTGTGAAAACTAAAACATGTGGCTAGAAAAACAAGCAGCTGAAGACAGCATTTCTAAAGTATATCTTGGAGTGCATCTCTATAACTCTATTTTTTTTTATGATCACAGCTATTCTCATGGTTTAATGAATATCAGGAAAATTAGTCTGCTTTAAGCCGATTCAGTGCTATGCACATACACACATACGTATATGGAGTATTTACTAAGTATCTGCTGTCGAGCGGGACACTGAGGTCCAACGGTAAATGAGAAGAAAGCATCCCTTTCTTTACAGAAGTTGCTGTTAGTTGGAGCACCAGGAAGTCCCCACAATCTAGTGTGACAGGTTTCCATGGTGGGCAAACACTGACAATCACTGAGTACCAAAGGTTACACTTGAGATAGGAGGGAAATCCTTACCAGAATGGTAACTTAGAAGGAATATCTTCATCAAGTATATTTACATACAAAACCCCCTTTTCAAGTTTAAAAAAAAAATGAGAAATTAACAATAAAATTAAAAGATGAAACAGGAGATAAATGAAAGTATTAAGCGTGATTTGAGGAAAATCTTGTTCAGAGATAGATGTGACATGTGGTGATACAGAATATGCTTATAGATATATATGTCATATGTAGGAGGTATAGAATGTATGCTTAGTCCTATCCTACATACACTAAAATGTAAGTGGCAGTTTGATACATTATTTCCATTATTCTACCAATATTTATTAAGCACATTCAGTGTTTAACATCCAATGGAATGTAGTAGGAGTGTAGGGATAAATGTGCTCAGAAAAACTAAGAGAAGGATTGAGATGGACATATTCTAGTTCAGTTCAACATGACAAGTTCTGTGATCTGTATCATCCAGTGTATATGATCTGTATGTACTTAGCTCATAGCTGCATAGGAGACTCCAAAAACCAGTTGTCAGTCCTAAAGCCAGGAAGAGCTTCTGAAAGGAAGTAACATGAATTTGCACTTGGAAGGATAAAGAGCCTCCTCCTTCCTCAGTTGGGAGCTTGTTCTTGCTTGCCAACAAAGGCATAGAGAGTTGAGCTGCTATTGGAGAAAATTCCCTTCAAGCCCCAGGGAGGAAATTTCAAATGTATTTTACATGCAATTAAGAATAATCAGTTTATGTCATAAATTCTTTCTTCAGTTGGGCACTTCTTTTCTGATTTATTTCCTCTCTTGTGTCCAGATGGTTATCAACAACATGTTGGGACATAATGACATCTTTAATTTCATTCCCTTAAAATCTGGAATTTTATAGTGAGTGGAAAGAACAGACAAGAGTATGAGTTTAATTTTTATTTTTTTAATTTTTATTTTGAGAGAGAATGAGGGCGAGTGGGGGAGGGGCACAGGGAGAGAGAGAATCCCAAGCAGGTTCCATGATCAGCATGGAGCCTGACAAGGAGCCTGATGTGGGGCTTGGACTCATGACCATGGAATTATGACCTGAGCCAAAATCAAGAGCTGGATACTTAACCCACTGAGCCCTCCTGGTTCCCCAAGAGTATGGTTTTTCAAACCTGTATCATATTGATTAAATTATGAAATCAAGATTCCTTTTATTTACACAAAATTAATTTATAATTTTTATCTACATGTATGAAATATTTGCAGAAACCTTTTAATATCTATAATCTAAAATTAATTTATTAACATCTTAAGTATAAGTAATGATTTTCTGGCACTCAGATTTTCCTAACAAATTAAACATATCCGTTTAAGGATGCCTTGACCATCAAGCATTGTGGAATTATTCAAGGAGAATGTAAAGGAGCTAAGATACTTGTTGGCATATTCAAGTAAAATGTCCTTCATTTTTACAACTAAAAAGTATTTCTTTTCTCTAGCAGCTGTGAGGCTCATAGGAGGTCAAAGTAAGATAACAATATAGAGATTCCCTTCTAATGCATCAGATGGCATTTTGGCATTTACAGTGATCTGCACAAGAAAGAAAGGTTGTAAGAATTCAACCAGAGAAAGAAAGGGTGTAAGAATTCCTGAGACAAGGTGGCTTTCTAGTTCCTCAAAGGCTACTTTTTCATTCGAACACATCATAAATGCAGTTATAGCTCACATCAGGGAAAGGAGTTACTATTTCAACAGAAGACTTCATTAAACAAACAGACCCCAGGCTTTGGGGCAGAGGGGTGCTCTGAGATGGCAGTGTGGAGAGACCAAAATGATGCCCTGAGCCTGGCCTCCGTGGAGTCCACTAAAAGCACATTCATCCCAATGACCCTGTGCTCCTGAAGGGCAGAAATTCAATTAGGAACTCTCAGCATTGAGCCTTGGAAGGGAGGGGAGTGTGTGTTAGTGGGAGACTCCACCTCCAGAAGAAGAACATACTCCAGCAGTTACAAAATCCAGGCTAATAATAGGACAATGGAGAGCGAATAACGCTAGGTTGGAAAGAACTGCAGAAAGGATGAGCTGATAAAGCATCTACTTTAAATAAGGTCATAATTTTGCCACAGTTTCGGGTGTGCTTCTGGGCTAATTTACAGCTACAATTGAAGTCACACTGAGGCCTTACTCTCTGCAACAAGGTTTTATTTTCAGTGCTCTGGAAAGCTCTTTCCTTTCTGCCTGGGTTAGCATATGTGAAAGAAATAATGATTGTTTTAATGATATTAAATAGTAGCTTTGATCTCTTTCCCCTACAAGCTAACCAAAACATTATCTGGATGTATGAAGTGATTCATTTGTGAACAAAATTTCTGTTTCTATTATAATATTCCTGTTCACCTACCTGACTCTCCCACTAGGCTGTGAGTTCATCTTTGCTTCTGGAGCCTGCTACCTACTCACTAAAGATCCATTTTATAAATGAAAAGAACTCTAGGTAATACCTACCACCTGCCTTTTTCAGAGGATAGAATTGGGGTGTTAAACGGGAGACCATGAAAATGCTAACATCCATCTATTATTTCACACCTACTAAGTGCAAGGTGAAAGTTTTAACCCTTGATACACTGCTTCATGATTGCCTACACTGTCCTCATTTTACATCTGCAAAAGAATGTTGTTATCACCATTTGATGTCATGAAGGAGGCTCAGAGATGGAAGGTGCTTCTTCAAGGATGTGCAGCCAGTAGGCAGCAGGAGTGAGCACCAATCTGTTTGGTTTGCCTGTCAAGCTCTGGATCTTTCAATCTCCCCAAACTTATGTCATTATAAGAATCACTGAAGGAGAAGGTTAAAAATGTAGATTCTCAGGCTCCCCTTCTAAAGCTTCTGATTCAGGTCTTAAGATGGCACCCAAGAATCATGCATTCGGATGATTCCATTATTGAGACAAGTTGGGGGAATAGTGAATGAGACTAGTGTTTCTCAAATTTTGAGTGGGTGAATCCTCTGGAGATTTTGTTCAACTGAAGATTCATGTACAGCAGGTCTGAGGTGAGGCCTGATGTTCTGTATTTCTTTGCTTTGCTTCGCTTTTTCTTTCTTTTTCCTTTTCCTTTTCTTTTCTCTTTTCTCTTTTCTTTTCTTTTCTTTTCTGTTCTTTTCTTTTCGAGAGACAATGAAGGCCAGAGAGAGAGAATCTTAAGGAGGCTCCATGCCCAGGGTAGGGTTCAATCTCACAACTGTGGGATTGTGACCTGAACCAAAAACAAGAGTCAGACACTTAACCGACTGAGCCACCCAGGGGCCCCCTGATATTCTGTATTTCTAACCTTTTTTAAAATGTTTGTTTATTTTTGAGAGAGAGAGAGGAACAGAGAGAGAAGGAGACAGAGAATCCAAAGCAGGCTCCAGGCTCTGAGCTGTCAGCAAATAGCCCGATGTGGGACTTGAACCCAGAAACTGCAAGATCATGACCTGAGCCAAAGTCAGATGCTTAACTGACTGAGGCACCCAGGCCTAACCATGTGTTTCTAACCATGTCCCAGATGATGCCCATACTGCTGCCCCATTGTCCACACTTTGAGCAGTAAGGAATTAAGTTCCCATGCTGCATAGCACACAGGAGGAGCTGTCTTCTCCATCCATGGGGTCTTTTCGTAATCCTGCTACTACGTTACATCCTCCATCCATATGCAGCTCAGTAATTGTGTCTAAGTAAAATTTTCTGCTCACACTTGAGAATATGTGAAGCTTCTGGAAACCTGTGTTCATCTCTACTAGTTACCTTACAAGTTCACCTATTCTGCTGAGTAATCCCTAGGTACCTGCAGCGTGACTTAGTCCTATGCTTACCCCATCCAGAACAGTTTTATAAGCCAAATGTCTCATCAGGTTTCTGTTCTATCAGGGAGATTTTATATACCATATCTGAGATTTATAGGTTTAGGCTGGACAATTAGTATTTCTTCCCAGGAGTGGAACCTTCAAGTTAGGGGGAAAAGTTCAGAGAAAGAAATGTATACAGCACTTGTTAAAGTTGCTAATAACCGCATCTCCCTGGGAATTGGGTTCATGCAAGATAACTCATCTGAGGCTTTTTAAAAATACTATTTTTTCAATTTTATTCAAAATTATCTTCAAACTAAGAAAGCTATTATATGTAAACATGACAATACGTTAAACAGGTTTTACAATGGAAGACTAAATTTTCAAAAGGACAGCTCCGATTTGTCAGAAACAATGTTGTAAATCTAGGTCTTCCTGCTTCCTAGCTGTGTGACATTTGGTAACATCTTAGCTTCTGTGGACCTTAATTTCTTTTTCTTTTCTTGAGTATAGTTCACACACTGAATGTTAATTTCTTCATTGTGAAATCACCTGATTGGAGATAATTCCCAAGGTCACTTCTAATTTCTAAAATAGGTTGGAGAAGCTGAGTGAGCTATTGTATTTTCACCTGTGTCAGTAAATACTATTGTTTTACTACTGTTTCTTTTTTTTTATTAATGTATTCATTTTTTAATCTTATTTAAATCCAAGCTAGTTAACATATAGTGTAATGATGATTTCAGGAATAGAATTTAGTGATTCATCACTTACATATAACACCCAGTGCTCATCCCAACAAGTGCCCTCCTCAATGACCATCGCCCAGTTAGCTCATCCCCCCAACACCCTTCCAACTACCCTCTCATTACTACATTTCTATCAAAGAAAAGCAGAGCAGTTTCAGAAGATGCTGAAGATTTCTGGAAGACACCATAGCTGTTCTGTCTTTTGAACTACACAAGATGAAATGCTGAATTAAGAAGAATGTGACTGTTACAGGAAAAGTGGCACAAAGCAAACCTATTACCCATCTGTGCCTGTGCTTCCAGACGGGCAGGTCCATGTATTCACCTGGAGGGTGTCTTAAAAATTCAAATTCTGGTTCAGTAGGGCCAGGGCAGGGCTGAAAATCTGCATCTCTAACAAGCCTGTGGTATTGCTGCCTGCAGACCTGGCTTTGGGTAGCAAGTTGCTTTACCTGTATGCTTCAACCTTAGCTGCATAATAGAATCTCCCAGGGAGATTCAACATTCAGATGCTCAGGCCATATACAGAAGAAAACAGTTTGCATCTCTGTGAGTGGGGCATTAATATCTATTTTTAAAGCAGCTCTGGGAGTTCCAATGGGCAGCCAACATCGCAGATCACTGGTCTACACTGCTGCCATAAACCTCCTTCACTTCCCCGGTCCCTGACAATTTTGGGTTTTCCTTTATGGAAAACTCTTTTATCACAATGTTAGTTGAATTCAGAACAGATACTTACGCTCACTTCTGCCATCCCAGTAGGTCAAACTGACTACGCTAAGAGATCATGCTGTTCATCTCACAGAGTGCTTTCTAGTCTATGCCTATAGACTTGGAGAATCTCATGGTAGTCTGTATGAAGCATGCTGCCTTTGTATTTTCCTGTGTCCCAGCACCACCATCACATATGGACACTTTTCCATAAGCTACATGGGTCTCCACAGTTATCACTTTCAAATCACCTATTGCTGCACAGACATGGTACCCATATTTAGCAAAATGTTCCATGACTGCATGTTAGGACCTAATTGTTCTCTCTCTCTCTCTCTCTCTATCTCTCTCTCTCTCTCTTTCTCTCTCACTCTCATTATCTCTTTTTCCATTCTGTCTCTTCCATCAGCCTTCCATACACACTGAGCACTTACTCTGTCAAGCCTGTGCCAGGTGCTTCAGTGGAACTGTGTATAGACGAAGTACTTCTCTTGTACGGCTTCATGGAATTGAAACCCAGAAGTGACATTGCTTGGCAAGGATGTGAACATTAATGGCTCTGACCCAAAACTATCTTGCCTGCATTGGGTAGTGAATTTCTGCTTACTAATTTAATATGTGTAAGCTTGCCCCTCACTTATTATTCAATGTCTGTGTCTTTGATTAATAAACACCCTACATCCTTTATGTGGACATAAAGTGACCTTTTATTTTTACTCACAAGTTAATTTTTTTTGACGGCTATAGAAACCAAGAAGGAGTATTAAGCCAGTGAGTAACATTTTCATTTTAGGCATGTATTATGTTTTGATCTATAAAGCTGCCAGTTATTCTCTATGTGTGCAAGACTTAGAGTGGCCTTGTGGCAAACGTTCTTTTATTTAAATAGACCCTCTAGTTTTTGCAAATATGAGACAGGCATGCACTCAGAGTCTGGCAGGATGAGGATGAATGGGGTGTGTGCACATGTGTCTCTGTGTTTGTGTGTGTGTCTGTGTGTGTTCGTGCTAGCCTGTCCCTCCAGCAGATCCTGGGAATGTAATGTTCTAGAACAGAATGAACAGTCAGTGTAATAAGGAGCTCAGGGCATTTTAGGTGAGAAGAGATGAAGAATCCAAATCATGCCCTTCCAAATTTGAAGTGAAGGGCACTTGTCTCAGAAGAACAGAGTGATCTGATTAAGATCCATAGCGGGAATGGGTACCAAGAGCTCCAAAGGTGAGCTCACAAGGAGAAGGTGGAAGACTAGAGTGGTGGCCCAGACTCCGATTTGCAGCCCGGAGACCTGCTGATTTGTAATGTCGTAGAGTATAGGTGGAACATTCTCTGCTGGCTTCTCTACTTGGTTCTTTTGAATAGGAGTTAAACCCTCTTCATCTCACTAGGTTGGGATTTCTGCAAAAACTTCCAAGTCTTGATGGGTCAGCATCTTCTTGAAGGGTTACCACTTTCCTTTGTGGTGCCACCTTGTGCAAAGTCTACAGGACAATGCTTGTAGCTGGTGGAACTTAGCCATCTTTTTCTTCCACTAAGCGTTTGGACTAGGAAGGGAAAAAAACTCTAACATTTGAACAACCAGATGAAAGGGAAATTTGGACTTTCAGACAACAAGTGGTAGTCTGCTTGTGAACTTTCTTGAGCTGTTTATGGAGGATTATTGTGTTTGCTTTTCTTGTTGGTTCAGAGAGAGCACGTGAGTGACAGGGGTGATACGAGTGAAAGGAGATGTTCCTGCCTAGATGCTGTGCCTCTTTTACCCTACCCAACATCAACCTGGAGGAGCTATAGAGAAAAAGCATCAATACAAAGGAGACATTAGGAGAAACTCTCATGAAACAATGCTGAGGGGGATAGGGGTTTTCAGTTTTCCAGTATGTGCAATCTATAGCTTATAGTAGATATAGCCAGTGTGGCTGTGGGTGTACCATGGGAGAGGAGCCAATAGAATTTTGCTTTTGCTTTTCCCCATCTGTGGTCTGGTGTAACTGGTATTCACACCATGGTGGCTCAAGCTATGTGGCTGAGACTACCTATAAAATCTAGGCAGCAAATGTGGATGGAGAGCAGAAGGAAAACTTGTGAGACTTCATTAGGCTCAGGTAGGCATTTCCTCATCTTTCTTTCTCCAAGCCCACTCACCACAAGTTCATTCTACCTTGGTTCTAACTCTTGGAGGTCTGCAAATCTGAGAAGGTCTAACTTTGTTCTCTGTATCCATTGCCTGAAAAATTAACTAACACCCTTGGGGGAAAAATGAGCTTCTCATACCAAAACTACGGCAGAGCGAGTAATGCATTTAAAAAGTGCATGAATCAGAGGAAGTCTTTAGACTAAGAAAGGAGTCTGAGGCCGTGACCTAAAGAAGTATTGCAGGTGTATGTAAAGAGAAAATACCAGATGGGTTTGAAGGAGATGAAACACAACCTATATTGCTAATGAAGGAATAAAGTAAGAGAGAAAGAGAAGATTTAAAGGAACTGCCAAATTTCTGATTGAGCAGCTAGGGCAGTATCATTCATTGAGCTAGACAAAAAAGAATGAAAAACAAGAGTTACATCACTCCATCACTTACTAGCTTTAAGAAGAGGAAAATCATTTACTTTCTTCTACTCAGTTTTCTCATCTGTGAAATAGGTATGATAATAACAGCACCTGTTTTGTGGATTAAACTTGAATGCCATGGGCAAGCCAGAACACGTGCTATTCATATTTCCAAAAAGTGATAGGGATCATCTGAGTGGCTCAGTAGTTAAGTGTCAACTCTTGAGTTAGCTCAGGTCATGATCTCACAGTTTCATGAGTTCAAGCCCCACATCCGGCTCTGTGCGCTGACTGCATGGAGCCCGCTTGGGATTTCTCCTCTGTCCTCTCACTCTGCCCCTCCCCTGCTCACACTCTCTCTTTCTCAATATTAACACAAACTTAAAAAAAAAGTGATGAAATGGCAAAGTCATCA
This sequence comes from Lynx canadensis, assembly GCF_007474595.2. Taxonomy (NCBI): domain Eukaryota; kingdom Metazoa; phylum Chordata; class Mammalia; order Carnivora; family Felidae; genus Lynx; species Lynx canadensis. The sequence continues at coordinate 46,241,047 of NC_044313.2, read as the reverse complement.
TTGAAGATCCTTTCCTTTCATGTATGCTTCTTATCACATGTACAGGTGTGTGTGTGTGTGTGTGTGTGGTGTGTGTGTGTGTGTAAATTTATGAACTTTTTCTTTAGGTATTTAAATAATATTTCCTCCTTGTATTCCAATCTCATTTCTTTAGTTTGCTCTACTTGATGGTTTTAGTATTTTTATAGTTCAGTTATTTTTCTCAATATTCTACTTTCTTCAGATGTACTTAGAGATTTTTAAATATAAAAACATTTGTTAAGTTTTGTATTTGTTTTAATTTATATTATTATAGAAATACAAAACTCATTTCTATTATTTATAGAATTTAGATTAAAAAAGGCACTTGGCTCCAGGGTTAAGCACTTAATATTTTTGCATAGAGTCTTCAGTCTTGGCTAGAATAGTTGCTCTTCATAATATTTCATTTTTCTCCTTTGTATATGTGCTATTTCTGTTTATTTATTCAGGTGTTTCTGTAACACTCCCTTCATGCTTTGAAGATTTCTTTAGTCCTCTACTGTGTCCCTTGTGATTTTTACCCCTATATCTTCTATCACTTAAATCGTGAAGAGTAGTTCTTATGTGTTTTTTTATAGGAAATGTACTGATTCTTGTATTTTTATCTTATATCTAGATACCTTATGAACTAAACATTTCTGTTAGATTTACAGTTGCCTTTTGTAGGCTGTAATCATGCGATATGAAAATAACGCATCTTTTGTTTTATAGCCTTCTGTTAACTTTTCTTATTTGGCTTCACATACATATGTATTGATCCAGCAGTTCAATTAATATTAAATAAGATTACAGCTTATTAAAGGTATAATTAACTTATCTATTTATTATGTATTACACTATAGAAGAGTTTGTCCATAGATTTTTCAATACATTATTTTATTTGGCATGGATTAAATTTGTGCTTAGACCTTTCCATCAGCACATTTAATGGAATGCTTTATTCTCATTAAGCTATTCATGGTGTATTTGCCTGTATAGAAATATTCTTACATGCATACAATAAACTTAATTCCTATTGTTTAATTGTAACTACTGGTAATGTAGTTAAGATTTTAATTTAATATTCATTAATGAAATTGGCCAGGCTTAATTTTTTTTTATTAAAGTTCATTACATTAGATGTCAGTTTTACTTCTATTTCACAGAATACCTTAAAAAGTATCCATTTATTCCCCAAATTTCAGAGCAATTGTGTAATAGCTGTATATTAAGGTGCTTCGTATTTTAATGAATTACCAGGATATCACTAGGATCCTTGTAGTAGGGTAGTTATATTGTCAACTTTATCCAGTCGTGGTCTTCATCCTTCCTCTTTTCTTTAACTCACTCTAGTGTTGTGTATTTATATAATAATTTTATCATACAGTTGAAGTTTACTTATATATCCTTATATATCTACTGTCTCTCTCTTTTCTAAATATATGTGTTTTTTTTTCCAGTTGAGTACATTTACCAGGCCATTAAATATATTCTTACAATTTCAATGAATTTTAACAATATTTATTTACAGTTGAACAACATGGGTTAAACTGCATGTGTCCACTTACCTGTGGATTTATTTTTCAGTAAATACTGTACAGTACTGTAATGTATGTTCTTTCATTTATAATTTTCTTAGTAACATTTCTTTTCTCTAGCTTACTTTATTATCGGATATAGTATATAATACGTATAATGTACAAAATTGCCTGTTCGTTGACTGTTTATGTTATTGTAAGGCTTCAGTCAATAGTATGCTATCAATAGTTATGTTTTGGGGGCCCCAAGAGTGATATGGCGATATTCAACTCCGGCGGGGGGGCTTGTCACCTTCTCACCCCTGCGTTGTTCAAGGGCCAACTGTACTTATTCAAATGTTTTGTTTTACCTTTTTTTCAAATATTTTTTAAAGCAATTGACCTCATATTCTGTGTGATTTAGTTAAATTAGATGAAAAGCTTTTCTTTTACTTTTCAATAATAAAAGTACTTCGCACCATAACCTTTTTTTTGTAAGCGTACATGTGAATTTTTTAACGTTTATTTTATTTATTTTTGAGAGAGAGATCACGAGCAAGGGAGGGGCAAAGAGAGAGGGAGACACAGAATCCAAAACAGGCTCCAGGCGCTGAGCTGTCAACACAGAGCCTCTGTGGCTTAAAACTCATGAACTGAGATCATGACCTGAGCTGAAGTTGGACGCTCAACTGACTGAGCCACCCAGGTGCCCTGTTACATGTAAGTTTTTTTTTTTTTTTTTTTTTTTTTAAGTAGTATGTTCTGTTGCCCCTGATTTTAAAAGTATAAAAGAATATTGTTCAAAATTCTGTCTCAACAGTTTACATCACTGTAACCTGAGATTGTGATCTACAGCATAGAGACCACATTTACACATCTACATGGCTAAGTATGCCGATTTGGGATGAGTAAGGATTTTCACCATGGACAAGTCAGCAATATCTTTCCTTCTAAAGTTTTATTAAAAAGGCAATTTATTAACTCAAAGACGGCAAAATGCAAAACCTTTGCAATTTATTACTCTTGTTGCTCATATCCTTATGTCTTTATTTTACCAATTCAGTATGTTTGTGATAATTCTCTCTTCTGTATTTAAAAAATGATTTTATGGCATAGCTAAACATCAATCTGCCTATCATTTCAAAGAAAACCTTTGTGACACAGTTAATTTTGAATATAATTTTATCACTATAAGCTGTCACCATTAATTTACTGAGCACCTTAATTGTATTATATTAATATTGACAGGCTTATTTAATTTTATTCACATTTGAGTGGTCTGTTTTTTCACGGTTTAAGAAATTTCTTTCTGTATTTTAGGGTTTTATTTTTATACATGGCTCATAGTGGGCTTTTATTTTTTTTATTTATTTAATTTTAATTTTTTTTTGCTTTCCTGTATGCATTTATTTTTCCCCGAGAAAACTTGATTTGATAGTCAAATTTTGACTTGATAGTCAACTACGTGTACATAACAGAGTATCATTCCAAACATATAACCAAGCTTAATACAGCTTCAATATTTTAATAAGCTTTGTATCTGTTAAGATTATATGTGTTTGTTATGCCTGTCTTCTGAGTCGATCAAGACCAATGGTAATAGGTCCAAAATTCTCTTGGAGAATAGATGTAAAAATATAATTCTGGAGCAAGGAACATACTGTTCATATTCATAGTGTTTAGATAAAAAGACACTCACTGATAGGTTACATGTCAGAAAGCATGGGAACCAAGCACCTTTTCTAAAAATATTCCTTGGAGCTTCCTTCATCACTGGGGCTGAGTCAGATAAAGCATAATGAAAATGAAGAGAATCCACACAAAGAGTGAGGGGCGATGTTTTATAGGCAAGTAAATTAGAACACTTCACTACCAATGGGAATTGTTTCCATAAAGTTTTAGTTCATATAATTTTAGATATGAAGATACACTAGAAACTTTTTTTAAGAATGCATAATGAGATGTGTTTATAAAATGAATTACCTTGATGAACGTTATAAAGAGGTAAGAGCTGTAGCTTAAAAAGAAAGAAAAAGAAAGAGAAAAGAAGAGAAAAACCCATCATAATGTTTTGGTTGTTCAACCACATTTCTACTATCCAAACTGCCTTATGCCGAACCTCCTTTAATTTTTGCAATCAGAAATATTTTAAAACAGCTTTGTCTAAATTTTGGCTATATATTGAACAATACTAGCAGATCATGATGAAATTGGGAGGGGGATAGCATCAGTAAAATCATTTTTCCACAAGGCCTTTATATCAGATATAAATTATTATACACTTTAAGCATATTTGTTTATTTTATCCCTCATTAATCTGTCTTTCCTGTTGTAGAACAATAAGTCTACATATGGGCATTTTAAAAAGGCTATGAATATTTAGATTAAAAAGAAAAGGTTTCCATTAGTAATTGTTTGTAAGCAGCAAAACTTCAATTATCTAAATCCTCAGGCATAGAAACATTCCTTTGGTGTTTGGATATATGTGCCATTATTTTTAATATGGTTCTTAATTAATGGTCTTTTTTATAAAAGGAGATAAAGAACACAAACACAAACAATAAAATGGCATGGGTTTGTTTGGGTCGGTTTTCATTGTGTTTGTCTAATATAAATGAGGAATAGTTGAACTTGAGCAAGAGATATTCAATCTAAGTCTCATATCATTGTAAATTCTCAATTTTGGCTTAAAGTATGGGCAAGAGTCTTCTTGTATGCATTTGCAATTTTTCTTCTCTTCTTAAACACTTTTCCATTTTATCTAGAGAATTCTTATGAAATGTTAATCTCGAAGGTCACAAAAAAAGTGTTATCGACTTACTTTGAAGATATTTTCACTACTTCCCTTTGTAGCCTGAAAGATCCACTTTTCCAATGTCACATTAAAAAAAAATTAAGTATCCAGCAATGTGTATTATAAAATTACTTCTTTCAGGCTGTTGTTCCTAGCACAGTTCAACCTTGGCAGGTTTTTTTCTAATATACCATATCCTACTTCAGTTTCCTCAGTTACTTTTACAGTTTTTAGCCTTATTTTTTCTCTACTCATAAGACACAAAAACTATAACTGTTTTTACTTTTAAATTAGTACTGATTTATTCTAAACCATTTGATACTTTCTCATAAAACACAAACATAAACATGCTCTTAATTCTAATCTCTTTAATGCCTTAAAAATTGTGTTTTCAAGAAAGATGGCATATGGCTGCTCTGATTGACATTCCTGTTTCCACTTCGTCATGTGATGGTGCTACCGGGCTGATTGCTTGAGTCCATCACAGGCTGGTGTGTGGATGGGTACAGTGTCCCTATCTTCTAGCGATTGTTCTCACCAGCATCCCCTGCTTTCCAAGAAGGTCATATGGCAATGCAATGGATGTACCATGACAAGCAAGGAAAGGAGAGACTGAACATTTTGAAAATATTTTTTTAGCTGGAAGCATATGCAAACTTAACACTTTTAATAGATGGACCTTCAGTTTGCAGGTGATGGCTGTCCTATAAAATCAATCAGGACGGGAAGGTTTAATTCCAGACACGCGTCAGCAATGGACACAAATTGCTGATCGTCCACTTTTATGACTACTTATACCCCCGTCATTTTTCTTCTTTCTCATTAAAAGGTAAAACCATCAGAGCACCTGGGTGGCTCAGTTGGTTAAGCATCCCAACTTCAGCTCAGGTCATGATCTCATAGTTCACAAGTTCCGGCCCTGCATCGGACTTTGGTGCTGACAGCTCAGAGCCTGGAGCTTGCTTTGGATTCTCTTCCTCTCTCTCTCTCTGCCCCTCCCCCTGCTCATTGCTCTCTCAAAAATAAATGAACATTAAAAAAGTAAAAATAAAAGGAGGGAAAGCTATAATAAATGAAAATGAAAGAATTACATAACATTAATATAAAGCCATAATTATGTGTGTGTTTGTGGGAAAGAAGCTGTGTTTGCTTGAGATTAAATGTGCTGTCACTCATTTATACAGGGATACCATTTTTAACCCATCATAACGGCAAAGAGCTTGATATACTTTGTTGATGAACAAATAGGAAAATAAGCATACATGTATGTATGTTATGTATTGCTACAATAGAGGGTAGTTTGGTCCTAAATTAGAAACGTACTACCCTTGAGCCAGCACTTCCATTTCTAAGATTTGACCTTACAGATATCCTAAAACAATGAAAAGTGATGGGGCACCTGGGTGGCTCCTTCAGTTGAACGTCTGACTTTGGCTCAGGTCATGATCTCACAGTTCGTGGGTTTAAGCCCTGCATTGGGCTCTGTGCTGACAGCTTGGAACCTGGAATTTGCTTTGGATTCTGTTGTCCTCCCTCTCTCTCTGCCCTTCCCCACTCACACCTGTTCTGTCTCTCTCCTCTCCTCTCTCTCAAAAATAAATAAACATTTAAAAATTTTTTAAAAAGCCAAACAATGAAAAGTAATTCTTCAGGAAAGATAGTCATCACCTCATTGAAACAACCAAAGATTGGAAACAAATGTCCATCAGGAGCAGAATTGTCAAATATATCATGGAACCCTCATACATGAAATACTGATGTGCTATAAAAATAGAATAAGGAAGATTTTTAAGGAAAAACACGTGGAGCATATTCCAAGATGCTTCAATAACCAAAGAAAACCAAGGTAAACAAAGATATATAATTATTTATATAAAACTAGAAGGAATTTTCTTGTATATGTATAGAATTATAATAAGAAAAGGGGCACCTGGATGGCTCAGTCAGTTAAGCCTCAGACTTCAGCTTGGGTCATGAGCTCACGAGTCTCCTGCGTTTAAGCCCAGCATTGGGCTCTGTGCGGACAGCTCAGAGCCTGGCAGCCTGCTTCAGATTCTGTGTCTCCCTCCTATCTTCCTCTGCCTCTCCCCCATCGTGACTCTGTCTACTTTTCTCTCAAAAATTAAATAAACATTAAACAAATTTTTAAAGAATTAATCTCTAGGATATTTATGAAAAACTAGAAATATTGCTGGCTGTGGGACAGGAAAATAGGTAGTGGGAACAAGATGTAGGTAAATAATTTTGTTACATACCCTGGATTACCCTTCAATATTAGTTAAATTAATAAATCATGTAATAAGGTCAGCTATTTTGGAGGACTGCTATTTCTTTAATAAAACAGGAAACTCACATTAACTATACTTCAATTAAAAATAAAATTGAAAAAATTAAAATAATCAAAGTCTGTATAATATACATTTGTAACATTTGAGCCTCTCTTAGTATGTTAAAAAATGTTGGCAATCATATTAATAGTAAAAATGGAATTAATCCACAATTCTGTCTTAGAAAATCTAGTAACCTAGCCTGAGAGAGATGCAAGAGTTGAACTTTACTTAAATGAGGAATAATGTATTCTGGCCCCCACATTCCCAAGATGGCCTCATCTTTCTAGCTTCCTGACCAAGTGTTGACAGAGGCTGCACCTGAACGTCTGAGCGATGTTGAAAGTCAGTGACGCACAGAATATGCTCTACGAATAACCTGCATCAAAGTCACTTTCTGGAGTGTGTTAAAATAAATAATTTGAAACTGCCCTCCCCGACACACAGACACAGTTTTGCTGAGCCAGTGAACCTAAGAAAGGGGCCCCAAACCTGCATTTTACAAATGATCCCAAGGTTATATATTTAAACCAAAGTCCTAAAATCACTGGCATAAAGGCCGTGGAGTAAAGAGGAGAAAATATCAGAAATATTTATGAGCTGCCTAGTATGGGGCAATTCTTAAAAACCCTGAATGTGCAGCCACACAGCAAAATGGGCATTAGAACCCCCTTTGAGAAGACTGGAAAACCTAGTCTTAATGTTTTAGTGAGTTGCCATAGGTGATACTAGCTAGTGAGTGCACATCAGCGTTTGACTCACAAATTTTTGCTTTTTTCCATGCTGGCAGGAAAAGCAAATGGCTATTAGCATGGTTTTGAAGCGTCAAACCCTCAATAAACATTGCTTCATGGTGGTAGGTCCTGCTTTACCAGTCTTTCACCACCTATGAGTCACTGAAGATAAAAAAAAATGGAATAACAAGAGATTTCCTCATTTTATTTGCATTCTCATATAGTTATGCATTGCTCTAATTTATCCCTCAAAGAACATTCTGCCTAAATTAAATTACATAATCAACAAATATCCCACATTTGTTTTCATTGGCTGGCTAGTTATTTTTAATAGGGAGAAAAATACAAACATTAGTATGTACTTTTTATATGGCAGCAGACAAATGAAGGGCACTGATGAGTATGCAGACTAATATTCTGAACTATTAAAATGCAGGTGGCTATTGAAACTCAGAATTGCAGACATGTCCAGTAGTTTCATGCTTATACATACATCACACACACATATAAAAATGGGTTCAGAAAAGTTTCAGTTAGGTACTAGATCAATAGCGGATCTTATGGAGATGAAAACATATTTAGAGTGTGACTTTCTCAAGTCACTGGCTTTAAAAAGTAACAGTAGTTCTCAGCTGTCAAAGGAACATCCGTCACAAGTTCTGTCTGGCAGGTATATTAGAGGGGCTACATGTGTCATTAATTGTCATTTGTCTGTCGAGTCACATAGACCTGCATTCAAATCTCCAATCAGCCATTCACTGGCACAAGCCATTTAATTACATTGGGGTTCAATTTCTTTTCTATAAAATAGAGATTGGATATGACGCCTACTTCACTGTGTTATTTGGAGAAAGAACTAGAATATTTATGAAACTGGGTATGTTGTACCTTAATTCCCATTCCTTTGCCACTAATTCCTGGCTCTAAGTGACCCCCTTTCAAAAAGTCATCTAGGAGATTTTGTCTCTACTTCCTTGATGACATTTCCCCATGTCCTTATTTGGGTAAAATGACTTAGGGGAAGCTCATATTTGAGTTGGATTCAGTTTTTAAAGCTTTTTCATTATCATTGATCAAAATTCCACAGCATAAGATTTATGGAAAAGGATATTCTCAGAGTGACATTTAAATGAATCCTGAATTTGAATGAAGTAGAATTATATTCCTCACAAGTTATTTTAGTGAAAGTGCTTTTTAAGAAGGGATCTGTATTTCTCATTTTCCCAAGACAATCCCAGTGTACATCTTTGCACCTACATAATTATTAATAGTGCTCTTTACACTCTCAAAAGTGTATAATTTGGACATCATGTATGAGCCATCATATTGCAAAAGTGATTTCTCAATGACCTAGAGTTTCAGGAGTTCAAGGAAAAGAAAGGTAACTCCCTAAGAGACAAAGAGATAAATTGATGCATTTCTCTGCAGGGAGGGACTGGCTAGGGCCTAATTTTGCATTTGGATTTGTAGGTGGGCAAAGCAGAGAGTGTAATCAGGAACACAAGAGCCTAGGAGCAGAAGGAATCACCAATAAGTATGCTTGTAGATACTCTGGCCATATAGGGAGAGCTCTGTCATGGCTAAGTCTGTGGGATTCAGTTCTTAGGAGAGTGGACTGGGGACAGGAGTAAAGAAGAGTTAAATGGTTGGGGGTGAGGGGCTTCTGTGTTAAAAATGCACTTTTGGGAAAGCATGATTTTGAAGGCTGTATGTGTCTGTGTAGTTACTTAAAAAGGACATTTTTGTGAGTTTTTGTTCATGGTAACAATATTTTCCCTCAAAATAACATTTCGCCATATTCAAGTCTAACCGTGTGCATACAACAGTATTGCTACTGGAAGCTGACTCAGTGATTCAATGTTGTCTATCTGTCGAATGCTTCAAAGTGCTCTCTGAGATGCCTGGGTTGGGTATGAACTAAAGTTTGTGAGGCTTCTCCTAAAGTCTTCTCTGTCCTGAGAAGGAATATACTGCTACTTGCATCATTCTACTATAAAGCAGGACCAAGAACAGAAAAGAATGCAAAATGAATGGAAGGGGTTAGATGGAACCTAGAATGATCTTTGAAAGTAAATAATCAGTTTAGAAATACCCTTCACATGTCAGTAAAGAATCAATGGGCATGACTGCCCTGTTGTACACCATATTTCATATCCTCTGTTGTAGCTTGGTAAGGGTATGCAACCCAATTAGAGCCAATGGGACATGGATGGAATGATAGGTATACTTTGAGGCACTTTCCATGTAAAACAAAAGTCTCTTGTCTTGAAATCCCTTTGTCTCTCCCTTCCTATATGTTGGAGCTCAGAAATGACTCTGAGCCATCTTCCAATCATGCAGATGAGAACAGTGCCCAAGCGGGTATTTATCTAGAACAAAATTGGGTCCACTCATCAACCCAGATCATACATCCAAGGTTTTTTATGTATAAAAAAATTAAATTAAATTTTAATTTAATAAATAAATTAAATAAAATAAATTTTTAAATAAATAAATAAATAAATTAGATAATTAAATTTTATCTTCTTAAAAATCACTCCATTTGAAAGACCCCTGGGTGGCTCAGTCTGTTAAGCATCCAGCTTCGGCTCAGGCCATGATCTCACGGTTCTTGAGTTCAAGCTCTGTGTTGGGCTCTGTGTGGACAGCTCAGAGCTTGAAAGCTACTTTGGATTCTGTGTCTCCCTCTCTCTCTGCCCCTCCCCTGCTCTCTCTCTCTCTCTCTCTCAAAAATAAACATTAAAAAAGTAAAACAAAAACAAAAACAAAAGACATTCTATTTGGGACCTCTATTATAGCAACTAAAATTAATCTTACCTAGTGCATACTATTCCAGGTGCCTATAAGTCTTCTACAGAAGCAACCACAAAATCTTCAGGTTGTTGCTCTTTAAATTCTCAGAGTTTTCCTCCTTTCTATTTCTCTGTTGACAATTCTCATCAGTAGTGCTGCCAAGTTGAGTTCTTTTTCAAGCACATGCAAAAAATGAAACGAGGTAGGAAAAGCATTAGAATTGCCCCATGTGAATTCCACTCACATTTCTAAGCCAATACGTTTAAAAGATGAAATGAAATATCCCATCTACTGTTATCACACTCTGCTGTCTTCACCAATGTGAACTGAGAATAAGAGATGGCAGCTTTTCAATGTATTGCCTAGATTCCTCTGGCTTCTGTACTCCCGTCATTTCTATTTCCTACCACGCTTCTGTGATAAAGCGAGAAATAATATTCCAAAATGCCACAGTATTCAATATAGGATATGCTGTCCTTTACAATTAGCATATTTTTCTGATAGACCAAGTGTTTAGAATACATGATTTATGGCCCAGTAATATATAGCCAGTTGCCAGGATATAAGAAGGCTATGTAAGAAGTTGACTTTGTGTACTATAAATGCCAAAGGTACACTCGGTTAAGGAATTATGTATGGAGGATTCCGGTTATAAATTTCTGTTGCTTTTTCTGAGTTGAATTGCTTATGTGTCTATATCAATTGCTAAGCAGAAAATGGGCTAAGAGCATTAAACTTTAGTTAACTCTGCTTCCTCAGGTCTATATTTTAAACTTATTAGGACAATAGCCCATTTGTTTTATAAATCACAGTGCTCATTGCATTATCTTTCAAGCTGAAAGCACTAAATCACTTTATTTACTGAGCCCTGGAAGAATGCAGCATTACAGCTTGGCTGGCAGAACATGTATCAGTGTGATATTGATCTAACTGGGAAAAGAAAAGCCGTGGTGCTGAATGGACTCTGAACTGGAAGGGGTGTTATCTGCGGGCTGCAGTGTTTGTTCAATCATATACCGCTTAGGGTTAGATAATATTTCTTTTTTTGTAGGCTTTATATGATTTTAGAGACAGCTATGACAATTTCTTTAATCTGCAGGATTAAGAAAGTTGTTCATTGAGGAATGTCTAAAGGTATTTATTTGACATAATGATCACTTGTTTTTCTGCAAGAAGGGTTAAAATGGATCTTTGGGGAAATGACCCCCCTCCTTAAGTGGAGTTTATCTGCAGTTCCAAAACTATTTCATAGAACTCCACTGACTCCTTTAGTGATTCAGAGTAGCAATACTAACACAGACATAGCTGACAGTTAAGTGGCAACAGGCTTGATCGATTATGCTGAGCCTGGATACCTTGTGATACCTCATCTTACATCCCAAGACCCAAAAGAAGCTACGCCATCTAATTTGCATGGGATCCAGGAAGAAGCCTATGGGAGGGAATCTGAATCTTATGTATAGTTGGCATTCCGGCTACTGGAATCATGAATGACTTGGCATTGACTGGATTGACGAGAAAGGGAGCATCATAGAGAAGCAGGGGGATGCTAGGGGGTAAAGGAAGTCAATGGGATGCCAAAGTGGGAAAAATGTGGTAAACATTTGCAAGATATACGTTGTACACCTTAAACTCACACAATGCTAAAGCCAATTATATCTCAGTAAAGCTGAAAATAAATGTAAGGAAGGGAGGGAGGCATCTGCCCTGCTGAGGGCTAGTGGACTATGGTTGAAAGTCTTCATCCAAGCCCTGAAGAAGTGAATGTTACCTGGAAAGCAAGCCTGAATGACTGTACACAGGAACATAAAAGCAAGTCAGCTGCTAGACTCCCACTCCTTCTGCCGGTGATAGGCTGACGAGAAGCGTTATGTGGTAACGGGACCCAGGCACCTGGCTTATTCTCATAAGTGCTTATTCCTATAAAGGATAAAATTAGTCAAAATCTAACCTCCCCGTTACACTTAACTGTGCTGTCTGTACTGCCGGTTCCATGACAGCTCATGTTTGGAATTGTTTTTTCTTGTTTGCAGGGGATGTTTTGTGAGGTTAAAATTCTTGTGACCTCATCTCCCACAAATTCTGAAATCAGTGATTCTGCCTGTCATGTTGTGCCCACGATTACTAGTCATCACCTACCCATACCTTTATCCTATTCTAAATTGCACCAACACACCTACCACACAAATCTAGTACGATGTGTAAATTGTGCATTGCTATTCAAAGATTGCCTTGTCTCCAGTCACTTTTTTTGAACCCCGGCCCCCTTCATGACGCCATGCTATTTTTGCAGCGTCCTGGCTGATATCACCTCTGCAGACACAGAGAGCCCATAGGAAGCCCAAAACACCCGCATTTCCTCTTGGGTCGGAGTGAGGGGGCTTCTTCTTCCTCTCTCATGTCACACCCTGCTTGGCGTGTTCTCAGTCCTCCAAGGAACAGATGTGAGAGCATATTTACAAAGCAAGCCTGTGACAAGCAGACACCCACAGCCTGCTGTATGCCCATCTCCTCCACAGGCAGGCTGCTGAATCAAAGCCAAGCCCCCCTTTGCATTAGCTTGGGCAGGACAATGGGGACCACACAGGAGGAGCAAATTGGGATGTAACCTCCCTGTGGATCTGATTCTCATTTAGGGGGTGAGATACCCTTATTCTGGATGGCAAGCAGCTTATGACTGAGCCTACTCTCTCTCTGTCCCTCCTTTCTTCTGTGTTATGGTCTGTCAAACACAACTGTGTGCACAGAGGTAGGGAAAAAGCAACAGAGCTTCTGAACTGACACTTGGCTATAAAACCCAGCCAAACTTTTCTTTTTATTGAATTATCATAATAGCAATATTTTATTAGAACCTTTAGAAGAAGACAGAGAATGTCTGACTTAGAATTGAAGAAGTCAAACCATTTATTGCGAGCTAACTGTAATTAATGTGCTAGGTCCAAGTGATGGGCTATTTTTATTCAGCAATCACCTCCAGAGTGGTAGGTGAAGATCTGAGGTCTCCCTTCCCCCATGCTAGCTGCTGCCAGGTGCTTTGTTGACAGTGGAATAAATCTTAGCGTAACTCTCCCATGCTGAAGTAAAGTGAATTATTGGTCCCAGTTCTTCTCTTCCCTAGTGGGTGTGTTAGTTATAGGTATAGGCCCTGCCATTGTGGATGGAAGTACTTTCCAAACCTCTTGGATTTGGGTTGGTTTTTGGTTCAGATGAATGCTTCTTGACTTGCCTCAATGGGATGTTTGCAGTTAAATGGAAGCAGAGGACTTAGGACATGGGCTTGGGAGGTTTGTAGGATTGCGATTTGGTTTCTACCATGAGGGGGTTGGAAGTAAAGAAATGCGAGAAGGCAAAGGAAAAGAACAAGTAAAAGGGAAAGAAAAAAGGAAAAGAAAGACAAAGAAGAAAAGAAATAGGAAAAGAGAAGAGAAGAGAAGCGAAGAGCAAGATGAAAGAGAAGAGAGGAGAAGAGAAAGAAGAAAAAGAAAAGAAAAAAAAAAAAAAGAAAAAAAGAAAAGAAAAGGAAAGAAAAGAAAAAGAAAAGAAAGAAAGAAATATACTCCAGGTGGCTTCTGTCCTTCAGCAACATGAGACCCCAGTGAGCACAGGATCAGTTGGCACCAAACAGTTCTGTTTCTTTGTTAAAGTCTTAAGAGAGGTGGTTGACTAGAGCTTGCTTCCTAGTCCTAGAACATACAGTATGAAGTGAATGACTTTTCCATGCCTTGGCAAATTGTTACACTCCTTTCTAAGTTTGGATGAGCTTCCAACATTTTATCCTTTGAGTTTGCAATGGTGTGAAATATCCCCAAGGGTTCCCTTAATATGAAGATTTTTTTTTTGCTAGACCTCACTTTCTCTGGAACATTTTCAGCCTTATCATCACAACTTCTTTCCATATTTATGTCAATAAATTATCCTCACTAAAGTTCCTCTAGCTGCATAACAGTCTCTCAAATGGTGAAAGTATCCAAATCCCCATGGTTCATTTTGAACCTCCAGCTTTATTACTTGTGTTTCTTTGGGTCAGGTTCACCTTTATTAATGAATTCCCTTTCCTGATGATGCATTTTTGTTGTTGTTGTTTTTTTAATGCTACATGGACTTATCACTGGGAGACAAGGAGGCAACACAGCGACACACTGTGCTCTCTGCTCATGAACTTACATATGCACAGTGACTGATCGGTGACTGACTTTGGAAGAAGTGACATGGTTCATCATTGATCATGATGTGTATGTGGTATTCGCACAGTGATGTGTGGACTGAAGAGCTAGCGGGGAAATTTGTGTTGATACAGTTACTCATAGTTAATGCCGTGGGGTCATTGAAAGTTGACCTGTGTTGTTGAAGGACCGGGGTGATGTACTAAACCATGCTGACTGAAATCCATACATATCGTAAAAGTGTAAAGAAGACTGATCATGTGCACACACACTCGAACTGTGGGTAACTAAGTCTTCTTTTTTCCTATCAACATAACAGTGATGTTGCTTTTTTCCTATCAACATAACAGTGATACTTTCTAGATGCTGGGTATAGTCACTTTGAATTTGCTTTTCACCCCTCAAATCTAGACCCCTTGTTTGACAAATTTAGACCCTCAAACTTTGGTCATCTGTTCTCTCCATGAGTCCCGGAAGACAGGGGAGCATTGCCTCTCATGTCATGTCTGTGCCCTCCTGCTGTGCCTATCATCCCTCTACACAACTGCTTCACTGGGTGTCCCTCTTGGTTTTGTCAGATGGCTGTTGGCTCATCCTGGGAGGTGATGACTCACTTTTGCCTCCTTAATTCACCAAGGTGTCTGTTCTCCTCCCTGCAATGTCTACATTCCTACAGCTGTTACCTTCACAGCCTGAATGTTTTAATGCTAGTTAATCTGGTTCTACACATCTCATGTCAAGTTCGAATGCTCATTGGGAAGAAAAAGATACTCCCAAATTATGTGGATAGAGAATATAGGTTCTTAAAGTTGCATTGACATTTAGAGTACAAAAGTATTCATCAAAACCCAAATCCTCTTGTAATGAAGGCAACTATTTGCATTTCATAGTGCACACATGGTCCAAAGTCTTTCTTGTCTAAGCGAGAAATAAATTGAACATGGTGAGCCAATTAGAGAGAAACAACCTGAATATGTATTGTTCTGACAATATTTTTCTCATGACAGTTCTGCTTATCCTGTTCAGTGTCTTTCAGACATTTGTTATTCAGAGTCAAGCGAAAGCCACTGGCCAGTTCCTAAATGTCATGGTTTTAAGGTGCCTGTCAAAAAATGAAGTTGTTACCTTATTTTTTACAAGGACACTTTGTAATGCAAAAGGGCAAAATACCATATTCTCCCAGGAAATATATGGTAAAGAGGATAAACCCAGATTTTTCTTTTTAAGTTAGATAACATCCCTCTTCACAAAGAAAAAGCTGATGTCACCTCCACACTACCTTTCAGACATTTAATGAGAGCCATGTTATCCCAGAGAGTAAAAGGCAAATATCAACTACTTCCTGATGGAGGGGCAAAGAAAGGCCAAGCAGGACCTCCTACCACCACCTTTTGAAGAATCTGCTATTATTTTAACCTCCAAAGGGCAGTCTGTCTTCAAGCACTTAACAGTATATATAAGAGAAGAGCCCAGGTCTGACTTGTCAGTCACTAGGCTAGGTTCTCCTTGAAAGTCCCCTGTCTCCAGGCAATGACAGGTAATCTATGCAACAGGTAGAGTGTCCTGGGAAAGCAGAAAACCTGGGCTTGGGCTGCACATTAGGGCTGGCTGGAATGGCCCTTGGGGGCCAAGGGAGGTGGGAAAGCCAAGGGAGAACCAAGGGAGAACCAAGCCAAGGGAGAACCAAGGGAGGTGGGAAAGCCAAGATCAGACTCAGCAGCAGCACCCATGGGAAAGAACTGAGCAAGGGGGGGAAAAACAAATATAAGCCATGGAAGGCCACTGCAGGCACCAAGAGGAGAGCGGTTTTGGAATTAGGTGATTAAAATCTAGAGAAGCTCCTGAGAAGCCAGGGTGCCTGTTTTCAGTACCTTTACTGGGTCACTGTGGCCTCTCCTGAGATCTCAAAGGAGTTGCAGAGGGAGCTGAGGTAATCAGAACAAGTGGGCCCAAATCAAACAACACTGGCCCCGCTGGCATCTGCTAGTAATTGGCCTTGATTTTGTGGCAACTGTAAATTCAGTAGGACATTAACAAGCACTTTTTAAAGACACTGAATTTAGGCATAGTTAAGTGATAAAACCATCATTTTACATCTTGTAGAAGGACCAAGAAATATGCATTTTTACTGCAAAGCAAAGCAGAGCAGAGCTTGTGTAAATAAAATAGGAAGGCATCGAGGCCACAGTAGATACCAGTAAGCCCTGCCATGGTGACCAGTTTGGTCTCCGGGGCCTGTTAGGGTGCCCTGGAAATGAGCCAGGAGGAATTGGAATCTGCTTGAACTGATGGTTTTCTCACCTGCCAGAAGCATTCCTCTCACTGCAAGTTTCTCACCTGCCCCCTAGGTTTGGAAGGAAGCAGGACAAACTGATTCGGTCCAGCATTCTAAGGGATGCAGTGCAAGACGGCCCTGGGAATGCGCTTAAAACAACCGCTGCCGAGATTTGTGAGATTGTGACAAGTGGTAGTTAATTTTGACATTTGCTGCCTGTTTGTGGATCCCATTTAATTCTCAGCACAATTTATTCATCTCTCTATCTGGGATACATGGCTTCCTTTTTAGTTAAAAATACATTTAAAATATGTATTTTAAGAATACATTTAATTGAAAGCATACATTCACTTAATAAGTAAACAATAAAAAGAAAAAGTCAGAACAGTTGTGGCTGGGTTGAGAAGCAAGATAATCTCTCTCTCTCTCTCTCTCTCCCTCCCCCCCCCCTTTTTCTTCAACGTACCAAAGACAGTGGATTGATACTAATTCAAATCCAGGGCATATGTAAATAAATACAATCATAATGCAAAATGCTTTTCTTAAGACATTAAAGGAAATTTTAGCTATTGTGAAACTCAACAAAAGGATTTTTTTTTTTAATTTCCCATGTTATACGTACCAGCAAGCAAAGAACTGAAACTAGGGATTTATATACGCTAAAGCAACATCAGTGGAAAATCATATTTTGCTATGTGCACACAGACATTTGTTTAATTGTTTCCTCCGTTTAGCGTTTGGAACTCTATAGGACTGCCCGCAGAGATGGGATTATGGGGACATCTAAAACACTCACAGTGTATCTCTGTGCCACTCAACAAATGCCTGCTCCCTGAAAGCCCCTGAGGATGTGCAAAGAGGCTTCCAACAGATGTCTGCCCTTAAGGGAGTACACTTGGGAAAGATAATGAACATCATGAACGTCATGGATAGTTTACAAATATTAAATGATTTAACCCTCAGAAAAAGGAAACAATACTTAGGTAACATATATAATTACCCCAGTTTTAGAGAAGCAGCTTAGAGAAATGAAGTGATAAAAGTATCTAATAATAATAAATAGTACTGTCAGTAGTATTCATGATAAAAACTTAAAGTGTTACCATTCATCAGTCCCACACTACATGTTACCTGTCACGCTAAGTGGTTTATATATATATGATCTTCCCAGGCTCTCTGGGATTTACCACTCTTATTTGAATTGTATAGGTGAGGAAGTGGAAGGTTTCTGAGAACAGTGCTTCTCACAACTGAATCATCATCATTATACAAGTCTCAGATGGATCTGGGTAAAATTCAGCTTCTGATTTGCTAGGTCTGGTTGGGACCTGAAGTTTTAACAATATTCCACGTGAACTGATGCTGCTGGGCCACAGACCATAGAGCAGCGGGACCTGAGAGGTTCAGGAACTCAGTCAGGTACATGAAGTCGATTCTCAGTGGAGCAAAGATAAAACTGAGTTGTGTCTGGCTCCAGACTCCAAGTGCACATCTCGCTTCCATGCTGTGTCTTCCTCACGTCTAGCAGTACTGGTGGAGCAAATGAGATGTGCACGGGGGCAACTATGAGGCCGGGTACAAATTGCTGGATACTCTCAGACAGAGACGGAGAAGATGTCCTGTCCTGAATTGCCCCCACCACTAAGTGTTTTCTAGAGAAAGAAGGATGTCAGTGAGTTATTTCAACTGGGTAATCAGGGTGATTCCTTGGAAGAGGGAACACATAAACTGGATGGAGAAGACTGAGGATCAAATACATCTATAAGTATAAATACATACATACATACATACATATACATGTGATATATAATATAATATAATATAATATAATATAAGTGATATATAATATAAGTGATATATAATATAAGTGATATATAACATGAAATATCTATTTTTATGTATATTTTTTACTGCTAGGCAGAGGGAATAGTGTGCACAGATTCCATGCAGTTCAAGGCAGAAGTGGGGCAACCCAGCATTTGATCGGGCTCTGGCTGTACGGATCACACGATATTTTCACACACCCTGTTTTTTAGGAGGGTCATCTGAATGTAGGACACTGACTGGCTTATTGATCTGCTTTCAAGGTGTTCCTTTCTTATTTCCAGGGGCCTCAGAGCTCTTGATTTTAGGGCAACAGGAGCCCTGATCTAGTCAGCAGAATTTATTTGAATTGTTTGGTGCTCTTGCTTTCTATTTTATTTGGATTAAGTTACCTTTTATATTTGCCTCTAGGTAATTCAGCCTGACTTTCTCAGGGTTTATTAAGTTTTTTCTTCTACATTAAGTTTGGAAAAACACATTAGTTCCCATTTAAAGTCGTGGAAAACAAAACATGGTGGGTGATCCTAGAAGTTTGTAGGATGAGGTTCTACTTATTTATTGGCTGTATTCAATTATTTAAAACAAAACTAATAATATGCAACAAATTGAAAACTCATTTTATGTATTTGATACTGAGGACCATCGGAAATGGACTTAATTAATAAAATTGGGTTTTATGATAAAATCTCATTATTAAGTCATGATAATACATATTCATGTTGACATTTTTGAGAATTATTTAGAAATCTTAAAAAAATTTTTTTAATGTTTATTTATTTTTGGGAGAGAGAGAGAGACAGAGCACAATGGGGGAGGGGCAGAGATTGGGAGACACAGATTCCAAAGCAGGCTCCAGGCTCTGAGCTGTCAGCACAGAGCCTGGTGTGGGGCTTGAACCCACGAGCCGTGAGATCATGACCTGAGCTGAAGTCAGATGCTTAACTGACTGAGCCACCTAGGGGTTCCAAAAATCTTCTGATTATAGATATTTTGCTTGTAAATCTACCATTTAAGTCATTATTGGGTATGAAGTAGTATGCTGCATATCTATTTCAAAAACAAGCAATTGAAAGCATATACATTAATTTAAGGATAAACAGTCATAGAGATAAACAATGCTGGTAGGTATACTTCCCCAGAAGTTACTTTGATTAACCATGATATTTAGCCATGAAACTTCTGGAATTCAAGACCAAGAAGAAAATAAAATGTTATGCAGGGCTGCACTGATGGAGTTAGTGTAAGAAGGTCAACTTTTGGTGGGGTGGGGGAATCAATATTTCTCCTTTTCTAACTGAACAGATGGTTTCTGTTTGATTGCATGTTTTGTTTGTTTTCAGTTTTGCTCAGACAGGCCCCTAGGCAGAACTATCCCAACTCAGTGCTCATAAACAGGCTAGATCTTATGATCTTGACACTTTAAGTGATATTTACAAGTGAGAAGCTTTTTTGTTCATTTATTTCTCTTCTTACCTCTCAAGGCACTGCCATCAAATGGTATATGTAACACTTCTTTCAACGTCATGAACCTGAAGTTTATTGTACCTCTCCTCCCTCTACCTACAATTTAAGAGTAGTCAATACAACCTTCAGTCATTATCTGACATTTAGGGTGAAGTGCTGATACGCCTGTATTTGTGTGTATGTGCACACACTAGTAATGACATACTGCACGAGTCATTACACCGAAAATTGATCACTGTGACCCTGTCTCTCATATTTGCTTTTGCTTTTGACAGAAATGACAGTTAGACTAGATCTCAATAATTTAGTTTTTCACCATTTTTTCAAAGATGGCTGACGCCAAGTAAGAGTTGTCCGTATCTATTGTTGTAATTTAAAAGAATCTATGTGATCTTTGACAAGAATAATTTTCCCAGCTTGAGAATAAGAATACACGGTGCAGCCCACAGGAAAAGCCCGACAAACCCTCTCATCTGAAACACATGAAAACATGAGGAGGCATTCATGTTAGGTAATTATTTTCAGAGCAGTTTCCAGGGGACTTCATAAAACCATTGACTTAATAATGAAATATTGACCCTTTTTTCCCAGTGAAAACTCCATTCATTTGAGCATCCTGTCGCTCAAACCCTGTAAATCTTTTCCTAGTCATTTTCGGCGTAAGCTGCAGATTGTCAACAGCAGCAAAAAGAACACACCCCTCCCCCATTCAGAAAAACTGCCCTTTGGCCCACATTTTATGTCATTTAGTTGTTTACTAGATTCATTAACTGGCAGTGGCCCTTCCAGATACTCATTAGAATAAGATTCCATTATAATTTATAGATTATATGTCACTCCTCCCCCTCAGCTGAAAAAGGGCACACATATTTCAAAAATCACTTTTGATTCTTGAAATTTAAACATTTCTCCCAATGACATCTATTTTAATGCACATGATTTAAAACATGAGCTTTTTTTTTTTTTTTTTTTTTTTTTTTTTTTTTTTTTCTTCAACGTTTATTTATTTTTGGGACAGAGAGAGACAGAGCATGAACGGGGGAGGGGCAGAGAGAGAGGGAGTCACAGAGTCGGAAACAGGCTCCAGGCTCTGAGCCATCAGCCCAGAGCCCGACGCGGGGCTCGAACTCACGGACCGCGAGATCGTGACCTGGCTGAAGTCGGACGCTTAACCGACTGCGCCACCCAGGCGCCCCAAAATATGAGCTTTTAATATAAAAAAGATAAAATTTGAAAAGAAGATCGCAATCTCTGGGGCACCTGAGTGACTGGGTCGGTTAAGCCTCCGACTTCAGCCCAGGCCCTGATCTCCCAGTTCCTGGGTTTGAGCCCCATATCTGGCTCTGTGCTGCTTCGGATTCTGTGCCTTCCTCTCTGTCTTCCCCTCCCCTCTCACACTCTGTCTCTCTCTTTCTCTAAAATAAATAAACATTAAAAGAAATTTTTTTAGGGGCACCTGGGTGGCTCAGTTGGTTAAGCGTCCAATTTCAGCTCAGGTTATGATCTCACAGTTCATGGTTTTGAGCCCCGCATCAGGGTCTGTGCAGACAACTCAGGGCCCGAAGCCTGCTTCAGATTCTGTGTCTCCCTCTCTCTCTGGCCCTCCCCTACTCTTGCTCTGTCTCTGTCTCTCAAAAATAAATAAATCTATTTTAATAAATAAATAAATCTATTTTAATCTATAAAATTAAAAGTTTTTTTTTAAAAAAGCTAGCAATCTTTACGTTTTTATATGGCTCTTGCTTTTGGGGATGTTTCTAGGAGTTATGGCACTTAGGTGGGTACAGAATTCTTTCTGAAGTCCTTGTTTTTCTTATATAGAAATTGGAAGGGGGGATGGCAGAAAGAGCCATACATTGTTGTTCACAAAACCTATATCCTGGTCTTATTTTTATTTGTTGTCAACAATATGGCTTGGGCATCCCATGCCAACTCTCAAGGTCTTAGCTTTCCCATCTATGAAATGGGAACAATAACACCAACCGTCAACCTCAACATTTAGGATTTAAATCTTAACTAATACATCAGAAAATTACTTTTCAGGCCTTGAATTATTTATTGAATTTTATGACCTTAGATTTGCTGATCTACAGGATTTAATGTTTAGATATAGGGGAAAATTATATGAACTCCTAGGCTGAATGAATTCTGCCATTAACGCTTCAGGCTGCCATCTGATATTTGAGGTTTTTGTCTTTCTCAGTATATATCACAGGTAGGGAAAAAGGCTTCCATATAAAAGGGCAGTCAGAGTACAGTAAAAGGAAGAGTTGAGTCCTTCATGTTTACAAATATGCCTAGGGCTGAAGAGCTCAGGCTTTTAAGAAGATGGGGCCACCAAGCAAAGTGGTAAGTCCTCAGAGAAGTGGTCAAAATGGGCCTCTCTTGAGAGAGACTAATACCATATGTGAAGGAGAAACTGGAAGGGTAAGAGGAAACTTGAAGGATGTGTGGACAACAGGGGGAAGAGCATCCAAGGGAAAGCAGCTTGTGCAAAGGCCCTGTGCTGGGAGTGATTTGGCTCATTTGAGAACCTGAAGGATAGACAGGGTGGCTAGAACACAGTGAG
Organism: Lynx canadensis; assembly: GCF_007474595.2. Classification (NCBI taxonomy): domain Eukaryota; kingdom Metazoa; phylum Chordata; class Mammalia; order Carnivora; family Felidae; genus Lynx; species Lynx canadensis. The sequence continues at coordinate 46,218,587 of NC_044313.2, read as the reverse complement.
GGAACAGTGAGTAGGAAGAGATAATGTTTTAAAGGCAGGGAAGAGATTTTCTTTTTTCTTCAAACACATTTCCTAGCTTTAATCTCAGACTTATTATTTAGAAGAATTATTAAAGCCTTCTGCAAATAATTGGACACTGTAAGTTTAATTTGTAAAACTAGGTTCAAGAATACTGTTCTCTCTGATTTGAATAGATCTGCTTGAACTCAGTTTTTCTAATTTTGTCCAACTATTAGCTCTGGAATATGGTACATTAAAAATAGTTTGTATTGCTCTATTTCTGATAACACCGAGGTCAATATTGTTAGAACTCATGGAAAGAGGAGAGTGAGGTGATGACTCAAATAGCATTAGTCCTTTTGGCCAATGTACTACATTGCTAAGGCTGTCTCTAAACAGAGAAAAATTAATAAGGGGACTGGATGAATTAGGTGCTAAACCTACCTTGACTTTCTGTATCGCAATTATACTGTTAAAACATATACTCCAAGTATTAGGAAGCTTGAGACAACAGAAGATGAGGACAAAAAACTTTCTATTGCCAAAGAGGAATGTCTATGTCCTCTGACAAATTAATCGGTACAACAAAGAGAAAATAATTCAATAGCAACAATAATGATACAAGCCAGTGGAGTGGAAAGAGACTGGCTCAGGCAAGTTAAATGACATTGTCAGGGTCTCACTGTAAGTTCATGGCAAAGCAAGTCCTCTGTGCATTGTGTCTTCACCACATTACATAACTTGTGAATTCCACCTCAGGTGCTCAGAGGTAATGCTCATCAAAGTGACAGTGACAGACTTTTAAAGGTTTCACATCTCTCTTGATGCATCCTGGGCTTGGAGTACTGCAGTTACCTTGGGAGACATGCAAAGCAGATATTGATTGCCCAATTGAGAGACAAGGAAGTAACGACTTGGCGAGGTAAAGTGACCTGACTGATGTTACACACTCAATGAGACAGTGGAGTGGAATACTGTATTCTGCCTTCTAAGGATTTTTTTCTTATGAATATTTTGGTCTTTTTTTAAATTTTTTTTAAGTTTATTTATTGATTTTGAGAGAGAGAGCATGTGGAGGAGGGGAGAGAGAGGGAGAGAAAGAGAGAATCCCAAGCAGGCTCCACACTGTCAGCACAGAGCCTGACCCCAGCCTCGAACTCATGAACCGTGAGATGATAACCTGAGCTGAAATCAGGAGTCAGATGCTTAGCCAACTGAGCCACCCAGGTGCCCCTCTTAGGAATATTTTGACTATAAAAATTGTCATTAATTATGTGAGCTTAGGAATTTGTCGATTTAGCAGTCAATCTGGTCTGTTTTACGTTGAGACCAGTACCTTGTTTATCTTTCGAAGAATAAATTGAAATGTTTTCTCCTATGACATCTAACATGTAATTAATTTTCATGGACATTTCATTTCCAGAATTCAAATCAGAATGTTCTTCTTACCATTATTATTATTATTTTTACATCTAAGATATAGCTAAATCCTCCTTATTTCTCTTTTTTTTTTAATGTTTATTTTATTTTTGAGACAGAGAGAGACAGAGCATGAGCGGGGGAGGGGCAGAGAGAGAGAGAAACAGAATCGGAAGCAGGCTCCAGGCTCTGAGCTGTCAGCACAGAGCCCCACGCGGGGCTCAAACTCATCAGCTGTGAGATCATGACCTGAGTGAAATTGGATGCTCAACCAGCTAACTGTCCACCCAGGCGCCCCTCAGTCTCTTTTTCTTTTGACTGTACGTCAATTTTAGAGGATCATAACAAGGAATAGCTCTGAGAAAGCGCCTTAGATAGTGGTTGACGGAAACATGCAAGGGTAATAGAGGTGAACAATTAAAATTGGAACCTCACGGATACGAACTATACTTTTTAAAGGCTCATTAGCCTTTCCATCTCTAAGTGTCTTAAACAAGAGTTCTCTTCTTGAAGTATGTGCACCATGGGTAGGATGCAGAAGTAATTTACCCTACTAGAAGGGCATAGTGGTGATGAAATATGTTTTTCTAGTAGATGCCCTTGAGTCTAAGTCCTGCGTCTGTCACTTACAAACTAGTGAGTGATTGGGTGAAAGTTAAATGTCATCTGTATGGCAGTTAACTCATCTGTAAAATGGGAACAATGATTATAGAGCTCCATGATTGACTTCTGTCAACACTAGATACTTACAATTATGATCCTGTATTTATAACTGTTAGATGCTGAGTGCTTACCTTCTGCGAGGCAATCTGAATGGAGCTGGGATTCAATGGGGAATAAGAAATAAGGTCCCTCTCCTCATGAATCTTATACAGTAGTAGGGTACACAAATTAAATTTTAAAAAAGCAAAATAATAGTGAATTTTGCATTGTTCTGGGAAGGAAACTATCAGGTACTATTATAGAGAACAGAAAGTAGTTAGAGAGAGTGTGCTCAGGGAAAGCTAATTGAGAGGATATTCGAGACCAACCCCTAAAAGAGGACATGCCAGGGATCAAACATCGTAGGCAAGGCTGTTCCAGCTTAGGGCATAGCCTATGCAAGGGCTTGAGATATGATTAGAAGTTTATTCTCCCTCAGTCTCTATCTACACTGTGTAATGTGTGTGCTGTGTCTGGGCACAGATTCTATATTTGTGGACATATGAAGCATGGGGTCATTCCCATGATCATCAGTCTCTCCATCCACCGAAAAGTGCCTGTCATGTATTATAGCAACACTTTACTCCTAACATTAGAGAAGATTTATTAAAAATAACTTTATTGGGGCACCTGGGGGGCTCAGTTGGTTAAACGTCGGAGTTCGACTCAGGTCATGGTCTCACAGCTCGTGAGTTTGAGCCCCGTGTGGGGCCCTGTGCTGACAGCTCAGAGCCTGGAGCCTGCTTTGGATTCTGCCTCCCTCTCTGCCCCTACCTCCCCCTCGAAAATAAATAAATGTTAAAAAATAATTTTATGGAGGTATGATTGATATATAAAAACTACACATATTTAGTTTACAATTTGATGAGTTTGGTAGAGAGGATTTAAGCCTGTAAACTCCGAAAGAATGAATAAAGTAATGGAAAGTTTTAAAAATCTTAACTACCCTTCTCAGAAAGCTTTTTACACTGGTGGAAGGACCTTCAGTTTTTGGTCTGATAATTGATGAAAAATAATATAAAGATGAAAAAGAACCATTGCTCTGGGACAAGATGGTCTTTTTCTGAAAGCCTAATATTGAAGGCTATATAAGTATTATCTTTGTGTTCTAAAATTCAGATGGGTTTGCTTAAGACTGACATTTTCTTAAGGAGTTCATGGTTATAATTCAGCCCTCTTCAAGTGAATAATGGATGTGCCCTTGGCAGACAAGATCAACTAGTTCGTGAAATGGATCAATTTAGCACTAGAGGTTATCTTTTTACACAATGACAGGTAGTTAAATTTACAAAATTGTTACTATTACAAAGTTATAATTCATTTCTTGATGAAAATTTCAGGAATATGTTGGCTGCTCTTAAAGAAGGAGATAAGACAAAATGAAATCCAACATTTTATTGATTTATTCTTTTATTCATTCATTTATTCTTTTGTGATTTTATTCAGTGGCATTTGCTAAGCATCTGTTCCAGGAAAGCTTTTCAGACACATGTTTAGGTGATGATACGATGATAGTAACAGCACAAGAGAGAAAAAGTTATGTACGTTCAGAGTGGTACTGTATTTCAAGGAGGGAAATGTTATTTATTGCTGAGAGTTTATAGAAAAATTTAGAAAATCTGGGAGCTGATAAAGTTCATGTCATACAGATAAGGTGAAGATACTTTTTTGCACACATGGAACTTCAAAGTTGGAAATGGGAATAAGTGACTATGTCTGATCTGAAAAGGCCACATTTTTACTTAGAGTGGTATATGGTGTATCTGGAGGGAAATAATAGGAGATGGGAAAACAAAGGTATAATCATATTAGGGATGGTCCCTATAATAGGGATCCTTGTCTTAGAGGACAAGTTCAGGCAGTTTTTAGAATTCAGTCTAACAACGATGGAAGGTTTATTGTAAGAAAAAATTTTCAGAGTAATAAGACTGTCTACCAATTACTGCAGTAATAAGGTCCAAAGGAAAGCATTTCCAAATTAGATATGTCCTTTTTATTTGCATTGAACCACACTTCATTACCTATATATCAAACACGTGGCAGGTTTACAATTTATTTAATAGTGGCATGTAAGCATACAGCAGTTGAAAGAAACCAACCGTGGTTTAGAAAATGCTTTGCTTTTTATTTATGTTTTCAGACATATTTATAAATAATAAATTAGCACTCCATTAAGAATATGGTAGATCACGCTTTGATGGGGAGGGTAAAGGGAAGGAACTGGACCTCAATAAACAAAGGACTGAGCTGGGTAGAGAAAAAAAACAGTCTTCGTCAATTAGAATAGAGTCGTCGATATTCTTTGGTGGACAATGTGTAATAAAAAATGTGTCTTCAGTTTGTGCTAGCTGCTGAGTTGTCTGGCTGGGTCACAGCAAAGGAAATATGGCCTTCTTCACTGTGTCCCCGTTTTAGTTACTACTGCGACATAACAAATTGCTCCAAAACTGAGTGTGTGAAACAGCGACTTTTACTTTGTTCGCGCTTTTGCGAATTATGAACTCAGGAGGGGCCCGAGTGGGCAGTTCTCTCCTGGGATTCCTTGTGTAGTTGCAGGCAGATATGGTCTGGCCTGCTGTTACCTGAAGGTATGGTTGGATTGGAAATCTAAGATGGCTGGCTCAGGTGGCTGGCAGGTGATGCCAGCCATCAGCTGGGAGCTCAGCTCGTGCTGTCAACCAAAACACCTCCATGTGGCCGCCTCAGTTTGGTAGTCTTAAAGTAATCAGACTTCTTATATGGAGATTGGCTTCCCCTGAGCAAGCATCCCAAGAGAACCAGGGGAAGGGAATGGCCCTGTCACACCAGGCCCGGGAATCCACCCAGTATCAAGCCTTCCTACTCTGTTGTTAAGCGAAGTCACAGCCCACTCAAAGGGAGAGGGAAAATAAATCCCAGTTCCTAATGAGAACAGTATTGAAGAATTCGTGGCCATTAAAAAATCTGCAACAGTCCTCATCTTTACCACACAAAAGCTGATCATTTCCTGAGTAGATTTGGTTTAAATATTTAAAGTGAAAGCCAACTAATTTATTCCAGTACAAGTTCTTTGAAATACAGATTTTCAATAGTTGCTTTGTATCTACACCGATGACTAAAATTAGAAATAGACCACAGTTCATTAACTCAAAGATACAATCAATTTTATGGCACAATATTGTTTTATTTACCACTAAGAGAGAAACAGTCCCGCTCACCTGTTATGAAACTAACTCCAAAGTGCTGATACATGCAAAAATACTACTTTACAGTGGGTGAAACCATATTCTAAGTTTCAGAAATAGATCCATGAACTCTTTTTCTTTTTTTTAAGATATAATTCACTTACCACAAAGTTGACCCTTTGGAAGTATACAAAGTATCAGTGCTTTTCGTATGTTCATAAAATGATACAATCATCAAAACTACCTAATTCCAAAACACTTCTTGTCACCCTCACCCAAAAAACCCCATACCCATTAGCAGTCACTTTCAATTCCCCTCTCCTTCTAGCTTCTAACAACCAGGAATCTATTTTCTGCTTGTGCCTTTGCCTTTCCTGAACATTACACATATATTGACTCATATAATGTAGTCTTTCCTGTCTGGCTTCTTTTACTTACCATAATGTTTCAAGACTCACTCTGTTGCAGCATGTACTTTATACTCTTGTCTTTGTTATCAATGTTTCCATTAAGAAATGGTCCTCAGTGAATACATTTAGAATGCAATAATGAATAAGAGGATTGCACACGTCCACATTGAGTAATTGCTCATAAAACTTTATCTAGGTGGAAAGACAAGAAGGAAATAACCTTTATAACCTGATTAGGCAACAGAAAGCTGACATTTTGAGGGCTTTGAAAGTTTGATTTACAAGGCTGTGGTGTGCTTCAGAAACATGATTGGAAAGGCTGCATGTCTGCAGCCCTGGGTGAGTCAGCTGAGCCGAGCACTGAGGAAAGAGATGAGCTCCCCCTTGCACACAGGAGGAGACTGAGATTAGAAAGATTTGAGAGTAGATCCCGCTTAGTCTCTGAAGACCAGTGATCAGATCAGTGTCTGGGATCCAATATTTACAAGGGCACAGAAGGGTAGAGGTGGGAGAGATGGAAAGAAAGGAGGTAAAAGGAAGAAACGGGGATGGAGGAAGAAATGATTTTATCAAATGACATCTGTTTGGTTCTGCTACCTTCATTCAAAAGAAGCTTAACTTGGGAGGAAAGGAGGCTGAGAAAGCTATGATAAAAAATGCACTTAATACAACTGGAATGAGCAGGACTCAAGCTGAACGTGTATGTCTCTGAACCTGTTGTCGTCAGACATCAAATAAGGGGATCAACAACCAGAAAGGTCCAGACCAACTGATATTTACTTGCTCCACTTACTGATTGTCATTCCCCTAGAAAACTCCTCCCTAGTCTTTAGACTCTGAGCATCCCTTATCAGGAAACTCTGGCATCTCTCTAAGTTCTCAGCCACCAAGCATTTCCTCTGTGAACAACTTTTTGGGAATGAATCCTTTACCAAATTGTAAGATGTTCCAGGGCAAGGAAAAGGCTATTTCTCTTTGCGTCTTTGGGTTCTGATCATTGTTTGGCTAGGTAGGTATTTGGGTGGTATGAATACAGAGAATTAAAGGTAGGTCCTTGGCCCACCAGAAAGTCTATATTGTAGGTTTTATGGAATAAAGCCTTAAATTCTGTTGTGACAGTAAATAAAAAGGAAGTTAAGTATGTGTCAAGAAGAAATAAACAGAGAAGAAAGGTAGAGTACATAGCTCAGTTCCACATAATAGGAGGAAAAGTATTCTATTAATCAAAATGAAATCATGAAGAGAAATGAGTCCAGGGTGATGCTCCCCTAGATTGGTTCAGGAATTACCAGTGTGATTTTAGGGTTCATGTGAATAATCTTTTTTTTGAAGTATAGTTGACATACAACATCATATTCATTTCAAGCGTACAACATAGTGACTCAACAGCTCTATATGCTATGTTACGACCATTTTTTACATGTTAACAGTTGTGTATTAATGTGTTATGGAAAAATAACATCTCAAATTTGTGATACTATAATATCTTATATATTTTACTTCTTATGTTTCTTAGGAGTAGGCAAATAAAAACAGGGAGTTACTTTCAATTCAATTTAAGGAAAGATACTATATTAATAATGAATAGATATGGATAAAATCATAAAGAGAAGAAGGCATAAAGTGTGGACATAAAAGTAAAGATTCTCCAGAGAAACAGAACCAAAAGGATGTGTGTGTGTGTGCGCGCGTGTGTAGAGGTTTGTTTTATGGAATTAGTTCATGTGATTGTGGGGGCTGACAACTCCAGAATATATGGCAATCCAGTAGGTTGGAAACTCAGGCAGGATTTCTGTATTACAGTCTTGAGGCAGAATTCCTTCTTTTGGGAAACTTCAGTTTTTACTTTTAAGGCCTTCAACTGATTGGATTGAGCCTCACCCCCCATGATCAAGGATAATCCCCTTTATTTAAGTCAACTGTTGGTGAATATTAATCACATCTACAAAAACAGCAACATCCAAACTAGTGTTTGACCAAACAACTGGGCACCATAGCCTTGCCAACTTGACAAAAAAAATAACCATCACTGTGGGAAACATTCACAGTGAATTTGGATTTACAAATGTTGATTTACATGTAATGGTGGATCATAAGGTGGGAAATGTTCAACAGAGTTTTAGAAATGAAAGTGATTCATGAGCAATCAATTTCCCTTCATATATTCACCCATTTTTATTCAGAAAACCACTTAGTCTGGAAATTTTCCTTCATACAGTTGCATGTGCTATTGTTAACGGAAGAAGTATTTCAAGGGCTTTCCTGTTAGGCTCATTTTATAGAGCTCTGTTGCAGCATTACATGGTAAATGTCTACCATAAAGGTTTGCTAGTGATTACTCTTAATTTGTATTCAGATGAAAGCAAAGAGAAGGAAAAATACACAAGCAGGAGTCTTGTAATTATGCTACATAAAATTATTAGGCAATTTAGAAAATTGTTAGTGGGAAACTGCCCATCATGCATAAAAATAATTTTGATTTTGATGTACAACATTTAATGTAAGAATGATTGTATGGAAACCACACTATTATTTTTTCCCGTAATTATTCAAGCACATTTGAATTTGCTTTAAAGAAAGTGATATCTTTCTAAAGTTGAGCCTTTCCTGTCAAGAGAATACTTGTTTTGGCTCTATGATGAAGTCCATTTTGCAAGGCTTGCTGTGAACTGTAAAATTGTTAGAACAAGAAAGAACAATTAATATCTGTCCTTTTTTCTCCCTAGATCATAACTAAAAAGAAAAAAAAAAACAAACCAAAAACAAAACAAACAACAACAACAAAAAACACCAAAACAAAAAGAAAAAGAAAACAAAAACAAAAGTGAGATTTTTCTTGCAAACTGAAGTATATGTGTTGTAGGCACATTCAGGTAATTTGTGGGTTTATCTATTTTCTTCAATATAGAAATACTCTTAGCTAGTATTTTTGGTATACGGTTGTTTATGTAGATAATTGTCAATATGCTGACAAATATGTTCTATTAAAAGATCATGAATATGTTGCCTCTCAGTTTCTGTATTAGATGGTTTCTTGCAATTTTTTTAGCTACAGTCAATATTTAATCAGAGAGCATCTTTCAAGGGTTCAAAGTGTACTACATTGGCTGTTGAATGTGGTTAATATGCATAAATCTATTACAAATCGATGTTCAGTAGTATTTTAAGAACTATTAAACATAGTTTTCAGGATAAAGTTCAAGCTCTTTAGTATGGCGCATCAAGTTGACCTATTTTGGAATGCTTGTCCTAAATTTGAGCTTCCTCATGGGGAAATTAGCTTTGCCCTTTAACTCCTATCTACACCATATAATTCTCTACCTTGTAGCATAACAAAGAGGAGCAAAGAAGGATAGTACCACTGTGACAGATTCCCTCACACAGTAGTTTGAACTGTGAGACCAAGAAATTGAAGTCAATATGTGTAGGATGCCACCTGTAAGGGTTGGTAGACATGTCAGTTCACGTGTAAGTATTAAAAGGTTGTCCTTTCAAAAGAGAGTGGAGAGAGAAGAAAGAGATAAGGGCCATCTAAGTCGGTTTCTTTGGGGCCCAAATGGTAAGACACCTCCCATTTGTTTGACTTGGCAAGGTGAAATTCTTTGATTTCAATGGGAAACATATAAAGCTCTTTATGTTTTAATCTTGATTTGTCTTCTCAGCTTAATGTATCAGTATCCTTTATGTACTGCCTCCAGCACACCCTGACCTTCTCAGGGGTCCCTGAATGAATTTAGTTCTTTCACCTCTACGTGGCATTGCATAGGGAAGGATGTCTTGAGTGCAATGGGTGTTATAGGAGAGTCAGATCTAAATTCACCCCCAAACCCGGTGATTGGTAGGCTGTATGATTGTATGCACATTACTTTAATCCTCAGATTTCTCATGTCTAAACTTGAGAAAATAACACTTAACTTGGAGAGTTTCCAGGATAATTAAATGAGATATTATCTTCATAGTCCCCATAGTGGTGCCCAACACTCTAATAATCAGTGGTTTCTAGTCTCATTTTTGCCTCTTTGAGGCAGATTTCAGTTCATCTTTAAAGATCAATTCAATCCTTCCCTGATGCAGTCTTCAGAGTCCTTCATTCTTTCCCCTCAGCTCTCAAAAAACCCAATTATAAATATTTATATGTTTGGTTGCATCATAGTTATCTGTTTACAGATTTCTCCAGAATTAAAATAGCAAATTTTCCTGGTTCTCTGCAAATATAGGTAAAGGAGGCTTACAAAACTGTAGTGCCCAGAAGCAGACCTGTTTCAATCAGAGATGGCCTAAGAAAGTGATGCTTGAGTTGAGAGCCAAGGATTACATAGTGACAAGGAAGAAGAGAACAATATTCTAAGAAAAATACATGGAAATGCATTTCAGGGAAACATGTACAAGGAAAGAACATAGTGAAAATAAGTCTCTGAAAGGAAGGTCACAGCAGCTAAGAACAGGTTGTTGACCTAGGTAGTGGCAGGACCTTGTGAGGCACGTTGAACCGTGTTTGTTTCACTCTAAAAATAAGGGTAATCGTATTGCTTACCGAGTACATCTTAGATGCCAGAATATCTTTGAAGCCTTCAAATATATTAGCTTATGCAATTATCAACAGCCCTCTAAGGTGGATGCTACTATCACCTGGGTTTTACCCAAGGGGAACCTGAGGCACAGGCATGTAAAGTAACACCCGTGGTATTTACAGGGAATTGTGGAAACGATGCAGACTCACACAGTCAGGCTCCAGTCTGGCTGCCCAGTAGAGAACTGCTTGCAAGGGGCCAGAGGGAACACTGGTGGACAAGCTGGTCTGATAACTGTAGAAGTCTGAATGATCAGTGCTGGTAGTTTAGACTGGAAGTCTTAGCACTACTTTGTGAAAGACAATTTCAATTCAACCAGAACACCTTGAAGTGAAGGCTTTGAATTGTAAAGAAGGTTGTAAATTGCTATCAGGATTAGTCATTTTAGTGATTGAAACATTTCAGGGCCGATATGCCATGCCACACCTCTACAGAAGGAACTATTTGAGAGAAATGACTGCCAATTTCTACAGCATATGGGTCTAAAATATGGATTTAAAAGAAAAGGCAATCCACCCTATCCCAAGTGGGGCCTAATAGAGTTTATGAACAGCCACATTTGGGGAGGATCTTTTAAACTTAATTAGCTCTTGCATGTGAACTAGCAAGAGCAAATCAATCTCAGGTTAGATATTTGAGAAGCTTTGTATTAATATGGAAAATTTGACTCTATATTCCAGAGATATAGTGGACACCATAACTGAAAGGTATTGATGTATGCAAGTCAGAAGACAGTGTAGGAATGTTATGTTTGTATTATTCATTGGGAGCATTTGTGTTTTGCAGATTAATGTTGTTGGTGGAAAAAGTTATAATGTTGACAGTATGCTTAATGCTTTTATTCCTATCTTTAATTTATGAAAAAAACTCAACTTTAAAGACTTTAAAATGCAGTCAGATGTTTAAGCTTAATGAACTCTCCCCAGAGATTTACTGAACTTCTTCTTTAGATGAAAAATAATTTCTGTAATCAGTGGTCTCTGAAAAACCAAACCAATTAATTTGTGCATTTTTATGGATATAATTAGGGAGCCGAACACACTGAACTTGATACTTTAGAGGTAAGCTAAGAGCATCACTGATGTTTACAAGGAAGTACAAGTATTATGTCTTAAACTATCTATATTCCATTGTTGGACTACCCTGACTTTAATGAAATAATCTACTTTGAAAAAATGGAAACCCACTGATTTCCCATCATTATTTCAGAAAAGATCCATAGATGTTGATAATTTTTTTTCTAGTTTTAAGGTAAACTGGGATACCAAGAAGTCAGAGTGTCTGTGTATAATTAAAGTTGTATTTAAACATTTCACAAACACCTAACTGCATTTCCAAATTTAGAGCCTGGTTGGGTTTGGAATAATGCCTCTTCTTTGATCACATACCTAAATAAGGAAGTAGGAGCAACAAAGTCACTCCTACTTTTTAGATATTGATATGGAGGCTCAGAAAAACTAAATAACTTACTGTATTCATACTAGTTACTAAAGTTAACATTATTTCAATTAAATAACTTAGTAACTTAATAAAACTTATTAAAAATGTTTTGATTTTTTTCTTCTGTATAGAAAGTCATCAGCATTCAGTAATTTAACTGAGTATTTCTTTATTGTGGACTTAATATGGTTTTTTTAAATGTTTATTTATTGTTGAGAGAGAGAGACAGAGCACGAACAGGGGAGGAGCAGAGAGAGAGAGTCACAGAATCCGAAGCAGGCTTCAGGCTCTGAGCTGTCAGCACAGAAACCGATGTGGGGCTCAGACCCGTGAACCATGAGATCATGACCTAAGCCGAATTCAGACACTTAGCCAACTGAGCCACCCAGGTGCCCCACTATGTTCTTAAAGAAATATAATCCTTTTATGGAAACAGATACATTTTGAAATCATGTATTTGTATTTACATGTTGCTTCTATGAAAGAAATACATGCTCATCAAATAAAAGGTACAAATAGAGATTTAAAAACAAAAACAGAAACAAAAACAAAATGGCCGTATAGTTCTATCATCCAAACAGTAATAGTGTCTTACTTAATTTCCAACCTTGAACATGTTTGCCCTCAATTTTTCACTATATTTTGTGTTATTTTGGGTTTCCTTAGAGAGTTATAATATACCATCTATATGAAGATAATTTGTATGGCAAGTGACAGAAATTCAGCGCAAACTAATGAACTGATAGGAACTATTGGAGTATGTTGTTCTGTCGAGGTTCAATTCAGCAACTCGAAGTCTCCAAAGACTCATTTTCTTTTCATATTGTTTCTTTCTTTCTAAGCAAATGCCTTGCAAACTTGTTTCCATTTCTACTTCTCTCCTGGACAACTCGATAGAGGACATACTTATTGAAGTACTTGGCTGCAGTTGACTTATGACTCAGTCTTGGTTTCCGACTTGATTTGTGCATTTGTTTTCCAAGCTGACTTGAGTCCTTTTTGCCACTGGTCCTAGAAATAGGAGGAAACAATTCCTAGTGATCCTGTCTTGTTAAGTCTGTTGCACAATTTAAAACATTCAGTAATACCAGCTGTTCTTAGAAGAACAGAAGTCATAATTAGGGATGCAATGATTTCACACTAAACTGTAGTTATACAAGATGTAACTACATTTTAGTGTTCATCAATTTTTATTTCATACTGTATTTATCTTCAAGGAACAAATGAACCAAGTGCATTAGATTTAAGATACACAGCACTGAGTTTGCTTAACATACACTTTCTCATTTTTGCTGTAAAAAAATTATTCCATTTTTGTAAGCTCCCTATTAAAAAATAATTTCCTCCTCGATACTGTAGTGTCTGTTTGCTCAAGTCCAAATGATGCCAAATGATAAAGCTACCCTAGAAAACAGTTTGGCAGTTTATTAAAAAGTTAAACATATATTTACCCTGTGACCTCACAACCCCACTTCTAGGAAGTTACTCTAAAGAAATGAAATTTATGGGCATATATAAACCTGAACAGTAATGTTTATAAGCAGTCCAGTTGCCCCAAATTGGAAATAGCCCAAATGTCCTACAGGAGGTAAATGAATAAAACAAACTGTCATGTATATATAAAATATAATGCTACTTAGCAATAAAAAGGAACCATGTATATGCATACATATACATGTATGGATGAATCTAAGTGACAGTAACCATATTAAATACCTTGTGATTCCACTTACGACATTCTGAAAATGCAAGGGACAGATAAGAGACTGCTAGGGGTTGGGAGGGGGAGAGGGTGCAGTTGTTAAGGGGGCAACCTGAAGAAATTCTTTGTTGCCATGAGATTGTTTTGTATCCTGTTTGTGATGGTGGCCGTGAGGATCTTTGCATGTGTGAAAACCCATAAAAGTATACGCCAAAAAAAGTGAGTATTACTGTATATATATAAAAAAACCTCCAAGTTCTCACTACTTTCACTACTTCTATCACATGCAAATAAAATAAATATATAATAACACCTGCAACTTCTCTCTTCTCATTTCCCAAAGCTCTGAAGCCCAGTGTTAACAATATGCTTCATATTTCAGTTAAATGATGATTTTGATTCTTGCATGACACATATGATGGACTTGGGAACCAAGTTAAAGAAGGAGAAAATCAGTTCAGATGCTGTGTCAAGAGAAGTCAACATTATCATTCCATAGAAGGGAGCAGAGAAGGCTATGCGGTGACAATGATGTAATATTTGCAGGAAATATGGTGGCTTATGGGACTGGCCTAAATGGCAGATTATTAAAGTCTTTGTACTTGGTTACAAAAAAAAAAAGGGACAATTATATAAGAAATCTGGATCACCCACCAACAGATATAGAACTGAATTTTTGGACACTGTCCACCTATAAAAATTGGATTTCCCAAATGTTTCTGTAGTGCTTATTCACCTCTACTTGAGGTTTTATCATTCTGCTTATTTTTCTTTTCTTTTCATGGCCAGAAGTGAGGACGGTATTAAGGGCAGTGCTGCGTCCTAGTTCTGTGTCCACTTGGTCCTGTAAATTAGCAAGAACATGCCCATTATATACCAGCCCCCTGCTACCCGTGAGTAATGCTTTGTGACATCAGCATGGCTTTCAAACAGGACCTCCTTCTCCCTTTGGAGCACCTTTAAAGTTTCTGGAAAAGAGCATATAACACTGTCTTTGGAAACTGAGTTCCTTCTGAGTCTATCTTTTCGACTACTATCAGTTCAACTTCAAATATGTGCAAGGAATACATTAAGCCATTCTATCAAGCAGTTGCCTGTATTCCTTGCCTGAGCACCACGAGGAATTTCAACCACATTCACTTTTGAGGATAGAATTATTTAGAGGTTATGCATGATTCCTTGGCCAAATAACAGTGCTGCAGAGGATCTTCAGCTTGGCCCCATCCTTTCATTGTGCACCTGCAATTTCAATGCACTTCCTTAAGCATTGTGGAAATGTTGTTCATTTAATCAGCAAACGTTGGTTTTTGCCTATCCAGAATCAGACATAACTTAAGATATTCAAAGAACCTTTGGGGCGCCTGGGTGGCGCAGTCGGTTAAGCGTCGCGTCCGACTTCAGCCAGGTCACGATCTCGCGGTCCGGGAGTTCGAGCCCCGCGTCGGGCTCTGGGCTGATGGCTCAGAGCCTGGAGCCTGTTTCCGATTCTGTGTCTCCCTCTCTCTCTGCCCCTCCCCCGTTCATGCTCTGTCTCTCTCTGTCCCAAAAATAAATAAACGTTGGAAAAAAAAAAAAGATATTCAAAGAACCTTTATATGTGTGTTTTGGAAAAAAGAGATAGGAAAAGATGGGGGCGGAAGCAAAACATTGATGTCAAATATGTTTGATAAAACCTGGGTTAAGCAAACTTAAACAGGATTCTTGCCAGGGTGAATTTTGAGACCTCATAATGGTGCGTTTGCACTCTGACCTTGCAAGGCTGGACCCTAATGTGTGCTGGCTTTCAAGTCTCTCTGACTGTGGAAACCCCTGTCAGAGTTTCCCTGTTTGTTTGTTTGATTGATTGTTTATTTATTTTCTAGTTGTTAGAACAACTTGGTGGTCCTAGTGTTCTGCTCTAAACACTTTGGAAAATGCTTGTATGGATGATAGCAAAGAAAAGATTACCTTTCACATCTTAAATATTTAGTACTGACTGTTATTGATCATGCTGCATATGACCTCAGAGCCTGGGAAACTGAAAGCAGTGACTGAATTTGCCAAGCTTCTGAGTACATACATGTTTTTCTGAAGTATTGTTTGCAAATTGGAATTTAGCTGTGCCAGTGGTAATCCCCAGAGTATGTCAGAATCCTGGAAATGGTATGGATACCAATTTGTTGTAAAGTTTGGGGGAACTAGGTGATTAAGCCAGCTTTGCTACGTGGTAAATTATTTTCTCTGCTTGGGTAAAAATTGTCCATTAAAAATGGCAGATTTGCAGTCAGAATTTGGTGAGGATGGCCCATGCACTGGGTAAGTACATTCTTTGCCCTAACTAAGCTGAGTGTATGAATTGTGTCAGTTGTATATGGGTTGTTGGTAATTTGAAGAGAAGCCTAGTATGTGAATACAGTTTTCTTTCTGTTATCCTAGTGCATGTATCTGAGCTATATTTAGTGTCAGAAATGTAGTAGGTGCTTTTTGGTGAATGATTTCACTTTTTTTTCTTTTTTTTTAAATTTTTTTCAACGTTTATTTATTTTTGGGACAGAGAGAGACAGAGCATGAACGGGGGAGGGTCAGAGAGAGAGGGAGACACAGAATCTGAAACAGGCTCCAGGCTCTGAGCCATCAGCCCAGAGCCCGACGCGGGGCTCGAACTCACGGACCGCGAGATCGTGACCTGGCTGAAGTCGGACGCCCAACCGACTGCGCCACCCAGGCGCCCCATGATTTCACTTTTTAATTCTAGGTGAAGAATTTGTGCTGAAACACAATAGACTTGTGTTCAAAGAAAATAGATCACAGTTGCAGACTAAATCAATTTCTAGAAAGCGATGATGACTTATCATTTAATACTGTTTTTTTCTAATGTCTAAAACAAATATATGAAGTAAGTGTCAGTGTAGCACTGTATTCAATATAATGTCATGAATTTATACTATCTTAAAAAATGTCATTTTATTAATAAGCTGCCAGAATTCATCAGGCGGTCTGTAATCTGGTAGCATGCCAGCTTAAATTGTAATTATGTCATTATAATTACATATGGAAGATGATTCCCAAAAGAGAGCTGAGCTATATGTATTGTTATTGAAAGTGAATTTAGAGTACATAATTGATCGCATATTAATGTATTCTTGATATCCTTGGCTCATTCAGAAGATGTTAAAACCTTAATTGACAGACACATCAGAGCTGAAACATAGAGTGAATATTAAAATTTTCTTAATTTCGCCAAAATGTCAGTTTTTCCTCTGAATTCTATATGTGTGGACAAACACATATGCATAGTGACGAGTGTTCTGAAAGGTTCATGAAATCATAGTGGTGCTTAATTTTTATCTGTCTTTCAAGAGCTTTATTGAGATACAATTCACATACCATAAAATTTATCCCTTGTAAAGTGGACAATTTCAAGGTGTTCGTTGTATTCACAGCATAGTACAATCACTCACCACTATCTAATTTCAGAATGTTTTCATCTCTCCAAAAAGAAACCTCACATCCATTAGCAGTCACTCAACATCCCCTCATCCTCTCATCTCCTGGCGACCACAAATCTGCCCTCTGTATCTATGGATTTACCTCATCTGGACATTTCATATCAAAAAGATCCCACAACATATGGTCTTTTGTGTCTGACTTCTTAAATTAACATAATGTTTTCAAGTTTCATTCATATTTTGGCATAGATCAATACTTCATTAATTTTTATGGGTGAATAGCATTCCATTGTTGGGTATACAAAATTGTATCTATTCATTAGTTGAGGGACATTTGGGTTATGTCCACTTTTTGGCTATGGTGAATAATGCTTCTATGAACATTTGTGTGCAAGTTTTTACATGGACATATATTTTCAGTTCTTTGGGGCATACACACAGGAGTGGAATTGCTGAATCATATGGTCACTCTGTGTTTACCATTTTGAAGAACTGCCAACCTTTTTTGAGGCATATTTTTTTTTGCTGCATAATTTTACAAGCCCACTAGCAAAATGTGAGAGATTCAATTTCTCCATATATTCACCAACACTTGTTGCTGTCTAAGTTTTAGACAGTAATCATCCTATTGGCTGTGAAGTGGTTTTGATGTGCATTTCCTTAATGTCTGATGATGTTTAGCACATTTTCATGTGGTTATTGTCCCTCTGTGTATTTTCTTTGGAGGAATGTCTGTCTACTTAAGTTGTTTGTCCATTATCTAATTGGGTTTTTTGTCTTTTTATTGTTGTTATAAGAATTTTTTATGTATTCTGGGGGCACCTGGCTGATTTCAGTTGGTTAAGTGTCCACTCCTGGTTTTGGCTCAGGTCACCATCTCACACTTTGTGAGTTTGATCCCCACATCTGGCTTTGCCCTGACAGTGCACAGCCTGCCTGGTGTGTCTGTTTGTCTGTCTGTCTGTCTCTCAAAGTAAATAAATAAACTTAAAGAAGAAGATATTTTTTACATATTCTGGATTCACGTCCTTTATCAAATATATGATATGCAAATATTTCTCCCATTGGTGGGTTACCTTTTCAGTTTTTAAAATTATATCCTTTGAAGCACCAAAGTTTAAATTTTGACAAAGTTCAAACTACCTATTTCTTTTGTTGCTGTGCTTGCTGTTATTCCTAGTAAACCATCTAATCCAAAGCCACAAAGATTTTCTATGTTTTTTTGAAGAATTTTGTTGTTTTACCTCTTACATTTAGGTCTATGATCCATTTTGAGTTAACTTTTTATATGACGTGAGGTTAGGTTTCAAATTCATTTGTTTGCAAGTGGATATTAGTTTTCTACTTTCCCAGAACAATTTGTTGAAAGAACTGTTCCTTCCTCCATTGAATTGCCTTGTCACCTTTGCAGAAAATTGATTGACCATAAATGTGAAGATTTATCTTCAGACTCTCAACTCTGTTTCGTTGATCAACATATCTTTCCGTATATGAGTGCCATAAATTTTTATTATTTTCTTTGTTACTGCAACTTTGTAACAAAATTTTAAAATAGGAATGGTGAATCCTCCAACTTTGTTCTTTTTTTTTTTTTCTTTCAAAGATTGTTTTGGTTACTCTGGGTTCCTTGCATTCCTATATGTATTTTAAGGTTAACTTGTCAATTTCTGTTAACAAGTCCAGTTGGGATTGTGATAGGGATCATGCTGAATCTGTACATCAATTTGGAGATTTTTGCCATAATAACATTATTAAGACTTTTGTTTCATGAATGTAAAATATCATTCAATTTCTTTAGGTCTTCTTAAAAATTTTTTTAGGGGCGCCTGGGTGGCGCAGTCGGTTAAGCGTCCGACTTCAGCCAGGTCACGATCTCGCGGTCCGTGAGTTCGAGCCCCGCATCGGGCTCTGGGCTGATGGCTCAGAACCTGGAGCCTGCGTCCGATTCTGTGTCTCCCTCTCTCTCTGCCCCTCCCCTGTTCATGCTCTGTCTCTCTCTGTCCCAAAAATAAATAAACGTTGAAAAAAAAATTTAAAAAAAAAATTTTTTTTAACAATGTTATGTTGCAAAGTTGAAGTCTCATACTTCTTTTCTTAAATTTATTTCTAAGGATTTTATTTTTAATTATATTTTAAGTGGAATTATTGGAGTTCCCATCTCTCTGCTTACAGTACACATCTGTTCTTGCATGTTGTCCATTTTTCCCCATTAGAGTTATAAACAAATTAACCATAGTTATTTTAAGTTTCTGGTCTGATAATTCCAAAATCTCCGCTATATCTAAATCTGGTTCTGATGCTTGCTTTGTCTCTTCAGACTGTGCTTTTTCCTCTTACAATATTTCGTTTGGTGAAAGCCAGGCATAATGTATTGGATTATTGGATAAGAAGAACTGAGGAAACTGATCTTTCAGATCTGGCTAGGATTTAGGCTGCATTTACTGTTTGCTCTATCTGTGGTGTTGGAGACTAAAATTTCCTCCAGTGTCTTGTTTGGGTCTCCCATATTGTTTTCTGGGGCTTCCCTAGAAATTCCTTCATAAATAGGAACAGAGACTTGAATTTTGTCCAGCTCATAACTTGTTTCAGACATCCTTACTCCACCATTCTGGAAGCACTTCTGAGACTTGGCTACATAGAAACTAGCAGTCAAGTTAGTTTATAAAAGAGGACTAATTTTTGGCCTACTTGAAACATTTTAGTTAAATCAAAGTATTTAAAAAAATACTAGTAATATCTCCTCACTGAGGTAGCTATTTTAATATACTGGTGGTTATCTTCTTGCTCAAAATATATACAAATGTAGTGAGCATTTTTTTAAATAAAAAATAGACAATCTATATTATTCTGCAACTTGAATTTTTTACATAACAATAAATCATGGACATTCCTCCAGGGATATAAATACACTTACATAAATGTATGTGCTCATCAAATGTATGCTTCTAATCACTCCCATAATTCCATAGGATAGATCTGTCATTTCCTTTGTGAATAAGTATCTAGGTTTATAATAATTTTTTAAAACCACTAAAATAGTATGTAGTTTACATATTGTTTTATTCCTATGGGAGAAGTTCTTTATAGTGAGATTGGTGGATGAAATGTGTGGAACAATTCATACTCTAAAAATTCCTGAATCTGCAGTTTTGCACAACTCTACAAATCTGACACTAAAAAAATTTGTGTCTATTTTTATTTTTTAAGTTTATTTATTTATTTTTGAGAGAGAGAGAGAGAGAGAGGGAGGGAGGGAGGTCCAGGGAGAGAGAGAGAGAGAGAGAGACAGAGAATCCCAAGTGGGATCTGCACTGTCAGTGCAGAGCCACCAAATGGCTCAAGCTCAGGAACTCTGAGATCATAACCTGAGCTGAAATCAAGCATCAGTCACTTAACTAACTGAGCCACCCAGGCTCCCTTGTATCTATTTTCAATAATGCTTTTTTCTGTCTAAGATTAAGATTTTCTTATTTATCTTATTTAGCTCTTTACTGACAGTTTACTTTTCTTCTTCAGCCTTCATCTTCCTGACCTGTTCATATCTTATACTCACTTATGATTAACTAGCTTCTTTTTTCTTACCAATTGATAGAAATGTTAAAATTATTACATAGTCGGTGGTGCTACTTCCTTTCCCTTATGACTTTCCAAATTTCATTCTTGATTTAGGCTCTGTCACCTATTCTAGGTTTACACTAAAAACTCATAGATTTGCTTCTCATATATTTGGTATTTTATTTTTAAATACAAGTATATAATATATTGAGAACGTATTTTTGTATGTGGTTGGCAATGGGGTTCTAGATTTATTTATTTTAGACACCTAGTCAGTTATACTAACACCATTTATGAAATGTTTTTCAACTGAATTGAATAATTACTTTTTTATATTAAATTCTAATATCCAGTTGCATTTACTTCTGTTTCTTTCTTTAGGCCTATTTGTGCATTTCTATGTGAGTATCTGTTTTGATTACAGTAGCTGTATAGTGTTTTAAAATCCAGAAACAGGGGCGCCTGGGTGGCACAGTCGGTTGGGCGTCCGACTTCAGCCAGGTCACGATCTCGCGGTCCGTGAGTTCGAGCCCCGCGTCGGGCTCTGGGCTGATGGCTCAGAGCCTGGAGCCTGTTTCCGATTCTGTGTCTCCCTCTCTCTCTGCCCCTCCCCCGTTCATGCTCTGTCTCTCTCTGTCCCAAAAATAAATAAACGTTGAAAAAAAAATTAAAAAAAAAATAAAATCCAGAAACAGTGAGCACTTGCCTGACTCAGTTGGTAAAGCATGAGACTCTTGATCTTGGGGTCATGGCTTTGAGCCCCACGTTGAACATGGAGATTACCAAAAAAAAAGGAAAGGAAAATCCCAGAAGAAATGTATCTCTCATTTTTCTTCTTTCTCAAAATCTTCTTGCCTGCTTTCAGGTATTCCTCTTTCTCTCTGTATAACAAAGTCATTTATTGATTTCTTTTTAATTTGAGATTTTATTTGAAATTGCATTATACCTTTATATTAATACAGAAAAATGACTTATGATATGATATCTCCTTTAGGAGCATGAAATGTTCTCTGTTTGCTTGCTTTTTATGGTTTTCAATAAATTTTATAGTTTTTCAAAAAAATTATATCCTTCAACTTACTTATTAAATTTGTCCTTATTTTTTGAGGTGAGGATTACTATTTTAAATAAAATTTTCCTCTAATATATATAGTATCTACATCTTGCCAAATTCTCTTAGGAATTGTTTAAATGTTCAGCAATTTCTAGTATTTTCCAGATAAGTCATCATATTATCTCTAAATAAGTTTTACTTTTACTCTTCTTATGGGATATTTATACTTCCTTAATTTACTTGTCCTATTCATTAGTTAATATTCTTTTTTAATGTCTATTTATGTATTTATTTATTCTGAGAGAGAAAGAGAAAGAGAGAGAAAAGACAAGTGGCTGAGGGGAAGAGAGAGAGAATATTAAGCAGGTTCCATGCTGTCAGGGCAGAGCCTAATGTGGGGCTCAGTCTCAGGAACTGTGAGATCATGACCTGAGCTGAAATCAAGAGTCGGCTGCTTAACCATCTGAGCCACCCGGGTGCCCCATTAGTTAAAATTCTTAAAACAATGCTGTTAGTTGAAAGTGAGCATCCCTTCTCTGTTTGCCATTTTAGAGGTTTATTAAGTTCCTTTTTTACTGTTTTAATTATGAATGCCTTCCAATTTTATTAATTGCCTCTTGGTTGTCCTCACTAAATAGACTTAATACTTAATTAATTATGGCTTTGGAGCTTGTAAGGTTGGTCATCATGTTTTATTCTTTTAATGTATTATAGATTCACTTTTTTTCTTTTTCTTTTTCTTTTTTTAATGAGAATTATACTCATTAATCCCCATCCCCCATTTTCTCCATTCCCCTCACTCACCTCCTCTCTGGTAACCATAGGTTGTTCTCTATAATTATGAGTCTGTTTCTTGGTTTGTCTCTTCTCTCTCTCTCTCTCTTTTTCTTTCCTCATTTGTTTTGTTAGCTAAATTCCACATATGAGAGAGATCATATAGTATTTGTCTTTCTCTGACTGACCAGTTTTGCTTAGCATGGTACTCTCTAGCTCCATCCATGTCATTGCAAATGGCAAGATTTCATTCTTTTTATGGCTGAGTAATATTCTATTGTATGTATTCCCCACATCTTCTTTATCCATTCATCTATCAGTGAACACTTGTACTTCTTCTATAGTTTGACTATTGTAAATAATGCTGCATAATTGTAGGGGTGCATGTATCCCTTTGAATTAATGCTTTTGTATTATTTCAGTAAGTATGCAGTAGTGTGATTCCTGGGTCATAGTTCTATTTTTAATTTTTTCAGGAACCTCCATATTGTTTTCCACAGTAGCTGTACCAATTTGCATTCCCACCAACAGCACATGAGGGTTCTTTTTTCACCTTGTTTCTTGTGTTTTGGATTTTAGCCATTTTAACAGGTGTGAGATGATATCTCATTGTAATTTTGATCTGCATTTTCCTGATGATGAGTGATACTGAGCATCTTTTCATGTGTCTGTTGTCCATCTGTATGTCTTTTTTTTTCCCCTTTGAGAGAGAAAGAGAGAGCTCAAGCAGGAGAAAGGCAGAGGGAGAGGGAGAGAGAATATCTTAAGCAGGCTCCTTGCCCAGTGCAAAGCCCGAGGCAGGGCTCAAGATCATGACTATAAGATCATGACCTGAGTTGACATTAAGAGGTGGACACTTAACTGACTGAGCCACTCAGGTGCCCCTGTATATCTTCTTTGGAGACATGGCTGTTCATGTCTTTTGCCCAATTTTTAATTGAATTTTTATTTGGGGGTGTTGAGTTGCAATAGTTCTTTATATATTTTTGATATTAACCCTTAATCAGATATGTCATTTGCAAATATCTTCTCCCATTCCGTGGGTTGCCTTTTAGTTTTATTGTTTCCTTTGCTGTGCAGAAACTTCCCATTTTTAGGTATTTCCAATAGTTTATTTTTGCTTTTATTTCCCTTGGCTAATGTCAGAGAGCCAGTAATTCATTTTGAATTTGTATCATTGTTACAGGTAATTAGTATGTAGTTCTTTTTGCATTGTATTTATTAAATGTGGATATTGAGAGGTTTTTTTTTAGGTTTCATAAAGTATGTTTTACAACCTTGTATATTATCCACTTGCTTAATATTATTTATTTGGATAGATACAATATCTTATACTAAGGTTAGTAGAATCTGGGAAACCATTTTAGTCTTTGGCCACCTGATAATGACAGACACCTGATTATCCTTCCCATCTTTTCTGTGATCATTGGACTGTTTAAGGTTCTTACCATGTTTGCCATCAATTTTAGGACATGATATGCTGTTTGAAATTGTATTTTTCTTCTAGATTTTTCAATTACATGCTACCAGACGTATCCATAATATTTTTGTAATTTCATGAACATCTCTTTTGTATATCTTGTTATATGTCACTTACATATAATATTAGTGTTTGCTTCTCTTACTTTTTAAAAAATTAGTTTTTCCCTGAGTACCTGTTTTGTCACTTTTGTTACTTTCTCAAGGAGCTCTCTTTCAGTTTTATTTAATTATATATTTTTGGCTTTTGTTTTAGCTTTTTGTTGCATGGATGTTAGCTTTTTTTTTAACTTCCCCGATTCTCCCTCTTGTTTTCTTGTAGTTTAATGCTTATTTGTCGTGGGAGTTTTGGAGTGACACATATGGGTTAACATAATTGGGATTCAGAGGCAATTATGCATGACCAATATCTTTATCTGTAATCTTGCTTAAAAATAACTTCAACCTTTGTTGAGATGCTACCTTTTTTCCTAAATGCTTGAATCAGCTTTGAACCAATGGAATCGATTTACCTGTAATTCAAGTGGCTGCAAGAGGATAGATCCCTTGGCAAATGACTGCAACTATTGCATCTGCAGTTATAAAATTAATGTGCTAAGCACTTAGCACAAGAGATCATATATTAGCTTACAATAAGCACTTGCTTTTCCATATTGTCTCACTGTAATTATTAAGCCTCTGTTGCAAATGTATTTTAAATTTTGAGAGTGATTAAAATGGCATTTTTATTGTTTACTGTGGTCATTGCTGACTATAGTAAATTGCTTGCTGAGTCAGCTTAAATACAGAAAATGTGTGCCTATTTTGGATTTTTTCCCAGAAGGGAATGTGACTTCTGGTCACATAAATGCAGAACAAATCCCTTTGGATTTAGAAATTTGTGAATTTCCTTAGGCACAGCAAATTAGTAGTTAATCTTTCTTCCTTAGCTAGGTTTAAATCTGTGAGCAATTTCGTGGACTATTAGAAGTAATATTTTTATCTTAACACTGGTTATTTTGTTGGAGATAAAGAAATAAGACCACTAAAAGAAATACTTGGCTTATATCAGGGAGGGAAATAGATAATACTTTTAAAAACCAAAAGGAAAATCATATAATTTTATCACATTAAAATATGAATCCATTTGCATATATGGTACTCAGATATAAGCAATAAATCATAATATACATGGAAAGAATTTCAGAGAAAATGATATCAGTAGCTGATTCCTTGTCCTGGTAACTGTTAGCTGAGGGAATATCATTTGTTAGTCAACTGGATTCCAGTAAATATAACATTGGATTTGGTGTCAGATCTAGGTCCTGCTAGCTACTATTTCTGTGAACTTGACAGTCACATAACATCTCTGAACCTCCATTTTTACAGGTATAAAAAGTTTTATAAATGTCAATACTTTGTATAAGGGGACAGTTCATGGACTCCCATAGTTCTGTAGGAAAAATGAGTAGGTCTCCATCATGATGAAACAGGTGCAGTACCACTGTGGGAGTTGGAAGAGGATCCTGGCAAATCTTCATCAAGAAGAGATTATTGGAAGAATTAATGTAGTTAAAATGTCCATATTACCCCAAATGATCTACATGGTCAGTGCAATTCCTATCAAAATACCAGTGGTACTCTTTATAGGAATGTAAAAAAGCAATCCTAAAATGCATATGGAACCAGAAAACCCTCAGTATCCAAAGCAATCTTGAGCAAAAAGAACAAGCTGAAACCATCTCACTTCGTGATTTCAAAGTATATCACAAAACTACAGTAATCAAAACAGGATGGTAGTGGTATAAAAGCAAATACATAGACCAACAGGTCAAAATAGAGAGCCCAGAGAGAAATCTCCACATTTACCTTCAACAGATCTTTAACAAGGATGCCAAGAGCACACTGTGGGGAAAAGATAACCACTTCAAGAAATGGTGTGGGAAAACTGGATATCCACATTCAAAGGCATGAAAATTGGTCCTTTATATGACATCAAACACAAAAATGAACTCAAAATGGATTAAAGACTGAAATATAAGCCCTGAGACTCTAAAGCTACAAAAAAATGGGAAAAATCTTGACAGTGGTTTTGGCAATGTGGTGTTTTGTTTTCTTTGTTTTTCATTTCACACAAAAAGCACAGGCAGCAAAAGCAAAAAAAAAAAAAAAAAAAAAAAAAGATAAGTAGGATTGCATCAAACTAAAGGCTTCTGCATACCAAAGAGAGCTGTCATCAGAGTGAAAAGGCAGCCAATAGAATGGGAGGAAATATTTGCAAACCATAGCTCTAGTAAGGGGTTAATATCTGAAATACATACGGAATTTATACAATTCAGGTACAAGAAAACAAAACATGATTAAAAATGGCAAAGGACCAGAACAGATGTTTCCAAAAGAGGACTTACAAATGGCCAATAGTTATACAACAAAAAGTTTTCAGCATCACAGATCATCAGGGAAATGTAAATCAAAACCACATGAGTTATCACCTCACACATATTAAAATAACTGTTATCAAAAAGACAAAGCATATGTTGACGAGAATGTGGAGAAAAAGGAACACTTTTGCACTGTTGGTAGAAATGTAAATGGAGATTGCATGGTATTTCCTCAAAAAATTAAAAATAGGACTATTATTATATGATCCAACAATCCTACTTCTGGATATATATCCAAAGAATTGAAAACAAGATCCTCAATAGTTTTCTGCACTCTCATGTTCATTGCGGCATTATTCACCAATAGCCAAGATATGAAAACAACCTAAATATTGGTCAGTTGATGAATAGGTAAAGACACATGCTGTAATATTATTCATCCAAAAAAAGAAGAAAATTCTGACATTTGTGACAGCATGGGTACATCTAGACATTATGCTAAATGAAATAAACAAGAGATAGAAAGACAAATACTGTGTGATCTCACTTGTATGTGGAATCTAAATTCTAACTCAAAGGAGCAAGAGTAGAATGGTGGTTATCAGGGGTTGAGGGAGTGGGGTAAATGGGGAGATGATGGTCATGGGGTGAAAACTGTCAAGTTATGCAAGATGAAGACATTCTGGAGATTGAATGTACAGCAGTGTGACTACAGTTAACAATACTGTATTATAAACTTTAAATTTTCTCAGAGGGTAAATCTTAAGCATTCTCACCACCAAAAAAAAAAAAAAAAAATGATAGCTAGGTGAAGTGACTAAAATGTTAATTAGCTTGACTCTGATGATGATTTTACCAGGTACACATATATCAAAACACCTTGAATTTATTTATCATTTATATCTCAGTGAAACTAGAGGGAAAGCAGCATGAAATTCCTCATTTTGCAGCTCAATGAGTATTTAAAATGTAAAATTAGTCTATCTCTTTACATTTTATTTTATTATTATTTTTTAATATAATTTATTGTCAAGTTGGCTAATATACAGCGTGTTCTTGGTTTGGGGGTAGATTCCCATGATTCAGCACTTACATACAACACCGAGGGCTCTCTTTCTTTCTTTTTTTTTAACATTTTTATTTATTTTTGAGAGACAGAGAGAGACTGAACGTGAGTGGGAGAAGGGCAGAGAGAGAGACACACACACACAGAATCCAAAGCAGGCTTCAGGCTCTGAGCTGTCAGCACAAGAGCCCCATGCAGGGCTCGAACCCATGAACTGTGAGATCATGACCTGAGCCGAAGTGGGACAGCCAACCGACTGAGCCACCCAAGCACCCCTCTCTTTTTTTTTTAATTAAAAAAAATTTTTTTAATGTTTATTCACTTTTGAGAGACAGAGCGCGAATGGAGGAGGAGCAGAGAGAGAAGGAGACTCAGAATCCAAAGCAGGCTCCAGGCTCTGAGCTGTCAGCACAGAGCCTGATGCGGGGCTCGAACTCACGAACTGTGAGATCGTGACCTGAGCCAAAGTTGGATGCTTAACCAACTGAGCCACCTAGGTGTCCCTCGAGTGCTCTCTTTTTAAAAATAAAAATCAGTAATAGTGATAGTAAAAAAAAACAAAAAACAAAAAAACAAAAAAACAAGACATGAGATGGGATTTTAGGCAGGGAAACCCAAATGTGGTATATTCGTGACAGGTGGGAAATAAAGGAAGGAATTAAATTATTTTGGTAGTTCTCAGAAAAAGGAAATCCTTCACCATTTTGTCAGGATCACACAGTCAATGGTCAGGACTGACCACACATGCCCATGAAGCTTTCTTACTCCACTTTGAAGATACATGCACATTTTAGTCATAAGAGGTGGGTTCTTGTCCTAACAAATTTCTTACTTTTTCTGGTTGGAGAATTTAGCTCTGATACCTATTTTGGGGAGCTTGCCATTGTGTTGCAGACAAATGACTTCTTTGAGTCTCCATTTCTACATGTGGAACGATGTGGTGGTACCTCCTTATTGGTCAAAGTGAGATGTATTTACATTCACAAACTGCTGCCAGCATCATTAAATGATTGATGCATGTGAATTACCTCTCCTTGACTACTCAGTACATTTTCATTTGCCACCCATTCAGCAAATATTTACTGATGCTGACTCTGTGGTAGTGACAATGCTAACTTCTACAGTAGGAAACAAGAGTCTTTGTCCCACCATAACAGAGCTGCAGAGGAAGGGAGGCAAGTAGACATGAATCACACAGTCATGGGAGCAAATGGAATTACAAACTGTAATATGGGTTAGGAAGGTGCCCTGGGCCTGGTCCAGGGAGCTAAGCATGCCTTCACAGAGAAATGGCATTTAACTAGGATCTCCAGTGCCAGTAAGAGCTGGCAATGCAAAGGATGGGTACAGAGTAGAGAGAGGTTTCCACATATAGGCAATAGCATCAGCAAAGTACTAGCTTCAAGAGGGATCCTGGTAAATTGAAGCTGCTGAGGAGACACTTAGGTGGTTAGAGTTCACAGGAGTCAGGAGGATGGTGTAGAACAGTCTCCATGCTCTTGGGGTTTGCTCCAGTTTCAAAGGTTGGTGTTATCTGTGGGGGGAAAATTATCAGTCTTCAGACTATAAGCTTCAATAGCTGGAAATCATTTCATCAGAAACTGAAAGTAAAGGGATCAGGTGGGGACCATCCAGTATCTAAGATTATATTTTTATGTGAATTTCCTACGACAGAAGGCACATCTAGGAGGGTGTGCATTGAAGTTGCTTCGAAGTGACATCTAAGAGGCCTGTTTTTACCAGCTGGGTTTGGTGTTCTAAGATGAACCAGAAGTTGATATAATTGGGCTCAGTGTGTGTCTTTCCTTAGAGGAAAGTTGCCAGAATAATAAATCACCTGAGAGCTTTCTGTAGCTAGTGTTGGAATCTCCTTGACTTTTACATATCTCCCTGACATTTATATTTGAATATGATACTCAGAAAAGCAAGGGTTATAGATCACAGCCTGACCTCCAAACAGCATATTTGTAGACCTGAGAGGAATAAGAAAGAAAAGATGGGAGAGAGCACTAGCCCTATGAAACTTCTGTAATGTTAGGTGCTCTTTGGTTTTCCCTCCACCATGATATCCCACTCTACATAGCACTATTACCAGTGATGAATATCCTAGGACAAAACCACCAGCCTGGTGAAATTGGGTTGTCATTCATGTAATAAATATTTATTGGACACTTAACATTATTCTAGGTGGTTACAAAGAGGAATAATTATATCTCTTACCTTTAAATTCATTATCCATTGGAATGCTAGACTCAAACAATTACAATGGTATTGATTAATGTTTTTGAGAACATACAATATCAAGAACTTTGATAAATGATTTATACCAATTATTTCATCAATCCTTTTGACAACAGTTTTTTTCAGATAGGATAACCAAGACTCCAAGGACTTGAGTAATTTGGCCATGAACTCACAGTTTGTAAGTGACAAACTTAGGATTAAACTCAGCTTTCTCTTCTACTGCAACTCATGCTCTTTACCACTGTTCCATTTTATTCTGAAAAATTGAAAAATAGATGTATGAGCAATAAACTAAGGGAGCGTCTGAGAATGATTAGGTGATTGTGACTGAAGAAACTGAAAAGGCCTCAAGGAAGAGGCAATGTCTATGTGCTGGTTCACTCCTCTTGATCTGGGCCAATTGTCTTCATTGCCAGTCAGGTCACTGAGATTTTATAAATACAGACTCCTTCCATGCTGGTTTCATTATGGAAAAAAAAAGTGAATTGGTCATCTTTGAAAGATAAAGGAGAATATATTCATTATCTTAAACACTGGTAAGTAGAACAAAAAGAAAATCAAGCATTTACCCTTTCCTATATAAAAGCATTCCGGCTAATGAAAGAGGAGATAATAGAATAGCACCATTTTGCCACCCCTCAATAAATTAGCATGTTCACTCCCTCATAAACTGTTCTGATGTGGCTTAAGATACAAGAAGTTCAGGGGAATTCATGAGCTACAGTCTGGAAGATAAGACAGTCAATGGACAAAGGACTAATATATAATTTAAACTTGTGACTAGCACTGTAGAGAAGAAACACTGATAGAAAACAGTAAGTTGTAGAGTGGTAGCAGAAGTGAAGGGAGAGCCTTCTGGGGTAGGGTGTGCTGGGCAGGCCTTCCTGAGGAAGACAAATCCATGAGATGCCACCAGGCGTGAAAAGAGCTACTGAAAGAGTTTCCAAGGCAGAATGGAAGACAGGTGTGAAAGCCCCACGGCATGTTCAGAACACAGAAGCAGAAAGGTTTTATTGAAAATATATTGTCAAAAAGAAAATAAAAGTAAAATAAATTAAAAAGATCACCTCTGTTTTCATGTATCCTAATCCATTTTCCCTTCCAAATGGAGGTTTAGAATGAACAGTGCTACAGGTCAAATTCTCGACTGATGTTATTATCAGAATCTTTGTAAAATTACTTAGTGCAGAACCAACAAGGATGGGTTTGCATAAGCAGTGATCTGAATGCATGTAACATTTGAAATAATAAATGCTACGTAGTCTGACCAAATATTTAAGGAGAATAAAGGCTTTCATTTAGTTTCAAAAACCACGTGGGGCACCTGGGTGGCTCAGCTGGTGAAGGTTCCGATTCTTAGTTTAGGCTCAGGTCATGATCTCATGGCTTCGTGGGTTAGAGCCACGTGTTGGGCTCTGTGCTAGCAGAGTGGAGCCTGCTTGGGATTCTCTCTCTCTCTCTCTCTCTCTCTCTCTCTCTCTCTCTCCCTCCCCCTCCCTCCCTCCCTCCCCCCCTCCCTCCCTCCCTCCTCTCTCTCTCTCTCTCTCTCTCTCTCTCTCTGCTCCTCCCTCACTCATGCTATCTCTGTCTCTCTCAAAATAAATAAATAAACTTTTTTTGAAAAGCCACGTTATGGAGGCAGTTGAAAAAGTAAATAATATCCTCTATCTAATTCTAGCATACAGTATACTTGGAAGGCCTAAGTTCCCTTTTTTATTTAGCACATTCTTCTTGCTGGATGTCCCCAGGATGATTTTCTTTGCCGCTGTACAAATTTTCCTAGCATTACATAATCAACTCCCATTATTTGAACTGCCTTGGCAGATGAAACCAGACTACGTATGCCTTCTAGATATGCACAGGTATCAACCAGGGGTGGCCAGAACAAGTGCCCTTATGAACTAAATATTTAAAAAAGGTAATAGGAAATCACAATATTGTACATGTATATACCTCTCTTAAATGCATTCCCAATTATCTAATTTACATCTGTGCATGTGTGTGTGTGTGTGTGTGTGTGTTTGTGTGTGTGTGGTTTGTATGTGTGCCCGCACGCTGGACAAAGAAGAGGGCTCTGAGCTTTATTTGACAGTAGGATGTTAGTGTGTCACTGTATCCTAGATCCATCTAGAGAAGGGTAAAATGGGCATACGTTCTTAGGGATCTTACTGTGTCTGAAGTAGAAATGTTTTTCTCATGAAATACCTTCCTCTTGTTGCAGCCCCTGGCTTGGTGGTTGGTGTGGCTATCCAAGTAGTTTCTCCAGCTAAAAACATGGGAACCATTTTAGATTCCTGTCTCCTCTGTTCTTGCAGTTTCACTTCGACACCGGGACTTGCTGATTCTCTCCCTTCTTCTCTACACCCCTTCTGTTTTGGTCCTGGCAAATCATGTCTGAACTCCTATAACATCTGTTTCACTGCTTTGAATCTCTCCAATTCATTCTCCATATGGCCACCATCATGAACTTACTAAAAAGTCTCATGTCACTACAATGGATAAGGTTTTCTACTGAGTATAGAACAAATTCATTCTTAACTTTGTTTCTTTTCATTCTTAATGTTTATTTTGAGAGAGAGAGAGAGAGAGAGAGAGCGCATAAATGGGGAGGGGCAGAGAGAGAAAGGGATAGCAAGAATCTCAAGCAGGTCCCATGCTTTTAGTGCAGAGCCCAGCACAGGGCTTGAACCCATGAACCCTGAGATCAGGACCTGAGCCAAAATCAAGAGTTGGACACTTAACTGACTGAGCCACCTAGATGCCCCTTAACTTTGTTTTCAAACTACAGTAGTATGTGGCCTCAATTTGCCCAATTCTGATATACATTTTCAGCCATCAGCACTCAGATACTTAAATTGGGGTTAAAATCCTTGCTTTGTATTATCACCATTGCCTGAGATACATCCTCATTTCTGACACCAAGCCTTTTCAGTCATTGTCCTTTTGCCTGGGGGCACCACTGGTTTTACCCTGGCTACCTCCTGCTCATTTGTTCATGACCCAGCTTACTGTCAGCACCTCTGAGAAAACTTTCTGCACATTCCAGACTGATAAAATCACTGCCCTCCTTGTGCTCCAAATGCTCTTTATTAATAATTCTACCTTAACATTTACCCAGCTGAACTCCAATTATCTGCTTAGGCATCTTTCTCATTGGCAGGACGGTGAACTACCTTCCCTGAGGGCAGTAACCATGGACTTGAACCTAGTACAGTGTGGGCACAAAGTGGATTCTTAATGATTACTGATGGAATGAATGAGTGAATTAACTGATCGATGTACAGTTGGATTCCAGAAGTTGCACTAACATCGTTAAATGTCACTTTTCTAAGTCAGTTATGGCTCAAAATTTTATATGCATTTTCTTTTCCTTCTTAGTACACACACACGCATGCACACATGCACATCTTTGATACCAAGAAATTTGCCTTATCTTTGTATTCTCTGTGACAACAAACACAGTTGTATTCCTCTCTAAATAGCTATTAGGTTGAAAATAACAAAAATGTGGTAGAACTTTAAAGATGTCCAGGAACTCTGGGTCAGGAGAGCTTAAGGCCCCTCTACACATGGTGCTCTAGTGGATAGAGAATTGTTGAGTGAATATTAGAAAGTTCTACGTCCTTCTGTCATGCAAATATGAAAGACTGGTCTTCTTGCAAATATGAAAGACACTCAGTCCCATATACCCTGTCTCCCACTCCATGTAAGACTTAGCTTATATAGATTGCCTTTTAATAGACATAGTTCTGTGTTATCTTTTAAATGTTGATTGATGATCAGATAGGGTTTATTGGACAAATGATGGCTGGTGTTGATAACCGCATTTCTTTTAGCCCCAAATAGAGGAAACATTTAAAGATGGTGCAGTTTACTTGAGAAATTGCCCCAAGAAATTTGCATCCCTGAGAAATGTTAGAATTGCAGAGGGATTCCAGTCAGTGCTTGGAAGTATCCACAGACATTATAGTCATAATCTGTCACTGAAAACACCTGTGAAAATTGACAAGTGCAATATACATTGTGATTTTCCTGGGAAGGAATGTACTATTCAGTATTTTCCAAGAAATATTTGCCCACAGTTGCTCCCTTTGAAGCTTCTAGAATAGCTGCAGTTTCACCAGGAAGAAACTTCTGTTTGGACTGGGTTATAAGAAATGTGTATTTTAAAAATATTTTTTTTGAAATTCCACATACTCAGTTCTTCACATACATTTACTGAGTATTTTCTGTGAACCAGGAGGTTTGTATGTGGTGAGTAATTAGACATGGTCTTTGCCTTTGCAGTGCTCACATCTTTAGATGTAAACATACTTTTTCGGTTGTAATAAATTTAATTTATACAGAAAATAATCATAAAGGGGTTTAATGTTTATGTTCAAGACACCCAAATCCTGCTTCTGTCTTACAGATACTACTCCTCTTCCCAGTTACCCTGGATTAGAATGATTTCATCTCCATTAAGGAAGTGATTTCCTTCTGGGCCCTGTTAATGACAACTTTTATTTTTTTTAATTGAGACATAATTGACATGTAACATTGTATAAGTTTATGGCATACAACATGTTGATTTGATACACTCATACATGTAACATGATTGCCATTGTAGCATTAGATAACACATCTATCACTTCACATAATTAATATTTTTTGTGGTGGGAATAATTAAGATCTCGTAGCAAGTTTGACATCTATAATACAGTATTGTTGTTTATACTCAAATACTGTGCATTAGGCCTCCCGGACTTATTTATCTACGAGTTGCAAGTGTACCCTTAAACTACGTCTCTTCTCTTCCTCTCCCCACCAGCTCCTGGGTAACCACTCTTCTACCCTCTGTTTTTACAAGTTTGACTCTTTTAGATTGTACATGTAAGTGATATCACACGATATTTTAATGATGACTATTTAACAAACGTTTTCTTCCACTTGCAATACACATTTTTACTGATTTGATGAAAGGTATATCTACACACACACACACACACACACACACACACACACACGGATCTCCTAAGTGCACTATCAAAGGACCCCAAAACCCTGTTACACTTTGGTGTCTGCCTGAAAGTCAACTGCAAAGCCTTAACTCTGCAGTTTTGCAAGAGTAATACAACCCATGCTCTGACCCTGTGTGTAATTCAGTGTGTAATTACCTCTGACCCTGAATCAATAAGGAAAGTAGCAGGAGTGTGAGAAGCACTGGGACACTGCACGCTTTCCATACTGCTTCCAAGCACAGACTTGGCGAGGCTGGGGCAGCCTAGGAACCGGAGCTGTGTGGATCATGAGGAGCTCTTTGGAGCAGCACTTTTGGGTGATGTTGTGAGCTGAGGTCAGGCAGCAGCTACTGCCCTGAGAATAGAGGAGGCTTTCTCAAAGGAGGTGTAGGTTGAACTGGGGTCCAAGACATGAGGAGCGCTTGTCTATGGAACATTTTGCTAGAATGGCAAATGAGCCAACAAACATCAAGAAGAGTGCATGAGATTCAGAGAAGTCAGACCAGTTTTTTATTATTCTTGCACCCCTGGACTGGCATGGGACTCAGAACACAGCTGGTCTTGCCTTTCCACTGGCCATGTGAATGAGTGAAACAAAGCCTGAATGAAAGAGAAACCCTATTTTCCAAGATGAGATCGTTTTTGCATTTTCCCCAGCTTGGGGCTGGTGTGGCTTTGCAGATCACTGCAGATAATGAGGAAGAAGAATAAATGCAATCAATAGCAAAGAGTGGGAACTTGACGTTTATGATGAGTCAATCTGTGAATGAATTTTTGTGTCCATCTCAGCTAAGATGGACTTGAGTGGCCCAGAAGACCAATACAAAGGAGTCACACCTTCAGCGAATCAAGACCTCCTCACTCTGGTCCCCATCAGGTGTGGATCTGGTCCCAGTTTCTCATTCCTAACTTGACTCAGGGTAGAACTAGTCCTACTCACTCATTTCGTTTTTTATTTCACATAGTTTTTGAGCACCCTGCCTGTATCAAAGACTGTGTAAAGTGTAGGGATAAAAATAATAGAGTTATAAGAACTTGTGATCTGGTGGGAAGAGAGACAGCGGAGGATTGCCTGGGGATGTGATAAACACTATGGTGATTCTCCACACTAATCTCCAGGATAGGGTGCTAAAGATGAGTTTAAAAAGAAGCTTCATGAAAGCGGTTTCTGTGTGTGTAGTTTTCATTGTTTTTGCTGCTGGTTTTAGAGCATCGTTTCTGTAGAAGACGTCAAGAGAAAGGAGGGAAGGGTCTGTAGGCAAATAAGTTTGAGAAACACTCTTAACATCCCTCTCTAATAAGTTTAAATAAAAAATGTATTAGCACACTGCAGGTTCTCAGAAATCCTGCAGTAAAGAAACCTGCTTCTTTAATTACCCTCATGGATCTCTCATTGGAGAATGCTGGTCTGTAACTTCCAGAGGGCTTTCCTTAGTTTTTGTGGGTATGTCACAGACATAATGAGAACAGAAGAGACATTAAATAGAATTTGTAAGGGCAGAACCTCCCCAAGATGGAACCAACCTCAGATATCATTTTGGCCAGCCTTCTGGCCAACCAACCAGTTAAAGTTTCTACAGAGGGTCCTTGGCAGCTGGCTGACAAGTTCTCCTTGGCGAGAATCTTAATTCACCATATATTAAACTAAGATTTATAACCTCTGATTTCTCTCCTGGATGTTCCCTTTTGAAGAAATCTGCTTACACTCTCCTCTGGAGGAAATTTGAAAGCATTCATCTAGTCTTCAACTCTTCTCAGAACCTTGACTTACTAGACTCAATGAAGGTGTGGAGTCAAATTTTTCTTGTCCTCTGCTTAGGTAGATTTTTTAAAAATGCATTTTAGGGGCGCCTGGGTGGCGCAGTCGGTTAAGCGTCCGACTTCAGCCAGGTCACGATCTCGCGGTCCGTGAGTTCGAGCCCCGCGTCAGGCTCTGGGCTGATGACTCAGAGCCTGGAGCCTGCTTCCGATTCTGTGTCTCCCTCTCTCTCTGCCCCTCCCCCGTTCATGCTCTGTCTCTCTCTGTCCCAAAAATAAATAAACGTTGAAAAAAATTAAAAAAAAATGCATTTTAAATGCATTTATTGATGAGATAATTAGTATGGATTTAATTTGGTCAACACAAAATTATTTATCAAGCTTTTATTGACATTTTTCTTTTAGTGAATCTTACTCAATCCAACAGAGATCACAGTGCAATGACAGCCTGATAAGGTACTCACCGGGTGCCCTGGCACAGCTAAGGACTTTGCTTCCTAGTCACTCTCTTAGTTAATGTCTTAGATTAACTAAGAGATTAACTTAATTTAGATTAATTTAGTCTATCTCTTAGATAGACTTTGCGTTTATCTGTGTGTTCTCACCAGTGTTCAACTCAACATTATCCTTAAGTTGGTATGAAAGGTATTTGTTTCCTATTATGAGCCTTATCAGCCATGTGACTAATGAGCTCTTTCCTCCCGGGACAGAAAAGAATGGCAAGATAATACCAAACAGTTCTGTGCTATTTGCTATGTACCAAACAGTGTTCTAAGTGCTATAAACGATTTAACTCATGCAAGTCTCAGGGTACTCTGTTGGAAGATGAAATTATTATCCCCATTTCATAGAAGAGAAACTGAGATTAAGAGGCTTTAAATAACTTGTCCAGATGACTCAGATAGCAAGGATTAAAGCCTGGATTTGAACCCAAGCAGTCTTGTTCCAAAGCCCACAATCCTAATGATTATATAATATTACTTGTCTTGGTTGATTTCGTACAGATTTGATCCCAGAAAGGCCCGGCACAATTTATTCAGCTGTCAAATATTTAAAGAAATGAAGAATCACCTGTGAATGTGACAAGCATCGTCTATTTCTGTAGACAAATATTAACATTAGAAAATTTACCTGATAAATGCAAACAATTTAACAAAACCCAGGAGCAATGGCTTGGGGAACCGGGATGTTTGTTTCCCATTTACAAAATAAAGCTGCCAAGCTTGCATTTGTCTCAACAAGTAGTTTGTTTGGCTTCTCAGAGGAATAACAGCAAATGTAAATAAAATCAATAACAACGACTGAATAATCTTAACGGGTGATATATATCAGCTTTCCTCTGTGTGCCTCAGCTTGTCTATTTTACTTCAAGATACTGCATACATGATTTCTCATTTGGGTTTCTGAGCTATCTAGTGCTTCAACAATACATGCATCAACTATTTTGAAAGTCTTCCCCAAGAGCAAGGGCCACTTGAATTATACATTGCTGTGCAAAGTGGTGACAGTTTAGACCTACCTGCAGGATTGTCTTGAAGAATTTCATCCAGGACAAAAAAATAATAATAATAATTTAAAGAGACTTCTGTGTTTGATGATTCAGAACAAAAAATTTTAGCCCTGTGAAATATCATAGTGGGTGAGCAAGGTCCATGCTTTTTCTATTCAGGATCCAGCATGGTCTCTCCCAGTGTTTTGTCCACTAAACCTTTGAGTGTCCCTGGATCTAGGATGTTTTGCAAAATCAGAGTTATTATCCTTGCTGATGTCTAACAATCCTATTTATGGCCCAGCCACGATGGAAGTAATTATTAGTATTCACAGCCATGTTCTATAAACTCATAATGGTGTGTTTCATTGTTTGTGGTGTTAGCCTTGGGCTGTTAGACATAATTCTGTTTATGGCTGTGAAGTCAGGCTGTCCATCCTGAACATGATGGATTATATATTCTCTACATCTGCTGAATCAGCTGGGTTTGTGCCATGAATACCACATACTCATTTGCAGAACTCATTGGGCTTCTGAGGGAACATCTATAGGCTTTGACTTACAATGTTTAGAACACAATTTATTTCGTTTTCCTCAGTTAAGTTTATCCCTTATGATTTTGTTATCTGTAATTTGTATTTTGCTTTACAAGTTGAAATTCTGATTTGCTTTTGCCATGGTATAATACCTGGGTGAGAATCCTCTTTTTTTCACCTTGGATCAGGAAATCCAAACAACCATCTTATCCACCCACTCAGAGTCTGAGGTATCACATTTTTCATGATGCTGGATCAAATGTGGTCATGGTCAGCTGTCCTCTTGTTATGTTTTGTCTTGTTTTCTGATACAATAGGCGTTCTAGACCCCTTATGTATGTACCCCCTCCATGTACTAGTTTTGGTCATGTCTTGATTTAAGAACAAGATTCCTTCTATCTTTGGCTCTCCCACATTCATCAGTGGCTTTCAAATCTCCTTGAGTATCAATGTCCATTGGCAAATGAAGAGGAGAAAATAAGGAGGATTTGGGGCTAGGTTTGGAGAGGATGCCCATCCCTTCTAATCACATTCCTATGGTCAGAAGGCAGTCATATGACCCCACTTAGATACAAGGTGTTCTGAGAAATGTCCTCCTTGCCTTTGGGGATCTTCAAGCAATTCTGTATGTGAAAGAGGAGAATGAATCTTTGGTAGATAGCCCTCTCTGCCATACTTTGTGATATTTGAGAGCCTCTCTGAGCCTCAGTTTCTCATATTACAAATGAAGGAAATTTAACTACCTTACAATTATTATCATTAGATGGAATTATATACATAAAAAACATGTGAACTATGAAATGCTACATGGATTTAAGAATTTTAATGTTACATAATAATAACTATTAACAATATTAGTGTAAAAATGATTTCATTTATCTTACCATAGCCTAGGAAATGAAAAGAGTGCTGAGGAGCTGGGCTCCATTATGAACAAGGTGTCTTTGTTTTCAGAATTGTCCTTTTTCTTGCTAGCCTCTATCATGCCTATCTGAGATATGCCAGCACCACTCATGGGGTCTAATATTACAGGTAACAAGGAGGATTCTGGACCAACCAGGATGGTTGGTCACCATATCTACAAACTAATTTTGATCACCTCCTAAAACAGTCTTCTCTAACCATTGCATTAACTCAAAGGGAAAAGTTACCAACTAAAGAAAATGCCCAAATTAAGCCTCACACAAATTTGTCTCGAATAATAGCTCCATATGGAATGAAACCGATGCGCAACATATAAATGGCGCCTGTATTCTGTACTATGGGAATGGATGTAGGAAAGATAATGTACAGAGTAAAAACATGAGGCTTTGAGGTCAGAAAAACCTAGTTTGAACTTAATTCCACATTAATCAGTTGCATGAAACTCAAGCAAGTTGACTGGTCCTCTGTTTTCTCATTTATTCAACAGAGAGAAGGTTATAAAATCATACAGTTTTTATGAGAGTTGAATGTGATCATGCTTCTGAAGTGCTGGCTGTAGAAGAGATGTTCTGTAGGGACTTAGGTAAGGCTATTCACATGTCATATGCTTACTTAGCACAGAAATCCTGTACACCTGTGAAATCACACAGTGAGGAATCAAACTGGAATTTGAACCTAGGAATCTCTGAATCCAAAGCTTTTTTCTCATAAACACTACATTTTACTGTTTTTCTGGGCTTGGCACTGTGCCTGCCCCTTGGTCACGTCTCAGGAAATCACAGTAATTACTGTTATCTTTCATGTCTGTACCCAGGTCAATTTTGCCTAGATGATAGTGTGTATTCCATCCCCCAGTGATCCAGTTATTACATATAAGCAGTCCCCACAGTGCTCGTGGGGCCTTGACAGCTCCACACCCTCTGAGATCTTGGGCCTTCTGGAACCTTCTCTTCAATGGCACAAATTCTTAATGGGGGAAGGTCAAGGAAATCTCATTTCATCGATAGGCATAAAAAGTTATGTCCTGTGTCCTTCATCT
Organism: Lynx canadensis; assembly: GCF_007474595.2. Lineage (NCBI taxonomy): Eukaryota > Metazoa > Chordata > Mammalia > Carnivora > Felidae > Lynx > Lynx canadensis. The sequence goes on along the minus strand of NC_044313.2, from coordinate 46,178,473 downwards.
CCATTACTTACGTTCGTCTATTTGTAATTGTTTGGTATTTCTGGTTATGAAGTTTGAATTGTGTCTTCCCTCCCTTGTAAAATTGGTTATGAGGAAGAACAAAACAGAACAAACAAGAATATCTTGGAAACAAAGAATGGAGGATAGTATATGCTATACAGGTATTCAAAGAGCTAAAAAAATGAGAACAATGCCAAAATAATTTGCAAAAATAAATAGGTCAAGGAGACAAAATATAAAGCCCCAAGTATGAAATATAAAGTATTATTGAGCTGGTGTTTCTAATCAATGAGGAAAGTCTCCATCATTTGATAAACACCACACATTCAGGTGAAAAACATAAGCTCTTTTCCCATCTGACAACATTTGGCAAACACAATTTTGGATGGATTAAACATTTAAATGAATAAAGTAAAACTACAAAAGAATGAGAAAACACAGGTGAATATTTCTGTGACCTCAGGGAAGGAAAATGGTATTCTAAACAAAAAAGCTTGAAAGGAACTTTAGAGGCAAATTGTATATTTGCTAAATAAATGCTTAAAGAAATCTGTATGTCAAGAAATATATAAAGCAAAATTGAAAGGCAAACACTAAACTGGGGAAAACATTTGCAACATACCCTTAATTTGCTTTTCACAATATTCCTGGGAAGTTGATATTTTCTCCATTTGTATATGAGGAAGTTGAGACCCCAGCATACTTTAATTTTGTAACTTGCCTAGTCACTCCGCTAATGAGCAGAGGGCTGGAATTTGAACCCATGAAAACTGAACTCTGAGGGCCCTTCACCTCACAACAGACCTCCCCAAGTAAGAAAATAGCCCTAGAAAATTGCTGTCATAGTTTGTTTTGTTTTGTTTCCCCATATTAAACAGCGATTTACTTTCACATGAAATGATTTTGGTACTTCTGCACAGCATTTCCTAACTACAATAAAATAAAGTTTAATATTTAGTATAATAAAGCAGAATTAATCATACATACATACATACATACATACATACATACATAAAATGAGAGTAACAACATGCCCTGGGAAGTGCTTTAGGACACCTCGTTGCCTGCTGAGTGCTAGCAGCTCCTCCTGGCCTGGCCCTTGGTCCTTCTCAGGCCTGTTGTCCTACAAGCTGATAAGGCCATGCTCTGAAGGTTTGGTCTTCATCCACATTGGTCTCTCTGAAGTCTCCCTGTGCTTCCCACCTCTACCCCCACCCCTAACCAGCAGTCTCAGAAGTCTATGCTATGGGATGTATCATTTTCTTCTCCCTGGAATAGCTTTGGTCATTATGAGTACCTAGAAAACTTACACTTCGAGACACAAGACAGTATCAGGATGTTTGAAATCTCCCCCAGAGTGAGGTAGTCACTCCTTGTAAATGCCTTCTGTACATCTGTTAAAGCAGATCACATCAGGGTGCAATTATCTGTTCGCCTATCTGATTATGATTACTCTCTTAAGCCTCTGATTCCTCTGGTAGATTCTTTCTTTCTTTCTTTCTTTCTTTCTTTCTTTCTTTCTTTCTTTCTTTCTTTCTTTCCTTCTTTCTTTCTTCTTTCTTTCTTTCTTTCTTTCTCTCTTTCTTTCTTTCTCTCTTTCTTTCTTTCTCTCTTTCTCTCTTTCTTTTTTTGTTTTAGTCTCTCTGTCTCCTGAATCCAGCACCCAGTCTGGAATGTTGTAGGAACTGCAGAACTGTCTAGGAACTGAGCCAACTGCATGGTAAAACAACAGTGCTCCCTGTTTATTCTCAAATGAATTCATCTGGGCTGCATACTCCATAGGGCATCACCTAGCAGCAGAATAGAAGGGGGGGCTCAGACAGACACCATCCGGCAGGCCCCAGGGGACTAAATGCCAGCAGAGTCAACCTTAGGTTGACTTAGGTTCCCTTCTTCATTTCTCATATGAATTCCTACTGTATAACCGTCCTATTTTTCATATTACTCTAAGTGTTCCTAAGTCAGACTTCTCACTTGGATTGCTGCCTTACATCATTCACCATCACCACTACTGTAGGTCATGTGTTCTCCCCCCTAGGAGAGAACACATGCTCAAATTCCCTCCTGCTCAAATTCCCTCCTCTGTTCTCCTTTAGGTCCCATATTTTCAGCATGGCACCTGTCACACCCACTAACGGTGATTCTGGATTAAACCCTATAGAATGTAGGTCGTATAGATTGAACCATATGAAATTGCTCACATTTGACCATTTTATTATTTCACATGATTCAAAGTAGTAGTAATCTACCCACTTATTAAAATATTAGTTACATTAGAAAGAGCAAGGAGAACTTCTTTTTCTCTATTTTGGCAATACTGGGGACAGTGCTTGGTGCATAGTTGATACCTGAATAGTATATATTGAATATAGGTATATAAGTTAGGTATACAAAAGTGCTTTATAGACTCTGAAGCCCTATTCAAATGTAAGAGATTGCTGCTATAAAACAGTTGAGCCTATCCTAGTATATTCGCATGAAAATAATGACTTGTCTTTAGAGCCTGAGTTGGGAGATGAAGAAAGAAGTCAATGTGAGACTTTGCACCATGTAAGCTAAAATATTTTCCTGAGGTGATTCAGGGGCAGCCATGGGGACGAGGAAATAACACTTCAGAGAGTTATATATATATATATATATATATATATATATACACACACACATATACATATGTGTGTATATGTATATGGAATATATAATATAAATTTCTGCTGCTTATAAGGAATTTGCGAATTGCTGCAATAGAAGTTGTAAAGCCATTGAAAGATTTCAGGCAGGGGACTGTTTGTTGAGACCTACAATTTGTGGGCAGTACCCTAGCAGCAAGCATGCATGATAGGATGGAGAGGTTGAGGCTGGAAGCTGAGAGAGCAAAGAGAAGATACCCAGAGATGCAGAGTCCTGAGATTATGCCACAGAGGTGGGAGCTGAGAATGAGAAATGGACAGGAAAGACAGATGGGTATTTCATCTCATTGGAGGGAAACTGGAAGTGAAATGGGAAGTCTTCACTGATCCCCAGATTCGGGGTGATTGGGGACCCTGTAGGGAGATAGTAATGCCATTCTTTGGTGCCTTAGGAAGGACAGCTTTGAGGAGAAAGATAATGATTTTGATTTTGAGCATATTGAGTGGGAGGTATCACTGTCCAAGTCTGGAATTGACCTTGCGAGGTGAATAGGCTGGCACTGTCTCTTGTTTTGATTTGATTCTGTTTTCCTATTTGATTGACGTAGAGACAATGGCTCAGGGAAGTGCCTTGAATGGCCAGAATGGGGGGGGGGGGAGGCAAGAGATAGGGCTGGTCCTGAACTCAGGACTAAGGCATTCTGTAATCTCTTCATTATCTGTCCACCTACTAGAAAGTCTTGCTGGAATTAATGGATGTCAGCTCCCCGGCATGCTTGGCCTCCTCAGGATTGGATGTACTCAGAAATTGACTAGTGAGCACTACTTTTAGGATTTTAATTAATCATTAACTGGTTTGCCCTCCGAGCACTTTTTGCTCCTGCTTTGAATTTTTAGACAGATGGCAGGCAGTTATGTTCTGAGCCTTGTCATCTATTCACATGGCAGCTGAAATACCAAGCACAGACTTGGAGAAGGACCATAATTCATTATAATTAGTCTTCTTTGATCACTTGTCCTTTGTCCTAAGTACAGTAGCAACATTTAATTGTGGCTGAAGTATTTGTCAAAAACAGCATCCAAACTGCTCCCTCTCTCTCCATAAATGCCCAAGGACACTACTGACAGGGAGAAGCCACATTGCCATATCTTTTTAGAAATAGCTCTCAAGTAGTAGAAGGACTGGATTAGAAACACAGACTTGCATATGGGCTATTCTGGATCATGCCAGTTGATATTGTTAATTAATCAATACTGTGAGGATTTAGAGAGAAAAGGAGCTAATAGCAAAGGAGGGCTACTATGTGCTTGAGAATTTATTGACATGACCTCAGTTGATCTTCAGAACATTCCAAGGCTGTATATATAGCTGGGCAGAATCACACAGCTGCCACATGGCAGAGCCCCTCCTCTGCCTGAATCAGAGCTCATACGTGTGTGCAGCTTCCTTCAGCTGTCCCCTGTTGGAGTGGAGTTTTGGGCAAACCAAGTTAGATAGTAAAATAAAATAGATAGCACCATATCACTGTCTGAATCTTGAAAAGGTTGTCCTGGGGGTGACACTGAGAGGGACAGTTGCTGGCTGATGTATTGTTGCAAATTTATTCCCCATTCAGTTAGTGAAAACTATTGTTACCAAGTAAAGGGATAATGCTATCTTGTGTCTGTAGTGCGATTTAGACTTTAATAGTTAAAAAGTACAGTAAAACCTTGGATTGTGGTAACTTGTTCTGCAAGACAAGCAAACATTTCTAATAAATTTTAACTTGATAAACGAGTGATGTCTCACAATAGGAGTAATACGTGATGCCAGATGTCACATGATCACAACTGAGCCAATGCCTGTCTCTCTCTCTCTTTCCTCTCTTTGTCTCTCTCTCTCACTCTCTCACTGTGGGACTGTGGGTGATCATCTCCATGCTTGGTCTTAGGTCACAGTGTTAGGCAGAAATCAGTGATTTTTCAAACGTTGGAAGGTCCCTACAGCTGGCACTAATGTATTTTTTATCACTTCAAAGCACCTTTAGGGGCGCCTGGGTGGCTCATTCGGTTAAGCGTCCAACTTCGGCTCAGGTCACGATCTCATGGTTTGTGAGTTCGAGCCCGGCGTTGGGCTCTGTGCTGACAGCTCAGAGCCTGGAGCCTGCTTTGGATTCTGTGTCTCCCTCTGTCTGTGTCCCTTCCTAGCTTTCTCTCTCTCTCTCTCTCTCTCTCTCTCTCTTTCTCTCAAAAATAAATAAACATTAAACTTTTTCTTTTAAGAAAAGCACTGATAGACAGTCCTTTGGTTTTCCATACAAGTGTAAGCTTAGGAATGCTTTGCTTCATTCTAGGTCATTGGACAGTTTCCTTGTTAAAGTTGCACGAAAAGAAAAAGCTTCCACTGAGCCAGTAGATCGCGGTGATTCCTTAAATGATAGTGAAAGTCGTCCTAACAATAACCCTCCTCTCTCTTGTTTCCCTCACACTAGCCAAGAAAATTTTCAAAGGTGAGTTCAGGTAAATTAATTTATTTGTTTTACATCTTGTATTTTCTTTATTATTTTGTATTACAGTATTTTAATCATTTTATATGAATATTTTTGGGTTATGGAATGAATCATCTGAGTTTCCATTATTTCTTATGGGGAAATTCACTTTGATATGTAATTGCTTTGGGTTACAAGCATGTTTCTGGAATAAACTGTACTCATAAATCAAGGTTTTACTGTAATTATGTGACTTACCTCTCAGTCTTCATCCTCACCTGTGTCTTATGGATTAGGTGAGGAAAGGGATATTAATACTAGAATATGAGGAAATTGAGGCTTACAGGGTGCCACAGCCATTAAAGGAGGTCAGGTAGTTTTTAAAGCATCAGATTCTAGAAACATAAATTCATTTGCTCTCCAAAACAAGATCCAAGCAGAAGCAAACATATATGAAGAATTAGACTCAGGAAAATTTTTCTTAGAAGCTGACATTCACCTCTGAGTCATATGGTTAGGGTTTGCTTCTTTCCACTTTTCAATTTTTGACACTAAGTGATAATTATAGAGACTGAGAAGCACCCAGTGCATTTGCAAGAGCTAATTGACTCGAAGGAGGGAAGGCTGATTGTGCAGCGGAATCCAAACTACCAATTAAAAGAGAAGGAATCCACATGCACATGATATCCAGTATATTTATATCACAGAGAAGTAAAAGAGCCAGTCTTCCCTGCCACTGTGGAGATAGCCAGAAGTCAAAGGGCCTGGCCCAGGGTGGTTAGCTTGAGGCCAAGACCACAGTGAGGGCTGGGAAACCCACCCTCTCAGCAGCCTCCCAGACTTTAATGAGTGTTTCAGAGGCTCCACTTCCAAAGGCTAAAATGGGAAATCTTGGCAAATGAAAAGATTGGATTCAATGTACAGTGAGAGAGGAAATCAGGCCAACAGGAGCTGTATCAATCGATTAATTGTTAGAAAATTGGGCTCAGAGTAGACTAATAATACTAGCTTTTGTACAATGTCTTGGAGTTTATAGAGTTTATGGCCTTTACGATAGCAACCATTTAAGAAGCAGGAGTATTATCCCTATTTACAGAGGGACGCGCCTGGCCCTGTTTTCCACATGTCCTGGGGCTAGAGGAGCCAGGGCATAAATCAAAGTTTTTGACTTTGCAGCCCGACGGGACTGTCCCTGCTTACAGGAGCTGGGACTGGTAGGGAGTATCCTAAGGTTTGGTTTGTGGTTGATTCTCCTGGAAACCTTTTTTTTAAAAACAAAAACAAAAACATCTGTCTTACTAAAATGTGTCTGTACAGTGGCACAGAGGGGTGGCTGTAAGGCTAACAATAATGGGGTCATTAATTGAATAACAGTGTTGGCACAAAGTAACAGCCATGGTAGGGTCTTAATTAGGTTCTGGCTGAAGCAGAGAAGGAGCACATTTGTGGGAGGTTCTGGTTGACTAAATTGGTATCAAGTTAAGAGTTTTCCCTCTGGGAAGTCTCAAGTCAGTCACCATGTGGCTCAAAAAATTATCCAAGCCTGGGGTTCCAAGAAGACCAATTTCTCAGAAGAGAGGACTTGCTTCCCCAAAGGCTAGCTCCATTGATTAGATTAGCTTGGAATTCCTTTATATTCCCTAACAGTTTAACCTCAGAGACTTCTCAACTGTGAGTCCAGTGTTTCTGTCCCACTGGCAAGTGCTAAAGCCTGGCTGTATTCCTGAGTGCCCAGGGCTGAAAAGCAGTTAGCAGTCCCCACCGGATATTTTTGCAAAAGAAGTTAAATGTTGCTGGGAAAGAAATTAGGATCAGGGATGAACCTGAGGCCCTGGCCCAGGACCTGGGAGCTGAGGGGCTATAAGACCAGTCTGGAGTAGTGGGGACAGCACTGAAGTCCCATGGACCTTATATTAAATGTAACCTCTACTTTCCATTGCTTGTGGAGGTAGGGCTCTCATATTAATATTGCTGAGCCCTTTTCAAATACCTTTAAAATGTGCATAATCATTTCTACGTCTAAGAGAAGTCATGCAGATTAGATAGGCAGAGTATAAAACACATAACCATGCACACAGTAAGTGCTCAGGGAACTTGAATTGATTCTGGATCTATCCGGCCTGGGAAGCTTCTGTAAGAGCTGATTCTGTCAATCAAGATGTATCTCACTTGCATGGAATAATTGCTTAAGCCCATGTGTCCCTGTTTAGACTGACATCCCAACCTGAGAGACTTCATTGCCTCTGCCCCACGCCATTCCCTTGACCTCCTCTCTTTTTGCCTTTACTGCCAGGCACCTGCCTCTGGCCTTTCTATTTGATGCATGATCAAAGCCCTTTCATTCTCTGACTATGACTATTCCTCCAGTGTCTCTCTCTCGCTCTGTAATTTGGTACAGCAACTCTCACTGCTTCTGGAATAATATCCTTCCCCACTCAACCACCACCCTTTGGGATCATGGACTCCAGAGAAAGCACCTACTAGCCCTTCTTCCCTGAAGAGAATATGTGTCATAAGAGGCACTTTGGGCATGCCTGGGTGACTCAATCATTTGAGCATCTGACTCTTGATTTCGGCTCAGGTTGTGATCCCAGGGCCCTGGGATCCAGCCCCACGTCAGGCTCCATGCTGAGTGTGGAACCTGCTTGATATTCTCTCTCTCTCTCTCTCTCTCTCTCTCTCTCTCTCTCTCTTCCTCTCTCTTCTTCCCTCCCTCCCTCTCTGCCCCTCTGCCCCTTTCCCCTACTCCTGCTCTCTCTCTCTCTCTCTCTCTCTCTCTCTCTCTAAAATAAAAATAATAAAATTTTAAGAAGAGTCATGTGGTTGGAGATCCCTAAAGCAGTGTCCTGGCCCCTTTCTTTCTTTTTTTTTTTTTTTTTTAATTTTTTTTTTTTCAACGTTTATTTATTTTTTTTGGGACAGAGAGAGACACACAGCATGAACAGGGGAGGGGCAGAGAGAGAGGGAGACACAGAGTCGGAAACAGGCTCCAGGCTCCGAGCCATCAGCCCAGAGCCCGACACGGGGCTCGAACTCACGGACCGCGAGATCGTGACCTGGCTGAAGTCGGACGCTTAACCGACTGCGCCACCCAGGCGCCCCCTGGCCCCTTTCTTTGGCTCCTTGATAGATTCTGTTGGGAAGGAATTAACCTCAATATCCACTTTTTATTGGAAATAGACTCATGAGATTATGACCGGCTAGACAAGGGCTGAATGAAGCAGAGACTCGCTGGACTAGGCCAGCCAGGGCTTAGATTACAGATTTCTTCTAGGTGGAAACAGGTAAGCAGTGGGGGTCAAGAAGGCAGAAGAAGGCAGGTAAGTAAGCAAGACTCTGCCTGTTGAAAGATGACGAATGATAAGCCAGCAGGCAGTCACAGTCAGATCCCAGGCTGGGGGTTCAATACTGGGCTCTGAAAACAAGGAGATAGCTTTAAGGAGTAGGCGTGTTCTCTAGAAGTCATAGCAGTGCACTTCTAGGAAGACGGTCAGAGTCTCCTAGACTCTAGTTCCTCAAGGAGGCCCAGGGAAGAACATAGTGTGGCCTCCATCTCAGAGCATTGATGCTCTGAATTAGGCACAAGACACAGGAACCATTTATTAGAGCAACACACAGTGAGGAGGTAGAAGCAGGGAAGGGGAAATGGGTGTGATGCTGGGCTTTAGGACTCTGGGATTGAGCCCCTATTTGGGGCAGTTGGCCACAGACCCTGAGGCAGAGGAAGCCCAGAGGGAGAGGCCTGCAAATTGCCGCAGGGACTTGCAAGCTGGCAAGTTCACAGACTGACTGCAGAACCCCCAAAAACTTACCAAGAAAGAGGCCATTATCACATATTTGCCTACTCCACAGGAGATAGGATCTCCTGTGACAACATGTGAAGGAGCCCTACAAACAGTAAAGCTCTGCACTTGATTTACAAGTTTATTCTTTGAATATAGAACTGCTGGTATTTTTTGAGCTCATCATAATGTTCACTAAAAGTTAGCCATTCAAATATTTGTAATTATTATTGTAGCAGGAGAAATTCGGAGATATTAATTTATATGTACGCGTTGTCTCTTTTCCCCATTCAAGAAGGTCATAGGCTCTAGGCTTCCTGACTTACAAGATGCTTTAGTTCCTAATTTTGTCTTCTCCAAGCTGCCAAATTCATAATGAAGATTTAAGAGACAGTGTACCTCTGCAGGCAACAAGCAAAAATAGGAGTTGTTTCCCTTGATGCAAAAGCAATCTGCAGTTCAGGACAGAGGAGAAAGGAATGTGGGTCCCCTAGAAGAGAAAACTGATGTTCTGTTTTCTGGAAGTATACTGGGAAAGTGCCCTGCCTTCAGAGAGTGAAGTCTATGCATCTAGAACAAAGGGTTCCAGGGCCCCGACTGCTGGTCCTAAAGGAAACAGGAGGTCAGGGACAGTGGAACACTGATTAGTAACCCATGGGTGCCGTGTGATGGATGAACCAGTGCATCATGCTACCAGGGCATTCTGGACATTACACCACCATGGGGTTTGAGGGCATGCTGGAGGATGGAATTTATCTCAACCATGAGTATGTTTGATCTTATTTTCTCCTTGGCAAAGAAGGCTATTTGGAGTTAAATTTAAGTTTACTTCAAGGAAATAAATGGTATGACCTTTCTACACACATATATGTGTGTGTCTTAAAGGTCACACATTGAGTACAATGGTTCTGTGGCCACATACGTCCTGTGAGAAATGGAGAACATTTCCCCAGCATCTACTACATGCTGCCCCAGTTTCCAGCACGTCGCTAAGGCCATCATGTTTCATCCTCAGAATAACCTATGAAGTATTAGTGTCCCATTTGTGTAGATAAGAAAACTGAGTTAATAATGGTGAAGTGACCTTGCACTGGGATCTGTGGTTCACGTCAGAACTGGGCTCTGAACCCAGATTGCATGACTCCAAGGCCCAGGTTCCCTCCACCACACACACGGGTCACCCAAGAAGGAGGAGATTAGAGGTAGGAGTGTTCATCCCTCGTGAGGAAATGATATGATGAAGTGTGATATAAAATAGTTCTCTTGAATGTATATGAGTGTCGGATCTTGAGAGAGAGCACAGCTAAGGGGCTGAATCTTTGAGAAGGGTCAGGTCGCATTTTAGAGACCTTCAGTATGACCTAGACCTGTTTCATTTTGGAAAAAGTTATCATCCCTCCCTGCTCCCAAAGCATTGAGGAGGGAATTTCTGTGGATATGTTGGCATTGTCCAGGAGACAAGTGACACAAAAACACCTGACATGTTTCTCCTAGGGAAAGAATTATGTGAGGATGCTACTGAATTACAGCCAGGAATAGAATGGACCGCAGGGCCTGCAGGTACTGGGAAATGCCTCACTGAGGATCAGCTGGTGCTTTAGATCTATTGCATGTAATTGAATCTTCAGCATGGCTAGCAGAAGTAGCTATGCTGATCATATTCTGATGGAACTGCAAGGACATGATGGAGGGTGAGGGAGAAATTGATGGGGGTGGGGAGAGAGAGACAAAGAAAATATCCACGCATTTACATCAACAACAATGGGATGGTGGGAGAAAAAAACAAGCAAGTTTCCTGACTTCTTGCTATAGCAGAGCAAGGTTTCTTATAGTTGAGGAAGACAAGCTCCAGGTCAATCAGTCCTCAGTTTCTTTGTGAAATGTGTGAGCATACCTGCAACTTATCACTTCTAATCATAACTGATTTTGTAGTTAATAAATAAATAGCTATAGTTATTTACTTGCCCTGTGGAGTTATTTCTCATTTGCTTTTCAAAACTGGTACTTTTGGGGGAAGGAGGCATGTTTCTTCCCTCTCTCTCTTCCTTATTTCCTTCTTTGTTTTTTTTTTTCTCCTATTTTCTTCTTCTCTTTCTGCTGCACAGCTTTATTGAGCACCTGTGTGTAACCAGGCACTGAGATAAGTGCAAAGGAGACAGTGATAATCATACACAAAGAGCTCATGGTTGGTTCTATAAAGAAACCCAGATCCACTGAATATGTCAAAGGAAGATCCACAGAGTCAAAAACATTTAAAACAGATCTTGAAAGATGGATAGCATTTCCATAGGCAAAGGCTGCCTTTTTGGGGAAGAAGGTAGGATGCTCTCTGTGAGGAATCTCAGTGACCGCACTGGTAAAGGCCTCAACTTGAGGGTGAGACCATTTCTAGGCTGTGGTGGTTAGAATAGGTGTAAGTCGGCAAGACATGTTCCAGGCCCTTGTGAGGGTAGAGGATGTGGTCTCTGAATGCCTAGGAGTCTGGCCTCCTCCTCTGGGCACTGGGTCTTTTTGAAGCTTCCTGAATGGTGAGATGCATGGCCAGCTCAGGCACGGGGATGTGTGCTCATGTGTGTCTGAATGAACATTAGTTCAAGATGTTTACTTACTGGATATTGAAACTCAAATTAGAAGATGAAAAAGATCATGCATCATCATTTTTATTAATCCCTCCTAATCACCTTCTTGATTATGGTCAAAACAGAGCCAGGAGTGATCATTTTAACTTGTACCTTGGAGGGGCGCCTGGGTGGCGCAGTCGGTTAAGCGTCCGACTTCAGCCAGGTCACGATCTCGCGGTCCGTGAGTTCGAGCCCCGCGTCAGGCTCCGGGCTGATGGCTCGGAGCCTGGAGCCTGTTTCCGATTCTGTGTCTCCCTCTCACTCTGCCCCTCCCCCGTTCATGCTCTGTCTCTCTCTGTCCCAAAAATAAATAAACATTGAAAAAAAAAAATTTTTTAACTTGTACCTTGGAGACATTCAGTGCAATGGCAAACTATTGCCTTCATTCCATCCCATCTTGTCAGTTGTGTAAAACTGGATCCTGGTTCTGCCCTTTCAGACTGTTGAAGAGGGGGTACCTGGGAGGCTGTGTGTATTCTGACATCAGGTGATGGCCTAACCTCTGGCTTCTTCAGGAACCTGCTTCTGAGATACAGGCCTTAAATTCCATGCCATAGGACATGGCATAAAAGAAGGCCCATTGGTTTCTGAGTCCCCTTACAAATTTTTCTGTTTAAGTATATAAGGGTACATAAATTATTAATATTTTCAGTAAACATATTTTCTAATGACAGCCAGGTAGTTTGGTGAAAATCATCCAAGCCTTGGAGCCAAATGAGAGCTGGTAAAGTTCGAATTTCACTACTCAGGCCTAGGTAACTGTGGCAAGTGGCTGAACCAGTCTAGTCTTACATTTTCTTCTCTCATGAGAATGTGTTAAAAGGATAATGTGAGGTAGAATGTGTAAAACATACAATATGTAGTCAATAAAAGAGAACAATCATTTAACAAAGGGAACTACAGACACTGAAATAATAGAGCTCAGCAGTACTTTGATAAGACTGGGGGAATTTTACATCCTCAGGATGGAGCTTATCAGAGCTTGTAACCTCAAGGCAGGTGCAGACCCTGTGGAGGATCCAGCTGGATAGAGCCACAGCTCTGGGTCACAGTCCCAGGGCTCAGTGCCTTCTAGCCATGGTTACATTGTACCCACGGCCCCAACCCCATGGGCCACCACTGCTTAACCTCAGATTCGGCAACTCTCCTTTGCCCCACAGTTATGTTCCCTGAAATTAAGTCTCACCTTTAGTTCCTGGAAATAGTACTTAATCGAAGTGAGAGATTTCAGGCTCTCTCTTGGGGTCCTCTGCTCCTGCTCAGTCCATCAGGTGCTTTTGTGTGGATAGCTGGGTCGCATCCCATTCCCAACACTGACACCCATGCAGTCCCATTCTCCTAATGCCCTGGTTCTGCAGCTGCCTCTCTTCTGTCATGGTCCCCAACCTTTTCTCTGCAAGAGCTGGCAGGAACTCCAGAACCCTGAATTTCTCCGTTTTGACCCTTTGTGTTCTGCCCCACTAAAACTCTTCTCTGGTACCTGATTACCTGTCGGCTACCACACCACCTGAACTGTTGAGAGAACTTGGGACATTCTGAAGATAGTTCTAAATGTCATTCCTCTGGCACAATTGAATGTCATCTTCTCTATAAGCCACATTATACACAAATATATATTTTTTTGTTACTGATAGGTCTGATCTTTTCTAAAGAAAAGGTGCTAACATAACTTCAGGGGGAATTAAAGGATTTTATTAGTAATTGAGGTTTGCATGTTTCTTAAAGTTTGGAGCCAAATTATAATTGATTTTTTCAGGAAATAACTCCTTAGCATCTGCTATGTGAGGGGTTATGTACGTGCCAAGAAGGGTAAATTACTAAGTAAGAGTGGATGGTAGAGATAAAAATCATATTTGAAATTAAAAGCTATATTTACTAGAGCAAACACCATCTCTCACTTCCATGTAACCATAATCTTTTATATCTTCAAATTACCGCTGGTCAGATTCTTAATGTGTTTTGCCACTTATGAAAAAGAATTGCTAGGTATTTGAAAAACCAAACAGATAATTGGTAGCCGAAAGCTGGGACTTTGAAAACATTTTACTAAAAATATATTTATTATGGATATGTATCTGTCACATATATATGCATCGGTAGCAAGATGGATATAGGACAGAGGATGATCTTAAAATACATTAGTTCAATGATTGGAGATTCACTGCCGAAAACAGATCCAAAGTGTGTAAATGACAGTTAGCACTCCAGTTATTTATTATGTTGAGAGACAAAGAGCTTGTTTTGCTGACTTTCAATAAGTATTCTCCCTTAAAAATATCACCTTATGATGGAGGCTGTTTAATACAATATTTTCTAAAGGGTTATCAAACATCTCCATTTAATGGCAAATCCCCATTGGGTATCCCTATCCAAATAATGGGCAGTTCTTCTTGACTAATTCATTCAGGAGGACAACAGACACCTCAGGGGAGGCATTTAACGTCTTTCTTCAGAAGGACTCCTGTGCGTGGTAATGAAAGCCAAGTGTGTGTTCCTCTTCTTCTCCTTCTTTTTCCATTATCTCAGATAACAGGAATTAATTAGCATCCTGCAGTCTTTCATTTTAAGCTCTACTTTGAGGGACTCATATACTTAGTGATTTTTTTTTAATTTTGGTTTAGTTTTTGATGTTTTCCTTATTCTTGAAAATACCAGAGCTGCTTCTCGAATCTCTTGAACAAGCCATATAAACAAAGGAACAATACTTCCCTCTCTTTCTGAGTAAATACCCTCTTTTCACTGAGAGAAGGGGTGGGGTGCAGGCATTGAAGAGAAGTGGTGCTCATTTTCCCTCTGAGCCAATTCGCAGTGCCTGCTGCAATTTCCAAAAACAATGTACCCACTACAGGATCTCAACAAAATCAGTGTGGGCTTTCTGTGAACACACTCAACTGTTGACACACATTCTGAAGCAATGCTGTGATTGTACAGCCGGGGAAAATGGTGGTGATATTCACGGTGCTTGATGATGTGATGTCTACACACATAGGCTTGCTTTCCTGTATGTAGTGTTCAATTTATAATGAGTGCCTATTCTGAGCCAGGCACTGAACTTTGTGCTGTTTGAAGAGAGGACCTTTTCTGTGTCCTTGAGGAGTTTAACGGGTGACAGGAGTAATAAGAAAAGTAGAAGCTAGGGGCGCCTGGGTGGCGCAGTCGGTTAAGCGTCCGACTTCAGCCAGGTCACCATCTAGCGGTCCGTGAGTTCGAGCCCCGCGTCGGGCTCTGGGCTGATGGCTCAGAGCCTGGAGCCTGTTTCCGATTCTGTGTCTCCCTCTCTCTCTGCCCCTCGCCCGTTCATGCTCTGTCTCTCTCTGTCCCAAAAATAAATAAATAAACGTTGAAAAAAAAAAAAAAAAACCACGATTCTGAAAAAGAACAAAATCAGAAGTTTGTGCTACAAAAAAAAAAAAAAAGAAAAGTAGAAGCTAAATGAATTATAAGACAACATTTAAAAAAAAAAGGCAACTGTAGCCATCATCATAGAGAGATGCATCAAATGTATTAGTGTTGAAAAAACTTATTTTTCAATATACAAGAGTCCAGAGATAGCATGACATCAGCAATATTTCTCCATGGACTTAAAAGCAAATACTGGAAACAGAGTAAAATAACTGTATAGGAGCTTTGGAAATCAGTCAAAGATCTACAGTGGCCAAATGAACACACAGTTAAGAGAAAGTCACATTCAAAACGGTTGGAATTGCTGTGGGTTTTCATTCACCCTTGCCCCTCCCCCTTTTCATTGTGGCACAGCACAGTTTGGAGGAAATGGTGGCTTACTCCCCATTACCCTTCATTAACCAGAGAGAGCAGAGAAGACTGAATATGCAACATGCTAACCTGTCTGTGGATTGCCTGGTATTTTGGTCTCTGGGTCACCTACGTTGGAGTTCAGACAGCCAGAAGGAGCTTGGATCTCAGGCTTGGGAAGCCATGGGAAGCAGTGGGCATGGCTCATAAAAATTACAAACAGCTACAGACCTGCAGGCACCTGAGACAAGATTACTGACCGAAAAATGCAATAGACAGAGAAAGCCCCAAGAAGAAGCAAAAGTGAGACTCTTGGAGAAGGCATGACATTTAAATATGGTTGTGTATATGGGGGAATTGTAAAGAAGCACATGCACAGTCCCTGGGATATATATATATCCAAAAAAAGTCCAGCAAAAACCTTAGGACTTCATACCGGGCTGATGATGCATGAATGTTGTTCCCTGCATAGCACCAGTCTGCAAAGATTGGGAAAGGTAACTATTTTTTCAGATGCCCAATTTTTAATAAAATATTACAAGGCATACTAGGAAACAAGAATGCATGACATATTAAAAGGAAGAAGATAATCCCCAGAAACAGTCCCGGAAGGAACCATAGCTTTGGACTTAACTATATGAAGACTTTAAAACAGCCAATTTAAATATGCTTGAGGAGCTAAAGGAAAACATGGACAAAAAATTAGAAGAAATCCGGGGAAATAATATATGAATAGAATGAAAATATCAACAAAGAGACATACATTATAAAAAAGAACCAAACAGGGGCGCCTGGGTGGCTCAGTCGGTTAAGCGTCCGACTTCAGCCAGGTCACGATCTCACGGTCCGTGAGTTCGAGCCCCGCGTCGGGCTCTGGGCTGATGGCTCACAGCCTGGAGCCTGTTTCCGATTCTGTGTCTCCCTCTCTCTCTGCCCCTCCCCCGTTCATGCTCTGTCTCTCTCTGTCTCAAAAAAAAATAAATAAATGTTAAAAAAAAAATTTAAAAAAAAAAAAAAAAAAAAAACCAAACAGTATGATGGAGATAAAAACAGTCACTGAATTGAAAACTTCACTATAGGAGTTCAGTAGCAGAATAGGCAGAAGCAAGCATCAGAAACTTGAAGAAAAGTCATTTTAAATGGTCAAATGATCATTTGAAAGGAATGAAGAAAAGTGAACAGAATCTAAGAGACCTATATGACACCATCTAAAAGATGAATATATTCATTATGGGAGCTCCAAAAAAAAGAGAGAGAAAGGGGCAGAGAGCTTATATAAGAAATAATACCTGGAAACTTCCCAATTTGAGTAAATAAGTGTATATACAAATACAAGAGGCTTAAAAACTTCAAGTGGAATCCAAAGAGACCCAAACTGGGATACACTACCATCAAACTGAGAGGTCAAAGACCAAGAGAATATTGAAAGCAGCAAGAAATAAGCAACATGTTAGATACAAGAGAACCTCTGTAAGATTATAAACTAATTTCCCAGGAGAAACATTGCAGACCAAAAGACATTGGGATGATATTTTTGAAGCATTGAAAGAAAACAAAAACAAAACAGAAAACCCACCAACCAAGATTTCAAATTAACAAGCTAACTTTACACCTTCAGGAACTAGATGGTCTTCTTCTGATGGAGAGGACAAGTCTAGTGGTATCCCTGGGGCAGCATGGACAGTAGAGTCGAAATGTAAAACCTCATAGGAGAGCATAGGGGCAGGCAGTCCTGGAGAAGTGTATGTTCAACAAGTTCCACAGAAATAAAGGGGGCCATGTATGGGGCTTTTATGTGGACGCTCATGGGAACTGGTGGCAAGGATCCCCAGAGTGTTGGAGGGAGACCACAAACCCTGGTTGTGGCCTGAAACATGGGAACTCCAGATCCATATAAGGAACTAAGGGTGGAAGCACAGAGATGGGGCATAGTGAGTTCCAGGAAAACAAAACAAAATATGCTCAAGGCATTAAGGTAAGAAACAGTTTTATTGAGCTGCATAATAATAGCAGTGATGTCAATATGTGGCACTACAAGTTTAACATATATTATCATAAGGCCCCATTAGCTGATTTTTATTACTTTCCCTTTTTCCATGGGTAATTTGCCTACTGCATGTCAAGAGCAAGTATTTGACTCCAACAACTTGAGTCCATGTCCTTGACCACTTATGCTATATAAATAGAAGTAGCTCAGTATAATACTGAGCATGGAGTATATAGGTCACATTTTAAAGGGCTGACCTTCAGATGGTGGTGTTTATAGGGCATGGTAGAACCTTGAACATTTTTAGCAGGCAAGAGATGAGAATAGAAATTGCTCTGGGAAGACAATTTGCAACACAAATATGAAATAAGTTGGTGAAAGGCAAGGCTGAAAAGAGAGAGATCCATTAGGGAGCCAAAAGGAACAAGGTCTAAACTAAGATGGGGGGCAGGATGGAGTATGTGCAATGATTGGAAAAGCTTTGAGAAAGTGGAATCAATGGAATTTCACTGCAATTAGCTAAAGGGGGCCAAAGATGCTAGTGGAGTTTATAGTGACTCTGGGGCATCTCAGCGTATGCTGGGGCCAATAACTCGTGGCATAAGGAAGGGGAAAGAAGGGAACTGTTCTGAATTGGTTAGAATTAATTGCAGAAATCCCCATTCAGATCTTCTTTGGGATTTAAAGAATACATTTTGAAGATGCATAATTAATCTGAAAGTAATAGCATGAATCGTAAATACTTAGGAAACTCATTACTACCATGGACTGAGCTCTTTAGGGCACTGTAACCTCTGTTGACTGGGTGAGATTTTAGATGTTCGGCAGTCACATGGCTGCTCCAGCCATTTGAGATCAGACTGAGTACTAGCTTGTATCTCTCCTGAAAATTAGTTTGAGGTTCTTTAGACTCATCCTGTTATGTCCTTTTATATGTCATACTAGTGTAAACTTGGAAATAATTAAAAACAATAGACAAGAACCTTCTTATCTTTTTTAGTATTCCTTTATATAGGGAATAATTGATTGGGCAAAGTGGATTACATTTCAATATTCAGACAGGCTCCTTTTGTTATTACTTTCGACTTTTTATCTGCTTTTTAAATTACCTTGCCTATTTCGAAAGCACAGTGCAGTTCTCTTGTGTTTCTTTTTTGGTGCAAGACAATGTAGAAAGGCTGAAGGCATAAAGTTGAAGGATATCCACTATCCAATTTAATATCCTTAGATAATTGACATTTTTAGAGAAATAGTCCTTTGAAATTAATATGAGGTAATGCAATAGCGTGGAAAAAAGCATAGAAGCTGGAGTCAAACTGACTTGATTTTCTCTACTG
Organism: Lynx canadensis; assembly: GCF_007474595.2. Taxonomy (NCBI): domain Eukaryota; kingdom Metazoa; phylum Chordata; class Mammalia; order Carnivora; family Felidae; genus Lynx; species Lynx canadensis. Next base: position 46,159,898 of record NC_044313.2, on the reverse strand, counting down.
GTGCTGGCACTTAAGAGCTATGCAACTTTGGGAGTTCAATAGATCATTGAGCCTCAGTTTCTTTGTCTGAAATTCAGGAATAATAATGCATCTGGCTCAAAGTATGTACCCTCATAATAGATAAATGCTTGACAGATAGTAAAAAATAGTCTGCCATTCAGGAAAAAATGTGTTTCTGTCCTGCCCTAAAAGGGAAAGCCTAATGTTTTTGAGGTTCATCTATTATGGTTAATGAAAAAAAACAGACACAAGACACCACATATTGTATGACTCCATTTATATGAAGAGCCAAAAATAGCCAAATATACAGTCAAAAAGTAGATTGGTTGTTGCATAGGACTAGGAGGTGGTATGCCAAGTGGCTCTTTACATGTACAAGGTTTCTTTTCGGGATGATAAAAATATTCTAAAAGTAGATAATGGTGATTTTTTTTCACCACTCTGTCAGTATACTAAAATCCATTGAATTATACACTTTCAACAGGTGAATTTTATGATATGTTAAATATATCTCAATAAAGCCATTTAATACTGAAAGTCATTTCTGTATGCTGACCTGAATATCCTAAACAAAATAATCTGTGCCTGTGGAAAATGGGAAACGCTTTTTGTGTCAGGGGAGTGGGGATGGGGGAGAGATCTCTTGTATTTCTTTTTCTCTAAATGTCTATCTTTATTTGTGTCCTGGTCAGATTTGTTTGGTAATAAACAACTCCCCAAATCACAGTGTCTTTTAATGTTTTTCCTACTTGTATTGCATGTGGGCATCTGTTCAGATCTATGTGTTTCTTGTCTGCGGTACTCAGTTCTGCTTAGCTCTGAGTGCATGAGTCTCCTCATCCAGGAAGCAGCTGTGATAATGGTGCATGCTGATTCTCATGCCATGGGGAGAGAGAAGACTGAGTCAAACCTATTAGCTTTTAATTTTTTTAATGTTTGTGTATTTTTTGAGAGAGAAAGAGAGCTCACGTTGGGGAGGGGCAGAGAGAGAGGCAGAGATTTCTCTGACAGACTCTGTGCTGTCAGTGCAGAGCCCAATGCAGGGCTCGAACTCACGAACCTTGAGATCATGACCTGAACCAAAACCAAGACTTGGGTGCATAACAGACTGAGCCACTCAGGTGCCCCAAACCTATTAGCTTTTAAAGCTTCTGCTCAGAAATGATGTATTCCACAACTGTCCACGTATCATTGGCCAAAGGAACCCACATGGCCAAACCTAGTGCCAATGGAAGTAAACATGCACTCCTTCCATGGAATGAGGTAATTATGAATATTTTGGAATAATACTACAAGATAATCTAACAGTGCTGGGGTAAGACCTGTCTAGCATCCTTACTAGAGTGGAACCTTCCATCAGTACCTATGACCCTTCCTATTATCTTACCGTGCCGGTGTTCCCTTACCCCTTTCCCCACTGGGATCTTTCCCATGATTTAAATCAAGGGTAAACCTATAAATCTGTAAATTTGTTTCTCCCCTACCATGAAAGAACCTGCTGATATTCCTAGTTACCAACTGTTGCCTTCCATTCTTTGTAGTGCCAGACTTCAAAATTACTACCAATTAAGTGTCACTGTTGTTTCTCTATCAAATTTAACTATTTACATTCTGGCTTGATCTCCCTCTCAATCTATTGTAATTCCTTTCTTACGCCTTCAGTGGCCTTCATTGACAAATCTAATGACATTTTCTTCAGCCATTATTTATTTTGATGGTGGTGGCATTTGTACTATAAACTCCTAAAATGCAGAATTTCTGACCAACACCCGCCCCCCCCCCGCCACCACCTACCAAATTTCACATTCTTCGCTCCCTACATTCCCTTCCTGTGTGATCTCAGATAGTCCCAGATCTTTAGTTTTTACTTCTGATAATGTGACTCCTATATTAACATGTTTGTTTCAGCTTTCTTGAGTAAGAATACTATGGGTCAAAAATGTTTGCTATTTAGGGGCACCTGCGTGCCTCAATCGGTTAAGCGTCCAACTCTTGATTTTAGCTCGGGTCATGATCTCACAGTCAAGAGATCAGCCCCGCATGGAGCTCTGCCCTGGGCATGGAGCCTGCTTGAGTCTCTCTCTCCCTCTGCCTCTGTCACCCTCTGTCTCTCTTAAAAAACATGATTGCTATTTTAATTAATCACAGTCATTTTACCTATTATTCTTACTGATCTTTTCTTAAAGAAAATGTGAATTAAAAGCATTTATTCCTGAGAAACTTAAAAACAAAATAATCTTAGGTTTAATGTTTCTACTCATAAGGATTAACCTATGTAGCTGCAAGTAGTTTGCAAATTGCAAAGTTTAACTCTAGGGTAGACATATAACATTTTATTTAGAAGTATAGCTTTGCTTTATGTCTGTGTTTTGGATAAGCATTCAGGAGCCCGGTATTAAGTTTATAAAGAATCAATGTTTGTGGACATATTTTAAGACATTCACATATTAATCAAGGGAAGAAGGGAAGAAAATAGGGCAGTATTGCTGTTTACTCTTTATTTCACTGCGTGGCACTGTATAAAACATTTGTATTTATTCCTTTTAAAAACACCATGAAGTAACTAGTGTGACTTCCATTTTCTATAAGGAAATAGAGAATTGGAGAACTTAAATAATAGATTAAAAGTTAAATCAATGTAATTGACCAAGTTTGTATCTTACCAGGGCTGTGCAACTTACTGCTGTGTGGTCGTGGTGGGGTGGGGGGTGGGGGGATGCATTTCTGTCACTGTAGTTGTCTCATTAGCAAGTAGACTTCACATGTAAAAAAAATCCAGTATATATGGTAAGTTGCAAAATAATAGCCAATTATGAACAAATAAGAAAAATCTGTTGGTTGAAATAGGAGTTGGTTGACAAATCATGCAGGTTGGCTGAGAGGAGCACTCAGCCTTGGGGTGCCTGGGTGACTTAATCCGTTAAGTGTCTGACTCAATTTCGGCTCAGGTCATGATCTCACAGTTCATGAGATCAAGGCCCATAGCGGCTCTCCGGTGACAGAGCTGAGAATGCTTGGGATTCTTTCTCTCCCTCTCTCTCTCTGTCCCTTCTCTGCTTGTGCTCCTTCTCTCTCTCTCTCTCTCTCTCTCTCTCTCTCTCTCTCTCTCCCCCAAAATAAATAAACTTTAAAAAATTAGAAAAAAGAGGAGCACTTGGCCTTAGGAGCTAGTAGCACTGAGATGGGGCTCCTTAAATACACTCTGCATGCTCTCTATTAGTAGCCCCTCAACTACCATGCTGAAGCTGCCAAGGTGTGCCATTTATATGAGTGCCATGATTGGTTAAGGCTTAAGGCAAAGCTTCCACGAGAGTGGACACTAACACTGTGTTCTGAGCAATCTGCTATGGTGATCCCATTTCAGATGAGCAAGACTTGACAGGTCTGCCCTCCTGACTGCTTCTGGAGGTGGCCTCACTATATAGCAGAGCCTTTGTGGTTGTCAGTAACATGATAGTCGGTAACATGATATAGCCTTCTTATAGTCTCTGTCAGTCTGCCTTTTGAACCCAGAATTCCAGTGATGGAAGCAGAGGGTCCTCTTCACTCCTCACTTTCTCCAAGACTCTTTCATGACTTACCTGAACCCACGTCCCTGCTCCCTGTTTATGTCTTTGTAACCAATGCAATACATTGCTTACTTATGCTATGCCTTATATTGGGAATTGATGGGGTTTGGTAGTATTGAACTTGGAGTCTGTTGTCAGACAGACTGGGATCCATCCTCCATTTCACCACCATGAGATTATCTCTCTTACTGGAAAATAACACTATCTCATTAGGTTGTTGTAAACACTCAATTCTTTTTGGAAATATCAGTGCAAAGAATGATCATAGTGTTTAATACAAAATGAGTTGTCAACAAATGTTAACTGTCATTGTATTTATTATTATTATTATTAGGATACCATGCAAGTCTATGTCCTTTTTGTCCCCAAAGAAAGTTACTCTTCCTGTGTTTATGCCCATCAATTACATTTTTGCTTAAGGCAGCCTTCTGACTTGGCTTTAAAGTAGATCTTTTCCTTCTTTTCACTTATCACATCCAATTCCATCAATTTTACCTTTAAAGATTTTACTTCTGAATGCTTCTTCTCCTCCTCACTGTCACTCTATCTTTTGGCTAGTAATTTAATGGTGCTTTTAACTAGGACATACCATGGCCTCCATGGGATGCTGGGAAGAACAAAATGCATCACAGATTGAAAATGTACTTTGTGAACTAAATGCTATTTGGTTAAATGAATGATAAGTTATTTTATAAGATAATATATATTTAAATGATTAAAAATATTCACTTCCAGAAATATTGTGAACTAATCTTCATTTTCCTTTTGCCCTATATTGCCAAGGTTATTTCTTTCTCCACAGAACAAAACAAAACAAAACAAAACAAAACCAACAACGACAAAAATCCCAATCACGGTAAGCATGCAAGCACTCTGGAAAGATTGGTTATTCAGTATTGATTATTCCTCTATCAGGAGCTAATTACTGTTGGTGAAACCCCTGAATCGTTGCTGTGTTCTGTTGCTTATTGAGGTGGGCATCAGAATTGACACTTTTGGCATCGACTTTACTGTGGTGTTTCTATTCTTTTATCCCTGAAAACTTTGAGGTGATGGTTCCCAGGAGAAGAGCGCAAAATCACATCAAAGGATGAATAAATGAAATTTGGGTATCTCTTCAATGCAGTGGTTTTTTCTCCATCTTTTAATTTGAAAACATAGGAAATGTTTAAAGTTTGCCCGCAACGAATTAGAAGTACTGTGTTAGCAAAGAATCCATATGTAGAATATTGCAAAAAGATTGGGAAGATATAAATATATCATACATATTTTCCTTAAATTACTATTTTCAATTGTCATTGAGGCTTTTATGAGCATAGAGTGTGGTTAACGGAAGGCAGCCACCTTGTGTCCAAGCTTACTACCCTGAGCCAAGGTTTTTATTCCTGAATAGTCTGATGCTAGGACTTATCCTGTAGCAGCTCTGAATTCCCTATGTGTGGTCAGAGGTTCAACTGTGTTCTGGTATGGAAAGAAGATGCATTCCCTCTTTTCCCACTTACATTTAGCTGAAACCAGAAAGAATCTTGTCTTAAAGTGACAAGAATTTGGAGACCTGAGTTTCTAGTCCTGGCACTGGCTTTCAAGCGGAGGAACTTGGAAGAACTGAGATGCTTGGTTAGTCATACAAAGTGCAGTTCTCAGGCAACATCAATGGCACCAGAGAACGTGGTGGAAACGCACACTCCTGGGCCCTACCCAGATCTACTGAATCAGAGTTTCTGAGGGTGGGGTCCGGCCATGTGTGATTTAATCAGCCGTCTTGGTCTTTCATGTGCTTGGTAAAGTTTGGGGAGCATAAGGCTAGTCACCTCTTTATGGGCAATGAGGTTTGTTTATTTTCCTCGAGATGCAGTCATGGCAGGGTAATGGGAATAGTGAGTGGAAGATGGTACATAATAATGCACCCAGAGTATTAGGGTGTGGGGGCAAGTATGAAGGAGTCATAAATCCTAAGTCTAGGTTAGCCAGAATAAGCCCTGGAGGGAGCAGACCTTACTGTAAACAAGAACTGGCTTCACCAGCCAGCCTGGATCCTAACAGCCACAGGTGTACAAGGACTTTTTTTTTTCTTAGACGAATTAACAAATATCCTCCGTTTGGATCAGTTCCAAAATTGAAAGTTTCTGTCCAGGAAGAATGGGGAAGAAGGGCTCTGTCACGGGAAAAGAAAGCAGGCTGCTGTGGGGGCTTTCTAGGAATATATGCACTCCTATGTGAGTGTGCCGGACCTGGGGCACAGGCCAGCATGGCCTTTGCTAGAGACCTGGGTTTCAAAGTTGAAAGAAGCTAACAGGAAGATGTGCTTCCTGTGAAACATACATGATGAGCGTACAGAGCTGGGTGATGGCAGGCAGTGCAGTGGTGACTGGGTCTCCCAGACATAGGGCAGCGCCTTGTTCTGCTTTGTAAAGGATTCAGCAAATTCTGACTTTAAGCTCTCAAGCCTTATGAGGTGATTGTCTTAAACACCATAAGCCTTCCTAAAAAGGAGCAAATAATCTCCGAAGTCCCTCAGATAAGACCATTTGTAGGTATTCATAAAGATAATAGCAATGATGATGTAATGATGCTGATGGTATAAAGCAGACATATCTGGATGTAGGTGGTTCTCTGCTTTTTAATGTACAGGCATATCTTGGTTTATTATGCTTTGCTTTATGTTGCTTTGAAAATACTGCAGTTTTATTTGTGGCAATGCTGTGTCAAATCTGTTGGCACCATTTTTCCAACACCATTTGCTCACTTTGTGTCTCTGTATCACGTTTTGGTAATTCTTGCAATATTTCAAATATTTTTACTATTATTATATTTGTTATGATGGACTGTGATCAGTGATCTTTGGTGTCACTATTATAATTATTTTGTGGCAATGCCAACTGCGCCCACACAAGAGGGCAAGTTTAATTGATAAATGGTGTGTATGTTCTGAAAGCTCCACCGACTGGTGATTCCCCCATCTCTCTCCCTCTCTTCAGACCTCCCTATTCCCTGAGACACAACAATATGGAAATTAGGCCAGTTGATAACCCTACAATGGCCTCGAAGTGTCCAAGTGAAAGGAAGAGTCCCAGGTCTCTCACTTTAAATCAAAAGCTAGAAGTGATTCAGCTTAGTGAGGAAGGCATGTTGAAAGCCAAGGTAGGCTGAAAGCTAGGCCTCTCTTGCCCCAAACAGCTAGCCAGGTTGTGAATGAAAAGAATTCTTGAAGGAAGTTAAAAGTGCTACTCCAGTGACCACACACGTGATAAAGAAAGTAAAACAGCCTTATTGTTGAACTCGTGGAGAAAGTTTTACTGGTCTGGATAGAAGATCAAACCAGCCACAACATTCCCTTAAGGCAAAGCCTAATTCAGAGCAAGGCCCTGACTCTCTTCAATTCTTTGAAGGCTGGGAGAGATGAGGAAGCTGCAGAAGAAATGTTTGAAGACAACAGAGGTGGGTTCATAAGGTTTAAGAGAATAAGTCATCTCCATAACTAAAAGTGCTGGGGTAGAAGTTGGATGTGCTGGTGTAGAAGCTGCAGCAAGTTATCCAGAGGATCTAGCTAAGACCATTAATGATGGTGGCTATGCTCAATAACAAATTTCAGTGGCATTGAAGCATGCTGATATTGAAGGAGACTGCATCTAGGACTTTCATTGCTAGAGAGGAGAAGTCAGTGCCTGGCTTCAGAGCTTCAGAGGACAGACTGACTCTGTCGGTAGGTACTAACACAGCTGGTGACTTCAAGTTAAAGCCAATGCTGATTGATCATTCAGAAAATCCTAAGGCCCTTAAGAATTATGTTAAGTCTACTCTGCCTGTGCTGTATAAATTGAACAACAAAGCCTGGATGACAGCACATCAGTTTACAACATGCCTTACTGAATATTTTAAGCCCACTGTTGAGACCTACTGCTCAGGAAAAAATTCCTTTCAAAATATTACTGCTCATTGACAATGCACTTGGTCACCCAAGAGCTCTGATGGAGTTATACAAGATTAATGTTGCTTTCATGTCACTATCACAACATGCATTCTGCAGCCAACGGATCAAGAAGTCATTGTGAGGGGTACCTGGGTTGCTTAGTTAAGCGTCCAATCCTTGATTTTGTCTCAGGTCATGATCTCACGGTTTTTGGGTTTGAGCTCCACATCAGGCTCTGCACTGACAGTGCAGAGCCTTCTTGGGATTCTCTGTCTCCCTATGCCCCTCCCCCCTCAAAAATAAATAAATTAACATTAAAAAAAAGAAGTCATTTTGACTTTCAGTCTTATTATTTAAAAAATCCATTTTGGGTTACCTGGGTGACTCAGTAGGTTGAGTGTCTGACTTCGGCTCAGGTCATGATCTCATGGTTCATGAGTTCAAGCCCTGCACCAGGCTCTCTGCTGTCGGTACAGAGCCCACTTTGGATCCTCTGCCCACCCCCCACCCCTGCCTCTGCCCCTCCCCATGCTTTATTGCAATGCTCTGGAACTAAACCTGCAGTATCCCGGCCTATGCCTGTAGATGCGTTCCCAGAAAATTATAATGAAGCTGCATTCTACAAAAAATCAGACCCCATTCTCTTTTTTGAAGAGGTTTTCTTCCCTGTTACTAATGGAGATTTTTTACAATAATATCTTGAGTTGTTAAGTATGGACAGAACCAATTTTTCAAGGCCAGTTTATGGCAAATAATCTCTGGTTACCCCCAGCACTTCGACAGCCTAGTGGATTTGATTATTGTGTGCACTGCACCCAATGTACCTGTTAGCATTTAGGCCTAAGCAGTGTTTAGGAATTTAGAGATGGGAGCAAATCCTGACTTTTAATCGCCATGAGCACTTCTAAGAAAATAAAAGAAAATACTGTATGCATTAGACTTTAATTTGCTTTTCATATGTAAAGACCATCTGGAAATGTAATTATACTTTAAACTTTTAATTCCAACATCTAGTAATTTTTACTGTATTTGAATCTGTGAGCATGCATGTTAGTTTTTTTATAATGGCTTTATGGTTCACAGAAAGCAATGTGGTGATTTGAAACAAGGTCACGTGATTGCCCATTTTCACCTGGATTGACACCTCTGATCTTGGGTAGGGTTTGGGTGTTTAGTGAATGGTTTACTTGCCTGTTTTTCCTTCCTGAGTTTCAAGAGCAAGCCATGTAGCACAGTGGGTAAGAAGTAGAGTTTCAGAGGCAATCTAAGATGTTTCTGAATGCAGGCACTACCTTCTGGCTTTACGCCCTTGGACAGATTGCTCAACCTCATTGAGCATTAGTTTTGTTGTGTAGAAATGAGAATTATAATGACTCTATCCCAGGGTTGTTTGAATATTAAAGGTGGTGATGTATATTAAGAATGTAGCCCAGCATCTTGTTACATGTGTGCAAGATGTACAAGCATTATAATGCTCTCATTATAATTGTTGTAATTATAATTATTTTTTAATTGTAGCTATTTATTATTATTATGATTATTATTATGATTATTATCGATACCATTATTATTTTTAAATTAATGCATTTTTATTCCTTAAATAAGTCACCCTTGGTGGTACCACCATTATCCTGTTTCCCAGTTTTCACTTGATCTGATTTTCCTTGCTTCAAATCACAGCAGCCCCTGCTCAGGAAGAGCCAGAACCTTGTATGTGAGTGGATTTCTTATGAAATTTCCTTATGCTAAGCCAGAGTTTGATTTGAAGATCTTCTCATGCTAGTGGAACCGTGTGTCAGCCAGGGACAGGGCTGGATTAGAGAACTTTCCAGGTACTTCCAGATTTGGGATTCCCAGAGTCTATAAGCTCTTTAAAGAGAGTGGCAAAGTCTTTGTCCTGGATTTTGTAACCAGGTGTGATATACGTGACTCAACCAGTTTTTCCCAGAATACTTTCTACTAGTGACCTCAATTTCTTTTGGCTTTAATCATCTAAAAAAATAGAAATAATCTCAGTTTACATATTTATAAAATGGGAATGATACCTCTGAAAAATTGTGCTACAATAGAAACCAGATAATGTGGTTATGGTATCTTTCACAATTCATCTTGGCTCTAACAAGCATAGTTAGATTGTGTCTTAAATGCTTTTGGGGTGTCATGCTTCATGACCCCAGTATGGTGCTAGAAGAACTCAATCCACACTTGTGTCCCCACTATATCCCTGCTCCATCCAAATGGCTTTACAAGCCTCTGATACTTTAAATGAATCTAAAGATGGGCTATTTTCTAGATAAACCTGAAAAAGAATGTATCTTTAAATTAATTGCCTGTTTTTAATTTATAAAACACCCTTATACAAATTGATAACGATGTATGTTTGAATAATTCAAGAAACAGGATGTCAATAGCTTTTAGCATCAGGTACCAAGAGAGCTTCTGCCTTTGAATATTAATTTGACTAATTTGGTATATTAGGGCATTTAGTATGGTAAGCACATACATAGACTAGTAGGATTCTTGAAGGGTAATCTAATCAGGAACAGGGCATCTATCATTTCTTTAAAATGTAACAATTATCCTAAAGTCTCATCAGGAATATTCTGCCACTGATGAAGAGCAAGATACCCCAACTAAAATGTGAGTGAACATAAAATGATTTATTGGGAATGATTTTGGGAAGAGTATGTTCCAGTCTACTTTGTTTGTTTTGTTTTGTATTTTCTTCCCATTTAATCATATAGTATTTTTTAAAAACAATTTTGTAAGTTCGTATAAAAGCCAAGAGTTTCATCTTCCTGTAAATATGCAAATACATTTAAGATGAACCTCATCTTACCTCAGAAGACGGAGTTGTTAAGTCAAAGGTTTCAGTGACTAATTTATGACCATATTGGATGGAGTATAGGAGTCTTCTACATGCTTTCCATCATTTGTTTGTTTATTTTAATTTTCAAAACTAATATGGATGATTCTCTCATTATTTCCTTCTTATGGGGAAATAAATGGAGAATCAGAGACAGTAAGTAACTTTCCCAAAGTCACACAGTGGAGTGGAGCTGGTGTGTAAAGACTGGCCTCTTACACAAAGTCAGTGTTCTATGTACCACCAGCTGGACCAGCCTTGCAACCCTGAGGAGAAAAATTCATGCAGGTTAAAAATAGTTATATGGTGAATACACTCCAAATTCCAGAGTCGAGGTTAACCATGTCAAGAAGACATTGCTAATTTGATGGTTCGTGTAAATCCTTGTTTAGAATATAGAGATGTGATTATTTGAGAATGGCCAAGACAGCAATTATTATACACCATTTATTACAAAAAGAAAAGTCTTTTGCCTTTATCTTAGTGATTTATATACCTATGTTAGTTGTGAGAAAAGAGAAAAACATAAAATATAGAGCAAAGCAATGACATTTCCTTTCACATTCCTCTGGTTGTCTCATGAAAATTTTGTACACTGAATTTCAGAGTCTGATTTGTGGAGCCCAAAATGACATTTCAGTATATATCAATATATTGATCGCAGCCTCCTTCAGCTCACAATAATTAAGGACTATCACATGGATACAGTATTTGTTTGTAAGATAATTCTCAAGACTTTGTGTATGATAATAAAGCCCTAACTATTGTATGTACATCAAATCTCTTTTGAGTCTAGTGAAATAATTAAACTTAATTAAAATGGTGTGAATTTATTTAAGTTTATATGAGGAGAATCAGGGACATAATTATGAGCCTATTCTTGTTTTTTTACAGGACGAGGCTAGCCATTTGACAATTTCGAACCCAAGGTAGATAAGGGTTAGTTAGAAGTTATCAAAGTGTGAGAAAGCATAAATCTACTGAAGAAGGAGAACTTCCAATGCTTGAACACGTAGGCCTGATGTGTTATACATACAATTTCATTTCATCTTTATAACCATTCTCTAACTGAAATACCATTATTTCCAAATGTGGGAACCAAGACCTATAGAGGACATGTAACTTGCTAAAGGCTATACAAATAGTAGTAGGAATGATCTTAGAATGAAGCCCGCCAAACTCCAAATAAAAATTAAATAATCACACAATAAATTACTTTGATTGAATATGAAAAATATTGGGGGAAATCCTTATTCTTTTTATCATAGAGCTCACATAAAATTGATCTTTTGCTTTTGCTTTAAATTATAGTATGTATAAAATGGTAGTTCTAACTTCAGTTGGAATAGATACAGGGATTTCTTTCCAAAAACAGTGTCTCATGAAAGCAGGGGTGAATTGCATGGTTGTAAGTAGAACTGACCTTCAATGGGAAGCCTCCCACCTAGGATGAGATTTTCATTCTGACTCTGGGGCTGTGAAACCATCACGAGGGACAGCATGACCAGCTATGTCTTGAGTGGAGAATTACATAAAACCTCGTGAATTGATGGCTTTTTGCCATAGTCTGTCTCAATTTAATTGTTTCTTTCATGAAGAGATTCATACTACAAGACCTCCAACATTTGGAAACATGTTTGGATTATTGCCTCTTGTGCCATTACTGTTATCTTAAATTGTGAATTTTTCAACAAGATTTTAGTGTGAAACTTCAGTGTGTCCAGGTACCTAATATGCAAGTAGGGCTAAGCAACAGTAAACATGACTATTATTTACTCATATCAGGTACTTTGCCAAGAGCTGTTGCTTAAATTATCTCATTTTACATTACAGAGATCCCGAGATAAGTTTTGTAGACCCAATTTACAGATGAGATAGCTGACATTTAGAGAAGCTCATTCACCTGCCCAAGTTCATCCAACTACTGTGATTGAAATTGGATTTGAAGTCAGTTGTAGTTGACTCAGAAACTGGTATTTTAGCTGCTCTGTGTAACCAGTACACTTTTCCACATGATGCATTTTTTTATGTTCTTAGAGATTTGAAAATCTATTTAAGAAAATGGTCTGAAAAATTATACCAGAAAACATTTAGTGTATCTCTGATTTAGATCTATTTGATATTTCTGTAGGTAGTTTTCTGAAATAGTCTTCCCTAGCCTGTTTGATTAGAGCTCAAGGGAATCAGAGCATGGGTAAAGGGTAGGTGGGCAGAGGTTGGGGGAGTGAAGTCATTGTTAGGAGTGAAGCAATAATCTAAGCCAAATAAATAGTCACAGGAGAGCCTCAAGCTAAAGTATTGTTACAAATGGACAGTAGACCTACTTCATCAATCAAAGGGTAAGGTTGAAGTCAATCGTGCAGAAGATGTTCATTAAAATAATTTGAATCTTGGTGTGAGACATGATAGAGCATAGAGCAAACAACAAAAGCAAATCACACTTATTGCATCTGATATGTGCCAGATACTATTCTGGCCAACTGATTTGCACAAATTCTTACCAAATCCCAGTGGAACAGACATTATTATCTCATTTCAAGATGAAGATGCTAAGGATCCAAAAAGAAGTTTCTTGCCCAAGGTCAAACAGCTTCTAAGAAATCTAAAATATAAATCTCAATCTCTCTGAATCGTTCCACAGTCCAGTGCTGTCTCTTTAGAAAGCCAATTACAACCTCATACATACTGAGAGAAATCGAGATTCTAGAAGTTAAGTAACTTGTCTGAAGAGGTCAAAAAGTTAAGACTGTCATGTTCTCCTGCTGAGTGAACTTTTTTCACGTGGCTCCTACCATCATACACACTCTTGATTTTTCTCCTACCTCACTCTTTACTCATTCTCTTCTAAGCTTTTAATGTGGGAGCATCTCAATCCTTGATGTTCTTGTCTCTGTATCTCTCTTTCCTTATGACTTGGTGAAATGAATGCAGCATCATGGCTTTATGTACCACGTGACAACTTCCAAAATTATAGCTTCAGCCCAGACTTCCATTCCAAACTCAAGACTTGTATTTCCAAATGTCTACTTTATATCTCTACTTGGATATCTAAGAGATATATCAAACTCAACATTTCCAATATTTAATATTTAATTCCTGTTTCCAATATTTAATTCCTGTTCTTGTCAACACCTGATTCACCAGCTACCTTTCCTGTCTCAATATCTGCCTATTTCTCATTATTGCCACTGCTACTACGCTGATCTACAGTAGTATTTCTTACCTGGATTATTTATAAGAAATAATAAAATGAAGACTTAAACAAGTTTCCCTACTTCAGACTTTGCTTATCAATACTCTGTTTTCAATATGGCTACCAAAGTGACTAAAACATAAGTCAGATCATGTCACTACTATGCAGGAAATCCAGCTCACCATTTCACTGAGAGAAAAAGTTACAGGATTTACAGTCGTCTACCTCTGATCCCCTCTCTCCTCTTCCCATGCTTTTCCTACTGTAGTCACACCGCCACACTCCAGCTGTAGGTTCTCGATGTTCCCTCTGATCCATTGCTCTTGCCCCAGATATCAGCTTTACTAACTACCTCATCCCTTTTAAGTCTTTGCATGTATTTTACACTCTAAGTGATCCTTACTCTGAGCAGTCCATTTAACTCTGAAAGCTACCTGCCACCTCACTTATTGCTCCTCATCCTGCTGTCCTATTTCATATTCTTTAAAAAAACATGTCACAGGATGTATTACCTTCTAACACACTAGAAAATTTATTTATTTTAGCATGGTTGTTGCTTGTTGTCTGACTTTTTCATCTAGCATATAAATTCCACAAGGACAGACATTTGGTCCTTTCCCACTGGTGTATTCCAAGCACCTAGAACAGTGTCTGAGGCATAGTAGGTCCTCAGAAAATGCTTTTTGAATGAAGGTATGAAATAAAGTATATAATAGAACTTTTTAAACTGTCTCACCTTTGCAGAAACTTACAGTTACTCTCTGAAGTATCTAAGGGTGCAATCATTTCCCCTACTGTTTACAGATACACATCATCTTAGCTATCTAACTAGCGTCTCATTTCCTCCTTATTAGTCATAGGTTTATGCAGATCTATTTCAGCCTGCATATAAATCACCAGTGGTATTGATCTTCCTTTCCATTTAATGGGGCTGGTCAAGGATCAACTCCAGACAGGCAAGGCCCTGAATCAGCTTTTGCTTGTGTGCCCTCTGGCTCATAAATAAATGGAAGAATGTCCCTTGGCTTTGCTTCTGCAAGCTCAGGAACCTCCTTCTTCCTCTTAAATGTTATACATGTTATCAAATGTCTATCTATGCTCTCTTTTGCTTTGGTTAAGAAAATAAAGGAAATTTAAAATCATGGGATATCAGGAAGAATCAGAGTCATTCTTAAGTGTTTTCTTCAAGTTTACTCTAATTTCCCTGAGATTATGGGAATCTCAGAATAAGAAGATTATGTCTTCTTATTATGACAGCAAAGCCTAGCCCTTCCAGGATTCTTGGAACACCACATTTTGATCATTCGATCTTCATGGACAGTGAATCTATCTGTCACAGTCAGTTGTACTTTCACTCTTTGAATTGACTGGTATTTACCTGTATCAAACTCCATTTGTCCACTGCTTCTAAAACTCTTGATAATTTCCAATTGCTCATGGAGCTGAGTTTTAAGGTTGACATGGATCATCCATTCTTTCCAGAATGACAAATAGCTTTACATGGCAACCCTCACATTTTATCTTAATTTCTTGGCAAACGTTAATTTAATTTTCTGCTAAATGGTTTCAATCTCATGCAGAACCAAAGTGAACTAAGTAAGTATCTCAGGAATATTCTCTGTCTTGTTAGGATAATTCTTTCTTCCCATTTAAGTGAAAATGAAGTAACATTCAGTGGTGATTAAAAAATATCATCAACATAATTACTAATGTCATTGTGAACCTCTGAGAAACCTTAAGTTTGAATTTCCCACTGGGCTAAGAGTGGTTATATAAATTTATTTCTTCAGTACATATTGGATAGAAAGCTCATAGAAACTGAGTACATCTTGGAGCTAGAAATCACCTTAGACATTATCAAGCCTCATCATGACAGAGTTTGCAAATAGAGGAATCAAGGCTGAGAGGGAGAAGATGAATATGTAAATTCACATTCTGTCATATTGGACAGAGGAACTATAAACCTTTGTCTTTTGATTTAGTCCAGAAAAGCTCTGAAATTATATGAAAAATATTGGTGAGCATTGGCAGGAGGACATTTATTTGAGGACAGCGTCCATTGCAGTTTTTTTTAAAAAAGTCAGTAATCTCCCAAAAGTTAAGTATCAAGTTCCACCTTGCTATTTCACAGATATAATTGGTCCCTTTTGCAGGTTTGATCCCAATACCAGGTTAAAGCTATATTGAATTTTGTATTCAGTTTCAGACAATAGTAACTTCTTCCCCCACCAAAAAGCATTTGTGGGTTAGTTAGGTGTCAACCCAGGGCATTGATTTACTGTGACTTCAGCATTCTCTGAACTCAATTGCAGTCCTTGGAATAAAATGCTAAATGTATTTCCAGGTGACTGTGTGGAGATTGAAGAAAGCATCTGAAATTTGTAGTTCTCATAGAGAAGAGAATTCGTTTTATGTCTTCAACCAACTTCGACCTCCTTTGCACAATTTGTAGGTAGTGAAATGAGAATAAAGATGCACATAAATAAGAAAGTACAAATGCAGTATATTTTCAAAACTTTTATCATGGGGTTTTGAAATAATAGGACATGTGATAAAATACAGTTTTATCACACAGAAAAGACCACTGTGATGTGTGCATATGTGTGCACGTGTGTGGCAAAGTCAGATAACATTAAAATACTTATTTTCTCTTTAACATACCAGAAAACTTATTTTTCTTTAAATAAGGTACCATCCAATATGCAAAAATGTGCATGTATGGAAATGCATATATGGAAACAGCATTGATTTCCCTGCTTTGCCACTAAGTTCATCATCCCAGGCATGGCACTTCTTTCTAAGCTCCATTTTCCATCTGTAAATGAAGGAATTGAACTAGCTTGTTAAGGCCCTTTGTTAATAGTCAGTGTTTCTGTGATGATTTGCTATTAAAGCCAAACTGCGAGTCCCCTCCATCATTTTCTGAAATTGAAATTTTATGAGTTGTCTTTTGTGTGATCCAAAATAACATACTCATCTGAGATCTTGGCAATTAAGAATTGGCTATTGTAAGCATATCAGACACAGAAAAGGGCCAATATCCTTTCTTTCTTAAGCTGCGTTTTGAACAATGATAGTCCCAAAGCCATTCCTCCTATGGTTCCCAAATTCACCGTCTTGGAGTATAATAAATAAGACGGGTTAAGATTTTCTGTTGGGAAAGACCAAAACTTGATTTTAATCTCAGTTCTTTAGGGTCAACAAAGAGCATTTTGTCATACTTGATCCCTTTCTGTCTACTTCTCTTTCCCCTCCATTTCTTTTCTGTTCTTCTCTCCCCTATATTCTCCACCTCCATATGCCCAACTAGGTCTTACATCTTAAAAGTCAGTTTCAGAAGAAACAGAGATCAGGGTTGTTCTCCAAGTGCTACTGAGAGTAATCTGGGAAAGTTGGCCCCGTCCAGTGGCTAATCTAAATTTTGTGGGATATGTATCTTCTGTCACTTAAGGGGTCTCTACAAAATTACAAACTCAAAACATATAAAGGGTCTTCAGTGGAACCACAAGCAAGTAGGGGGGCCCATGTTTAAGTTTCATCAACTTCCTGGTGAATGTATGTGGGGCCAAATCTGCCAGCTGTGTCTACTCTTGTCTGTTTCTATGTGTCAGCCCAGAAGAGAAGTTGTAAAGTGCTGGGGTTCTGCCATTTCCCCTTGAAGAGATGTGAGAATAAAAACATTCTTCAGTGGATTCTTGCCTAAAGAAAGCAAGAGTATTTTGAAGGCTCCAGAAGATAGTTGTTGAGATTTTACTTTCCTTGCTCATTAGAATTGGCATTTATTTAATTTCATAAAGGCGTTGAGAGCTGCCTAGAATACAGACTCAGATCTGGTCTTTCTGATAAGATACCCTCATGGGCAAAATGTTGGCATTAGCATTATGCGTGCAATTCTTGTAATATATTCAGATCTACTCTGAAACAAAAGAAGAAAATGTTACTTTAAGAAGGAGACAGATTTGATCAAATAATTTTAGGCTTACAGAGTGATAGTAAATGATAAAACTTGGAGAAGAATTAAAGGTGAGAGAAAAAGTAATTGGCCTCCAGTAAACACAACTCAATGTCAGTTCAGGCAAAGAGACAAGGTCAGCATTCATATTTCATAAACCTGGTAATAACACCACTGTAATCTGTACAGCTGCTTTGGATGTGAGATGATATTCTATTTCAGAAGGAATCAGCTTTTTTTTAAATGTAAGGTATCCTTCCAGTCCCATTTAAGAGTTATTTGTATTCATTTTGGAAAAAAAGAAAGAAAAAAAGAATTATAAAACAATGGCCCATTTCCTAGCATTCTCTATTGGCATGATTGCTTATTTTCTCCCAGTCTTTATCTTTAGAGCTGCATATTTAACATATTTGAGAGTGTGTTATCCATATATTTTTTCCTGTTTTATTCTCTTTACATATCCCCATGCTACCATCACCTCATTGTAAATAACATTTTTTGCAGATGTTTACATTATGCAAAATACCAAATGACAAAGTTTACTTAGCCTTCCCTCCAATTATTCGATATTTAGATTAATTCCAAATTTTTCCCATGAAACATACACTGCAATGAGTATTTTGTGCATAAGCTGTTTCTCTATTTCAGATTATGTTCTTAGGATAAATTCCCAAAAGCAGAATTAGAGACTCCTACAGTTTGAATCTTTTTTGTTGTTGCTTTTTGTTTTTAAGGCTTTTTAGTACATGGTGCCAAATAGCATACCAAATGGATGCATTGATTTTTTCCCATTTAAAATCTAAACTTATGAAAGATTCTGCTAAATTAACTTTGTAATTTTTTCTCAGACTCTAGCTAAAGATTGCTGTCTCTGTTACTGGACCAGCTATAGGATTGAACTGACTACCAGTCACCCAAAACTACTAGGTTTTTTCTAATTTGGTTGAATGATTATAATATCTATTGTAGTGAGTATTGCCTGGGGCAGTTAATTAACATAAAATGCTGTCTGGAGGTCCCCTTCCTGCTCTCAGATTTTGCATATCATTTTGAGGTTATCTTGTTTTTTCTGCCTAATTCTTAAAAGGCAAAATAACCACATAAATAAAAACAAAAGCCAAAATAATGACATTTTATTGGAGCTTAGTATTTCACTACAATTGCTAGTTTGATGTGGTGCACATACTTGAACAGAATACATTTTAAAAATCCCATTATTAAGGTAAAATAAATAAGAGTGATTCTTTTTCTCACTTTGTGTTGATTTTTCTTCTTGGTAACATAATCCTCATTGTGCAGCACTAATGAGACTTGGGGAAAAAAAAGACAGAAAACATCCTTCACTGCACCTTTGGTGTGAATCATGGGCAGGAATGGTATGTGAAAGTTAAAAAGCCAGTTTTAGCTCAGAGAAATACCGTCTTGTAACCATCACTGAGTGTTACAATGGCCACTTGGGAGGGATATTGTAGTGAGGATTTACCATTGATGAGTGAATGGCTTCTTTGACTTTAAGGGTGCCCTTCTTTGCAATTCAGTGATTCTCTCATAGCCAACTTACCTGGATTGACAAATAGCTGAGACAAAAAGGATGTAGGAGTTAAGAGGAGAGCAGAGTCACTCATACAGGTTTGGCTCAGGATCAAGTTTTTATTTTCAGTGTAGAGGAATCATTTAGAGAATTGCTTGTCACCCGTCACTCAGAGTTGTCCCTGCCTAGGTATCCATAAGTCACTGTGGGGGTTCTTCAGAAAAAATGTAAGCAAAAGCTTAAAGAATAATGTTCAGTTAAACTCTTTAAGACATTAAGGTATAAGAGATTCATGGTGTATTATACCTACCATAACATGGAAGCAGTCCATTTCATGGACCACAGCTCTGTTTGGACTCACGGACTGCAGAAGAGGCTCTAGGACATCAACAAGAATATGTGATGAAAGCAATTCATTGCACCAGCAGAGATGGGAACATGGCGATCAGCAGGAACAAAGGCCCACTTGAAATGGAAGATACAGTATATATTAGTGATTCTCCAGGAGGAAACAAAGATGTCCTGAGAAGAAGGGTCTGACCTAATGATGAGTAAGTGAAATAACACATGAATGTGTTCCTCACACAGTAGTCCTGCAGCAGGAGTATTGAATTCAACTGGAAAAATAATTCTCTTCTTGGGCAGATCCCACACTGCTTGAGGCAAAGAGCCAACATTATGAACTCCCTACCATGCTGAGCCATAACTCAGTTTGATTTTGTTTTTACAAACAGTTAAAAAGAGGCTTGGCTGATACTTTCAAAGGGGAAATTGAGACAACGAACAATTCTGGAGAAGGAATATTGCATTTTTCAGGTTCATTTGCTATGACTGCCTACTAAAGCAATTACAGGAAAACCTTCCTTTCTTTCCTAGAAGATAATAAAAATGATAATTAGCAATCTGCTCCTTCATTTCTTCACATGTTCTTGACCTTGCCTTGCTATTTAAGGCTTAACATTTTACAGATGATTTTTAGAAAGAATATGATTTGATTTCTTTGTAGTGGCATCATTTTCTTAAATATAAATGTTTGTCTTCAATGTTCTTTAAACACAAAATAGGAGAATTTGAGAACATCCCTGTTCCTTCTGTTCCTTTACATTCCAGGAAGTTATATGAGTTTGTTAATTGAATGACATATATTTGAAATATTTATTGGACACTTACGAGTAATACATCCAAGCACGAGAGTTTAATTAAATTTATTTTACCTTTAAGATTATGTGCAGGGCAAAAATGCAGGTTTTGGCTGTCTCACAAATCTGTAAGTAAAGTCTCACTCTATCACGTACCCACAGAGCCTCAGCTTTCCTAGCTGGGAATGTGTGATACTCTAACAAAGAGTTCTTGTGAGGATTAAATAGAATGAAGGATAGAAAACATCTTGCAGGAAGCTCTCAGGTCTCAAGAAGTATGCATGATGTGTATAAGGCTGAAACAAATTGCCTTGAAAACGATGTGTAAGTAAGGACCAAAGTGTCAGCACAGGCTCTAAATGATGGAGAATGATAAGGGAATGGCAACTTCTAGAGCAGCGGAGAATGTTAGAGAAGGAAGGGAACAAACTGGAACTTGGAAAAAGATAGAGAGGGGTGTGTGGTAGGTTGTCTCTTATCCCCCAACTCAAGATCTGAAGCCTCCATCTAATGCTTTAGAATGACCACCACCCTGAAGCCTTGCAAATAATCTCCCACTTTTCTCATAGGGCACATTTCATGGTCTCTGGCCCCAGTAAGAGTTGGAATAATCTTGGAATTCAGTGAGCCATACTAAGCATATAAACCTAAAAACCAGAAATCAACTTTAAGCCTCTTTCTTCCTCAGCATCCCCATTTCATCCCCTTCTCCAGTCCACCTGAACCTATTTCTTTTTTATTCACTGAATCTATCCATTTCTCTCCATGTTAACTTTCCCTGCTTGTATTTAATGCTAGCTTTTTTTTTAGCTTGAATTATTTCAGCATTTTCAATTGTTGCCCTTGATCCACTGTAGTGCATTATTCATACAGACAGAAGAACACACTCTCTAATTTGCATCTAATCTGCTACAATCCTTTCAGTGGGTCTTTAGAACACATGTCCCTTGGCAATAAGGAGGAAATAGTAGAGCAAGCATGTGTCTGTTCCAAATGATGACTATGCTATCTTGGGTAGGAATAATTAGATCTTTGCTGGGCCTAGGCTGAACTTTTGTATCTGTATGTCTAAGTGGACCCATCCTACCTATGAATAGTTGTTAATGACCTCTGGAAAAATAAGAGGATGTCCTGAACTGAGGCGACAACAATAGGAATATTAGGATGGTAACAGGTTTGAAGGTGTAGGCAAGTGATTATTTGTTGAGGAGTAAGAATGGAGTATGACTTAGATTTATAGGTAGACAACTGAGTGTGTAATATCATTAACTAAGATGAGAAATAAAGCCTTCTCAACTTACTAATGTGAAAAATTAATGAGTTTACTATCAACCTACTGTGGTTTGGAGGTAGCAATAGGGCATCCAGAAAGAAGGGCTTGGTTCTAGGCTATTGTCAAATAACATGGAGCTGATGAGAGGGGTCTAAGTTAGAGACAGATTTGGAAGTGATCTGGACATCGATGATGTGCAAAGGAACAAATCAGAATGGGTGGGACCATTCAAGCGCAGCCAACGGGGAAAAAGAAGCAGAGCAGGGATAAAGCCATCATCTCTTGTCTGGACTGTACATGCACTTCTGGCCGTGGCCTTGCTGCTTCTCCCTTTGTTTTCTTTAACATATTCTTGGAGCACCTGTGTGGTGCGGTTGGATAAGTGTCCACCTCTTGATTTCAGCTGAGGTCATGATCTCATGGTTCGTGAGTTCAAGTCCCGCTTTGGGACACTGACAATGCAGAGCCTGCTTGGGATTTTCTCTCTCCTCTCTCTGCCCCTACCTCACTCTGTCTCTCTTTCTCTCTCAAAATAAATAAATAAACTAAAACAAGAAGAAGAAGAAGAAGAAGAAGAAGAAGAAGAAGAAGAAGAAAGGGAGGAAGGAAGGAAGGAAGGAAGGAAGGAAGGAAGGAAATAAAAAGAAAAAAGAATCTTACAAAAAAAAACCTCCAGGGACTTCCCAAGATACTGAAGTTAAAAGCCAATGTCCTTTCAAGCATCCCCTACGCCCTTCGTGACCTACTGTGCTCTCCCCCCACACCCCATGTGCTTTCTCTCCTCATACAATTGCCCTCTTTTCACTCCATCTCAGAGCTTCGTCTGCCTTAGTCTCCCTTCAGCATACCACAGATACTCTTACCCCAGAGTCTTTATAGAGGCTATTTCTTCCACTTCGAGTATTGTTTTCCTAGAGAAGAGCACTTCTTGGTCTATTTCCTCTTTCAGATCTTCGCTCAAATGTTGACTTTGGATGAAAAATTTCTTGACCACATTTTAAGAATTATCAATTCCTCAACCACGAAAATGGGACTCCCTAGTTCTATTTCCTGCTTTATTTTACTCTGTAGCAATTATTCCCTTTTATCCTGCACATCTAATAATTATTTGTGTATTATCTGTATTTTCCCATCAGACTATAAACTGATGAGGTCAGGGATTATATCTTTTTTCTTCACTGCTGTATTCCTAACATCCCAAAGAGCACGTGGTACATGATAGACAATTACTAAGTGATTGCTGAAAAACTGAAGGAAGAAATGAATGGATGAAATCTGAAGATATCCAGTGTCTTAAGTGACAAGCAAAGGAGAGATGTTCCATTTGAATGATGGGGTGGGGGGATAGTATATGTCAAAAAATATCTTGGCAGGAGTTGACATAGATTTGATTGCTTTTCTCCATTTTATTTTTCCCATTTTATCAATAATCTCAGAGTCTTGGTTGTGAGCTTACTGTGTTCTGGAATCCTGTTTCTCATGGACAAAGTGTTGGTGCCTGGCTGACAGGCTTGACGAACCTGTTGGAGCCAACAGTATCCTTCACTTGCCCTGATAATTCCAGATTCGTGAAAACATCAGTTTAGTGGCACAACTTTCTGGGTTCTTTTGGTGTTTTTGTTGTCCTTTAGCTAAATTGTAAAAGGCTTTATGGCAGACACAAAGTACATTCTTTCCTTTTGTACCCTCTGGTGCTAGACACCTTAATAAAGACAGGTTAGCCAAAATATATTGATTTTAATAAATATGTGTTCCTTGTGATATTTCAATAAAAACTTTGTAATAAAAGGTAATTATATTTCTATTTTTTTTGTCAAGAATACTAGAATCAAAGCCAGAAACTGACTTTGAATCCCCAGTCAGCTACTTTTTAAGAGAGTGAACATGTTTCTTTGTGCCTCAGTTTCCTCGCGTATCGATGTGACGATTATATCAGTCTTACCTTACTTCACACAAATAGAGTGACAGTTAATGAGGCAGTTTTGAAATGACTTTGTAATGTGTAAAACTTCATGAATTGCATTTTTTATATAAGTGTCTACAAAGATATGGCTTTCCTCTGGGATTTCTTTTTAGATCCCTCTAAATCTGACAATTCTCAGCTTAGTCTGTGACATAGACATATTTTAAATATCCAAGCTATCTAAAATGTAATTCTCTTCTGGGATTTACATTGTCTTGTCTTCCAATTCGATTCGCCTGATATGTTGTGAAGACTATGTGACTGAATGATTGTAAGGATATATCTGGAGTCATTAAAAAGTGCTACTTATCTCAATGGAGATAATCATTTTATTTTGTAACTTATCCATTTCTACTAGAAGAAAGCTTAAGAATGAAGCAGGGTATATCTGTATTCTGTACCTCCTGATTGATTTTGAAAATGATGTTCTTAGTTCTGTCAAAGTGAAACAGAAGAGAAGAAATGATTTAAATGTGTAAACTATGTAAATGGTCCCTCATATAAAGAGAGTTGTGAACTTTCACACAAGATGAGCAGAAATGCATCTCAGAGTCATAACCAACATGGCTAATGAAGGAGTAAGTCCTTCAGACCCAAATGAGCTCACTCTTGAGCTTGGAGCACTTAGGAAATTCTAGTCAATAGAGTCTTTTGAGAAAAGGGAGTTTGTAATGTAAGCAAGTATGCTTTTGAGAGAGAGTTGATAAATCTACTGATCTTAAGAAGACCTATGAGTATTTTAATAAATAAGCCTAGAGATGAGAACAAGCTTTTCAACTGCTATTGTTGTTTGTATTTTCTCACAAAACCATCAACTACTTCTCTTTCCCTGAAAGTTCTGTAACATTTCTAGTAAGTTTTGCTTCTGACTTTCTAGATACATTCCATTTCGTTTTAAAGTGAACCAAATTCTGCTTATACATCCTGTGACCACGAAGCCATTATAGGAAAGCTGCTGATCTCTCAAGTAGGATACCATAGTAGGTCACTACATTTCTAGGTCTGGGTCTTTGCCTTAGAGGTCTACTGATTTCATCATGTGACCACACTCAAATTCTAGGGAACTAGTCCTGCAATCTTTAAATGCAGAAGGGACAAGTGAATGTCTAAGATGTCAGTGCTGATCTTTGGTTGAGAGATGAAATTGCCAAGGAGAGAAGGCATTTATGGCAGCTGATATACACACTTTGCCTCTGCAGAAAACCTAGGTTGGACATCTAAAAATAATGACATGCTTCTTTGAGCAACTTGGATTCAGAACCAAGTGATTAAGGAGGAGAAGCCAGTTCTAGGGAGCAAGCCTCCACCTGCACTGTTGGAGATACATTCATTTGCTCAAGGTGTTCATATCAGCATGTCAGTTTCCCTTTGCCATGGGCTGAGTTTGAGATTGACTCTTCATTCAATATATATTTATTTAGTGCCATGCACTGGAATAAGTATGGGAACTTTGGTAAGCAAAACGTTCTAGCAGTAGCTTTCATGAGGACTTTTGTCCACTCCGAAAGGCAATTTCCAGACAAATACTTTTAAAAGTGTTGAGTGTATGGCAGAAGACTATGGAATTGGCCATAGGATTGGCCACAAAGTGTACCTAACCCTGGTTTGAGGGCTCAGGAAAGATACTGTACCAAACTCAGTACTAAAAACTTGAGATGTCAATTTCTAGGGCTGGTGCAACCTCACTCTGAGTGCTCCAGATATAGCAGTACTGCTTATGAGGACATGCTTTCACTAGTGTGTGACCAGGCTTTAGTATGTTGTCAGACGCTTCTTGCTTTTTAACTAATGTAGTGGGACATAGTTTAGAGGAGCAAGATAGCATGGCCGACAGTCGTGTGTAATGTAATCTCTGAACCTCCTCCATTCAGTGGTGAAAATGTCATCCTACTCCCCAATTTGCTGTAAGTATTGCCTGAAATACTGTTTGTGGAACACAGAGCTGTCTCTTATTAATGATCTTTCTGATGTCCTGAGCCCTCTACTGTGACACTGTTGTTAGCTCTTGTCTGTGGATTTCCTGGGTTCACTTTTCCTGGAAAGCTAATTTCCACCTCTCTGCACCCTTCATAAATGACCAGTCAGATGACTTCTAATGAGGCTCTTCCTGTTCTGTTTTGCGTTCTCAGCCCAAATGTTCTTGTCTTGTGAAGAGTCATCCCATAGCCTTCCAGATAGAGCAATGGATGCATTGTGATGTATCACACTGATATCAGCACATCTGTCAATGGCACTTTCCCCCAGCATGACATTTTTTTCCTGGGTTTATGGATGAGCCCCTCATGCTGTGGTGTGGCCAAAGCTGTCTTATTAATGAGAGGGACAGCCCTTAGGATGGCAAGGTGTGATAGTGCAATTCTGAACAGGATTCTTAATGTATGAAAGATAAAAAAGGTGACCCTGAGGGCAAATTGATAATTGTGGCAAGCTTAGTTCTTCCCGCTAATATACAGAGATAGGTTAATTTATGTTTCACCACAGGTGTTTGTCTGATAGACTGATGATGCTAAGCAGAATAACAAAATCTGCATTTAAATGAATGTATTATAACATGGAAAAGTGGAGCTGGAATACAAAGTAAGTACCATCATGTTTGGGAAGATAACAGAGTACAGTATCTCAGAGTCCTCTGGGAAAACTCTTGCTTATGATTTATGGTCTTCTTGGTAAGTGGCTCTCAGAGACTTCCCTGGAGCCGGGCTAATGAGTAAAGGAGAATTCTGCCCCACCATACAGCAAAGGGAGAAGAAGAAGAAGAGGAAGAAGAAGAAGAAGAAGAAGGAGGAGGAGGAGGAGGAGGAGGAGGAGGAGGAGGAGGCGGAGGAGGAGGAGAAGAGGAGGAGAAGAAGCGAAGAAAAAAGAAGAGGCGAGGAGAAGAGAAGAAAAAGACGAGAGAGAGAAGGAGGAGGAGAGGGGAAGAGGAGGAGGAGGGGAGAAAAGAGAAGAAGAAGAAAGAACAGGAGAGAGGAGGAGGAGGAGGAGGAGGAGGAGGAGGAGGAAGCGGAGGAGAAGAAGCATGAGAAAGAAGAGAAGAGAAAGAGAGGAGACGAAGAAGAAGAAGACAGAAGAATGAGGTAGAGGAGGAGGCGGAGGCGAGAACAGGAGGAGGATGGCGGAGGATGAGGATGGCGGACGGAGGAGAGGAGGCGGAGATAAGACGGCTATTCATCTCATCATTTCTTCTTCTTCTTCTTCTTCTTCTTCTTCTTCTTCTTCTTCCTTCTTTACTATAGCACAAACACACATTCCCACTAGATTAATGTTTCTAATAAATAAGGAATAATTCTAAGTAAAAAAAGGGCCCCAAAATGGAAATTCAGTGAGGCACAGACTTTGTGGGCCAAGAGGTAAATTACTTTTATTAGTGTTTTTTTCTTTCAGACCATTGTGAAAATAATGACCTAGCTATTTTTATTTCAAATATGGCACAATTTTAAAATCTAAAGTGGATCCTATTATTTAAAGTCTTTCTATCTTCTTTCCTAAGACTTAAACAGAAACAGTGGTAAAATTCAAAATATTTTGGTATGAAATTGACTGCAACTAATCAGACAGGATGCCAGCCAAAATTCAGTGTCAGGATCCTAGTTGTCCCCTGGAATGCCAGGCATTAAATCTTTTGTTGTTGAATCATGGTGAGGTCTGAGGACTTAAGGAGACTGCCTGATGGCCAGAGTAGCAGTCATATGGCTTCCAGAGAGCCTTTATAACTGGTTGGGAAGTATTTCAATATTTCAAGAACTGATATTACTGTAATGAGCATAGCACCTGAACATCAGTCCCAAGTAGAAAAATCACTGACTTTTATTTTGCTCTCAAATTGGAAAACAGGAGGTTTCAGGCAAGTGATCATATTAAATAGCTTAACAGAAGCTGTGCCAAGATCTAGTCTGGGCTCTGCTGCTGACTAGATGTTAACTTTGTGTAAGTCCATTATTCTCCCTAGTCCTCTGTTTCCTTAGCAATGGCATTAGGATACTACTACCTAATTGATAAGGCTGATTGAATGGTAAGATCAGGTAGTTGCATGGGATACTACAATGCAAAGCCTGGGACAAAGCATGGTGACTGTGAAAGGCACTGCCTGATTTTGCTGTTTCTAGGATTCTTTTCCCACGCTCTCTTTGGGACACCCCTGGGAGCACTGAGTGTCTAGGTTCTACACGCTGTGACTAGGATGTGGGTAGGAAATCTGGGACAAAACCACACTCTTTTCAGTTTTATTCTTAAGAGTACCACACAGGCACTTGAGCGGCTCAGTCGATTAAGTGTCTGACTCTGGACTTTGGCTCAGGTCATGATCTCATGGTTCATGGGTTCAAGTGCTGCATGGGGCTCAGTGCTGACAGCACAGAGACTACTTGGAATTCTCTCTCTCTGCTTCTCCCCCACTTGCTCTCTCTTTCTTTCTCTCTTTCTCTGTCTCTCAAAATAAATAAATAAAACTGTAAAAAAAATGCCACAAGGTATTTAATGCTTGAAGTTCATGTATCTGGTAGACAGGAGTGTCACTGAGAGACTGTGTGAGAAATTTTACAGCCAACATCTCAGCGCTGCCTTGATGTCTCTTTTCAGAGACAAGAGACTCCAGTTTTTTCTATCATTCTTTGCAAGCAGTTCTTTCCAACAAGTTCCTTTTTTGCTAGATTTACTAGAATGGGTTTTGTTGCCTGCAATCACAGAACCTTAATCAACACTATAACTGATTTCTGTTTTTTCAAAGAAGTGACCCTTTGGTTTTCAGAGAAATACAGATGTTTCTACATGGGTCTTTTCTGTCTCTGATTAGAATTTATTCTTTCTTTGCCTCCCTCCCTCCTTCCCTTCTCTTGTCTCCTATCTTTCTATTTTGAACCATGGTATCAGTCAACTCTGTGTCTTCTAAATATATTATCTCTGGACTACCACACCCTCCCCCAATCAGTTCCTGGAATTTACATGTTTTGGGGAACAGATTTGGGGAAAAAAGTGATTTGTAATAATTTTATATGTGTTACTCTGTAAACCAGGAAATGTACCCAGAATAAACAAGTTACTGACATCAATAAACTCTTAGGTAAAGCTCACATTCTATGTGATAATTTACCTGACTGAATAATTTCTGCTCCCAGTGAAGTGATTTTCTTGATTCAAGCTGCGATTCTGTCCCAGGGCTTTCACCCAGCATCTCAGGTGGTGCTGTCTCTTGACCAATTTTAGTGCCTTTGTGGGATTATCAGTAAAGTTACACACAGCAGTACAGGTAAGATATGCCGTTAGGACTGCTGTTCATGTCAAAATGTAATCGTGAGGTGGAAATTGTGTGCAGAACAATGCAGTCTCAAGCCTATTAAGGAGAAAAGAGAATAAATGGGAACAATGTGCTGTCATAAAACCTTGTATAATGATTTCAAGACATGCTGGGCCCTGATGGCTGATGGGGGAACAGGGATTAAGTTGGTCCCACCCTTCCTAGACTTGTATGGCTAATTCAGTAATAGGGATATTGCTTCTCCTGTGATGGGGTTAATAGTACAAATTGGCAGGTCTGAGGGAGTTGGTACAATCTGTTGTTCGGCTGATTTAGAGCAGTACAAAACAGAAGGGAAGGGATGTGGGGAAAGGAGACTGTGGCCACATTTGGCCTTGAGCAGCAGGTTTTAGAAATCAAAACCTCATTCTGAGAAGGAGGAAAGGAGTATGAGGTCCCTAGTCAAATGAGATCAGTGCAAGTTCAGCCTCAGTTCTGGAGGGAACATGTGTGGGATGCCCGTGCATTAGCCCTAGAGCTACCCTAAAACATGAGTTTCAAAGCCTGTAGCTGGCATGGGTCTATGGGTGTTGCCTCTTACCCTGCTAAACCCTCAGATACTTTGGTAACCCAGAGAATGGGGAACCACTGGCTTTTCTAGCTAGGTTCTTCCTCTAGATGACCACTGGGCCAGGCTAGCACATATAGTGACCTTCCTAATGTTCCTTATGTGTTCCTCTCAGTGCAGAAAATAACTTCCTAATGAATGGGAGAAAGACACATATAGCAGTGGTGATATTTTTGAGAGTGCTTCTCTGCCCATCTGCTGATGCAAAGAAAAAATAAAGTATAAGGTCTGATAAGGGCAACTCAGATTGTGATGAAGGAATTTACCAGAAAAAAACATTGGGAAGTTGTAGTACTTTGCCTAGCCAATAGCATTTCTCTAATGGCATATTTCCTCAACAAGGTTATTTTGCAAACCAATTAAACAGAAGGCTTTGTAATTAAATGTTCTATGGTTTAAATTGGGCTCCTATGGGGTTTCATGTGCATTTAGTAGTTTGAGTATTTTCTCACAAGAAATCAATATTTCTCTAAAACCTATGGGAATGTACTCTTCATTCAAATAGAGTCAATTAAAATGTTAACATGGTAAAACTGCAAACTCAGTATGGGATACATTATTTTCATACATAGCATGAAGATCAGAATCTCAGATTGGCTGTTAGTTATGGGGATTTAAAGTAGATCAGATATGACAGGTTTGTAACTTTCCCCTGATCAACTTAATTTTAACCTGTTGACACCAGAACCATCAGGGACCTCAACTTAAAAGTGAAGGGTAATAAGGAAATATAATGATGGAAGCAAAAACAGCAGCACCTCAGAAGAGCTGTAGTAAAATTAAAACACTGAAAACACATCAACAATGAAACACTGACCATTCAAATAGACTTGATGACCACAAAGAGCTAATCAGTATCCAAGATAATTAAAACCTACTGAAAATGAGTCCCAAGGAAAGTGTTTGAGATTCATGGCAAGGAATACTTCTTAGGGAGATGAGAAGTATGGGATCATCAAAGGTTGGTGGGCATCGGGATGCCTGGATGGCTCAGTCAGTTGAGCATCCTACTCTTGATCTCGGCTCAGGTCATGATCCCAGAGTCATGGGATTGATCCCCACATCAGGCTGGTCACTGAGCATGGAGCCTGCTTAAGATATTCTCTGTCTCTCTCTCTCTCTCTCTCTCTCTCTCTCTCTCTCTCTGTGTGTGTGTGTCTCTCTCTGTCTCTTTCTTCTCTCTCTGCCCCTGTCCCCTGCTGAGCTCTCTCTCTCCCTCTCTCTCTCTCTCTCTCTCTCTCTCTTTCTCTCTCAAATAAAACATCATCAACAACAAACAAAACAGGGTAGTAAGCTGGAAGGCTCACACAGACCTGCATTTAGTGCTCTTGACCACTCCCTCCTCAAATTTTCTACTCATTTAAATTCAAACCATAGATTTTATTGTTCAAATTGAACACTTTCATCTAGGTCAAGTGCTGAACCAGTTAGATGCTGGAACAGCAAGCATAGACCAGAGCTATTCCAGGCAAATCAGGACAATGGTCGCCCTAATGATGACACTGTCCAGGGTGCTGCCCTCACAACCGTTCCTTCTCAGTCTTCTTTCCCATGAGTCTCCACTTGGGCCACATTTTAAATGAAAAGTTTTTCATGTGTTCCATTTTTCTTTATCTTCTCAAGTGACCTGGTTTTCCTGGTGATCTCATACGGTCACAAGTTAACTCTCTACCTTGTTTTTGATGACATCTAAAGGCACATCTCTATTTAAAGGCACATCTCTATCTTCTCCTCTCTCTTAAGCTCCAGGCACATAGGTTTTCTAGTTCCCCTCACAGAGTTTCCCTTAAGTAGCTCTGGATCAACATTCCTAAACCCAAGCTCACTATTCTTACTCCCCAAACTCCTCCTCTTCCTTTGTATCCTAAAGCGTTCCCATCTTTGTCACACTTCTGCTTACCCTCACCTTCTAACTAGTTTTCCTCTCCTAATCACACTTCTGCCGAACAATAAATGACCAGAAAATCAGACTTTTTCAACTGTGAAGAGTGATGGCTTCTTAAAGTACTTTAAAATAATTACGATGCAAAAAGCACATAGGTCGTATTTTCTGTTACATTGCAATAGCCCCCCCCCCTTCAGTAATCCCAGTTTGCCATAATTTCATCCTAGAAGAGGAGCCATATAGAAACATTTTACAATGGTGAGACATAGGCACATGCCAATCGAAATGGATGCCACAACAAAGTATAACAGATGCTGACCATGAACAATCAGTAAGCCCTTCTGGTGGCATAATAGCTAATTATTATCCCTGAAGTTGGTGAGGCCTGTGGCCATATTCAAGGTACTAAGGGAGAGGAAAGATGCCCAGAGGCTGCTCTGGTGACCAGGCTAACTGGGCCTTTAATCTCCACCACTGATTTACATATTTTTTAAGTTGATTTATTTATTTGAAGAGAGAGAAAGAGAGAGCAAGCATGGAAGGGTCAGAGAGAGGATGAGAGAGAGAATCCCAAGTAGGCTCCGTGCTGCCAGCACAGAGCCTGATGCAGGGCTTGAACTCATGAACCATGAAATCATGACCTGAACCAAAATCAAGAGTTGGATGCTTAAAAGTCTGAGCCACCGAGGTGCCTCAACCACTGATTTACATTTCAAAATGCATGCTTAATGATTTAATTCCTTACTGAATAATTATTACAAGTTTTTATGGGGCCAAGAGAATAAAAATTTTCAACTGACTTCTAAAACCCTTCACAGTCAGGCCCTTGCTGCTTCCCCAGGTGGTATCCTTGCATGCTTCATAATCTCTGTCCTGGCCGTTTTCTGCTGTGCTTTTGCTTTTCCTCCTATGGGCCCCATTTCTCCAGGCCTCTTTGCTCTTGCTACCTTGCAGACCTGGTTTCTCCACTCCCTGCAGTGTTGTCCCTACCCTGCTCACCAAGCACTGGGATCCACCTGCCCCTTGTTTGTGTAGTGAATTCCAACTCACTGTTCACAAGCCTCAGTGCATATATACCATGTTCAGTTAAATCTTCCTTTACACCAATGCTTTTTTCATCTGAGTAGGGTCTGCCCCTTCGTCATTCTCTGTACCTAGCTCTCAGAGCACTCATTAAATGGTATTCTAATTATATCTGTGTCTCACTCCATCACCAGACTGAACACCCAAAGCAGAGCAGTTTCATCATTTTCTCCATTATGCATCTAGTTAACGGGTATCTGTTCTATAAATTCCAAATTCTCAAAAGCTTGATACTGAGAGCCCAGTGCCTGTGGGCTGACTCTGAGGCAGGATCCTGTTAGTGGAACATGGATGATCTCTGCTCTGACATGCAACCAGAATACCATTCACACCTCTCCTCTCTCAATGGTAGCTTCAGTCCAGGGTTGGGCAAGTAACATAATATTGTCAAATAGGACTTTCAGGGAGGCTTTATCATGGGGATTATTTACCCCAGTATGGGTATCGTTGAAAAGATGTGTAATGAGAGATATAACCAGTATAGGGTGGAAGACACAAGAATCAGAAAAGGTGATACCCAGAGTCCACTTGAGAGTGTGAGTCAGAGGAGAGTGTATAAGATGAAAATGACCCAGGCTGTCCCATTCTCCTCTCTCTTATCTTCATGTCTTCTCATCCTCCTATCTTTCTGTGTTGCCTGCCATTTACCAGATGCAACCAAAAGCCGGAAAACAAGGAAACCCAGCAATGGACCCCAATAAGGTCAGCTTCCTGGGCAAAGAACAGGGCAGAAAAGAACAGAGGAAAAACATAGATAAACAGAAGATGGAGAAAAAACTAGCACAGAGGCTGAGCCCCCATTTATTCAGAATGTTTTGATAAAGGGCTTCAACTCGTAAGAGGTGACAGGGCTTTCCCACTGTATGAGATGGTTTTCACCCCTTGGTGTCCCAGCGCTGCCTCTATGTGGAGGGTGGGTTCAGCTGCCAGAGCAAGATTGAGGCCCCTTGAAGGAAGCGGGCTAGTTCACCTAATGCCTAGAACGGGGCTGGGACCCATAGAAAAGAAATATTTATTACACGAGTGATGTAAGTTTCTTGACCCTCACATATTCCAGAGACTTCTTTCTGCTAACAACCTCTGCCCATTAGCCTGTTACAAAATCCAAACTCTGCTGCCAAAATGTAACACTGGATATTTGGTTCTCTGGTGGCCAGAAGAAGATTGACCTAAATTCTAAATGCAAGGCAAAGCATGTTCTGAAATCCAGATCATCTAGAAACATATAACAGTCAAACCTACATCCTATTATAAAGAAGTAAAACAAAATAAGCAAAATCAACAAGAATAACATCAACAAATCCCAGAGAATAAAACGAATGCTTTGTATCCCTAACTTGTGCACAATTTTCTATGGTGGCTCATATGTATCCCAGCTCATTACCTAAAATCAGTGACCTATTTTCTTACTCTTACCTACACAGTCTCTGTATGAAAAGTGTAACTTCTTACAAGAATGCTATGAAAAGCAATCTCTCCACTTGGCACTCTACATCCCTGCTGGGCACTTTCTGGGAAATGAGGGTCCAATTGAAGAAGCCGCGGGCTGGTGAACAAGTCCAGCAGAGATGTGATATGGGGGGTGGAACCCAAATAGCACAGGCCCTGGCCACTTTATTTCTTCTCCAAAGCACAGGAAATCATAGTCAACAAGAAGCAAGAAAGAGCCAGGGGATTTGTTCACAAACACCAGAGTAGTGGAAAGAAAGGACAGAACAGTTATTTCACATAGCTTCGGCTGTCCTTGTTCTGCCCTGTAGTAAACAAAGGGGGAGAGTAGATAAAGCCTGTTCAGCAAAAAGAAAAAAAAAAAAGGATTTCTATTAACTAGCAGCCACATTCACATTGCAGATGGAAGTGGTTTCAGGAACTGTATTCCTGTTGTTATTTCTTTTTTTAATGTTAATTTAGTTAACATACAGTGTTATATTCATTTTCTTGTTTGTTTTTTTTTTAAGTTTATTTATTTTTGAGAAAGAGAGAGAGAGGAAACAGAGAATCCCAAGCAGGTTCTGCAGTGAGCATAGAGCCCGATGCGGGGCTCGAACTCACCAACCGTGAGATCGTGAACTGGGATGAAACCAAGAGTTAGGTGCTTAACTGACCAAGCCACCCAGGCGCCCCTGTTTTATTGTTTTTAATTGAGATATAACTGAACACATAGCTTTGTGTAAGTTTAAGGTATACAATGTGCCGATTTAATACGTTTATGTATTGCAATGTGATTATTACCATAGCTTTAGTTCACTCCTCTATCACATCTAATCGTCTATTTCTTTTTTGTGATGAGAACATTTAAGATCTCATCTCTTAGCAGCTCTGAAGCATATGATAAAGTATTATTGGCTGTAATTTCTGCGCTGTGCATTAGATCTTTAGAACTTATTCATCTTCTAGTTGCAGGGTGGTGCCCTTTAACATCTCACTAATTCTTTCATTTTTAAGATCATAAAGAGCACATCTCTTAGATTTGTGCGCCTATATTCTCCAGCGAATATTTAAGATAATTTGCCGATAACATTACTAAGAAATAAAAATTAACATACCAAGGTAAGTACTAGTATATGCATGCTAGGCTCAAATTAACTATTGTTTTTTACTGTCTTTGTGTATATTTGAGCTTATTATGAGATATATGAAACTTTCAAGTGAATATATGCCATATATGTATAGTTTAAAGGAGAATACTAAAATCAGCAAGTATCCAAAGTCTACTTTAAGAGGACACTCCCAATCAGTTGAGTTCTTAAATGCCTCTCCTTCATTGCATCCTTCTCTTACCACCTCCAGCCTGAATTTTTGATAGATTTTTTTTTGTTACTTATCTGTTTAGCTTTTCTATCTATCTATCTATCTATCTATCTATCTATCTATAGATATAGATGGATAGAATGGATGGAATAGTTATATAATTTTAAAATTATGACTTTTCTATTAGTGGAATTTGAGTGTATTCTTTTGATACCTTGTCTTTTCAATTTAATATTATTTATTTTGTCTTTAAACTTTTTAAATGTTTATTTATTTTTGAGAGAGAGAGAGAGAGAGAGAGAGAGAGAGAGAGAGAGAGACAGAATGTGAGCAAGGGAGGGGCAGAAGGAGAAGGAGACACAGAATCTGAAGCAGGCTCCGGGCTCTGAGCTGTCAGCACAGAGCCCGATGCAGGGCTCAAACTTACAAACCACGAGATCATAACCTGACCTGAAGTCAGATGCTTAACGACTGAGCCACCCAGGTGCCCCAATTTTTAAATTTACTCATATCAATGCCAACAGTTACATTTCTTCATTATCACTATTTTGTAGTGTTCCAGTGTATGAATGGTTGTGGCCACAAATTATTGATATATACTAGCGTATGTTTGTCTTGGTTCTATTATTTTTTTTTCCTTTTTGCTATGGCAAATGAGAATACTAGAATAGAATCAGTGGATCATAGGGAACGCTCATCTTTCTTTCTTAGATAATGTCAAATTTTTTTCTGAAGTAATCGTACAAATTTGCTCTCTGGCTAACAAAGTGTGAGCCCTGTACACAAAAGTGTGTGCTAACATGTGGCAATAAGTGGCATTGTCAGAGTTTTTGACTTCTGCTCATCTGGTAGAGATTGGTGGTACCTTGATGTGGTTTTACTTTGTATTTTCTTGAAAACTGTGTGAGTTGGTAAAGGTTAAGTTTACAGTTGTATCTAATTTCAAAGGGAAAAATAAACAACTTACCTGAAATAAAAATAAACAACGTGACAACCAAATAGCAGCAACACACAAGACTTGAACATTCACAGAACATTATATAAGTGATCTTTTTTGAGGCAATGAGTAATTCCCAGTTTTCATTTTATTTTGTGCTCTACTGTCATGTTTAAGGCGATGAGCACATTATAAAGACAGAAACCTCATAAACCCCAACCCAACACTGTGAAATGTATGCTTTGGAAGGAGGTGGAGGTCCTGCCAGGTTTCCTTTCGTTACTATAGAAGTGGGAGAGAGGATGAGAACGAAGGAAATTTTCCAAGTGCAAGAAAAGATACAAATCTGCTTGCATTACTCATTAGGTTTGCAGTGATCTGCTAAGCCTTTACTTTATATATAAATGATCGATCTTTCTCTTGATTCTCCTCTTAACAAGTTCTGGAATTGCACACATCGACAACAAAAATCTGAAAATTCTTCGACCAATCCAGTAGCCACCACTTCTATGTCACTACTACCATACCATATGAAATGTGGCTGGAGTCAAGGATTTTTCCTTCTAGAAGTTCTCTTTGTTCTAGAGCTTCTTGTTAAAGGGCACGTGTGCTCCTTGAATTCTTGTACTTTCTACTCTGGCATGAATTTTCTTGTATTCTTTCACACCTTGTGGTTTGGGCTCCTGAAAGCATCAGGTGCAAGGCTGATAGTTAGCACTGCACCAGCATGTTCTGCCACTTGTTAAAATATCAGAGAACTTCCATGCTGGTTGGTCAGTAGCCACTCGCCTGGGAAGCTGTGTGGCCATCATTGCAGGAGGCCTCCAGCACCCTTTTTGACCACTGTGGGCTTGTATCTGTTTTGAAAGTTTTTAATACCAGTTGTTTTGAATATTGTGGTGTGTGTGTGTGTGTTGATAGAGGTAGAATAAGGAAAAGAAAGGAAGCAATGAGCTGTTTATTACCATCTCGCTCTCCCTAGTTTCTTTTTTCCTCAAAAAATTCAGAGCGGAACAACGTGAACTTAATTTAATTTAACTATTTTATTTTATTTTAATTTAATTTATTTTTCTGGATAGATATGATATCCACCCATCAGTTTACTTAAGCTAGAATAAGTAGTCTCTGGATTTTTCATCCTTACTTTTTCCCAATGCCAGCCTCATGACCAGGCTTGAAAGTTTGGTGGAATGATTGGAGAAAAACCCAACCTACCAGTGTGCTAAGTATAATAAATGAAATGGGGGCATTTCAAAAATATATCTACTATTCCACACATGCAAAGAGCACATAATGGCCTTATTGGTAGATTAGAATAAATGAAAGTGTAAAAACCACAACATAGGTTGTAAACACACACACACACATACACACACACACTGCATAACATAACATAACATAACATAACATAACATAACATAACAGTGCCTGCATAAGAATGCCTCTGGTATCATTCATGGTCTTCAATGAAAGATTTTCTTTAGCCAATAATTCACCTTCTCTTTGTCAGTCGAATTTATCTACCTATACACTAAGATGATTCTTCTTTACTTTTTGGCTCAGATGTTAGAAGGCTGTGTCCAAATTTCATTTTTTTCCAGATTTTTTTTGAACAGTCATGAGTAAACATTATTTTCAATGCTTCTTGCAAAGTTAAGAATGTTATCTCAAATATTATCTCAAAGAAAAATATGTGACAAACACCATCCACCTAATACTAAAAATCAGAAGTTCTTTGTTGCTGAAACCTAGTCTTACAGACAGGCAAAGCAGTAAATGAGAATAAAGATTGTCAGTAAAGCATATATGAAGCAACACTCTCAGTCATTTTATTTTTTGGTCAATTTCTCATGATATCTATAATGCTCTGTATACAAATGAATTTCATACTAATTAATCTGGGAGAAAAGCTTTTGGTTTTATCCCGGAATCATCACACTCTTTCTATCTGACAGATTCTTCCAACAGAACATTGGAGTGATTTTGTCTGGTTATTCTTCTTAGGTCTCCGTGGAAATTTCTTCCTTTTATAGATACCATCTGGCCTAATGAGATTCTAACAGCTTCTACACACTCTGTCTTTCTTTGCATTTGAATTTTTTCATTGGAGTCATTGTTGGGAGTGAAATGTAAAAATAAGGGGGAAAAATTGTGTGTTAAATAAGCTTGGCTCATTTACTTGGCCATTTAAAGAAAGTAATCATGATTATTCATTTGATTTACTGAATGTAAGTGTTCAGTTTGAACGTTGTCCAAAGGATGTTGCCTTCCTTAAGTATCCAGTGATCCCTCAACTAAAATTGCTGCCATAGTCACTGCTGGATTTAGTCTAGGAATACATAGTCTTGTGGTAGCAAAGTGTGTATATCCATAATGTTAACAAGAAATCTTATTAAGCAAGAGTTGATTGTGTGTTCTCAAACATAACTAATCTTCATTCCTAATCAACACATGTGAGTGGAGAAGTATGGAGGGGTAAGAATAAATCGAGTTTTAAACCAAGACAGAGTGGCTAGGAAACCAAACTTGAAGCAATTATTCTAGGACTCATATCATTAGCTCCT
Source organism: Lynx canadensis (assembly GCF_007474595.2). Taxonomy (NCBI): domain Eukaryota; kingdom Metazoa; phylum Chordata; class Mammalia; order Carnivora; family Felidae; genus Lynx; species Lynx canadensis. Next base: position 46,121,424 of record NC_044313.2, on the reverse strand, counting down.
CATTGACCAAATGTACAAATTGGACTCATAACAAATAACCTATTTTTATGCAAAATTTCATACAAGATCCATACTGGGCAATGAAATGAAAAATAGCATTAAGCAGACACTTATGTCTTGACAATGTCTTTGTTATTTCCTAAGAACTCTGTCCCATGGGATAGAACTCTGTGTGTGTGTGTGTGTGTGTGTGTGTGTGTGTGTGTATGGAGGCACTTTGAGTGTGTGGCTCTGAGATAAGAAAGACCTAGATTTATGTTCTAACTCTTCAATTTACCTAGGGTGCTTTACTTAAATTCCACTGGTCTATAAAATGAATGGAGTAGAAGTGAAATAACGTACTTCAAAATGTACCTGGCACATAAGAAGCAGTAAACATTAGCCAATATTGATTTTAATTATATCTTTTGACTTTGTAATTGTGTTCTTTCAAATCAAAATTGTTTACATCTGAGAAAGGAAATGACCAACAGAATAATTTAGATAGTAACATCCTTTGCTTAATCATTCATTTGACAGGTGCTGTTTTTCTACCGTGTCTGGGGGCTGGTGGTATTGGGACTGTGTCAGGGAATCAATGAGATAAAATCCCTGCCATCATGGAGCTTTCAATTTAGTGGTCAAAAAGCAAATCACAACTTGGCAAAATCGTATTTTCATTTGAAAGAAATGTCCCCCCACACACACACATGTTAGTTATTTCTGAATGTTTGGAATGAGAAACAATGTTATGTTATTGTTTATTCTCGTCTCTATTTTATTTATTTCTGATTTTTCTTTTTTTCCTTCCTCTACTAAATAATAGCTAAGTTTCTTCTTTTTCTACTTCCTAGTGGTGTAGTGTTAAGTTGTTTATCTGAACTTTTTCTTCTTTTTAAAATTTTTTTAATATTTATTTATTTTTGAGAGAGAGAGAGCATGAGCAGGGGAGGGGCAAAGAGAGGGAGACACAGAATTGGAAGCAGGCTCCAGGCTCTGAGCTGTCAGCACAGAGCCTGACATGGGGTTAGAACTCACGAACTACATGATCAGGATTTGAGCTGAAGTCAGATGCTCAACCGACTGAGCCACCCAGGCACCGCTGAACTTTTTTTTCTTAATACAAGCATTTATAGTATAAATTTCACTGTAACATCTGCTTTTGCTGTGTCCCATAGATTTTGGGATATTGTGTTTTCATTTTCTTTTGTTTTGAGACATATTTTGATTTGCCCTGTGATTTCTCATTTGGCCCAATGCTTGTGCAGTAGTGTGTTGTTTAATATTTACATATCAAATATTTAATATTTACATTGTAGATTTTCCAGTTTTGTTTTATTGTTAATCTTTAGTTTTATACCATTGTGGTTGGAAAATATACTTAATATGATTTCAGTCTTCTTGAATTTGTAATATTTGTTATGTCTCTTTTTGTGTGATTTAACTAGGGGATTCTTTTTTATGCACTTGAATAAAATGTGTATTTTTCTTGGATGGAATGTTCTATATATATCTTTTAGAACCATGTATTCTGAAGTATGCTTCAAGTAAAAAAATGTTCTTGTTCAAAAAAAGTAATAACTTTAATTGAAGCTACTTGTTTATAATAAAGCATATCAATAAACATTAAAAAAATAATAATAAATGGGGGACCTGGGTGGCTCAGTCGGTTAAATGTCTGACTTCAGTTCAGGTCATGATCTTGCTATCCATGAGTTTGAACCCCGCATTGGGCTCTCTGCTGACAGCTCAGAACCTGGAGCCTGCTTCAGATTCTGTCTCCCTCTCTCTCTGCCCTCTGCCCACTCACGCTCTGTCTCTCTCTGTCTCTCAAAAATTAATAAACATTAAAAAAATAATATTAAAATAAAGCATATCAGAGAGGAAGTAGGTGGTGGGTTGGTGAGATAGCTGAAGGGGATTAAGAGTATACATACCATGATGAGTATTGGGTAATGATGTATAGAATAGTTGAATCACTATATTGTACACCTGAAACTAATATAGCACTGTATGTTAACTATCCTGGAATTAACATTAAAAACTTAATAAAAATATAAATGTCAATATAAAATAAAATAAAAGCTACTTGTCCTTTAAAAAAATATTTTGCTTAGGTTTGCACATGGCAGTAAAGTTCTCCTGATTAGGCTTGTATTTTTACTATGATATAGGAAGAAATATCCACAGCTCAAGTTAACACTGGTAGAGGCTTTATCTTCAAGGACAACTGGTGACAGGCCATTAAGGTCTACAGAGAGAGGTAGATGCAAGGTTGGTCTGAATGGGCAATTTCCCATTTGTAGGATTGATCCTTGATTTTATCAGCAAGCTCACGTTCAAAAAAATCCCATTGTGAGGTATAATAGATGACACCTGATACTAAAAATCCACATACCAGCCTGAACAGTTCAGAAATTAATGCCTCCCATAACACCAAGAGATTTGATAATGAAGCCAGCTCAATAGAGGTCAAGGGGAAATGATATTATGTGTGCTCCCCTATGAATCAGTGTAATCCTGTTGCTTTTCCCCAGATGTTCACTTCTGGCATGTGCAGCCACAATGTGATCTCAGTGACTTTCACAGGAATCCTGTTGAACAATTCTGTACTAACTTGAGGCACTGTCAAACTGTTTATGGGTGTAATGGCCATAGTTCATATATCAGGTTCCTCTGCCTCTTGAGATCTGATGAAATAGCCTCCTGGTCCCCATCCCATGTTCCTTAATTATACAAAGCACCCCCAAGTGTTCTGAGAGTTCTTAGAAGGATTTATAGTGTTGGGGTCACTTTTGGTTTCATACTTTGGCTTCTTGTAAATTTGAATTGCCTTGCTACGTTTTGAATGTTTGCTCTGTTTTTCATTGCATTGACTCAGATGCACAAGTTCATTCCTTCCTCATTTTCTCCACCCTCTGCCCCGGTCTCAAAAGTCATTTGAATGTAGTATGTTGTACTAAAGATTTAGATTATGAGGTGAAAGTGAGAGCGGGAACAAAGGTAACAATGCAAACACCATCGCAATTACTTAAAACATTCCTCTTCTTAAAATTCCTTTGCCCATTCCTTCACTAAGGATATTCCACAGAGGCTGCATTTTATGCCCTCAGTAACCCAGCCTTGTACTGTCTCTCTTCAGGGCCCTCTTTTATGTGTTCAAACCTATCAGGATCCTCTGAAGACCCAGTGTTGCTTAACACATCCCCCTACTCAAAGGGAATAGGAGCCTTTAAATAATCGTGTTGCTCTGTTGACATTGTAAAAGCCCTGTGCATGCTGGAGCCTAAGGTACATGGGGGAGAAAGCCAAGAGGCGAGGTTGGAGAGGTAGGAAGGAACCAAACTGGTGAAGCATTATGGACAGTGTGTAGTCCGTGAAGCATTTTAAAGGGAGTGAAGCCATAGCTAAATTGATGTTTTTGAACAATCACCATTAGTTTTATTGAGATTTAATTCATATACCATAAAATTCACCCATTTAAAATTATAAACCAGTAGATTTTAGTATAATCACGCAGTTGTACATTTATCACCATAATCAATTTTAGAACATTTTCGTCACTCCCAAAAGAAACTTTGCACCTCTTAGTTGTCTCCTGTCAATCCCTACCATCACCCATAGACCTAGGAAAACACTGATCTCTTTTTCCCCCTGCATATGTGCCTATTTTGGTTATTTTATATAAACAAAATCATATAATAAGTATTGTGCAGCTTTGTGTCTTTACATAATATTTTCAAGGTTCATTTATTCTATAACATGTGTTTTGCTTTATTGTGGACTAATATTACATTGAATGGATATACTACATTTTATCAGCTCACCATTGGATAGACATTTAATGTACTTTCAGGTTTTGGCTGTTGTGTATAATGTTCTGTGAACATTTGTGTACCAGTTTTTGGGTGGACATGCTTTCATTTCTCTTAGGTGTATACATAGGCCTGGAATTACTGGATTATGCCATATGCCATAAATACGTTTAACAGCATGAGGGACTGACAGTTTTGTTTTGTTTTTTTCTTTTCCAAAGTGGTTGCACCATTGGTCATCTCCATCAAGAGTATATGAGGGTTCCTCTTCCAACAGTCCTTTCCAGTACTTGTCATTAACCTTCTTTTCTTTTTTTTTTTTTAATTTTTTTTTCAACGTTTATTTATTTTTGGGACAGAGAGAGACAGAGCATGAACGGGGGAGGGGCAGAGAGAGAGGGAGACACAGAATTGGAAACAGGCTCCAGGCTCCGAGCCATCAGCCCAGAGCCCGACGCGGGGCTCGAACTCCCGGACTGCGAGATCGTGACCTGGCTGAAGTCGGACGCTTAACCGACTGCGCCACCCAGGCGCCCCATTAACCTTCTTTTCGATCATAGTTTTGATTTGTTTTTTTTTTTTTCCTAGTAACTAGCAATGGGGAGCATCTTTTTATATGCTTATTGGCATTTTAAAAACAAATTGGGTTCTTTATCTTTTATTATTGAGTTATACACACACACACACACATATATAATATACAAGTCCCTTACCAAATAAATGATTTGCAAAAAGTTTCTCCCATCCTTTAAGTGGCATACTATACTTTTACTGGGAGGAAGTAGAAAGTATTTAAATATGTGGAAAGACAAGGAAAACCACCATGGATGAAAGAATAGCAGGTAAACAAATTAAAAAATTCTGGATAGAAAGTACTTTATAGGAGTAGAGATCATTTTGATTAGCTAGCGCTGCACTGAGGTCTACTTAGGAATAAGTGCAGTGAGGTGAGGTTTACAAAACTCTAGAGTTTGACCTGAAAAATGTATGCTGTGGCCAGACAAGTTTAGAAAAGCTGTATTAAAAAGAGCTCTTATCTATATTATTTCAGCCTTTAATATACTAGCATTTTTTATACCCCTCCAAGAGAGAAAAAATAGTCGGTAGCCTTCTTGACTGTGGAGCTCTTGACAGAAAAAAGTGGTGAAAGGAACTATTTATAAGGTCGTTAATGTGAAAATATGTACTCTTGAAAGAGATACGTGGTAGATGCTGAATAACATCAATCTGTTCACTTTTTTTCTTACTCAATACTTTATTTTAAGCCCCTCAAAAGAATTCATCAGGATATGGAAATATACATCTGCACAGTGAAATAATTCAATAACTGTAGTATTTTAACTATCTATTAAAAGCCTAGGCATTGCTTTAGAAGCTTAACTCATATTGTGTCATTTATTTACCTGTATCTTTCTGTTAGATAGTTGTTATAATTTCTAGACTACAGTGATATTCATAGTCTCAATAACAAATTCATATTCATATAAATAAGAGTGTCAGAGCTAGTCTTAACGTGTAGCACAGTCTTCCTTCAAAACTCATGTTCGTTTTAATACAGAAAATTTTAGTTCAGACCCTATATATTTTACAAATGTTCCTCTTTCCAGAAACATCTGATCACCCTGACTGGAAATATTTCGTTTCTTAATAAATAGATCTCCAGAGCAATTTGTTTGAGTCCTTCCTATGACACTTAGCTTTGTTTTTTCCTTCAGAGAGAGAGAGAGAGAGAGAGAGAGAGAGAGCAAGAGGGGAGGGGAGGGGGGGAGGGAGGAAAGAGAGAATCTTAAGCAGGCTCTATGTCCAGTGTGGGGCCTGACATAGAGCTTGACACAGGGCTCAATCTCATGACCTGAGCCAAAATCAGGAGTTAGATGCTAAGCCAACTGAGGCACACAGGCATCCTGGCACTTAGCAGTTTCGACAAGTTTTTACAGTTACTGGTTTCTTAGTATTTTCATTGGGAATTGCATTTTTCTGCTGATCTCCTCTCCTTCTTCTTTGTTCAGTGATAGGTCTTTCAGACAAAAGACGCTTACTGATATGTTCAGAATGAACCAATGCATGATATGTGGTGGTGTTTTCCAACCTATTCTATCACGACAAACAGAAAATTACATTGCAATGTGAGTTAGATTAAAGTTAGATAAGGTTATTTGGATTAAGTAATAATTTGGTAATTATTATGTAATAATTGCTGATAATAATTTAAAAAGTTGGATCAAAAATTTCTAAAAAGCATAACAAATCCAAAAAATTAATAAGAAATTAGCATTTCAAAACTGATGAGAGAGGGTACCTAGAAAGCTTAGTCAAACATAGATGAAAGAATTTATTCATCTAGGCAAATTTGACACTTCTGTCTAACTGCCTAAAGGGTGAGAAGTCCTAGTCCTGGATATGTTCATATTCTCCTACTCTGGAGAATTTAACAGGAAATCCTCCTATCAAAAAACTGGTATCTCAAGTGGCTAGTCCTTAAGAATAAATAAAGAGAAACCAGCTGTCTCACTGATTTCAAACTTACATGGACATCAGTCAGAAGCTCAAAAGCATACATTTATTTTAAAAGTTTTAACAGAACTGGAAAGACTCTTAGGTACCTAAAAAATAAAGTCTCTATAAAGTAATGCAGCTTTATCTTAAGCCTCCAGTTATTGCTGAAGATTTCTTTCTAGGATTAAGAACACCATACAAAGACAATCAAGCATGTCAAATATAATGAAACACAGAAAATGAAGTACTATGTGTGAGAACTGACAAAAACCACAGAGCAGGACATAGAATTATACAGCTTCATACAGGGGAACTGTCGGGTTTAGATCACAAGCTACTGTTACTACTCTTTTTAAAGAAATTAAAAGTAAGCAAAAAATTTGTTCCAAAACCAGGAAACTCTAGGAAGTTACTTAAAAAGTAAAACTTGTAGAAATGAAGAATACAGTAACTGAAGAACTAAATGGATTGAACAGCAGAATAGATATGATTGGAGAGAAAACCGGGGAAAAGAGGTCAGAAAAATTATCTACAAATAAGATTGCGGAGAGGAAAATACATATATATATGTTGATGATTAGGAGGGCTCAATCTAATATGTAAGTTATATGAGAGGTTATGGATGGAGTGGAAGTGTTTTGATTTCCTGGTGCTTTCTGGGAGGTAGTACAAGTGTCGCTTTGTTTTATGCTTTGATTTAATTTGTTACAATTATAAAAGGAATGCAAATGGAGAAATTAACTACAGAATTCATAGGTCACAGTATTTAAGGAAAAAAAATTAAAGGAAAACAGAGAAGAGAGGGATAGAAGGAGAAAAATTGAAACCGAACATGCAGATTTGAAAGTACAAAGCAGGTAGTAGAAAAAAATAATTAAATGTAAATTGATTAAATGCTGTTAAAAAAATACAAAGATTATCAGACTGGACACATAGATTCTATTTATGAGGTATATGTGCTATTTTCAAGTGACATGTCTAAAGCAGAAAGATTAAAGAAAGTGTTAAAGCAAGATGAAAATAAGCACTCTATACCACTAGTAAGTTTTTGAAAGGTGTGTAGCTATAAATAGTGTAAAAAACACAATTTTTAGACAAAAATCATTAGTAGGGATAAAACGAGACACTTTATAATCTGAAACTGGGTGTCCACCAATAATGTATAATATTTCTAAATTTATATGTACCTGGCGAGAGTTTTGAAATATCTAAAGAAAAAACTGACAAGAATAAAGAGATAAATGCATTTGTAGTAGGAAATTTTAGCACAGCTCCCTCAAAAATTTTGAGAACAAGCAGACAAAAGAGGTCAGGTAAGGTCCAGAAGATTTGAGCAATAAAGGGGCATACTTAACAACTGAAAAACACAAATTGCTTATAAGCACACATGAAACAATCAGAAAATTGATGATGTGTTGGGGCACGTGCCAAGCATGGTACCAGTATTTTGGTAACATTTGATAACATCTAGTGTATTTGAAGATATACACATCTCTGAACTAGAAGTTTCACATCTTGCTGAATACTTTAAATCATTAAATTGCCCATCAGATCACGGATTCAGGAATGTTTTGTAGTGAGACTATTTTTAGTAGCTTCAAACTGTAAACACACAATATGTCTACCAACAGTGGCATGAATAAACTGTAGTGTTTTCATACAAAGGAATTCTATTCATCAAAGAAAATGAAGGGAATACATATACACATTTCCATATGGATCAATCATACCACTGAATCTTAAATGAATGAAAACATGCAAAATAATGCTTATTGTATAATTCCATTTATGTGAAGTCCAAAAACAGGCATTAGTAAACTTAATTGTTTAGAAATTCATACATAAATGGTAAGACTATAATGTAAAGAAAAAAAATTTGTCACAAGAGTAAGGTGCGTGGCTGTGTTTGGGAGGAGAATGGGAAACGATGGAGGAGGGCTTATGAGATATTATTGGTGGTGTTCTATTTCTTGACCTGGATAATTTATTATCCCGATGCTTGCTGAAACATTTTGTAAACATTTGTATTGTATACACCCTTCTCTTTTTAAGTTATATTTGAAAATATGAGGGTTTAGAAAGCAATTTTGGTAATTTTTTAGAGCCCATGCATGTAAAGAGGAGAAGTCCCTTTCAGCTGAAAGGGAGCCCCAACTTTTGCCTGACTCCCTTAAGAGCTTGGGAGGAATCAATCGATATTCCTCTTCTGTAACCCTTGCAGGCCAACCACACTGCTGTTCCTTGCTTTTTACAGTGTTCAGATCAAGGAAATTTAAAATCTCATTCTACTTGATCTTCATGAGCTACACTTATCTTTTCCTCCCTCCCTCCCGTTCTCCCTCCCTTCCTTCCTTCCTCCCTTCCTTCCTCTCACCCTCCTTCTAGTTTATGTAAATGGCAGGACCTATGATTCTTTTGGAAGCAATCTTATGTATTTTATAACAGATTTCTCATCCCAGGCACTATGGACATTTTGCACTGGATAATTCTTTTTTTAAATATATTTTATTGTCCAATTGTGTAACATATAGTGTGTACAGTGTGCTCTTGGATTTTGGGGTAGACTCCCGTGCTTCATCACTTACATACAACATCCAGTGCTCATCCCAACAAATGCCCTCCTCAATGCCCATCACCCATTTTCCCCTTTCCCCTACCCCCCTATCCACCCTCAGTTTGTTTTCTGTATTTAAGAGTGTCTTATGGTTTGCCTCCCTCCTTCTCTGTTTGTAACTATTTTTTCCCCTTCCCTTCCCCCATGGTCTTAAGTTTCTCAAGATCCACATATGAGTGAAAGCATATGATATCTGTCCCTCTCTGACTGACTTATTTAACTCAGCACATGTGGTTTATATATACAATGGAATACTACTTGGCAATGAGAAAGAATGAAATCAAGCCACTTGTAGCAACATGGATGGTACTGGAGGGTATTATGCAGACCGGATAATTCTTTGCTGTGTATTAGTGGGTAGAGGCAGGGAGCTGTCTTCTACATTGGAAGATGTTTAGCAGCATCTCTGGTCTTTACCTACTACATGACTGTAGCACACACACCCTGCCCCTGAGTTGTGACAACAAAAATGTCTCCAGGTATTTCTAGATTTCACGGGGGTGGGGGTGGGGTGTGGGCAAGATTGCCTTATGTTAGGAACAATTGACTTAGAGCCATAAGTAAAACAAGTCTTCAGCTACTGCTTACTTAATAAATGAATGCATATTCAGGCAGCAAGTTAGATGCCACTTTAAGTTCTAAAAGAGAAGACTTGAGGGAGGGTGACTAAATATATGGAGACAGATCACATTAAGGGGAGGTTTATGTATTTTGCTAGTTCCAGATGGTGAACTTTGGGTGGAAGTTTTAATCAGGTCAGTTACCACAGGAAATTGTTTACAATTCTAATTATTAGAGTGATTTATAAATGGAGGTAGGGATCTTGAGTTATAGTTAGTATCCCAACAGAAGCTTCATTGAATACTCAGGAGTACTGAAGAGGATGTCCCTGATCCATACATGTTTTTGAGTCTGGCTTCCAAAGCCTCCTCTACTGTCAGGAGGATGACCTTCAAATTTAGGGCTCATAGACTTAACAAGGGCAGTGGCTAGTTAAAGGCCAGAATCTTTCTCTGCTGTCTTGGAGACAAGTATGCTGTTATGGATTTTTCACTGGTTTTCTGATTGCTTGTGGCCTTCAAACCAAGTGCTGAGTAAAAATACATTTTCATTTTTCCAGCATTTCTGAGCCATGCAATCGCTACTTAGTTTAGAAAAGAAGATTGGCTTTTTCTAGGAGGTACAAAAAGAAAGTATTGCCAATTCAAAAAAAAAATGCATAAGACTATCTATCACCTTCATCAATATATATTTGACTAAATGTCCCCTCTTTCTTTGGGGGGACAACATATCCCAGATGACTCAGGAAGGACCTGATTTGCCTATGCCTGGCATCACATTTGTTTTAGCATTTTTTTATCTTTTATTTAATATTTGAGCAAGAGAGAGTGAACAGGGGAGGGGCAGAGAGAGAGGGAGACACAGAATCTGAAGCAGGCTCCAGGGTCCAAGCTGTCAGCACAGAGCCAGACGCAGGGCTCAAACTCACGAACTGCGAGATCATGACCTGAGCCGAAGTTGGACGCTTAACCGACTGAGCCACCCAGACACCCCAAGTTTTTTTTTTAACTTTTAGTGGAACATCATTAATAGTCATGCATTTAAATAAAATGGAATGGATTGGTGGGTTTCCACTTTGGCTTTCAGCATTTAACATGGTCTTGTCTTAGGAGTGAGATGCACATACAGTCATGCAGTGAGCTGAATTCTCATTTTAACACAGGCTTAAACATGAACGATGGCCAGATGTTATCCATCTCTGCTTTCATTATTCTTTCCAAATGCAACATAGCTAACTTGTCTTCAAAGGGCAGCATACAGGGTGCTTGCTGATGTAACGAAGTCTTCTTAGACCTGAGTAACTAAGGACAGCTAACTGCCCTGGCTTCAGGTGTCTGTGGAAGAAGTGTTGTGCGGAGTTACACCCATTGGTCACTGGGTGTATTAACTAATTAGCTAGTTCTGTGAAGTGTGCTAAGTCTGCATGGAGCAGTTAGATGCTAGGCACCCTGTGTGAGAGAAGTCAGAGTAAAACACGGGAAATTATTGCTTAAGAGCTTGTGAAATAGGGGCGGGTAATAGAAACTGAGCATTCTAGTTGTTGAATATACAGAAAGTAGTATGAATGTAAATGATACAATGACATTGTCATTTATTGTATGGTTTAAATCTATAACTGTTTATTGTTTGGCTATGCTTATTTTTAAATAAGTCTCTGTACTAGCAACTGTCCAAAAGTTTATACATAAGAACATTTCAATTGCTAAGAAAGTTGGTGATAAACATGTAAATTGTACAAAACGTTTCCCATCCTCTGTGGAAGTCATAGTAATATCACTAACAGCACAAGAACCGGAAGACTCAAATCTGCTAAAGAAATATCAGCATCTATCTCAAAAGTCACTAGTTGTTTTAAGAGACTGTGCCTGAAGATGACAAATTAACATGGTTAGCTCTGAATTGTGACTATTTATGTCAAATGATTGTTCTTCTAAATTAATTTCACTCATTTATATTCCAAGTACTATTATGCATGTACAAAAAAGTGAAGCCATAATAATTGTAAATGTCTTGGCTTTCTTAACAGAGACACTTTGCAAACAGTTAAATGATGCCAGGTTTATATCAGTGCTATCAGGTGCTTTAAAGAGAAAGGTAATGCCAATAGTGGGATTTCATCTAATTCATAGAATGAAGCTAAAGATTTTAGAAGTTCCTTCTAATGAAGACAAATCATCTAACAGTAATTTGAAAGCTATAAGAAATTCAGTTGATAAAAGTTCAACATTGAACAATGAAGATAAACTTTTTTTTATGGAGGTAACACATAGAAATTTTGAGATGTCTTGTGTCATGGTAAAAGCAACATTCTTATTAAATCATGGAATCCTTGGGGGCGCCTGAGTAGCTCAGTTGGTTGAGTGTCTGACTCTTGATGTCAGCTTGGGTCATGGTCTCGTTGTTCATGAGTTTGAGTCCTCTGCTGGGCTCCAGGCTCGCAGTGCAGAGCCTACGTGGAATTCAATCTCTCCTTCTCTGTCTCTCTGTGCCTTCCATGCTCACACTTTCTGTCTCTCAAAAGACAGAAAGAAAGGAAACTTTAAATTATGAAATCCATGAAGCAGAAGTAGGCTGTTGTGCCCACATCATTCATAACTGGATCCAAATAATATTCAATAATCTACCAATAGAAAGAGAAGATTAAGTTATCCAAATGTACAAATATGTTTAATAAGAGTAACTTTAGAGACACAGCTAACACTTATTTATCAAATAAATATTTTAGCCTGATGGTCCTGATTTCTCTTTACATGTTCATTATTAAACATTGAGAAATGTCGAGCTTTTAAGGAAGTACCTTGTAAATCAGCCTAAGTATCCTCCAATCATATAGAATTTTTTTGGTAAATGTGTCTTCTGACTATTTTCTTACAAAAAAAAATCAGTTGGAAAATTTTAGTGAGATTATGCTTTCTGCAGACAGCCATCTTGAAAGTAGAGTTCTCACACAACAAGATGATTTTGAAATACATCCTTGCAAAGGCAAGGGGAAACTGAGCAAATTAAACGAGAATCAAAGGTTGGATAGGATTAACTTTTAGAATTCAATCTTTGTGTTTTAGAATATCTTGAGTTAGATTAACAAAATTTTAATGGAATTCTGTTTTTACTGCATGAACTTATATTGTATAATGCCATGGCATGAATTTGAGAAGGACTAAAATTTTACAGTAACAATTTAGTGCAGTGTTTAAAAGAATGATAAACAGATACAACTTAGTTGTTGAATTGTGTCTCATGAAAATAATTAACAAAGAAAGGTACTATAAGTTGAAGCAAAACATGTACTGATGAAAATATTTGGGCTGAACCACTTACACATTTCATTATGAAAAAAAAATTGGAGTTGAAAGTAGCCTGCATATAGAGTAATTGACTCTGAACTTACTCTAGTACCTTCAGTGAAAATGTTTTCTCAATTAAAGATTAGTCTATACAGAAGAATCAGTTCAGAGTATCAACAATTTGAAATCAGTCCATAAAATGAAATATACACATGCTTATAGGTAATTTAAAAGTGATGACATCTTTTCAAAGATACATTCTTTAGTATATCAATAACATGGTATTAGAAAGATATGAATAAAAATTAACTTATATGAATACGTACTAAGAATGAAAATTATGATATTTTTATATACCTAAATAATGAAAAACCTTCTTTTTTATTTATTTTGCTTTGAATGTTATTATATATAACAAGAGGAGATATTTTGGTTTTACCTTTTACAAAGGATTTGACCCTTGAATGTAGTTTTTTAATAGAAATATTTTATATCTACTAATATAATAAATCTTTTTTACTTAATAACTTTATAAAATATACAGTTTCATTATTTTTGGCACACCATTTCACTCTCAGACATATCTCAATTTACACGTTGAATCATATAGTCAATGTATCTATGATTATAATGGGAGAGTGGCCTGTATACATACTCACATATAACAGGAGCACATGCATACTCAACAGATAATAGAGTTTTTGTTAAGAACTTGTATTTTCATTGTCACTTTTATTTTATTTTATTTTATTTTTTCAATATATGAAGTCTATTGTCAAATTGGTTTCCATACAACACCCAGTGCTCATCCCAAAAGGTGCCCTCCTCAATACCCTTCACCCACCCTCCCCTCCCTCCCACCCCCCATCAACCCTCAGTTTTTAAGAGTCTCTTATGCTTTGGCTCTCTCCCACTCTAACCTCTTTTTTTTTTCTTCCCCTCTCCCATGGGTTTCTGTTAAGTTTCTCAGGATCCACATAAGAATGAAAACATATGCTATCTGTCTTTCTCTGTATGGCTTATTTCACTTAGCATAACACTCTCCAGTTCCATCCATGTTGCTACAAAGGGCCATATTTCATTCTTTCTCATTCCCACGTAGTACTCCATTGTGTATATAAACCACAATTTCTTTATTCATTCATCCATTGATGGACAGTTAGGCTCTTTCCATAATTTGGCTATTGTTGAGAGTGCTGCTGTAAACATTGGGGTACAAGTGCCCCTATGCATTAGCACTCCTGTATCCCTTGGGTAAATTCCTAGCAGTGCTATTGCTGGGTCATAGGGTAGGTCTATTTTTAATTTTCTAAGGAACCTCCACACTGCTTTCCAGAGCGGCTGCACCAATTTGCATTCCCACCAACAGTGCAAGAGGGTTCCCGTTTCTCCACATCCTCTCCAGCATCTATAGTCTCCTGATTTGTTCATTCTGGCCACTCTGACTTGTGTGAGGTGATATCTGAGTGTGGTTTTGATTTGTATTTCCCTGACGAGGAGCGACATTGAGCATCTTTTCATGTGCCTGTTGGCCATCCGGATGTCTTCTTTAGAGAAGTGTCTATTCATGTTTTCTGCCCATTTCTTCACTGGGTTATTTGTTTTTCAGGTGTGGAGTTTGGTGAGCTCTTTATAGATTTTGGATACTAGCCCTTTGTCCGATATGTCATTTGCAAATATCTTTTCCCATTCCGTTGGTTGCCTTTGAGTTTTGTTGGTTGTTTCCTTTGCTGTGCAGAAGCTTTTTATCTTCATAAGGTCCCAGTAGTTCATTTTTGCTTTTAATTCCCTTGCCTTTGGGGATGTGTCAAGTAAGAAATTGCTACAGCTGAGGTCAGAGAGGTCTTTTCCTGCTTTCTCCTCTAAGGTTTTGATCGTTTCCTGTCTCACATTCATGTCCTTTATCCATTTTGAGTTTATTTTTGTGAATGGTGTGAGAAAGTGGTCTAGTTTCAATCTTCTGCATGTTGCTGTCCAGTTCTCCCAGCACCATTTGTTAAAGAGACTGTCTTTTCCCATTGGATGTTCTTTCCTGCTTTGTCAACGATTAGTTGGCCATATGTTTGTGGGTCTAGTTCTGGGGTTTCTATTCTATTCCCTTGGTCTATGTGTCTGTTTTTGTGCCAATACCATGCTGTCTTGTTGATTACAGCTTTGTAGTAGAGGCTAAAGTCTGGTATTGTGATGCCTCCTGCTTTGGTCTTCTTCTTCAAAATTACTTTGGCTATTCGGGGCCTTTTGTGGTTCCATACAAATTTTAGGATTGTTTGTTCTAGTTTTGAGAAGAATGCTGGTGCAATTTTGATTGGGATTGCAACGAATGTGTAGATAGCTTTGGGTAGTATTGACATTTTGACAATATTTATTCTTCCAATCCATGAGCATGGAATGTTTTTCCATTTCTTTATATCTTCTTCAATTTCCTTCATAAGCTTTCTATAGTTTTCAGCATACAGATCTTTTACATCTTTGGTTAGATTTATTCCTAGGTATTTTATACTTCTTGGTGCAATTGTGAATGGGATCAGTTTCTTTATTTGTCTTTCTGTTGCTTCATTGTTAGTGTATAAGAATGCAACTGATTTCTGTACATTGTTTTTGTATCCTGCAACTTTGCTGAATTCATGTATCAGTTTTAGCAGACTTCTGGTGGAGTCTATCAGATTTTCCATGTATAATATCATGTCATCTGCAAAAAGTGAAAGCTTGACTTCATCTTTGCCAATTTTGATGCCTTTGATTTCCTTTTGTTGTCTGATTGCTGATGCTAGAACTTCCAACACTATGTTAAACAACAGCAGTGAGAGTGGACATCCCTGTCGTGTTCCTGATCTCAGGGAAACAGCTCTCAGTTTTTCCCCATTGAGGATGATGTTAGCTGTTGCCTTTTCATAA
Source organism: Lynx canadensis (assembly GCF_007474595.2). Classification (NCBI taxonomy): domain Eukaryota; kingdom Metazoa; phylum Chordata; class Mammalia; order Carnivora; family Felidae; genus Lynx; species Lynx canadensis. The sequence goes on along the minus strand of NC_044313.2, from coordinate 46,105,780 downwards.
ATGGCTTTTATGATGTTTAAGTATGTTCCTTCTATCCCAACTTTCTGAAGGGTTTTTATTAAGAAAGGGTGCTGAATTTTGTCAAATGCCTTTTCTGCATTGATTGACAGGATCATATGGTTCTTATCTTTTCTTTTATTATTGTGATGTATCACGTTGATTGATTTACGAATGTTGAACCAGCCCTGCATCCTAGGAATGAATCCCACTTGATCATGGTGAATAATTCTTTTTATATGCTGTTGAATTCGATTTGCTAGTATCTTATTGAGAATTTTTGCATCCATATTCATCAGGGATATTGGCCTGTAGTTCTCTTTTTTTACTGGGTCTCTGTCTGGTTTAGGAATCAAAGTAATACTGGCTTCATAGAATGAGTCTGGAAGTTTTCCTTCCCTTTCTATTTTTTGGAATAGCTTGAGAAGGACAGGTCTTATCTCTGCTTTAAACGTCTGGTACAACTCCCCTGGGAAGCCATCTGGTCCTGGACTCTTATTTGTTGGGAGATTTTTGATGACTGATTCAATTTCTTCACTGGTTATGGGTCTGTTCAAGCTTTCTATTTCCTCCTGATTGAGTTTTGGAAGCGTGTGGGTGTTTAGGAATTTGTCCATTTCTTCCAGGTTGTCCAGTTTGTTGGCATACAATTTTTCATAGTATTCCCTGATAATTGCTTGTACCTCTGAGGGATTGGTTGTAATAATTCCATTTTCATTCATGATTTTATCTGTTTGGGTCATCTCCCTTTTCTTTTTGAGAAGCCTAGCTAGAGGTTTATCAATTTTGTTTATTTTTTCAAAAAAACAACTCTTGGTTTTGTTGATCTGCTCTACAGTTTTTTTAGATTCTATATTGTTTATTTCTGCTCTGATCTTTATTATTTCTCTTCTGCTGCTGGATTTAGGCTGTCTTTGCTGTTCTGCTTCTATTTCCTTTAGGTGTGCTGTTAGATTTTGTATTTGGGATTTTTCTTGTTTCTTGAGACAGGCCTGGATTGCAATGTATTTTCCTCTCAGGACTGCCTTCGCTGCATCCCAAAGCATTTGGATTGTTGTATTTTCATTTTCATTTGTTTCCATTTATTTTTTAATTTCTTCTCTAATTGCTTGGTTGACCCACTCATTCTTTAGTAGGGTGTTCTTTAACCTCCATGCTTTTGGAAGTTTTCCAGACTTTTTCCTGTGGTTGATTTCAAGCTTCATAGCATTGTGGTCTGAAAGTGTGCATGGTATGATTTCAATTCTTGTATACTTATGAAGGGCTGTTTTGTAACCCAGTATGTGATCTGTCTTGGAGAATGTTCCATGTGCACTCGAGAAGAAAGTATATTCTGTTGCTTTGGGATGCAGAGTTCTAAATATATCTGTCAAGTCCATCTGATCCAATGCATCATTCAGGGCCCTTGTTTCTTTATTGACCATGTGTCAAGATGATCTATCCATTTCTGTAAGTGGAGTGTTAAAGTCCCCTGCAATTACCACATTCTTATCGATAAGGTTGCTTATGTTTGTGAATAATTGTTTTATATATTTAGGGCTCCTGTATTCGGCGCATAGACATTTGTAATTGTTAGCTCTTCCTGATGGATACCCTGTAATTATTATATAATGCCCTTCTTCATCTCTTGTTACAGCCTTTAATTTAAAGTCTAGTTTGTCTGATATAAGTATGGCTACTCCAGCTTTCTTTAGAGTTCCAGTGGCATGGTAAATAGTTCTCCATCCCCTCACTCTCAATCTGAAGGTGTCCTCAGGTCTAAAATGAGTCTCTTATAGGCAGCAAATAGATGGGTCTTGTTTTTGTATCCATTCTGATACCCTATGTCTTTTGGTTGGTGCATTTAGTCCATTTACATTCAGTGTTATTATAGAAAGATATGGGTTTAGAGTCATTGTGATGTCTGTAGGTTTCATGCTTATAGCGATGTGTCTGGTACTTTGTCTCACAGGATCCCCCTTAGGATCTCTTGTAGGGTGGGTTTAGTGGTGACGAATTCCTTTAGTTTTTGTTTGTTTGGGAAGACCTTTATCTCTCCTTCTATTCTAAATGACAGACTTGCTGGATAAAGGATTCTCAGCTGCATATTTTTTCTGTTCATCACATTGAAGATCTCCTGCCATTCCTTTCTGGCCTGCCAAGTTTCAGTAGATAGATCAGTCATGAGTCTTATAGGTCTCCCTTTATATGTTAGAGCACGTTTATCTCTAGCTGCTTTCAGAATTTTCTTTTTATCCTTGTATTTTGCCAGTTTCACTATGATATGTCGTGCAGAAGATCGATTCAAGTTACGTCTGAAGGGAGTTCTCTGTGCCTCTTGGATTTCAATGCCTTTTTCCTTCCCCAGATCCGGGAAGTTCTCAGCTATGATTTCTTCAAGTACACCTTCAGCACCTTTCCCTCTCTCTTCCTCCTCTGGAATACCAATTATGCGTAGATTATTTCTCTTTAGTGCATCACTTACTTCTCTAATTTTCCCCTCAAACTCATGGATTTTTTTATCTCTCTTTTTCTCAGCTTCTTCTTTTTCCATAATTTTATCTTCTAGTTCACCTATTCTCTCCTCTGCCTCTTCAATCTGAGCCGTAGTTGTCTCCATTTTATTTTGCAGTCATTGATAGCATTTTTTAGCTCCTCCTGGCTGTTCCTTAGTCCCTTGATCTCTGTAGCAAGAGATTCTCTGCTGTCCTTTATACTGTTTTCAAGCCCAGCGATTAATTTTATGACTATTATTCCAAATTCACTTTCTGTTATATTGTTTAAATCATTTTTGATCAGTTCATTAGCTGTTGTTATTTCCTGGATGTTTTTCTGAGGGGAATTCTTCCGTTTCATCATTTTGGATAGTCCATGGAGTGGTGTGGGACTGCAGGGCACTTCCCCTGTGCTGTCATGAATAACTTGCGTTGGTGGGCGGGTCCATAGTGAGACCTGATGTCTGCTGGCAGCCCACTGCTGGGTCCACAGTCAGACTGGTGTGTGCCTTCTCTTCCCTTCTCCTAGGGGCGGGATTCACTGTGGGGTGGCGTGGCCCATCTGGGCTACTTGCACACTGCCAGGCTTGTGGTGCTGGGGATCTGGCATATTAGCTGGGGTGGATCGGCAAGGTGCACAGGGGCGGGAGGGGCAGGCTCAGCTCGCTTTTCCTTTGGAGATCCGCTTCGGGAGGGGACCCTCTTCCATGGGCCTCTCATTTGCACTTGGCTCCAGAGACTCCATTCTGCTAGTCTTCTGGTGTTTTTCTGGGTTATTTAGGCAGGTGTAGGTGGAATCTAAGTGATCAGCAGGACACGCGGTGAGGCCAGCATCCTCCTACGCCACCATTTTCCCAGGATCCTCTGTCACTTTTATTTTAATCAACAGATTCCAAGTGTGTCCTCCCTCATTAATTCTTCAAGTTAACAAATATTCATGGAGTATTCAGGAGGTCCTAGGCCTTATGTAAATGATAAGAGCTATACAATATCTATTATCAAAGAACAATCTATTGGAGAAAATTACATATACACAGTACACAACAAACACAAATAATTTTATCACAGTGGGATAAGTGCTATATTAGAAAGCTGTGTTGAGGCGTAGCTATTGTATAGATGATAGAATTATCAAGTGTTCCAGGAAAATGAAGGGTCAGTTGAGGAACATGTGCTAAATGAGATGATATTCAAACTGTTCTAGGCAGTTCCCAGATGTGAGACTATCGTGGATAAAAGGAACTGAGTTGTACAATAATATGATGTATTTAGTGTGAAAAACTTGACATTAGGAGTCTGTGAACACAGCAAGAACTCACATCATAGAGGGCGCTGTGGAGCATGACACTTGACTATAGACTGTTTTCAGCAGGGTCAGGAGGTGCGTTCTTACCAAAGTGTGTTTTCCAGAACTGTTAGTTCTACAAGTATCAGTAGTCCTTATTATAGAAAGATGAAAAGTATGGTTCCGTGGCCAAATAAGTGTGGGTAATGCTTAATAATAAAAGTTTAAAAGATAGGTTCAGCTCTTCTTTTGCTCTTTGGCTTTGTTTCCTTGTTTCCCCCTAGCAGAACTCCTCAGAGCCTTGGCTATCCCTGTATGCAATATTACTTGTTTCAGCACAGAATACTTTCTTTAGAGTGCATCTCATGAAACTAGAATGCTTTCTTAGGGAATACCACTCTGTAGAAGGAAATATTGAAAGGATTTTTGGTAAATGAATGTAACTCAAGAGTTTCGCATTTTGAGAAGTATGGAGTTTTTGTTTGTTTGCTTGTTTGTTTTTGTTTTTGTTTTTTTAATTGGAGAGTTGTGGAATTTCTGAGTTCCTCAAGTAAAACTAGATACCATGACTGCAGTTAAAGAAAAACTACTAACGCTTTGAGAAAATTGGTGAAGGTCTGAAGTTGTTTTACATTTAGTCACACAAACGGGGGCTAGAGAGAATCCTGGTGAGAGCCTGCATCTGGGAGAATCTCCATGGGGCTGGGTCTTTTTAGAGAGGTGGGTCTTCATGTGAAAATACTTACATGCCTAAAAATAACTTTCGTGGAATTATGTGTATTGCAAGATTAACATATTGCTTTATACAAGGCACCAGCACGTTTTCCTTTAAATAATGAACTCTACCACTCTGTACTTGGCCCAAATATAATTTCCAGGCATTTGATGTGAAAATATTGTTTTTTCAAATCTGTTTTTCTAAACTGACATGCACAAAAGCTATAGCACTCTTGTATTAGTAAGTATAGTTTGAGCTTAAATTGTTTTGGAAATGCCCTAATCTGAGATGTCCGACAAGTGGCATTATCCCTGCTTTGTAAGTGTTGATCCCTGGCTCAGCTTCTTTGGCTGCTCAGTGTGTTCTATCCCACAGACTTCTGTGAGCTTATTTTGCTAAGCAATCAATCACAATCTAATAATTGATCACCCTTTCTATGTTTCTCACAAAGCAGACATATCACTCAGAAAGATTTTGTAACACTATTTTCATGAAGCCTGGATCTACTAAGGATTTGATGGATTCAAGAAGACAAACAAAATGACTTGTTGGCTACCTTAGGATGGAAAATAGCCTTTGATAAAAGTATCAGAAGTATGAGAAATTGAAGATGGAGATGCTTCTCTGGAACCAGCCAGGGGACAAAGGAGGGGAAAAAAAAGCCAGGAGTGAATTGTTTTCCATTATGCAAGGCTGGGTCAGACTAGAGCTCTCTTTCTCATAAGAAATAAATTTATGTCACTCACATAGAGTTTAGGGTCAAAATTACTCTCCAAACAGTGTATTTTTATTTTGGTTTCTATACTTCTTTAAGAGCATATATTTTGGGATATGGCCAATAGAGGGTGGCTTTGACTCACAAGTAGGTTATGGTGACCGTTCTTTCTTTCTTTCTTTCCTTCTTTCTTTCTTTCCTTTTTATTTATTTATTTATTTTTTTTACCTTTGCTGTTTTCCAAGTGTTTCAAACTTTGCTGAACCACTTGAAGAACTGGTTTTCTCTTGCTTGGATCCAGGGAGAAGAGACTGATGCTTAATTTCCTGCCATTGAATTGTGATGGTATAGTTTACCTCATCATTGGACAGTAAACACTGTAATCTAGAGATCATGAGATTATATAATTCATAGAGGGTTCATCAGAGTCTAGCCTTGCTTGCTGATTAGTCAGAGGAAGGCATAAGGTTGCCAGGACAGTGGGCTCCAAGGTCCTTAGTTCCAGTGAAAATCATTAAATAAATTATTCTAAATTTATTTTACCAAATTATTAAATGCACTAACTAGAGAACTTACCAAAGAATTAAGAGTTACTAATAAATTATTAAAGATACCCCTACCAAAAAAAAAAGGCAGTTACCATTGAGAATCAAGCACTCTAAGAGTCAGACAGGAAAAAGTTAAGGACCTCACGCTGATTAACGGTGTGATCTTATGAAAATCTTCTTGGAACCTCTGGTTACTAATTTGTAAAATGCATGCAGTCTTCATTTACCTTAGTATGTTTGGATACTATAATAATACAATGAAATGGGTGGTTTATAAGCAACAGAGATGATTTCTCACCATTCTGTGGCTGGGAAGCCAAGGTCAATATGCTGGCAGATCCAGTGTCTGGTGAGAACCAGCTTCATACATGGCCACCTTCTTCCTGTGTCCTCACATGGTGGAAAGATGGGGACAACTCCCTGAAACTGCTTAAAACAACACTAACCCTGTTCATGGGGACTGCACCCTCATGACCTAATCACTTCTCAAAGGCCTCACCTCCTCATATCATCACAACAGGGGTTAGGATTTCAATATATACATTTTGAGGGTACATAATCATTCAGCCTGTAACATCACATAACAGCATGCTAGTGAAAATTAAGCAATATGAAGAATCCACAAGTGGTCTGTAAACTGAAAATTGCGAATCAATATAAGGCATTATTAGCCCTTTACAGGATTTACTTAGGTTAATATATACCCATTTGCAAATTGTGACATTGAAATGATATGCTTTTCTCTACCTTATAGACAGGGCATATGAAGGTATTGTATATATTGACAGTTCTAAAAACAAAACTATAAATATGACCAACCATTTAGATAGACCAATTAGGGACTTGAAGGAGAAGAGTGATATTTGCAACTTTGTTGTTCCTGTATTATAAATTGGGACCTCTTTTCTTAATTACTTGATCATCCGAGTATCAAGCCTGGTCTTGCCTCTTTAATAGAGTTTGATAAAAACACTTTATATTGGGGCGCCTGGGTGGCGCAGTCGGTTAAGCGTCCGACTTCAGCCAGGTCACGATCTCGCGGTCCGTGAGTTCGAGCCCCGCGTCGGGCTCTGGGCTGATGGCTCAGAGCCTGGAGCCTGTTTCCGATTCTGTGTCTCCCTCTCTCTCTGCCCCTCGCCCGTTCATGCTCTGTCTCTCTCTGTCCCAAAAATAAATAAACGTTGAAAAAAAAAAACAAAACACTTTATATTATAAATAGTAATGTGAATTCCAAGGCTGTGGTGCAAAGCTCCTGGACTCCTGTTGGGCAGACTACATTTTATTTTTTATTTTTTTTATTTATTTTTCTAAATGTTTATTTATTTATTTTTGAGAGAGCAGGAGAGAGAGAGAGTGCAACTGGAGGAGGGGCACAGAGAGAGAGAGAGAGAGGGAGAGAAAGAGAAAATCCCAAGCAGGCACTGCACTGCCAGTGTATAGCCTGATGCGGGGCTCAAACCCACAAACTGTGAGATCATGACCAGAGCTGAAGTTGGACGCTTAACCGACTGAGCCACCCAAGTGCCCCTGGACAAACTACATTTTAAGATACATGCAAGTGGGACTTCTGGGTGGCTTAGTTGGTTAAGCGTCCAACGTTAGCTCAGGTCATCATCTCACAGCTCCTGGGTTTGAGCCCCTTATCAGGCTCTGTGCTGACAGCTCAGAGCCTGGAGCCTGCTTCAGATTCTGTCTCCCCGTCTCTCTGTCCCTCCCCTGCTCTTGCTCTGTCTCTCAAAAATAAATAAACATTAAAAAAATTAAAAAATAATAATAAAATACATGCCAATATTGCACAGCCCCAAAGCAGGAAAAGAAACAATCCTCAGTTTTCAAAGATTATTTTTAAATATGTTTTTAGATGTATTCTAAAAGTTCTATTTTCAGTGGTGTTAATTCTTCAGATAATGGTGTTAATATACTCTATGATTTGGGGCAAAGTGTTTGACCACTAAGCTCAGTGTCTTGCACCGTAAATCAAAGGACTTAGATGGGGTGAATGTGAAAATCTCTTCTGATTAGATCTTCTGTGACCCTGTTACAAACAGTTATTGAATGAACTGATTTTGGAAAACAGGAGGTAACAGAGTTGCTGCTGTGAGTTTGGGCAGGGCAATCTTGGTCTTGACAAGGTTGTAAATATGGCAGCATGTGTCCCATTCAAGAAGGGAACCAGGAATTAATGAGCAAGGAACATAAATTCTTTGAGGACCATCTCAATTCCAGAGACCTTTGAGTAATGAAACTAATAATAGTGAGAGGTCTCTGTAGCCCAGACATGTACACCCATTATTTCATTTGATCCTTGAAACAATCACCCAAAACAATTAGGGTCCTACCCCAGGTTTTCAGTGGAAACTAGAGTTCAAGAGATTTTTCCAGGCCCACAGCCAGAAAATCACTGAGCTGCAGTTTGAACCCAGAGTACCCTGACTTCAAAACTTGTGCTATTCACGTCTACAACATGCCTATTTCTAGCTGTTGTTTCCATACTAAATATACCATTTCTAAATGTATAATATTCTGATTTATACTAAAATATCCTGATTTAGCTACAAACAAAATAACAATAAACTCAAGAATTAGTGTCTGAGTTCTGTATTTTTCTTTTGAAATGCCGTCACACAATTTGTCAGATTCTAACTTCATATGGCTAATAAGGAGATTATTAGTTATTAGTTATTAGTGCAATGTTTTGGCAGGACCACTTGACTGTTTCACTGACTGTAATCTACGTCCATACCTAACTAAGGCTGTGTACCCTGAAATCTACAATAGACAGCAAAGGGACATGCAAACCAAGAAGATACTCTGAAGGGTCTAAAGTGAATTTGAGATTCTACAACAGATCTCCACATTTTGCACAAGAAGAAAGTAAAAACTGGTTTCCTTGTAAGCTTCTGAAAACAAAACATCTGAGGAAGCAAACTACATTCTAAACCAGTTATCTTACTATTACTCAGACTGTGGAGGTAAAAGGAGCTTTACTTTAGATTAGTGAGAGGGGGGACTGCCAACCACTGAAGTTTGGAGAGAGTTCCTGCAGAACCAAGAGGCTTCCCTACATCTTCAAATGTGGTAGCTGTTTTGCTGGAGTCAGGACAGACCAATGTTCTGGTCTTCATGAATGGCTAGGCCCTAGACCTTGACATAGTACCCTGATGAGTGGTCATCTTTTAGGATCAGATTTACTCTATTCAATTATAAGAGAAGCTTGTGTATAATTGACATCCACTTAATACATTTGTAATTGAAATAATAACTATCAAGTGGTTCAGTCAACTGACCAGTCCATTGTCTTCATTTAGAACAGTAGTTCATAGATATTATTCTGCCTAAAAGAGCTGACATGTTGCCACAAACGTGCAACACTCCCAGTCGTGAGGAATGTCTTTCTGGACTGCATGATGAGGTTTGTGCAATTCCCAAAGCATTAGCACTGATACTGTCCCTTCTTTCCTACGAATCCTTTAACATAACACTGTGGCTTTACTGCTGCTAAAGAAAATTTTGTAGGAGAGCACCATTATAAACAGAAGTTTGTTTTATAACTCTTAGGATGCTAATAGGTAATTTTTTTTTTAATTTACTTATCCTTTATGGCATCAGCTAATGATATCTGGATACATCCTTTTCCACATCCACTGGGCCAGGAACTTGAGTAAATAAATCAGGACGCCCGTGTCTCTGAGGATAGTACTTGGATGGTGTCTTTAAACAAATGCCTCTCTAATTATTATTTTTGAATGTAAAGTCTACTCTTTATTAAAATGTTTTTAATGTTTTATTTATTTTTGAGACAGAGAGAGACAGAGCATGAGCAGGGGAGGGGCAGAGAGAGAGGGAGACACAGAATCCGAAGCAGGCTCCAGCCTCCGAGCTGTCAGCATAGAGCCTGACACGGGGCTTGAACTCATGAACTGTGAGATCATGACCTGAGCCGAAGTCGGATGCTTAACCGACTGAGCCACCCAGGTGCCCCAAATGCAAAGTCTACTCTTAACAAGCCCCATTCTGTTGGCTATTCTTTCTTTCAGTATTAATACCATCTACTACTTTTGACAAGATCAGTCAGCCGATCTGCCTTTGTAGATTGGCCTTGGAAATATCTGTTCTCATTTATTTTGTTTTAATTTCACAGTTTGTTTCTGAGAAGAGAAATTTATTTTCCTTATTTTGGAGTTGAGAACTGGAGAAGTGTATCGTTATTTCCACCCAGTTTCCTTTATGGCTTGATGATGTCTATATCCATGCTATAATTCATAATCTTCCTAGTCAATAACTCCTATTTAGTAGTTACCCATGTTGACATGGGAAATATAGGTAGATTTGAAAAGAAAAATGGCCTTAATTAGTCCACTTTTAGAACTAGATTTTACTTGTTTCCAGTGCTTGCCTTTCTTCTTCCCTCCATCTCTTCCTACGTTTCTCCCTTGCTTTCTCCATTCCTTCTTCCTTCTTTTCCTTCTTCTTTGGGAATAATTCAGACTAAAGACATTTGTGGGGGTCAAACAAATCAGGTGTTGTATGTGAGCATGTGCTGGAGGTTGGGAGGATGGCGAACATGCAGCTGGAAGTATTGGGGTCTGAGTGGTGTAAGGAGGACATCTGTCCAGGAATGACAGGGGGTGCAGGAGGTAAGTTGCTAGCTACAAGAGATAGGAGATTGGTTCCCCATGAAGAGGGTTAATCTAAGATGTAAATAGATGGACTATAATTGCAGTCAGATTTATTATTATTGGAGCATATCTTTACAAAATATAGAGAGAAAACTAGGATAAGCCTTCTGGTTTTGTCTTAGAATTGATGGTAAACTCATAATTAGGTTGATAGTGTTATAGACTGAATCGTGTTTCCCCAAAACAATATGGGGAAGTCCTAACCCCTCTAACTTCAGAGTACAACTATATTTGGAGATAGGGTCTTTAAAAAGTAATGTAGGTAACTAAGTTAAAAGGTAACCTTGGGTAACTAAGGATAGAAAAGGTCATATGGGTGGGTCTCCATCGAATCTGACTGGTGTGCTTATAAGGAGAGGATATTTGGGCACACAAAGAGAGACCAGAGTTGCATGGGCACAGAGGAAAGACCATCTACAAGCCAAGGAGAGAGGACTCAGGGAAACCAAACCTGCCAACACCTTCATCTTGGACTTCTAGTTTCTAGAACTGTGAGCAAATAAATTTCTGTTGTTTAAGCCACCCGGTCTGTGCTATTTTGCTGTGGTAGTCCTAGAAAACTAATGCAGGTAGATGGATAGAAATATGGAAATAAAAATGGATATAAATGTGGGTAGAGATAAGTCTATACATTACAAATATATATGTACGTGAATATGTGTGCATATATATTGCCTACCTCTGTCCACAGAGAGGTCTTGGGAGCAGCAGTGCCCCATAAGAATAAGGAAAACTTGGTTTCTAAGTACCTAGTCCTTGGTTACTAAACACCACTCCCCACTAAAAGGCATCAGGCTTTTTGGAGAAACAGTGAGTTAACTGGGTGGGGACAGGGAAAGTACAAGATGTGCTTGGAACAGTTTGTTTTGCCAAAAAGAAAGCGGTTGCTTAAAACATGATAGAGGCATGACAAAGAAGAACCATTCACTGATGTTTCCGTTAGCAACATCTAAAGATGGTCACCCAGTCAATAAAAAAAGAAAAACCTTGAGTGAAAGCTGATATAAATTAACAAATGAACAAATCAAATGTTGAAGAGGGATCTAATACTTCTATTGTTTCAAAGTACCTCTCCATGAAATCTTTATTAATTACAAGGAGTCAGAAGTGACTAACTTCACTGTTAAAAAAAAAAAGCATGGCAGACATGACCAAGTGTCCAAAGTTAACACCATGAGGAATAAAACAAATCAAAATCATGCAATACCTGATAGGGTGAAACAAACAACAAACAAACAACAACAACAAAACACAGCATCACTTCTGTGACAAACACTGAATATCTGCTAAGGAGACATGAGATAAACCCAGATTGAGGGACATACCGTCACATAATTGTCGGACAATCTTAAAAAATATCAAGGCCAGGGGCACCTGAACGGCTCAGTTGAGTAAGCATCCGACTTAGACTCAGGTCATGATCTCGTTCCTCTTGAACTCAATTATATGATAATGTTGAATTTAGGATTAAGAAAGTGTTCCCTGGGAATTAGAGAAGATAAAATTCAGGTCCCACGGTATTACAGGGACAGTGATGAGTATTTTCATCCATACTACATCATTTAAACATACAGTGGTTTCAAAAAGCAAAGTTTTTGCATCTGCATTTTACAGGTTAGGACGATGAGGCTCTGTAAATTTGGATGATATATTCAAAGATTTGCCTAGCTCCTTGAGTCAGAGTTTAGAATCCGGTGCATCCTGCAGCCCATTGTTGTTTCTGATAAATCACGGTGGCTTTGCTTAGCTCAGGGGGTAATATAGTCAAAGAGTAAGATTCTCTGGGACCTCTTTGCAGTGCTAAAGATATGAGAACTAAGCAAAGTCTTCTGAGAAATTGTGCAAGGAGCCAATACATTTCTGTGGAAAGAGAAGTAGGTGGCTCATTCCACAATGACAGTGCTGGCCTTGATTTTATCAACTGTTTTGCTCGTGACTGTTCAAGCCATTTAGAGACCTAGGCAGATATAAAAGTACTTTTATCTTCCTAAAGTGGGTACAACCCTTGGCCTATAGTTGCATTTTGTGGTTTAAGGAACACATGCGGTGATGAGTGAAAAATTGGTTTATACCTATAAAAGTGTTATATTGACATAACATAATGCTCCTTTTTATTCAGGTATGAACTGTCCTTAGTATCAGAGTATGAATTAGAACAAAGGAATAAATCCTTCCTCATGGATGGGTCAATCCATAATCTCCTCCTGGTACTCACTTGCTCTGACTTGTCCTCTGCCTTCACTATTCAAAGGGAATGCCCAGGTGAGCAGCTGTTCCCAGGAAGAGGGTGAGAGATGTGGAGTTCTTGGGTTTGACATCCTGGCCACTATCTTCCTAGATGAACTGACAGAGTGCTGACCCCTGAGTGTGCCGCAAAACAGCTAAGACCAGCTCATTTATTACCACAGAGAGCTGAGCCCAGTAACACTTGCTATTTAAGCCCCTAAACAATGCTTTGTTTTTGCATGAGAGGGTATATTTGTAATAGGAAGTAAAAGACAAAATCTGCATAACTTTATGGTGACATGACAAGAGGCTTCACAAGTACTTTTGTATCAGCCGCCTTCCATTTTGAACATTTCCTTATTTCCTCTGTTTCTTGGGCAGCTAGACACTATGTTTCAGAAATAATGGACTAGGAAATACAGCACCAGCTGCTCAAGAGATTCCAGTATTGAACTTCCCCTTGAAATCTGTTCCATTGCACACATCTCTAGGGCTTGGTATAAATATAAAGAACTAAGCATACCTGGGACCTAGAATTTTATGTAAGTGTTAACAATTAAGTCATGTTAGAGCTTTTCCCCTAGGATTATGGCAGCTGGGGTCCTTTTATTTTGGGTTAGTTGGGGGTAGGTGTTTGATTTTATGGTAAATCCCTTTACAGTATCTTTTTTTTCATAATGTCTATTTGCCTCTAATAATGTAGGCACTTTAGTATTTCTTAAATTATTGTTGTAATTACAATGAATAATGATGTTGTAAATCTCCCTTTCAAATTTTAGAAGTAATTTTGCCAAAAGCACTTTTTAAATTTCTATGCATCCTCCATGTAGGGCTATCTCTCTAGCAGCAGAATGGATGAGTTTTTCCTTGAGTATAAAATGTAACATTAACTTTTAAATCCCATTCCTGAGTAATGGATTTTGAATGGCCACATTGTAGGTTGAATCAGAAATGTTGCTGTCCTCCTTTTGAAAGTAAAGAAATATTGTTTTAGGAGAACAGGTGTTAAAGCTGGTATTCTGACCAAACTCCAATTCCTCACAATTTCATTCTAACTACAGAATTGCTTAAATCATTGGAACTGCACCAAAATTCTTTGTTTCCCAGTTTTTTACTAAAACTTGCAGTGGTGGGAGAAAAGATTTACATAGTAAATGTGAAGATTATTTACTTAAAAAATTAAATCCTAAAGTAAGGGTGAATTAATTAAAAAACTGGACAAGGAGCTGGGGTGCCTTTGCCTGGTTCTGTCATCAACAGCTGTGTGACTTTTCCCAGTTACTTTGCCATACCTGTTCTGAATGTATTAATATGAAAAAATGTCTGTGACATATGTTGGGTGAAAAAGGTGAGACACAATAGTATGTATAGTCTAATTGCATCATAATATATATGGGTATCTCATTATTCAAGTCCCCAGCATTAGCAGGATGTGTATGGATGTGAGTCTTTATACCCTGAAAGGATTCCCTAGTATACTAAATACTTATAAAACGAGCCTCCACCCAATCATCTGTCTCTGCTTTACTCTTCCACTCATACATTATGTGTATGTAAATCATCTCGAACTGATTTCTAAATGCTGCATCTGTGAATATAATATAAATGCAAGGCAAATCAGTCACAGAATGGAATTGCAGGCCTTGTAATATGTGCACTATATCATAGATCCTTGACAGTAATATTGGAGAATTACTCAAATCATACCCAAAACTATGGACCCCAAATATTTTAAAATAAGGAAAGAAAGAAAGAAAAAAAGAAAGGAAGGAAGAAAAGAAAAAAAGAAAGGAAGGGAAAATGGAAGGAAAGGAAGGGAGTGTGGGAGGGAGGAAGAAAAAATGGAAGGAAGGAAGGGAGGCAGGGAGAGAGAGAGAGAGAGAGAGAGAGAGAGAGAGGAAGGAAGGAAGGCAGGCAGGCAGGCAGGCAGGCCACAAGAAAATAATGATGATGCAGGATTGGCTCTGAAAAAAAGAAGGCAGGGGGAGGAAGGAGAAGGAGAAAGAAATGAATTCCAAAAGATTAAGCAAAGCCTTTGCACATTGTAGAACTACTAATTGTTTTTGATAGTTTGTTTAAGTATGGATACTTTAGTATCAGGCTGAAAAAGCCAAATATGAGGTGGAGATGGCATGCCATGCAATCAAAACGTGTAAAGCAAAACTACTCAAAAATGTCAGGACTTTATCCATACTCTGTTCATTCATAGGATTAGTACTTAGGCCAATTGAAGCCTACATGTTGTTAAATTTAAGAGAAAATACATTTGTATACATAGTTTCATTCTTCCAACTTTTTTTTCTTTCTCCTCCAATGAAATTTTGCTACCTATTTTAAATGTTTTTATTTTAATTGGCCCAATATCCATTATCTTAAGAATAAGAGGGTCTTCTAGATCTCCCATGTAGAAATATACATATACTGTACTATACACTTATATGTATATGCACATAGGCAATATATACATATTTCCCAATTTTCCATTGAAGCCAATATACTATATTTGCTGGCTTTTCCCCACCCAAGTCCTGAGTGGACCACAGCTCCTTCTCATTTCTAACATGGAGATGCAAATCTAGTGTGCTCAGGACAGATAGATAAGAAGCCATGGTCACTATTTCACAGGGCACTAGGAATTTCTAGCTATGCTTAACTGTGCAAAATAGAAACAAGAGAAGCTAATGCTGTAAGGAAATTCATGGAGTTGCCCTTTGAGTAGATTTTTAGCAATTCAGACTCAAAGATTAAATTGTTTTATTTATTGGAAAGAAAAATTGTAAATTTAAATGGAAAGAGCAGTTGTGATGTGGACAGCATGGAACAGCATGGAGAATCAAAGAAGAATCTAGAATTTGTAGGACAAAGAAAGTGGCCCAGCTAAGGTTTTTCTTCATTGACAGCATTCTTGATGATAATAACAAGACTACCCTCTGTAAAATTTATAAGTTAGGGAGGGAGTGTGTGTGTGTGTGTGTGTGTGTGTTTGTGTGTGTGGTATACATTTTGTACTGAAGGTTCAATTTATTTGTCTGGCAAAATCTACCAAGTTCTCACTTTGTGTTTTAGGAGCAAATAATTATATCAATTTTTGGACATCTTAAGAGGCCTAAATAAAAGAGATTATTGCAAGATTATTAGAGATTTCTAGTTGTACTAGAGATTTCTAGTTATACCTTGACTAATGCAGGCAATATCCTGGTTCCAGAAGGGCCTGAACAGGGTTATTTCTTTGGAGTTGGTTGGGCATTCTTTTGAAGTTGGTTGGACATTAGCTTGGATCTTTGTTTTGGCATTTACTGGTTGTATGGCTTGACTAAGCCACTTAACCTCATCATCTGTAAAATGGATTCATAACCGCTCTTTACTTACTTGAAGATTATATGAAGTGATATATGTAAACATGTTGTATAGTGCTTAGCATATAACAAGTGTTTAGAGTATTATTTTTATGAGACCCAGGAAAGAGGTAAGTTTAAGGACAGATCAGTAGCAAGAAATCTATTAGTAATTCACAGTGTAGATCTTAAACTACTTTAAATTCATCTTGCCCATACTTCCAGAATTGAAGAGTTGGTTCTGGTGGACAATAGGTGAGATAACCAATGGTTTCAAGTGGTCCCAGGTTCATATAGTGGGGGTCAGCAATACATAAGGTGGAGAGCCAGACACAACAGTTAGTCTTGTATAGGAAACATAAGCAAGATTGATTTTCTAAATCAAAAGGTTTTTAATTTAATTCCCTTTGCACCTGTTCTTCCGCCTGGGCTCCTGTTATATTAAACTCTAAAATAGCTATTATCACCATTTGTTACAAAGCTGATACAGAATAATTGAGCATGTCCCTGGAGAAATTACACAAATTCTTTAATTCTGCAGAATTATTCAAAGAGTCCAGAAGGGGATTCCACATGCTCCCTTACTTTCTCATCAATGTTGGACAATTAGTTTTCTGGCTGAGGTATATTTATGACATCAGTAGAGTTAGAAATGGTCAGTGGAATGATGCCTGCATGCCAGTAATGGGGAAACTTGGCACTTTCCAGTGTAATTAATTTTTTAAGGTTCATGGGACGATTCAATATGATTCAGCATTTCCTGCAACTTTTTTTTTTCCTGGATGGTTCAGTGGGAAACAGAGAGTATACGTCAGAAGAGACAGAAGCCAGGGAAGGAAGTAGGTATGGAGAAGACAAGAGGAGACAAGGATTGCATTACTGAAAGCTCCAAATCATGGTTCCCCTCAGCTAAAGAAATTTCTCAAGAGACAAATGAGAGTGCCAATAACCTGTGCTGAAATCCTCCTGCAGACTGTGAGTTACCTTAAGGCTGGGACTGTGTTTAATTCAGTTTATGATATGCGCACATTGCATGGTGTGTGGCATATAGAAAGCTCGTGAAATATTCTGTCTTTTTTGAAAGGCTGGAGGAAGAAATAAAACAGTAGACCAACTCTATTAAAGAATTAATACTTGTTTATTTTCCTGCATAATTTACCTTCATTATCCACCTCTGGCGAGGACTAACCCAGAATATTTCAGCCTGGCCACAAGAAGGCATCTGAAATCAGAGCAGAGGATAGGAGTAGCCTGAATCACCCTAGCCAGAGGATTCAGTTAATTTTGTGTTTTGTGCTACTTCTGCCCAGCTACTGACTCCACTGGTTGAGATTCAGCTCTTCTTTGGTGTTTCCATTTCCTCAGTAGGTCTGCTTCTTTCCTGTGTATCCAATGGCTTTGCTAAGAAAACAAGACAGTTGGCAAAGCAAATGGCAAGAACGTAGGTTATAAGTGGTGTTGACCTGGTTCTGAATCCTAGCTCCGCCTCCCTAACTTAATTCTTGCAGTCTCAGTTCCTTGTGTGTTTGAGGCCCTTATCTGAAAGGATATCTACTTCCTTGTTGTCATGTAAATTAATTAAAGTGCAAGTGTAATACACCTGGAAATATGCCAGACCCAAAGTTGGAAGCGTCAATTAGGAGTTGGGCCCATGTAATACCTGTGGAAATGTCACCTTTGTTAGCTAGAAATTGGACCAGCACATTTTGAAGCTGTTTGGCAAGATTACATTCTAAGATTCTAATATTCTATTTTGGAAAATTTGGACCTAGTCACAATAACTTCACTCATATGCTGCAGAAATACAGAGGAAGTGTATCCACATAGTAGGGCTTATTAGCATTAAAACTTTATTTCTACCCAAGTCTAGGATGTACCTCAACAAAATCTTTTGGGGCACCTGGGGGTGGGGCTCAGTTGGTTAAGCGTCCAACTCTTGATATCGGCTCAGGTTGTGATCTCAGAGTTTGTGAGTTCGAGCCCTGCATGGGGCTCTGCACTGACATTGCGTGGGCCTGCTTGGGATTCTCTCTCTGCCCTTCCCCCACCCGTGCGCGTGTGCTTTCTCTCTGTCTCAAAATATAGATAAATAAACTTAAAAAAAGTAAAAATCTTTCATTTTTGAAACATTCTTTTTGTTGCTGTTGAGAATCCAAACTCTGTTGTCTTTAAAGTTGCAGAAATAGTTAGTGTATAGAGATAAATGTAGAAGCCTTGGAATGCTTACTAAAGAGAGAAATAGAAAGGGTTTAAAATACCATTTTAGGTAATGGAAACAAGAATCTGTGGGAATAAATCTGCTTTCTCGGGTATTATTTTTAGCATTTGTTACATGCATTCTATATTTTCAAAAAACTCTGACATTCATGGATAAGAGGTATCTTGCAGAGTATTTCTCTAATTCTCTGTTAGAGCAGGGGGGGGAAAGAAGTGTCTATATATCATGGAAGCAATTCTGATTGTGGTAGTAAGAAGTGAGATTAAGTTACCCTACTAGTAATAGAACCTTTGGGCGATTGTTATACATTGGATTAGATGTTGATGCTGAGTACCAAGGATTTGGTTTTTGTTTTCATTTTAAAATGTTGTAACTTATTGGGGCACCTGCGTGGCTCAGTCGGTTAAGCATCTGACTTTGGCTCAGGTAGTGATCTCACGGTTCATAAGTTCAAGCCCCACATCAGGCTCTGTGCAGACAGCTCAGAGCCTGGAGCCTGCTTAGGATTCTGTGTCTCCCTCTTGCTCTCTGCCCCTAACCCACTCATGTGAGAATGTGCTCACATGCATTCTCTCTCTCTCTCAAAAATAAATAAAAACATTAAAAAATTTTATTAAATATTGTAGCTTATTAAACACACACACACACACACACACACACACACACACACACACACATGTGCGGGAAGCAACCCCAAACAAATTTCTAGCTTAATGAATTGTTTAAAGACAATACCCTTAACTTTGCCAGCAGCCACAGAAGCCCTGTCCCTTTTGTCTGCTCCCACACACTCACCATCAACCCCCTCCGTAACTATGCTGACTTTTATAGTTGTAAGTGCTTCCTTGATACTTAATTCAGTTTTATCACTCAAGTGTTCATCCCGGGACATTATCATTTAGCCTGCTATTTCTTTTTCAAATTAGTTCTTTTTTTTTTAATCTACAGGTTATTTCATCATTGTCTTTTCTGCTTATTTTTTGTTAGATAAAATTTATTTGTAGAGAGACCAGGCCCATTTGACTTGTACAATTTTGCATAGTCTGAAATTTGTGATCGTAGCCTCTGAATTAGGCTCTGCATCTATCACTTTAGTGAGATTATAATTAGAGTTATCTTCCTTCAAGGGGCACATAAAGCCTGGTTTTGTTCTTCCTTTGATGTTAGCAACTATTGATGTTTTATGCCTAGGCTCATTAAGTAATTGAGGGTTGAAAATGGTACCATTCTAAGTCCATATTTCTTTACATATTAGTGGAAATAATTCCATAATGACACACTTGACCTCATCTCCTGTTTGGTTACCCAATGATACAGTTTATATTAGAAAGATAGATAAAAGCTTAATAATTTTTCTTTATTTACTAGTTTTTCAGATTATGGGTGTTTTGGGGGGGGGTATTTCTTGCCTATTGCCCTTCTAAGATGACCCTTTAAAAAATAGCACTATGGGGGCACCTGGGTGGCTCAGTCAGTTTAGCATCCGGCTCTTGGTTTCAGCTCAGGTCATGATCTCACAATTTCGTGAGTTTGAGCCCCTGCATCGGGCCTCTGTGCTCACAGTGTGGAACCTGCTTGAGATTCTCCCTCTGTCTCTGTATCTTCCTTGCTCATACTCTCTCCGTCTCTCAAAATAGATAAATAAACTTAAAAAATTAAAAACATAGCACTATAAACTCATGGATTTAAACTTGTTTGATGGATTTTAATCTATTGCAACTATTAACCTTGTAAAAGATAAAATTGTCTCATTTTTGAGGCTGATATTTTTTATTAAAAATATTGACTGTTGTTTATTGACTGATGACTGTTTTGAGTATAAACTTTATATGTGTTATGCAATATAATGCTCCCAAAAGTCCTACAAAGTATTCCTTCATAGGTGAGAAAGCTGAGGCACAAAAAGTTTAAGCAATTTGCCCAAGTTCCTTCAGCTAGAAGCAATAAAGCTGCAGTGGAAATCAAGGCCGCCGTACTCTTTTATCACTTTGCTACATCCATCACAGTACAAGTTTACTTCAGGTTTTTAGACATTGTCTCATTTAGCACAACATTTATGTGAGTTAGCAAATCTAACTTCATCATCATTTTACCAAGGAAAAAGAGACTTAGAAAAGTTAAAAGTCCAATCTCTCACCTTGAGACCGATGCCTTTTTTTTTTTTAAGTTTATTCATTTATTTTGAGAGCAAGAGAGAGCAAGTGGGAGAGGGGCAGAGAGAGAATCCCCAAGCAGGCTCTGCAGTGCCAGCACAGAGCCTGATTCAGAGCTCAAATTCACGAACCGTGAGATCAGGTCCTGAGCCGAAACCACGAGTTGGACGCTTAACCGACTGAGCCACCCAGGCGCCCCATGAGACTGATTCCTTTTGAAGCAGCGGTGTCCTACTCAAGATGTGGCCACTGCCATAAAAGGGAAGCCAGCTACCTCCATCCAGGTGCCTGAATGTCACAGACCCCAGTGACAGGTGGTGAATTTACATATACCTTTTAAGGAAGAGAAGAATGGCCAGCCTTGTAATAAGCACAGTGTTCGAGAAATGTTGCAGTTGTAAAGTCCAAGTCAGGAATCTTTCCAAAACAGAGAAATGGGGCTGCACTCAGGTCAGTGTGCACTGGCAGTCATAGTGTCTCAGTGCCCGATTTTCCCTTGAGGCTAATAGGCTTAATTATTGTACTTTCTACAGAGTTTCATCATTTTCTTCCTTTTCTTTAAAGAGAAAAAAATAGGGAGGAGGGTAACTGGTGAACAGCTCCCCAACCACCACTGCTTTATGTCTTCTAATAAGTTGCACATATTTTACAAAAACACACATAAATCTACTTTCCTCTCTTTGTACAGAAACTTCTCTGTCTCCCCTTTACCTGTACAACACATCTGTACTCCTCCCGTACCCATGAGTCACCAACTTCTTTTATCAAAAGAAGTGTTTGCTAGAGAAAATTTTAGAATGCTGAACACTTCGGTTACCTACTGTTTAAATTGGGAATGTTAGCAGCCTTCTCAAAGGTATTTTTGGTGAGGTCAGAAGGAAAAACATATGATCTTTAATATTCTGAGTAGAACTGTCTAGATAGCTAAAAGTGAAAGCATCCATAGAAGCTTATTATATATGCTGAGAACTGGAGCTAGGAATACCTCAGAGAATGACTCATAGAAATCTGAATTGGGATGGGGGTGTCGTTACTTAAAATAAAGTTTCTTGTTAGTTACGTGAAGTAATAAAACTTTCTTTAACAATCACCCAGCTCCAATATTGAGATAAGTCTCGTCTCCATCCCCCTCACCTCGTGATATTTAAGTATATGTACACCTGCCTAGATATTTTCTGTTTGTTTATCGACAAGATTTAATTAGGCCTCTAAAAAAAGCAACAGCTCAGGAGACAGTTATGATATTTCAATTTAATGCAAATTTACAGACTTAATTGCCTCCAATAGCAACATAGGCTGCATTTCAAAATCCTCAGGATCTGGGATCATCTGTGAAACGCTGTTATATTTTTACACAGGGCATTGGAAGAATGGGTTTGCACCAAACAAATGCATCAAAATGCTACACTTCTTACAGGGTGAAATTATGTTTTCAAATGAAGGTGAATTAAAATTAAAGAGTAGATGAACTTCTTGATTCCACAGTATATTTTAAGTGGGACTGTCTTGGGAATGAAATTAGCGTCTAAAAAAATCAAACCAGCTACTCTGAAGCATCTATAATGACCTCATAGTATATAATTGGGATAGAATTTCAATGTACAAAAGTGCAAGGGAGTTCTCATGTTAGTCTTGGAGCTGATGGTCTCTCCTGAAGGCTGTGACATTTAATTCATGTTCCCTTATTTTAAAGACTCTTATGGGTCATTCAGTGGAATACTCTGAGGACCAGGGAGGGAATTCAGACATGCCTGGAAATACTGGATAGTTTTATCTTTCAATAGAATGTACAATTCTCATAATTCTAGTCATAATTTAACAGTACACACTGAAGCTAAATATCCAACAATAGAAGATTAACTTAAATACACATAACAGGACATTATGCAGCCATGAAAAAGCAATGGTGGAGACCTGTATTTATTGGCATGTTAAAACATGTATAATATGTGTATTTTTATGTGAAAAAGACAGTTAAAGGAATGGCATATATAATAGTTCACTTCTTTTCTTACACAAAGAAGTGTGTATTTTGCATGCTCTTGTACTTCCTGTTTGTCTCCCAGCAGAGATCTGGCTTCCCAGAAGTTCTACTTTCTGCTGCTCCTTCACTATATTCATCTTCTTTCCCTAAAAACCTCCAACACTTGGAGATCTGACAAACTGATTGAGATACAGCCAGTCCATCTTTAGCAGAGATATGGTGAGATCTCCAATCTGTTGCTACCACTATTTCTCACTAGAAGACCCCTCTTCTCATTTAAAAAAAAAATTTTTGGGATATCTTAATTATGTCTCATGACCACCATCACAATTGTATATTTTCAAATGCAAATTGCTCATTCCTTTTTATTTCTGGGGTGGTAAATTCTCCATCCTGGATAAACCCCACTGTCCAGTTCCTCTATGTCCACACTCAAGGGGCAGAACATTTCTGAAGGAAACCTCTAAAACCAGATAAGCTTCACTTTATATTCAAAGTGAGTCAACCCTCTCTAATAGTCTTCTCATAATTATCTCGTAAGTTTGTGTTTACACTCTCAAAACCAAATAATTCTTAGATCTCTTCTCTCCTGAAACCCACTGTCAATCCTATACTTTCTCACTTCACTGCAAAAATGAATCTTATCTTCCCAAGAATCCTGAAATTTATTCCCTCAACATATGTTTTCTCTTTCTGCTTTTCTGTTAAGAGTAATTCAGTGCCCTGCCTCCTACCAATGGCCAAGCCCATAATCCTCTAGATTGGTACATACTTTCTCAAAGATTCAACCATTTGACTGTCCCCTTTTTAGCTAAAAACAGGAATATGGCTTTCCCAAATAGTCATTGAGAACCTTTTCTAAATACAGAATTTTCATCCTTAAGAAAGAAAGAAAGAAAGAAAGAAAGAAACAAACAAACAAACAAACAAGTATGCTTCTCCTACGTTTCCAGCTTCCACCTCATTTCTTCTGCCTGTTGTTTTTCCTATGCCAATGTTTCTTGAAAAAGTCATTTATATATTCTGTCACTAACCTCTTCTCCTCAAATATACTTCAACCCCTGCAGTTGGGATTTCATCCAAACCACTGCATAAAAGTGCTCTTGTCAAGGTTACTAAATTCAGTTGCCCTATATTTGTCTTCATCTTCTAACGTCTCTGCTTCATTTGACACATTTGATGATATTCTTCTATTTAAAACACTTTTTGGTCTTGGAGTTACATCTCACTATCTTGGATTCTTCCTATCTCTCAGGGTGTTATTTCATAATCTGATTTGAAGTCCGCTTTACCTTTTTCCAAATTTAATTTTTTTTCAGATTCTACAGGCTCCTGTACTTCCTTGTAATTACCCTCTCCTATGTTATCTGATTACATCTCGGGGCTCTAGATATGTTAGAGTTTAAGACATGGTGAAGAAACTTTTGGCTATTGTTCTCGTACTCTTCCAATCATTTTGGAATACCTGTTGCCTCTAACAGTGAAGTTGAGGCATGGATCAAGTTTACATAGTGCTAATTGAAAAACCAGTAAAGGCTTAAGGGCAATCCATCTCTTGCAGAGATCACTTTAATGCATAGATATGATGACAAGAGGGGAGCAGGTTAGCTGTATAGGTGCCAGCCCTTGTGGGATGTACTTGGCCAGTGGCTTCAGCTATCTGTGGCCCTCACTTTGCTCTCTCTCTCTCTCTCTCTCTCTCTCTCTCTCTCTCTCTCTTTTTCTCTTGGTGATAGTATGCCTTTGCTATTGTGATTTTCATTTAGCAAAACTACTGTTCATGAGCATGGCACTGAGGTGTGCATTGAGGACAGAAATAATAATAAGAGCAACCCTGATACAGAATTTACTCTGTGCCAGGCATGCTCCTAAGCCCTGTAATTAATCATATACAACTATCACATTGTACATGAGAGGACTGAGACTCAGTAAGACTTCAATAAGTTTCTCAAGATCAAAATGGTGGGGGGTGGCAGAGCTGGCTTTGAGATCTGGCTCTGGAGTCCTTGAGGTCACCAGCTGTGGAGAAGAGACAGAGCTCTCATCACATTACAGTGTGGTAATAGTTAGAAGAGAGGTTCAGGACATGTGGGAGCCTTAGGAAAGGATGTCCTTACTGTGCCTGGGAAGGATTCCCAGAGGTGGTACCATTTGAATTAGGCCTTGAAAAAGGATAAGACATTTCTATCAGAGGAATAGGAACAATCTCAGCAGAAGGAAAAAGTTGTGCAGATTGCAGAGGCAGGGAAGAGTGTGGTGATCATGAGGCACATGGAGAAGTTCAGAGTGGCTAAAGCATGAGCTTGTGTTCATTCTGCTATGAGAAGAAAGTTCAGTGTTGTTGGAAGACGCTAGCCTGGTGACAAGCAAGCTTGGCCGGAGCCAACTTTGTCTGAGTAGATAACCTTCTTAATGTCTATTATAAGACAATCAGATGAGA
The DNA here is from genome assembly GCF_007474595.2 of Lynx canadensis. Lineage (NCBI taxonomy): Eukaryota > Metazoa > Chordata > Mammalia > Carnivora > Felidae > Lynx > Lynx canadensis. The sequence continues at coordinate 46,081,008 of NC_044313.2, read as the reverse complement.
AGAATCTTTCAGGTGGCTCTCAGCTCAGATTTTATGTAATTATAGAAAAACCCAAAGAAATCAGAAGTATCTTATCCTGAAATACCAAACCCAGACCCACCTCTCCTGTGGATGAATCCAGATGGCCTAAGCCTAGTTCTGTGGCCCATTTCTGAGGGCTTACCTTCTACTAATTATTATTTGAAGGCCGTGGAAGGTCAAAATTGTCTGTGGGGCTTCCTAGGTTGTGTTCTTTTCAGTGCTAAAAAAAAATTGAAAGTCCTAGGCAAACAAGGATGAGTTGGTTACCCTGACTGAAGGCCAGTGACTATGCCAGGATCTCATAGTGTAGAGACACAGTTCATGACATGTCATGATACATAGGACTCAAACTGGTATATTTGCAAATTGTAGAAAATTTTGAGAGACAGACATGGGTATTTCACTTTTTTCATTAACTTTACCAGTAATATTCAACACAGTTTATGAGATTTGTGTTATCTAAGAAGCCTGATTCTGAGAGTAACACCATATACTTGGACCCTTCTCTCTTATTTTTTCTTCCTATTGGATTTGTATCTTCCATTTATTTCTGCAAAGGAGACGACTCTATTATTTCTGATTATTTAAATATCACCTGTTTCCTCTAAAAATATTTAACAGTACATAAAAATGTAACAAAAACTTAAGCCACCTGAAAGCATGACACTCCAAGATGACCACCATCAATACTTTGTTGAACAGACTCCCATGCATTTCTTTGTGCACACACATATTTTTTATGTGTACATACAGTTTAACACAATTGGGATTATATCATCAATATAGTTTGTTTTTACTGCAGATATATTTATTCTGATTCATTTCCCCCCCTTCATCTATATTTGTTTCCTTTTTTTCCTACTTCCTCCCAGCCAAGTAGGATAACCACTGCTAAATTTTTGGAGTCTATCCTTCCATTTAGTTTGGATTCTCAAGAGGCAGATGTCAAGACACGATTACATGTGAACGTGATATATTAGGAGAAATACCTATGAACAATAAAGGAAAGGAAGCAGAGGAAGCTAGAGAGACCCTTTAGATAGGTCTAACTACTGAGAGGAGAAGAGAAAGGTAGGAAGATAGAAAGTCTGAGGCTGCAGTATAATTCTAAGACAGTGTGGCTAATAAGCTAATGGGGACTCAACTAGCCAGACACCCAGTTGACAACTTGTAGGAATGGGGCTACATTACTATCCATGTGGTGCTAGGTCATGGGCTGACAGCAACCTGCAATAAGTGTGGCCTCAGCATGAACAAGGGTTGGACCAGAAGGACAGTAGCCAGTCTATTTTGTGTAGCAGATGATCCTAAGAAGTACAGAACTTTCTCTGTTTGTATAGCAATGTACAAATTCACATGCGTACATTTTGGGCTTTAGTCATTGTTTTTATAATTGTAAGATCATTTTATACATGTGATTCTGAATCTTGCTTTTGTCACTTAACATTACATCCACCCAAGTAATGTAATATAGAGCTCATTCCTTTCAGGAGACACCATGTTTTATAATGCTTACGTATCAAAAAATACTCAAGCTATAAAAGGTATGGCATAGTCAAGGATATTGTAATAGTGTTATATGGTGACAGATGGTAGCTGCACTTGTGGTGAGCATAGCATAACATATAGAGTTGTTGAATCACTATGTTGTGCACCTGAAGCCAATTTAACATTGTGTGTCAACTATACCTCAATTAAAAAACAATTACCCAAGCTGTTTCATATTAATGGAGATTTTCTTAAAGACGTAAATGTAAAACAATACACTTGTACAGAAGTGTATAGTATACAAACACACACATATAACCATATATGTTAAATATATGTACTTACATATATAAATACATATATAAACTAGATATATGAAAATCTAGTTTTTAAAAATTGAACATGTAACCCATTTACACCATGTTCTGATATGTGGCATGAGATTAGTTCAGCGAAGTCAGTTGTTACTCTTCCATCTTCTGTGGGCTTCCAAAATTTTGTTGATATCATTTGTCCATGGTCATCATCTTCCTATTATCTCTTCCTGTATTTGTGTTTTTAAAAATATGTTTAATATCTGTATTCTCTTTTTTGCTTTGGTGGAAAAGTAGAAATAAAAATGCATCAATATATCATATCTCATAATACATTCTTACCTATGAGCTTTTATCTCATTTATCCAGCTCAGAAATTTAGAATTCTATTTGGAGTTATATATTAAAAAATGAATTCATATTTAGGGGTTGACATTTTTATTATTTTGTCTTTGCATTTAAGAAAAAGGTATGCCATAACTTAAGTACAGACCTTGTTTTATGTCTTCCAATAAGATTTAATAATTTTTGCCTTATAGCTGCTAAATTTTCTTATTAAATTAATTGCTATGCAGTTTATAGTTTTGTCACTTTTCAGAACAGAACAATTTGGTTGTTGCTAGTGTAGACAGAAGTTACTTATTTTTGGAAATGTGTCATATCCAACCCTCTTCACTAGTTTCTCTATTATTTAGTTTATTTTTTTTTATTTGCCATCTTGTTTTACCTAGATTTATTATAGTATTTTCAGTGAAAATACTGTTTTGTTTTTCTCCTGATCTTTACCTGGATTTATTAAAAATGTTTTTATCTCAATACAAATAATAACTACATAGGTATCTCTTTCTTACTCAGATTTTAATGGAAATGGCTTTAGTGTTTTGTTTTGCTTTTTTAAAATGTATTTTAATATTTATTTATTTTTGAGAGAGAGAGAGACAGACAGAGCATGAGTGAGGGAGGAGCAGAGAGAGAGGGAGACACAGAATCTGAAGAGGCTCCAGGCTCTAAGCTGTCTGTACAGAGCCTGATGCAGGGTTCGAAGCCATGAACTGTAAAATCACGCCCTGAGCCAAAGTTGGACGCTTAACTGACTGAGCCACCCAGGCACTCCTTTAGTGTTTTGCTTTTAAAAAGTTATGGGGTTTGTGTGTATGTATGTGAGATGTTTCTCATTTAAAGGACATTTCTTCTATTACTGTTTTAATTTAATTTCAGGATAAGAAATGACTACTTAATTTTAATAAATAATTTTTCATGTATTGAAATAATTTGTATGACTTTTCTCCTTTAATTTTGTCAATGAAATATGACTCCCACATGCTTCTAATATATTTATCTATGTAAAGAAGTATTGAATTCTCTCTTACAGTATTTTACTGAAAATCATTGCATCCATGTAGGCATGTATCTATTTCTAAATATATATAAATGCCTATTCTATAATTTTCTTTCTTTGTACCATCTTTATTTAGGTTGGTTATTAATTCCATTCCTGCTTTATAAAATGAACTGATAAGATACCCATCTATTCCTATAGTCTGTAAAGTTTGAATTATCTTTGTAATTATCACTTATTTAAAAGAAGCTTAAACCTAGAACAAGAAACTATCTTGCTCAAGTGTCTTTTGGGGGAAAGAGTAAAATCTTTAATCACTTTGCCAGTATCTTCTATAGAAACTGGCCTATTCAAGTTTTCTGCTTTTCCTTTGGTAATTTTCATGCTTTTAAATTTCTAGTATGTTGTTCTTTCCTTCTGGACTTTCAATTTTATTGTGTTATATTTGTATTCTCATTTAATTCCATCTTTTGTCAAGAGACTGAAACAAAGAATGGCTGCAACTTGGAAACCATGGATGGCCACTATCTGATATGTGATTAAGGAATGTATGAGTAGGGCTATGGATGACACAAAACAGGTAGAAAAAACCCAGGGACAAACAAGAGGGCAATTATGCTTTCTTTATTCCCTCACAATACTGTTGTCCTTGGTAGGAGCCCATTGTTAGTTTTAAATTTTTTTTTTTCAACGTTTATTTATTTTTGGGACAGAGAGAGGCAGAGCATGAACGGGGGAGGGGCAGAGAGAGAGGGAGACACAGAATCGGAAACAGGCTCCAGGCTCCGAGCCATCAGCCCAGAGCCCAACGCGGGGCTCCAACTCACGATCGTGACCTGGCTGAAGTCAGACGCTTAACCGACTGCGCCACCCAGGCGCCCCGCGGAGCCCATTGTTAGTAAGCATACCCGCACTTGAATTTCAAGAATCATACCAGACCCAGCCAAATTTCTCAGTCTTGCTTGAGCCAGGTTAGTAAATCCCAAACCCCACCACATTTTCTGTTTCTCACACACTCACATGTGTGAAATGGACTTGCTGTATTTATAGAAAACCAATGGGAAAGATTATAGAAGCAGGAGAAGTTAGCTCGTGAAAGGTCTTTAAATCATGACATATCATTTGGACTTTAATAGGACAGTGGGGGTGGGGCACAGAATTATATTAAGCACAATTACTTGATGAGCCATGTTTATTTAAATACTTTTTTAAAATAATTTTTAATGTTTATTTATTTTTGAGAGACAGAGGCAGAGCACTAGCTCGGGTGGGATGGGGGTGGAGGGCAGAGAGAGAGGGAGACACAGAATCCGAGGCAGGCTCCAGACTCTGAGATGCCAACACAGAGCCTGACATGGGGCGTGAACTCAGGAACCATGAGATCATAACCTGAGCTGAAGTCAGATGCTTGACTGACTGAGCCACCCAGGTGCCCCTATTTAAATTCTTTAATTGATTTCTCTTTAAGTGGTTACTAAGAGCACTGGTCTTGGAATTAGACCAGCCTTTCTACACTTATTAGCTTTATGACTTTAAACCTCGGTTTCCACACCTTTAAAATGAGGATACTGAAGCACCTGGACGGCTCTGTTGGTTAAATGTCTGAATCTTGGTTTCAGCCCAGGTCATGATCTCATGGTCTGTAAGTTTGAACCCACACTGGGCTCTGCACTGACAGTGTAGAGTCTGCTTGGGATTCTCTCTCTCTCTCTCTCTCTCTCTCTCTCTCTCTCTCTCTCTCCTTCTCTCTCTCTGCCCCTCCTGCACTCATTCTCTCAAAATAAATAAATAAACTTAAAAAAATAAAAATAAATAAAATGATGATACTAATTTTGTTTTCACATAGATCATCTAAAATAATAAAATTGTTAAGTTTGTGTAAAATGTTCATTGCGTGGTAAGTGAACATTCAATAAATGGTTGGTATACTCAGCTTTCATCATGATCATTATCTTCATGCTCACTATCATTTATGTTTTCCAAATGTTAGGGACATATATGAACATCGTGTTGTTAGTGCAGCATGCAGATTTTCCCCACAGACTTGATAACAGAAAGAAATGAGAGCATAGCTGGCTAGCAGAACTCAAGGTCTGTTCTACCAACTAATGTGGACTATTCATTTTTTATTTTTGTTTTGTTTTGTTTTTCTTTCAAGTATATTTATTAAAAGGCCTCTGTCTTTGTTTCAGAGCTTTCTGTAAATGCTCATTTGTAATCACTATATTTTCAGTGTTTTTGATAAAATGGGTTAATGGAATACTAGTTGTAAAGATAAACTCAGAAAGATTTGGCATTATTTTTTTTAAGTTTTTATTTTATTTATTTGAGAGAGAAAGAGACAGTATGAGTAGGGGAGGGGCAGAGAGAGGGAGAGAGAGAATCCCAGGCAGTCACCGAACCGCCAGTGCAAAGCCCTACGTGGGGCTCGAAACCACGAAACCAGGAGATCATGACCTGAGCTGAAACCAAGAGTCGATGCTTAACCAACTGAGCTGCTCAGGTACCCCTAAATTTTCTGAAACACAGTCAGTCCGTCTGTAATTTGCAAGCAGCATGTCTTTCTAAGAAATGGTAGTAGTTCTATTAGTGTAACTAACTAAGCAGTTATAACACATAGCGCACCAATTCTATGGCGTAACACAAGTTTGTCACTAACGTCACAGTCTCCTGGCAGCTCTTTGGTTGTCTTGGGGATCTACTCCTTCCATCATTTGACTCTGCTGCCTGAAGACCTCCACTCCCAGCTGTGAGGATGAGGGACAAGGTGTGTGGGGAGGGCACCCCTGCTCTTCACTCCCTCAATCTCAAAATGACACACTTCAATTCCAATCACATTTTAATGGTCAGACTTTAGTCACCTGGCCACATATAGCTGCCTATTTCGCTGAACTCGGGCTTCCTGTGTGTCTAGGAAGAGAATACTTGATAGTTTAGTAACCCCAGAGATGCAGAGAGGCACGTGGGTACCATTTACATAAAAAGCCAGCAGCAATTAAGGATTTGTCATGAGATCAAAACCCATACATCGTCTTTAAAAAAAAAAAAAACTTTAATGAAATTATGATTAAAAACAATGGTGCATTGCAACTTTACCAAGATCAAAATTATGCTGTTTCCTAGTCATTTTACATTTTTGTCCACATAAGAGAGGAAAAAATGGGATAAATATATGTGCTAAATAAGAGAACACTGTTGACCTATTTTCTCCTTTGAATTCCACTGAGAATTCTTTTTTTAAGTTTATTTATCTATTTGGAGGGAGGGGGGCAGAGAGAGAGAGACAGACAGAGAGAGAAAAAGAGACAGAGAGAGAGAGAGAGAGAGAGAGAATGAGTGGTGGACGGGAAGGGGGATGGGGAGAAAAAGGACACAGGATCTGAAGCTGCCTCTGTGCTGACAGCAGAGAGCCTGATGTGGAGCTTGAACTCACAAACTGTGAGATCATGACCTGGGAGGAAATCGGATTCTTAACCGACTGAGCCACCCAGGTGCCCCAACACTGAGATTCTTAACTAAAATAATATGTATCCTCACAAATTAAAATGTGATTGGATTAATTAAGAACCTAATTTTTCATTTTTCGCATCAATAATCATTACCAAGGTGATTGTTAATATGTTTAATCATCCTCACAGTATCACTATTTTTGCTTCTGGTAGCCTGTTGTTTGAGTCTTTTTCCTAATTTTTGACATTCTACTGAAATTCTGTTTTTTATCATCTCTTTGATGTTTTGACAATTTCAATATTTAAAAAAAATATTTAAGAGCTAAAGCGTTACTGATGTGAGTATCTTATTTAAGCTGATGTCTTCCAATAGAGATCATACAATATGGTAATGTTACTGAACTTTTTGTTCATAAATGTTCAATAGTATTAAATAAATTACAGTGTACCTCTGCTCCTATAAACTATTTATAAATAATGAAAAGGGGTTATTTTTGGAGAAACCGTCATTATTTTCTTTTCTATTATTTTGTCACTAACAGCTAAAAAATTCAGATAATAAAAGTCCACTAATCACTTTCCCATGTGCACACATTCTTTGGATAAACAACTGATTGATGATGTCTCATCCGTTCAATCAGAAATTCATTTGGAGGAAGGAAAAATTGTTTGTGAACGCTTGAGCTGAGGCTGTCAGTGATATTATTTTGCATAATTATATTGTCTGTTGATTTATTTTCCATATTTCTTTGGATGGAGCTTCTCCTGAATGGATTAAAACCTCCATTTTATAGTCTATTTGAATTCAAGTTTTTCTTCAGAAATTCTGCTTTGATTGGATAGTCCAATGCATCATTTCCCAAGGGCATTGGTGAGAAAAAGAAAAGAAAGCTACAAGTGTGAGACCTGGGGTTTTCCACGTTATGTCGATCTCTGTACCATCTGTTAGCTGGTTGCTAGTTCATACTCTTTGATGTGCGGTTGGGAGAGGGTTAAAGTCTTGTAATGGGTAAACACACAAACATTGGGAGTCTCTTTGAGAGCTGATGAAATAGAATTAACCTCTGAAGCTCAGGGTTTCCCAGCCTAGCACTGGCTGACTTTCATCCTAGTGAAAAGTCTGCTGTAGAACTCTCTTACCAGACGCCCTGCCTGAATTTGTCTTGAGCATAGAAAAATAGAAATTCTTACTTCTAACTTTTTTAGCTTGCTGATTTTAAGATTACAAATGGCTCTAGACACATAGTACCAATTTTCCACAATAGGATCCTGTTGTGCTGAGTGTTTCAGAGGATATCCTGACACCTCAGAGCTATTTCTGGTAATGGAGAAGGATATGGGGATGGTTTCTTTGTCATGAGATGCCATTCTCTGAGTGCTCACTATCTTCATAACTCAGCAGGAATATTCTCTGTAATACAGAAAAATTGCACAGCTTTCCTAATGTGTGCATTCTTTTTTTCATTCCTAACTCAAGTATTGAGTACCTCCTTGGTGCCAGCTTCTAGTGAGACCCTGGAAATTCAGAAAAGAGCAACTCCCATCCTGTGTGCTTAGATAACTATGATATAATGTGATGAGATGGCACTGTGAACACTGGTGGGAGCAAAGTTGCAGAAGATTCTACAGGAAGCCTATGGTTTACTAGGACTTTATGGATTAGAAGTAGAAGGGCATCCCAGGCAGAGGAAGCATCAGGTAGAATGGAAATAACATGGAATAATAGTATGAGGAAATGGGAAACTACACACTGTGTGGAACGCCTGAGTGTGAAGTATTGAGTAAAAAGCCAGGTAGGCGACAGTTAGCCATCCCTTAACACTGAGAATCATTGTTCCTCTTTCCTTACACATTTCGTCTTTTAGGCTTGCTACCTTGAGTACATCGAAGACTAATATATAGGTTCTTATTTTGCTGTTGGTGGCCAGCAAATGACTCTCTTGGGCACTGTCTCCAGCAGATCCAGCCTCTGAACCTAGGTTATGACTTACAGTTAAGAGTCTTGGCTTCTATCCCCTACGCCTCACCAAAGAAAGCAAATAAAGCACACCTGATCTTTATGGAACCAGTGTTGTCCCTGACCCTGTTTCAGGCTGTGCTTCCTTAAAGCATGAACTGAAGACTTTCTAGAGCTATGTAGCCACCACATGACTTCCACACCCAGAAGGAGGATGCTGGCATGTAGGCCACTCCCTAGTGGACTCCTGTAAACATTGTAGTCGACACTGATCAGGCTCCCTTTTTTCTATCTAATGTTTATCTTTTGATGGGTAGTGACACTCTTAGACATGGTAGATTGCAGACCTTTGAATACAGCTTGGAACACTGTCTTCAATCACAGGACACTAGGGAGGTCTTTCTATAGGCTTGGCTTTCTATAGGTGATTTGATTTAGGGCACAGTGATAGAGCCATTATCTCCTGACCTAGGACTAGGACTTCACTCTGGCAAAGACTGGACATTTGGTAAGATATTAAGTACACTCCCAAACAAGAGCCAAGAGAGATAAATGAACAAAAAACCAAAACCAATCAAACAAACAAAAAAACCCAAATCAAATAAAAACAAACAGGCTTGTACTGAGAGATAGTATGATGTAAGTTTCAAAGTATGGGTTTGAGAGCAAGACCTGGGTTGAAACTCTTCTTGTTTTACTGCTTATTACATGTAGACCGCATTTAGGAGCTAACTTAACTAGTGACTTGGTTTCCACTTTCATAAAATGAGGTTAATAAGATTTTCTACATTATCAGTGTTGTGGTTATGAATAAATAAGATAATACATGTAAAACTACTTTTTATAGTGTCTGGTACTTAATAAGTACCTAATAAACTTCAACTATTATTTTTACTTTCAGGACTTGGTTTGCGATCCCAGGAAAAGATGGCAAGCATGTCTCTTTTTTGGCTATTTTGCTTTGTTCTGATTTTTGTCAGTTAACCATTCAATAGACAGTAGTTATTATTTTGTTTTAAAATTTGAAAAAGTAACTGTCTTGTTTTATTATGTTTTATATATATGTATATTTCATATATATATGTTCCATATATGTATGTTCCATATATATAGGATAGGTATGTATATGTATGTATATATATACACATATATGTATGTATATATATACACATATATATGTATATATATATGTATATGTAAATTGTTCAATCTGGTAAATTAGCATTAAGGAAGAAAAATGTTTGCTTATAATGGACCCTGGAGTAGCACGTGCATGGTGTCTTAGGTGTTGGAACAGTTAAGAAGTGAAGGTTATCACCTATATTTTTAAAAGTTCAGTGAAAAGGAAAAAAATAGATATGGCTAGAGAGTCAGAAACTAATGGTTTAAGGAAATCTCAAAAGTGCAATTTGATTTATCAAGTAATAAATCACCCATTGAGGTAAAAAGGAAAAGACACTTGAAAAGATTAATCTTTCTATTCCCAAATACTCTGATCAACTTAGAATTTAAAAGCAAAGACAACATAGGAAACAGTCATGAATGTTGTAGTTGTTTATCTTTATTATGATGTGGTATTTTGATTGCACCAGAGAGCTAGGACCAATGCATTAACTTATCTGGTAGTAGATATTAAATCAATACAATGAAGAACTTTCTAAAGAAAAAAAATAGCCACCTGAAAACATAATAGGCTTTGTTAGTGGGAGGCTGTTTACGTCGATATGAGATAATCACTCGCAATGGTGTTTTGCTCTGCTGTGGTAACAAATAAATTCCACCATTTTAGTGCCCTAACAGTAAGGCAATTTATTTCTCGTTCACACAGAGTTGCAGTAGGTCTGGCAACTCTTCACCCCAAGAGTGAAGAGGCACACAGGCAGTTCCAGAAGGATCCACACTGTTTTCATCTCTGACCCCTCTGACCTTTGAAAAGCACAGGGAGTGGGAGGAGGCCCACCAGCTCTTATTACCTCATACTGGAAATGAGGCATCACTTCCTGTCACATCGCTGTTTCCTAGTATTTTGTTTTCTGTGACCTTATCTTGCCTTTAATGAAGTCTTGGAAATATTATCTTCCTGTGATATAGGGAACACGCTCACTCTCTTGACTGCTCAAGGATCAATGTAATGGTTGGACTAAAGCACAAACATAAATCTAATGTCTGAAATTTCAGTGATAATAATTGTAGTTTATGAAATTCACCTACCAAATCTTTACTTAACCAATGCCTGAAATAAGGGTGCTTACACTGGAGAAATATGCACCGAACACAGTTAAACTTTAGTGGCTGGGTGGGTATAAAAAATGTACTATATCACATAGACAGGCATTCCCAGATATGTATGAGCAGCAAGTTGCTTCTCTTGTAATTCTTCCTCGCGTAGACAGGTAGTTACACTTGACATTTGTTTTGCTTGCTCAAAGCCAGCTCTAATAGTTCAGGAGAGAGATAATGTGTTGAGACAAATACATGCAAATCAAACTCTATGCATGGTATTTCTACCTCTATAAGCAATTGCACACTCCTCCATGCCATCTCTGGGACCTTAATCCTCCTGTCCCCTTCATGGAATCATCCTAAATTCTGCTGATACTTCTTCCAAAGCTTTCTTCACATGTGGCTGTTTTGGGGTTTTTTGATTGTTTGTTTACCATCCAAAATGTTTTTTTTTTCTTAATGAAGACTCACATATTTCATCTTCAAAATAATTAATAAACTCATGTATATTCCTCCTTCCTCTGGCACTTCTTATGCAGCTACCAAAATCATCCTCTTAAAGCTAGAGACAGTAAACCATTGTACTTAAGCACAGAAGTTTTGGAGTAAGACAGTCTACAACCTTGGACAATTTTCTTAACCTTTACCTCTCATTTTATCAACTGGTGAATGGGAGATAATGAGACCTCCTAGGCTTAAAAGCAGATGAGAATGTATTTTACAATTGGCATATCATGCACAAGTGAATTACAACAGATGTAGGCCACAGCACAACCGCAGTGGTACCAGCTAATAACCCTTAATTTCTGGGTCATGGGAGGTTCTGGCAGCACTTGTGAGAATGGACTTAAGAGCAAGGACACGGAGGAGGTTACATTAGGGTTGGATAATGGCTATTTGCCAACAGTACAGAAACAGTTCCGTATTTTAATGGTAATGTAAGTTACCTACCAGTTGAATATCAACTGTAGTTAATCCATTGAAAGCACTGAACACAGTGTACAATCAGGCTAGGTTAGGTAATGCTGCAGTAACAATAAACCCAAATCTGCAGGTGTTAACAAAATAAACATTTATTTCTCCCCCATACAGCGTCTGCAAACGGACTGAGTCAACACTCCATTCTCAGGCTGATGGGCTTGTCTGGGGAGGGGAGCCTAGATATATGTCCATCAGCTCTAAAACACTTATCCCTGGAGGTGACACCTGTTTCTTCTGCATTACTTCTTATTGGCAAAGGCAAGTTACATGGCCATACCCATCTTTAAGAGGGTGGGGATGTGTGATATTTTGGTGTGCTCGGAAGAGATGAGCCATGGTAACTTCTACACAGTGTCTAGCACAGTGTCGAGTGCCATGATGCTTATTAAAGCATACTCTGATCATTGCATTTCTCTCTTCAAATTATTTTATTGTGTCTGCTTTACCTTGCCTGTAGCACTCAAACTCCTTATTATCATTATCACCTTCTGTGATGTAAATCCTAACTATGTTTTTCTTTATACCTTTCACTATTGCTCTTCACTTTACCTTTGGCCTTTCCAAGCTGAATCATTTATTTTTCCTGTCAATCTATTGCTTACTTCATATCCTCGTCTCCACTGTTGCTTCAGCTTAAATGCCTTTACATGCCATAAGACCTTCTCACACTTCTACCCATCAAGTTCAGATGCTTTAAATATCCATTCCCACTGTGAACTTCCATAGCAATATTCCATTAACTTTTATGGCACTATTAGGTCCAAAATTATGTATTACATTTGTTTCTGTGAATGAGTATGCCCCATTCTATCCTGAAATGTCTTTGAAGGTAGGGTCCATGCCTGATTCATCTGTGTAGCCTGGCTTATGAGTAGCTTATTCACAAGGGTTCAATACATAGTGTTGAATGTATGAATGAGGCAGCCTGGTATAGCAAAGTGAGCATTGGACTTGGGATAAGAAATTCTAGATTTTATTTGCAGCCTAGTTACTAAGTATAAATATTACCTTGAGTAATTTGCTTCACCACTTGGAACTTCAGCTTCCTTATCTCCGAGATGGAGACAATTATAACTGCCTTGTCTCCTCTTTCTTACAATGTTGTTGGGAGAAGCAAGTCGGATGTGAGGTCACAGTATATGAAAGCACTTTGTATAAATTGACCTCATTACGCCATAGAAAAGCTGAACTCTGATTTTAAGTTTTCAACTGGTAATTCTTCAGCAGTATTTACATCTGTTTACCACTCTTTGCTCTTTACAAAACACCTCTCTTACCCTTTGAGTCTCATGATATTTTATACCCTTCATTTTCTGCCTACCACTTCTTTATCTGGTCATTACATTTTGGGGTTTTTCAAGGCCTGCCTTTAGCCATAATTAACTCTCCCTCCGTCATTTTTGTCCCTTTAATCTCTACTCTTGCTACGGGTTCATCCTTACTCATAAGTTTTCATCTATATGCAGATAATTCACAAATATCTACCTCATCCCTGGATCTCTTATACAAGCAAGAGATCTTTAAATTCAACTGCTTACCTGATAATCCGCACTTGGATGTGTCAACGTATCTGAAGCATTACATTGTCAAAACTATACTCTTGATTTACACTTAACCCTCATAAAGTTTGCTTTATGAATATTTGCAGTGTTTTTTCTCCAGCAAATGGCCTTATATCTACTTAATTTTAAGGATCAAAATCTGAGTTACCTTCATCATCATCCACAATATCAACACTCACTGAAATAGTGTGAACCTTACCATAGATATTTCTATTAATAGCACTCTAATGGAAAGCCCCACCATGTCTCATAGGTTTCTTAGAAATACTTTATTACTAAGTGGTGTTTCTGTCCCTTGTCAATCTATTACCTATACTGCATCTTTTTCAAAATTATATCTTATGCTTTACTTAAAGTAGTTCCCATTGTTTCCAGATAAAGGTTAAGTTCCTTAACATGGACATTAAGAACTTGTATGGTCTTCTCAGATCTACCTCTTATTATCATAAAGATTTACTGACATTTAAAAACACTGAAAATAAGGACCATGCTACTTGGCACACATGAAGTCAAAAATAAAAAAAAAAATGTGTTAACTGCTCTGAACACTGAAAAGGAAATCTATATATTCAAAAACTGTTGAATATTTGAAATCCACAAGATATGAAACATATATGAAGAATGTGTGGTCACTCAGAGAGACCCTGCCACAGGGAAAGAAAGAAATCAGTGAAGAGGTAGATGTTGTTGTTATTGTTGTTGTTGTTGTTGTTGTTGTTGTCGTCGTTATTGCTATGAGCTGATATTGTCGGTCTGGTCTGTGGAAGGTACAGTGGGAGAAGGAAAAGGTATGAATCAGCTTCCAGACACTTTCTTCTCCGGTACTTTACTTTTTTCATTTTGATGGACTCTTTACTATCTTCTCTTTGGCTGGATCATTTTTCTACATTTTAAATGTATTAGTTCCTAGGCATTCAGTTCTAAGACCTCTTATATTTTACTCTACTTTTCCCATGAATATGTAAGCCACATATTTGTATTTCTAGTTCAGATATTTCTCCTAAAGATTGAAGCCTGGGCTACTTACTGGGCATCTCAGTATATATTTCTCTGTATATATATTTCTTCTTCCTTCCTGCCAATATATATATTTCTTCTTCCTTCCTGCCAAGTGCTTTTCTTTCCTTATGATTCCACTGGCCTTATCCTTCTTTGGTGACTCAATTATTCCTGTGACCTTGCCCTCTTGGACATCTAATATAATCTTTACAGTGTGTTTGGGCTTTTCCAAAGGCAAGTGGAACCATTGGTTATGAGGTAAGAACACTAAGACTAAACCTCATATAACTAGTAAATAGGTACCTAGTCAATAGGTAGTGATCCCTCTGTATGTTTCTTGCAGTAATTACAGAAATTGCATCCCTCTTATCTGGTATTAGGCCTGTGTAAGCAAATTGCTATCCATGTCTGCTAATACCAAGTTCATATATTCATTTTGGATGCAATTAGGGTTCCTACTTTACTATCTTCTTACTCTACCATTGGCTATTCTAACCTTTATATAAGGATCTAGTAGGCTCATAACCTTCCAGCCTGATGGTTTTCAAGCTATGATTCAAATAATTCTATGGAATTTAGCTTATTCATGGGCTATAGCCAAGATCAGTATTAAAAAGAAATGCTCTATCAATGATAAAACTTAAAAATAATAACCACTGACCAACTCTTCATCTTTTTGGCTGTCAGGGAAGGAAAAGAAAATAATAATAATAAGTAATATCAAGGTTAAATATGATTATTGTTTGGAAATTTATCACATCTTACCTTTCACATAGTAAATTCTTCAAAACAGCTTTATTTTTGTTATCGATTCGTAAACACTGTTTGTATATGTGCATGTGTGTGTGTGTTGTATTGGTTTTTTTTTTTTTGATCTTGTTTGTTTTTGGTCTTTGATTCATTTTATTATATGTTGCCCTATGTATGTATGTGTATTTATTCAAATCTATTAATCTTTTCTTTATGCCTTCCAGGTTTTAAATTCTATTTAAAAAAGGCTTCCCTAAACTCCATTATTTAACTGACAAACATTTGATATAGGGAATAATTTCTTTAACTTATAAAGAATTTATACTTATCAGTAGAAAGTATACATCAATAGAGACTAGGCAATAGGTTGCCTAGTTTCAACAGGTTGAACAGAAAAATCAGTACAAATAAGAAATAATCTTAAAGAAAAATGTTTTATCTCACCGACAGTGAAAGAAATACAATTCAAAGCAACATGAAACTTCTCATCTTTTCAGTTTGGAAACAAACATTCTATCTAGGCTGTTGAGAAACGTTTATTATATACATCATGATTCAAACTTCAAATTAATATAAAATTTTGAAGAATGCATTAAAAATATCTGTCAAAATGTAACCGTGCATATGCTTTTTGTACCAGCCTCTCTACTCTTAAGAATTTACCCAATAGATATATTTTCCAAAGTACATCAAGATACTTCTGCAGGAATTTATGATTTACCACTCTTTGAGCTATCAAATAAAAAATGTAACATGCTAAATAAGCATTAATAGGGATGTGGTTAGGTAAGTCAGAGATTCAGTCAATGAACAATATGCAGATCAAACCATTGAAATGGTTGAAATACGAAAATGTGTGTTTATGTAGAAATCATTTAAGAATCATGAATACAGGAAAAGCCCAAGGTAAATAACTAGTGGTTACTTTGTGTAAATATATATATATATATATATATATATATATATATATATATACATATTTTTGTAAAACTACATGTGAAACAATTTTTCTCAAATGATATACATTACAAAAATATATTGACAATGACCACCTTTGGAGAGAAAGAGTAGGCGTGGAAAATAAGGGAGGAAAAAACGATCTTTTTATTTTGTAACTAATTTTACCTTGTTTAAAGTTTTTTAATTATTTTTTTTTATTTAAAAAAATTTTTTTTTCAACGTTTATTTATTTTTGGGACAGAGAGAGACAGAGCATGAACGGGGGAAGGGCAGAGAGAGAGGGAGACACAGAATCGGAAACAGGCTCCAGGCTCTGAGCCATCAGCCCAGAGCCCGACGCGGGGCTCGAACTCACGGACCGCGAGATCGTGACCTGGCTGAAGTCGGACGCTTAACCGACTGCGCCACCCAGGCGCCCCAAGTTTTTTAATTATTTTAAGTACACTCTGCACCCAACGTGGGGCTTGAACTCACAACCCTGAGAATAAGAGTGGCATACCCTACTGACTGAGCCAGCCAGACATCTTGACATTGTTTAAATATTTTTACTAAGTATGTTACTGTTGTGGTTTTTTTGCAAAAATAAAAATGATATTAAACTATCTTAATTCCTATGTTTTTATAAAGATTTCTAAAACTAAAGATTCTAAAAATTCTTCCTCCTTTTGTAGAAGGAATTTTTTCACTTCTTTTTGTGTTCTCACATACTGAATGCACCCTTATTAAGTTGCTAATTCTGCTGTGAGAAAGTTCTTGGTATTTTAAGTTTATGCACCTAAAACTGAAGGCAGCTGTTTTTATGGAAGGATTATATTATTCTTCAAGGTGGAGGTTGGTTTTGGAGACACCTAATGTGAACTCAGTTATAGATTCTGAACCAGAATAAATACCCTCGCTTGTTCTCTGTTGGTGTGTGTGTGTGTGTGTGTGTGTGTGTGTGTGTGTGTGTGTGTTTTGCCTGCTATCTCCAGTAATAGCCTCTATCTATACCTCCTTTGAATTCAGCATTACTTATTTCTTCCACCACCCTTGACCTTCGAACAAAGTATAGTATTTTAAAATTGTAATCACTGTTTTAAGAATAAGTGACCAAGTGATAAACAGCCAGAAATGAACAATTTGAACACTGGAAGATTTTTCCTGTGCTATGAATTTAAAGCAGTCATTTAAAAGAAAAATAGAATCTGGTTTTTCCATGTGTCATGAGGCTTCTTTTTTTTTTCTCATTCCTCTATGCTTTTTATTTTTCTAGACATTCTGGTCAAACTTGTGGACAAAATGTAAATACTTGATCAGAGGAGTTGCTTAAGAAGTGTCTCAGCTGAAACCAGCCCTTTACTGCAAGTGCTAGCTGCTTCACAAGTCAAGAGTGTGAGGAGCTATGAATAAGGAGAGAACATTTTGCCATGAATTATTCAACTAACCATGGGATGCTGTTATCTCCACTCCACTAGCTTTTAATTGCACATGTAGGAATTCTGCTTATCTGGCACTCAACTTGATGCTAAGGTGCAGCTTGCCCAAACAGGGTGGGAGGTGGGAAATGAATATCTCATCAGACAGGCAGCTGCCATTCACGGATGCATTAAGGACTATGGCATAGGATTGTAACAGGAAAGCTAGAAGACAGACATAGACATTGGCAATGGAAGGGCATGTGAGACTGACATGAGATTGTCTTTTTCCCTGATCTTGGTGTGCATTGCCAAGTCTTGAGTGAAGTGTAGACTTGTATGTGCTACCTCAATCTACTCCATCCTCTTTGTTAGAGACTTGAGGTCAATCCCTGGAGCACATATGATGCTTTCTTTAAGCCAGGCTCTCAGAGGCTTTCATCCTAAATGGAGTCTTGGTTCAACTTGGAGAAGCTTCTGGTTTAGTTTTTGAAAGTCTATTTAAGATAGGTTTGTTAATCAAGCAAAATTATTTTCCTGAAACTTTGTTGTCATCCCACACTCCCAGAGGAGATGTCTTTTGGCACCAGCGCTAAAAATTTTCCAGAACAATTGACTTGTAAAATACCATTTTAAATACTTTGAGAAGATTTAATTTGGAACGCATTCTCAATTTATACCTTTCCCCGTCATAAATAGATAGTTCTTTAGTATGATTTCGTATATCCATCTCCAGATTCAGTTGCATATACAACACACACTTTTTGTCACTTGCCATTTGTCATGCACTGTGTAGGGCATAGGGGATGTAGAAATTACAAGGGCCCACAAAGAGATACCTTTACCTTATGGAGCTCAAAGACTAGAGCGAAGATGGACACACAACACAAACCTATGGTACCAATGGTTATCTCATATGGGGAGTTGTACCAGACACAACGGGAGAAGTGTTGTGAGTTGGAGTACCCAAAGCTTCCTGGGAGAAAGGGCTGGAGCAAGTGGAAGATAAGTCAAAGAAGGCTTCCCTGACAACACTTGTGGTGGAATTCGATGGTTGCTTATGCCTTAGTAAAGTTGACAAGAGAGGAAGAGTGGACATTCCAATCAGAAGGCAAAATGTGTATAAAGATCCAAAGCTATGGCAGGCTTGGAGGGTGTGGGAGAATAGCAAGCCACAAATTGCTTTTTGGAAAAATAAGGTATATAAAAGAGAGTGGCAGACAATACGTGTGAAGAGCATACAAGTGGTCAGGTGCCAAGTTGCAAAGTGCTGTGTACTACATGTTATTCTGAAGGCAGCAGAGAGCCATTGAAGAATGTTCAGCAGGAGTGATGTGATCAGATTTCTGTTACAGAAGAATTGCTGTGATGACATTGTTCTTTTGGCGGTTCCTTTATTGGGTCTACACCATAAAACTTCATACTAGCATTCCCTACGGAGCCCAAATCAAAAGGACAGTATAGGTTAATTGAAAGAGCAGAGAATTGAAAGTCAGAAGAACTGCGTCTTCTTTTATGTTCTCTTCCTTTGGGAGTACATGACTTTGGACAATGCATTTTTTTTTTTTTTTTTTTTAGATAGTGATGCCAAGAGCCTAAAACAGTTCCTCAAGCCTAGTGATGTTCAATAAATGTGGAATAAACAAATGAATTTCTGGGCCTCTGTAGTCTCTTTACTAAAGTGAGGAGGATTGAAAATTGTCCTAAGAGCTGTCTTCCATTACATTGGTGTGAAGAGATCCACATGGTTCTAAGTTAAGTGTACAACTGTACTGTAGTCTTCAGGGAAATCATTATTGTTGTCATCGTCGTTGTTGTTACTGTTATTACTATGAACTGATATTGTTGGGCTGTGCAAGGTATAGTGGGAGCAGGAAAAGGTGTGAATCAGCTTCCAGATATTTTGTTCTCTGTTACTTTATTTTTTTTTCATTCTGATGGACTCTTCTTTACTGTCTTCTCTTTGGCTGGATCATTTTTCTCTTTCTACATTTTAAATGCCTTAGTTCCTAGGCATTCAGTTGTAAGACCTCTTATCTTTTACTCTACTTTCCCCATGAATATGTAACCAGCACATTTGTATTTCTAGTTCAGATATTTCTCCTGAAGACTGAAGACTGGACTACTTACTGGGCATCTCTGTATATATTTCTTTCTTCCTCCTTCCTGCCAAGTGCTTTTCTTTCCTTATGATTCCACTGGCCTTATCCTTCTTTGGTGCCTCAATTATTCCTGTGACCTTGCCCTCTTGGACATCTAATATAATCTTTACAGTGTGTTTGGGCTTTTCCAAAGGCAAGTGGAACCATTGGATTTGGTACCTGGTGAAAGTCCTTGAGGAAAGGAATACAAAGCAGGCTGTCACTTTGAAATATGTGAGGGGCCATTGTTGGGGAAATATGGAAAAGGCAAAAGCTTATGAACTAATCCTCTAAAATGTGGTCACATTTTCCCCATGTTATTTTGAAGAACTTGATGTGGTAGATGACCGCCTTTTGTGTTCAGTCTGCCATATCAAGTTCTCATTGCTTTATTATAATTGATGTAAATCCTAAGCCTCTAGAAAAGCGACAGTTACTGAGATCTTTATCTTATAAACTGTTATATCACCAGTACTTTAGAACATAATAGGTTTAATAATTAATAAATTGATTAATCCATTGATTGTGGATTCACCCATTATCCCTTCCCCTCCAGTGTTGCCTGTATTTCAACTCATTCTGGTCTCTCCGTCTTGATGGACTGAGTCACTTATATTTCCTGACTCTCTGCTTGGTTTAATGGTTTTCCAACTGTCTCTTATTCCCCCCACCCCCCAATTTTCACTTTGTCAGTTGTAGTCATTCCAGAGTCTGATTAAATGCTACATTCTTCATGTGAATTCTCTGAATCACCTTCTGGCTTGAAATGTAATACATCATTTTTCATATACCAAAATCACCTGCTTTATTCCTCTGGCTCTAGACTCTAATAGCATCCCTTCTTTCAAAATGGTGAGTATGACTTCTGTTGTAACATCATGAGGTTACCTGAGAGCAGGTATCCTAGGGCTACCAGCTGGCCAGTTGAAGTCCTCAATATGTTATTTTAGATAAATTGAGTTGAATTAAACTGAATTTCTATTTAAAATTTATATAATAATAGGAATAAGAACATATCTCACAAAAGTCATTGTAAATTACAAGTTAATCTACAAGTCACACAAATATATCCTTCTGAAGCATTTAGACTAATTCAATGGAAACAGAAATGAAGTTGAATATAGTATTAAAACTTAGATATTACTTGTCTGAGGAGAGAAGCTTGATCATATTGAAAGTACCCTTATATTTACATAATAATTCAATTGGCTTGTTGCAAAAGTTAAAAAAAAAATCTTTCCATGACCTTGAACCTGGAGAACACAGGAAATTCGAAAATATTTCCTCTCAAAAGCCTTTTTAAGGGTTTTTCATGGATAATTGGGATTTTGCTGTTCATCTAAGTGTTAATGGGTTAGAAGAGGTAAAGCTTTGGGTCCTTTCCTTTGACATGTAAACCACATCTTAACCATTGTTGTTCTCAACAGTAAATGATAATTTTAGAATGCCTGGTAACATCAGTTTTGAACTAAATTTTTTAACATATTTATAGCTTGCTTTTCTCCTATATTTTTTATTTGGAACTTTTCTCTCATGGTTTGTTAAATTAGGTAGTTTTATTACAACTATCTTTGCCAAGCTTTTTGAAAAGTCATAGTAAATTGATCACAGTGAAGTCTAATGTATATCTCTATTGCTATAGCAACCATAATATGCTTTATACATAGTCTCATAAAAAGGTGGAACCAATGCTCACACCATTAATAAAGGCCATTAATAAATTAACACATCCACAAATCAACATTCATCACAGTTAAGGTGATCAGGGCTGGAGTATAGCAGTAATCCTGCATTAAAGATTTAATTCATTAATTCAAGTATAAAAAAACAAATGAGAAAAATACAGACTGGATAGTGATTTGATTACTGATTCAGAAATAGGTACATGTTAAATGTCTGTATAAACTCTTATGAGAATGTTTTCTTTGAGTATAATAATTGATATTTTAGTCCAGGTGTCAGCAAATGTTTTCTGTAAACCTGCAAGTAAGCAAATATGTTAAGCTCTGCAGTCCACATGGTCACTGTTGTAACTACTTGACATAAGTACAGATGCTTCTGTTACAATAAAACTTTATTTAAAAAATAGGCAAGAAACTGGAATTGCCCCTACAGTCTATAGCTTGCCACCCCAGTTTTAAGCAGTTAGAAATTTATCCATGTCATTGAATTTAATTCTTACAATAATAACACAAAATAAATAGTATTCATTCTACAGATAAGCAAATGGATGTCCTGAGGATTCAGCCCAAGGTCAGTCAGTCAGCCAGAACACAAACCAAGTTTATAATTTTAAAGCCTGACCCCTAACCACTGCTAACTAATGTACATCAGTGCTTAATGCAACAGCAGGGTGTTGTTAAATTGTGTCTATCAGCTCATTTAACTTATGAGATCCCTATTAGGTAGGTACAATTGGCATTCTCAGTTTGCAAATGGAACCCAACACCTGGGAAATCTGAGAACATTTTCTAAGGTCAAAAAAAAAAAAAAAATGAATCGATCTTTGTTCAAATTAACTTATTCTATTTAATTCAGTGCCTGAAATAACGAAATCGTTCTTTAAATGTGACTGCAGTGACCTCACAAATATATAAAAGATCATGCTTATTTAAAGAGCCTCCTGAATTCTGGTAGATGCTTCAAGATTTGAAATGCTTATATCTTAATCTGCAGTTTTACTTTGATTATAACTTGGTTTCCATTCACTCTGCTTTATGAGGAGTAATTTCATGAAGAGGCAAAAAAGGGTGATTGTGGTGTGCAGTTAATTAGAATTTCTAATTAAAATCATCTTTAAAAAAAACAGCCAATGCCAATAGAAGAGTAATTACTAATCTGTAAATTAAGGAAACTGTATACGACAAGACTTTTTTTTTCCTGTTGGATTGAAAAACATCCAGTTCAAATTAACACACCATGAATAAAGTTAGTTACCTTGAATAAAGGTAGAATGTATATGGTAATAAGGTTGAATTTAATTTGACCAAATGTAATTCAGTTAAGTCCTGGAGATTCTGTACCTGACAATCTTGCTTCATTCCTCCACCTACACCCTTTAACGCCCCCATTTTAATTGGAGGGCACAGATTTTATTTTCTAAAATAAGGGCTCAGTGAACTTACCAGGCTTTTGCATTTATATCCATGTATCTAATATGCAAGAGTGTGTGTGTGTGTGTGTGTGTGTGTGGTGGGCAGGGGCGCGTGTGTGTACGTGTGCATGCATACTTAGGAATGTGTGTGAATGTCTGTGTATGTGCTGTGTAGAAATATGGATAAAATTAGCATGATGCCTGACACATAAGCATCAAATTCTTGCTTCTTTCATGTTTTGACAATGATTTCCCTCATAATCTTATTTTATTGGTCTAAGAAATACTTGGGAATTCACCTGAGGGAGAGAAGGCATCTGTTAGGAGAATTTTATTCACTGATCCCTAGTTACTTCTAAGCCTTAAGACCATATTTTTAGGATTTTTTTGACCATTCCACAGACAGTCTCAGGTGACTCCTCTTCTAACTTCAAACCTACTTTAATAACTTAAGCATCTTTCTAAATTCCTGCATCTGCTTATTCTGCACTTGTGGATGCAGTGAGGAAAAGAAAGAATCATTCTGTAAAAAACAAATCTTGTCTTTATGTCATATTATTAGCTAAAATACTGGGTCAGGCTGTTTCTGAAAATGAAACTAAGATAGGGGATAGAATGTAGGTATCATATTTATTTTTAAGCACACTAAAGATTTATGTTTACTTTTTAAAAATGAATAGAGTTTATTTTTTAGAATAGTCTTAGGTTTACAGACAAATTAGCAGAAAATAGAGTTCTTACATAATCTCCCCAGCCAAACACAGTTTTCCCCTATTATTAACATTTTATTACAATTGATGAACCAATATTGAAATATTATTATTAACTAAAGTCTATAGTTTACGTTAGGGTACCCTCTTTCTGTCATACAATCTATGGGTTTTGACAAATTCAAAGTCATGTGTCTACCATTATTAGTATCATACAGAATTATTTCAAAATAGTTTCACTGCTATAAAAATCTCTACCTGTTTATCCCTTCCCCTTTCCCTCAGCCCCTTCCAAGCTCCATTTTATTTTTCCTTATAGTTTTGTCTTTTCTTCTAGAATATCCTATGGTTCAGATCCTACAGCAGGTAACATTTCTAGGCCTGCATCTTTCACTTAGTGATATGCATTTAAAATTCCTCCATGCCTTGTTATGGTGTGATAGCATATTTATTTTTGTCACTAGATAATATCTAGTTGTAAGAATGTAAACAGTTTGTTTATTGTTATTACCTGAAATTCACCTATGGGAGGACATCTTGTTTACTTCCAAGTTTTGACAGTTATGAAAACTGTAACAAACATTCATGGGCAAGTCTTTGTGTGGACATAAATTTTCAACTCATTTCGGGTTAGTACCTAAGAGTGTGATTCCTGGATCATAGGATACGATTATGTTTCATTTTGTAAGAAAATGGCAAAGCATCTTTCAAAGTGGCTGTACCATTCTACATTCCTACCATCAGTAATTGAGAGTTCCTCTTGTTCCACATCCTTTTCCCCATCTGACGTTGTCAGTGTTTGTTTTAGATTTTAGCTCTTCTAATCGGTATGTCATTGTTGTTTTAATTTGTAATTCCCTAATAACATGTGATGTTGAACATTGTTTTATATGTTTACTTACCTCCTGCAGCTGCTGTATTGTGAGCTACATGTCCTTAACTCCCCTTTGATTTCTCCATTTTTCTTCTGTTTTAAAAACTTTTTTTCTAACATTTGTTTATTATTAAGAGACAGAGCGTGAAGGGGGTGGGGGGCAGAGAGAGAGGGAGACACAGAATCCGAAGCAGGCTCCAGGCTCCCAGCTGTCGGCACAGAGCCTGATGCGGGGCTTGAACTCACAAACCACAAGATCATGACCTGAGCCAAAGTCAGATGCTTAACTGACTGAGCCACCCAGGCGCCCCACTCCATTTTTCTTCTGATATGGAATTTGAATTATGAATCTCTTTCATTCGTGACCTCAAGTACATTCACACAGTCACAGCCATCCTGCTCAGAGCAGCCTAAGAAACTAAGACTGGGGCAAAAAATAAAAATAAAAATTGCTGAGAAGTGTTAATGTTCAGATAAATCCACCCAAACTAATGTCTATACACTGAATTCCTAGGAGCGAGAAAATGGCAAAAAGACCCTTAAGCACAGGCATTTGGTGGGCTTTTTTATTTGAAAATGTCAATTTGAAACTATACATAAAGCCGCAAATAAATGTGAACTTATGTGCTGGAGTAACTAGACTTACACATGCAAAAAAAAAAAAAAATCTAGATACTGACCTTACGCCTTCTACAAAAATTAGATCAAAAAAGATAACAGACCTAATATAAAACACAAGACTATAAAACTTCCAGAAGATAACCATAGGAGAAAATCTTGCTGACCTTGAGTCTGACAATGTGTTTTTATATAAAGCATGAAACCCACAATATGAAAGAAAAAAAATTATTGGTAGGATTTATCAATTCAGTTTAGTTCAGTTAAAATGCAAAGCTCCTGGGCCACCTGAGTGGCTCATTTGGTTGAGTGTTCAACTTTGGCTCAGGTCATGATCTCATGGCTGAGAGCCCCATGTCAGTCTTTGCACTGACAGTATGGAGCCTGCTTCAGATTTTCTGTCTCCCTCTCTTTCTGCCCCTCTCCTGCTCATGTGCTCTCTCTCTCTCAAAAATTAATAAACACTAAAAAAAAAGTTAATGCACAGCTCCTACTCTGTGAAAGATACTTTGAAGACAAAGAAAAGGTAAGCCACAGACTGGGAGAAAATATTCACAAAATATGTATCTATCTGAAAGAGGGCTTGAATCTAAAATATACAAAGAATTCTTAAAACTGGGCAATAAGAAAATAAATGACCCAATTAAAAAGTTAACAAATGATCTAAACATACACTTCACCAAAGAAGATAGGTGTGGAAGATAATAAGCACATGGATACCATTACAGTCTGTCTTGTATGGATGCTGACCATTTCTGTCGAGTGGTATGGATTCCTTCTTCCATTACTAAGTTTTCCCAGTTAAATAGTCCTTGGACATCTATTGATTATTTTTTAATTTTATTTTATTTTATTTTATTTTATTTTATTTTATTTTATTTTTACATTAAAAAAATTTACTTTGAGAGAGAAAGAGAGAGAGAGCACGCAAGCAAGCAGGGGAGGCGCAGAGAAAGAGGGAGAGGGAGAATCCCAAGCAGGCTGTGCACCGTCAGCACAGAGCCTGATATGGGGCTCGAACTCATAAACTGTGAGATCATGAACTGAGCCGAAATCAAGAGTCAGACGCTTAACTGACTGCGTCATGCAGGAGCCCCAGACATCTGCTTATTTTAAAAATCAGGTATTCTAGGGGAAATACTTGACCAGACTTCTAACAATTTTATCAAATACAGTGCTGTTTTTAAAGGTACTTGCAGTATGTATATACTTACATCTGTACTGGAAAGGTATGCAGAAAATGAAAAAAAAAAACTACATTTATGTGTATGTATGTTTTATACACACTTCTATACACATTCACATGTGTGTGTATATATATAGATATATATATATATATATATGTACACATACACACTGCTTCTTTCCTATCTTAATATTTATGACAAAGTAGCTTATATTTATATATCATGAAGCTTAAAGTGCTTTCAGATTTAATAATTTATTTAATCCAATGGGAGAAAGAAGCTCCTTCTTTCAAATTAACATCAAAGCAGAAGTTTACTTTCAGGGTGGGAATTCAAATATTTGAACATATTTTTTTACTTGGCAACTCATTTTCTCCCCTAGGACAGATAAGAGGCCATTAAATTGAGACCAGCAGACTGAGAATTCAGCAAATCAAATGACAGATAAGGAATTGAAATATGAACTGCATATCAAATTCTGAACTTAGGCAATTTGGTAAAGGAAATGTTTCAATGAGTTTGATATGAATTTATGTTTAAAAAGCACGTGTTCTACAAATGCTGGAAAGGGAGGGGAGGGTAAGTAGCTAAAATAGGTTGAGATGAGAAAGCACACCATTGATCATTCAAAGTCAGTGCCTAAAATAGCTATGCTTTTCAGTTTTACAAAACAATCAATAGTAAGGTGATACGAAAATATCATCCTTTAGGACCTTCTCTGTTAAGCAATAATTCAGATTCAGTAACAATCCAAATCCCAAATGAGTTTTCCCTGCCAGTGCATCAAGAATTCACTCCATGAGGATATACCATTTTTCACCATTGAAAATAAAGAAATGATAAGTAGAGAGGGTATTGGCAAGAAATGACAGAGCCAAGATTTCATAACTTATTTTTTGTTAGTTCTAAGTTAATTCTTTATATGTTAATTCCGTTTGACTGTATTTGCTTGGATCTTAAATATAGTTGAACAATGCAGGATTTAGGAGCACTGACCCCTGACCGAGTAGAAAATCCGTATATAACTTTTCGCTTCCCCCAAACTTTACTACTAACAGCCTACTGTTGACCAGAAGCCTTAACAGTAAGATTAAACAATTAACACATATTTTCTATGTTATGTGTCTTATATATTATGTTCTTACAATAAAATAAGCTAGAGAAAAAATGTTATTAAAAAATGATAAAGAAGAGAAAATACATTTACAGTGCTGTACTGTATTTATATAAAAAAAAAATCTGTGTATAAATTGACCCACACAGTGTAAACCTGTGTTGTTCAAGGGTCAACTGGATTTGGCCCCAAGATTCTTAAAACTTCTTGTAAGCCAGTGTCTTCTAGTTAGGGTTCAGACACTGTACCTGTTATTCCTGTAAAAATATTTATGTGGATGGGGCGCCTGGGTGGCTCAGTTGGTTACGTGTCCGACTTCAGCTCAGGTCATGATCTCGCGGTCCGTGAGTTCGAGTCCCACATAGGGGGGCTGACAGCTCAGAGCCTGGAGCCTGTTTCAGATTCTGTGTCTCACTCTCTGACCCTCCCCCGTTCGTGCTGTGTCTCTCTCTGTCTCAAAAATAAATAAACGTTAAAAAATATACATTTATGTGGTATAAGAAGTGAAATATGAATTTGCCTGTAACATTGGACTCCTGAGTGGGTGATTTTGGGTTCACAGGTATGCGACTCTACTTTGCATGGGGCGCCATGCTCAGAAGGGCCTCACACTAGGTTGTCGCTTTGCTGTCATTGTCTTACCATTCTTAATAATTTTGAAACAAGAGCCCCACATTTTCAATCTGCACTGGACCTCACAAATCATGGAGCTGGTCTTGTATGTTGGAATAAAAACTTCAATGGCAAATAGACTAAGGTTTCAATCTCATCCCTGGGCCTTAAAACCATGTGAATTTGATGGAGCTAGTTGATCTCAAAAAGCCAGTTCTACCCTTGTTTACAAGATGGGGATTGAAACTGTTTACAGGATTGTAGTGATGATCTTTTTAAATGTTTATTTATTTATTTTTAAGAGAGTATGTGAGTGGAGGAGGGGCAGAGAGAACAGGAGACAGAGAATCCCAAGCGGGCTCCTTGTGTGGGGCTCAAACTCACAAAATGTGAGATCATGACCTGAGCCGAAATCGAGTCAAACGCTTAACCTACTGAGCCACCCATGTGCCCCAATTGTATTGATGATTGAATAAAATAAAACACATCAAGAGCCTAGCACAGATAAGGCAAATATAGTTTTTCTTGCAGCAGCTAGGTACAGACAATTGCCTGGATGGCTGGGTGGGGAATGCTGGTATCCCATTTAGCCTCAGGAAGTAATACACCAACACTGAACTGCAGTGTTAAGTCACGAAGGGTTGTCAGCCTGTGGGCCCAGCCTGAAGTGGCTGGCTCTTGATAAGCATGCCTTAAAACCTAAGATTTGGTCCCCTTTCTCTCATGCTTCCTCTTACCCACTTTAAATCCTGGTGGCTTCTTCATAACCTGTAGCCAGGAAAGCTGAGACTGAATTCCTTTCTAGGCAATAGGTATCATTTGTGTCCAAATTAGCCCTCAAATTCTGAGTTGGTGATTACAGCCTTATTTTAAAAGACTCAAGCTTGTACTTTGCAAATTCTGACTTCCAGAGGGTCTGAGTATGTTTTATTTTCCCAGATTATCATTAGGTCCTCTATATTAGTTCATAACTTTTTTTTTCAGTTTTCCTGCTTAAGTCATCCCCTCTAGTCAGAATCAAAAATGTGGGTTGTTAAGCTAAAGAAAGAAACCAATTCAAGAAGCAGAACAGAAATATAAATACATTTTTGCGTACCACTTCAATACAATGCCAGCCATTAACTTGTAGCATTGTTTTCTAATGAGCCATAATTATGTGCAGTAACTGCCGTCCTTTGAGGGCATCCTGGCCTAAGCAGCTCAGGGGACAGAAGAGCAGTGGCAGTCCCCGTAGGCACATTCAAAAAAAAAAAAAAAAAAAAAAAGGAGCAAAATCTCACACAAGAGGATTTTTTTTTTCTTTTTTACTGGGGAATTGACATGAAAATTGTGTAGACTGGCCCAAAGATACAACTAGCCCCAATCTCAACTCTACTATTTTGTAATCTTTTTTTTTCATAGCTTTATTGAGATCCAATTAACAGATAACACTGTATAAGTTTAAGGTGTACAATGTGGTGATGATTTGATACCTGTATATTGTAAACTGTTACCACCTTAAGGTTAGTTAACAAATCCTTCGCGTCATGTAATTACCATTCTGTTGTTAAGGTGAGAATATTTTAAAATTTGCTCTCATAGAAACTTTCAAATACAAACAGTATTATTTCAATATAAAATGGTATTGTTAACTCTAGTCACCATGCTGTCCATTAGATCATTGAAACTTAGTCCTCCTATTACTGGGAGTTTGTGCTTTGACCAATGTTTCCTCATTTCCATCACCCCCAGCCTCTGGCAGCCACTATTCTAATTTCTGCT
Organism: Lynx canadensis; assembly: GCF_007474595.2. Lineage (NCBI taxonomy): Eukaryota > Metazoa > Chordata > Mammalia > Carnivora > Felidae > Lynx > Lynx canadensis. Next base: position 46,051,460 of record NC_044313.2, on the reverse strand, counting down.
TCCGTGATCTTGTCAATAGCCTTTTCGAATGGAAAGAAGTGTTCTTCAACATAAATAATTCAAATTACAGAACCTGAATGTTGGGTGATTAGCTCATTTGTATCAATCAACAGATGAGTAAACTGAGGTCATACATTTTTTTAGTGAAAAAAGGAAAAGAAAACAGATCTAGAACCTATCTAAACTCTATTATGCAGCCAAGCTTGTGTGAGTTTTAGTTCAGGAGCCAGTTTCCCCAGATCCTATTCACCCTTGGATTAAATGATCTTTGAATTTTTTGCTTTCCCAAGACCTACCTGGGAGTTCTGGGAAGTAGAACTGTCCTTGGGCATTTTTGTGCGTACAAATGTACATCGTACACTGTCTCAGTCAGAGACATTTATCTGTCAGCTAGTCAGCAGGTCCCCCCTCCCCATATGTGGCTCTGGAAGTCAGTGAAACTCCTGGACCTGCCATAGATTGTTAAAGAGCCAGTGCTCAAGTGTGATTGGAGGAGCTGTTTTGAGGGTAGAATTTTTTTTTTCTCTACAACCTTGTGGACATCTCACCTGGTCTCTCTAAGCCTCAGTTAATTCATCTGTAAATCCAGCCCAATTGTCATAATCTCTGCTCAGCTGCCTTCAAAGTACTATTTTGTTTAGAAAATATACACCAAAGTACTTCCTAAAGCACTCTATCAAATTAATATTATGATATTAACATTGGCATTATACTATAATATATAGGATAGTATTAATACAACACATTGATATTAATATAATTTATGTCTAAACTATTGTAATAAGATGACTTAAAAAACAGTGTTTTCAACAGCTTGATCCAGAACTGTAATTATTTTTACAATTTTATTTAGTAGTCAAATGGATTTCTAAAGTGACCAAAATAAGGAAGAATATTTCTTGTTTTTAAAGGATATATTGATCTGTAGATCAGGAAGGATAAGTGCAATGAAAAGTAACTTCAAAACCAAGAAATATATTTGTCAGATAAAGATAAGGAGGGGGCATTGGCTGTTTAATGCTTCAACAAACAATCCATTGATTTGAAGAACAAATTCTCAGAAAGTGGCTCTATAGGCAATCACATTGAGAGGCTGTAATAACCATAAAATTGGGCAATGTGTTAAGTTGGCTACCCAGAGTATAGAAAGCCATGGCTTGGGTTCAAATGCTGGTTCTACCACTCACTGTGGCATTTTAGGCAAAATAGTTAGTTGCTTCATGGGTTGGTTCCTTCAAATATAAAATGGCAATAATCAGCTTACTAAGGTGAGTTAATGTGAAATTATTACTTAGAACAATATGTGGAATTGTAAGTATTTATTAAATATATTTCTTAGGATGTCAAATTATATAGTTTTATTCATTATCTTTATTCTTTTAGGCCTGTTTTAAAAAGAAAAATGCTAGTAGCATGCCATCATATCTGTAGGACACATACCTGTATTAACTTCTTCCATCATTTAAAAGGCTCTGGCTTTTACATTTTATTTACATTGTTAATCATTATAAGTGATTTTGAATGTAATGAAACAGAAAAGAGATTTTTAACAGGGAATGAATAGGATGATTGCAGATGGCATTTTTATATATTTATGTTAATGTTCTTTAAGTGATAATGAAAGTTGTTCATTAGGCCAGTGGCTCTCAAAGTGTCACCAGAAACCCTGTGGGTCTCCAGGACCATTTCAGAGCATTTATAAAGTCCAACTGTTTTCAGAGTAACACTGAAGTATTATTTGATTTCTTCATTCTCATTGTCTTTCTTTCAAGTGCACAGTGAAAATGGTACTTTCAGTGGCACCTGGATGGCTCAGTCAGTTAAGCCTCCAACTCTTGGTTTTGGCTCAGGTCATGATCTCTCAGTTTCGTGAGTTCAAACTCCGCATCAGGCTGTGCACTGGCAGTGTGGAGCCTGCTTGGGATTCTCTCTCTCCCTCTCTCTCTCTGCACCCCGATGGTACTCTCTCAAAATAAATGAATAAACTTAAAAAAATGTGCAAAAATGGCACTTTTATTTTGATGCTTAGCACAGAGTCTGATGTTGGGTTTGATCCCATGACCCTGGGATCATGACCTTAGCCAAAATCAAGAGTCAGAGGCACAACCAACTAAGCCACCAAGGAGCCCCAAGTTAGTTTTCATTTGAATGGAGAGACTGCTTGGGTTAGAGACTTGGGAGATAGGTTCAAGGGAAGATAACCCTTCCCTTGGCTTTTCAGTGCTTAGTATCTATCAGCCAGTTCCATGGTAGGGCCCTTTCAAACTTTCTAATATCATACGAAACTGTTCCTACAGAGGCAGCCTGATCTCACAAAGCTATTCCCTCATTCAGGCTCTCTCATTCCCACGTTTAGGTTTTTGTTTGTTTTTGTTTTTGTCACTAATATTGGCCAATAAATGGACACGTGTTTGGTTCTGCTTTTGCAACATGGTATTGCCGGCCTTTATATTGTAAGGGAGGCGCACTTGCACTCTGCCTTATCTCAGTGTTTGCCTTAGCAGCTACTCCCTTAGTCTGCTTCGACTCTGGTCTGCCCCACATACTACTTGGATAACTTCTACTGGTTATGTCAATCTTGCTCCTGAAACCAGGTATAAGTTTCAAAAACTTAGATAAGAAATGGAAAAGGAAGTACGTCCCAACATGATATTCATTAATTATGGGGTTAGATGTCCCCTCTTTGGATGCTGAAGAAGGCACCTGAAAAAAAAAAAAAAAAAAAAAAAACACCAACTCAAACCCTCAAGACATGTCACTAATTGATGGAAGGTGTGTCACCCAGTTAGGAATTCAGTCATTGCCAGCTGCGTTCCCAACCAGATGTTCATTCAGGAACATGTAGTTGCTACTGGGGAGGAATTTCCCCAGTACTGATTCTCATAATGAACCTATTGAAACATCAGGTGGGGAACGTTCCAGGTGTGAGATCACAGTGCTAAAGAACTGGTAATGAGGGCCAATTCTACTTGATTTAGATATTTATGTAACTCGCTAAGTGAACTTTCTGCCAAAGACACCCCTTGGAGTCTGAAAAAAAATGTGTTAAGTAGGTGGACAAAGGGCTTTGATTTTCCCTTGCTTTAGACAGAAGGTAAATGCCAAGCACCACAAGCCTGGAAACACAATCAGCCAGGTAGCTGAGAGAACATTATCTTCAGCGCTGACACTACCACAGGATTCACTTCCTCATATATTATAGGTTTGCAATTTCCCATTGACTAGGGTAATTGGCAATTCCAGTGAGCTAACTTAAAAATCTGTTTTTCGCTTTAACTAAAACATAATATAAAATCAGTATCAAATTTCTGTTCTGCAATCATTGAAATAGCTTATTTCCAGAAATGTTTAGAGAGTATAATAGTTTGTACCCAGATGTAGTAGCAGAACAGTCACGGAAAAATGGTTGTTTTCTTGTATGTAATTCCAACCTTCCACCCGTGTTAATTGCTAGTGACATTTTGGGTTGTTTTTCAACACTTTAATGAGAACTAAAGCTTTAGCAAGGATTATTCCTCTGTGTCCCATCCAGATGAATCCCAACTGTTGATGTCAGTGCTAGTCTGTGAGGGAAACCTGACCTCCAATGGAAAAAATAGCAACTAGGTGAGGTACTTTAATTTCTAGCCTAGTAAAACTAGAATGATCATCAAGAATTTTGTGAGTATGAATTATGGCCTTTGAATGGGCATATGTGTAGAGAGAGTTCATGTTTCTGCATCTAAGCACATCAGCATTTGGGTGTGATTTACTATGAGACATGCTGGAATGTGCACTACATGAGTGTGAGTCATTGGAGGAAGCTAAGAGGGCCCAGGTTGAACGGGGAGTGATTAATCCCACAGCCTGATGGATACTAAAGAGGCAAGGTCAGTAAGGTAATTACTGGCTACTCAGAATGTGGTCCATGGACTTAGAGCATTGGCATCCACTGAGAGCTTATTAGAAGAGTAGATGCTCAGTCCCCACCCCAGACCAGACTGAATTAGTTTAACAATCCACCCAGGTGGCTTGCATATGCATCACAGAGCTCTGTTAACAAGGGTTTCTGGGCATCTGTGCTCAGCCTGGACTGGATAGAGCACCAGCTGGCTATCAACTGACATGATAATTGAGGTAGCTGGGATTCTGGCACTATTGATGCTCAGCATCAGGTAGGGGCCTGGTTGGTGTCCCAGTTGGACCTTGTAGTTTGGACAGGGGAGTCCCAATGAAGTGATAAGGGGTTAGGAGAGTCAGTGGCAAAGGGAACCACATCCCTGTAGGGAACACACAGAGGCCAAGAACTTTGTCAGGCTTTACTACAGCAAGATCAGATTCAGGGCAGGGATACAGTCCAAAATGGGTGATTCCGAAGTAATTGAGATAAAAGTGGCTTCAAGACCACAGCCACATAACATGGGTTAGGGTCATAAGATACGCAGGGTCCAGCTCAAACTCATGAGCTTTCAGTCTTGGGGACCATATTCTAGACCCCCTTCACTGGTAAGAAAGGTTCCTCAGGCTCTGCTGGATTCGCAGACTGGGTGATGGGTTCCACCGAGTCCTAAAAGCTAGGCTAGGCTTAACTTAGTCCTATTCAGCTAAAGTGGAAGAGTATGACATACTCAGGTCAGTAAGTAACAGCTCCAAGTTACAGTACTTTGTAGAGAATAGGCTTTTCCAACCACCATTTCCATAAATTAAATGGATATAACAGTATGGAATACTTTAAAATGCAATCAAAGTTGTCAGGATCCCATGATAAACATTTAGAATTTTAATAGGATCTAAACTATGGTAACAACCAAAGAGTTACTAAAGTTTGAACTCAGTAAACCCAGTTCCATCCCAACTCACATCCTGAATGATTCTATTGCTTCATGTGTTCTTAAGGATTTTTTTTTCTTTTAAATATGTGAAAGCCTCAGTAATATTGACTTTCCTTGACTGCATCATTTCCTTAAACTCTTGCATCAACCCTTGCTGAGGTAAATAGTCTCAACCTTATAATTAAACTGAGTCTTACAGAGGTTAAATACAGAGTCTTCAGGAAACCACAACTTCTTTCAAAAAATAAAATAAAACTTCTGAAAGTTTCCTGGTATATTCTACCATTTCCCAGTGATTTTGAATATGCTTAGTTAGGCACTTGTGAAGTATTAGTTGTGTACAGCAGGAGCATTTCTGTCATCAGTAACTTATTCATTCAATTACTCATATCCTACAGGTTCTAGGAACCTACAAATGAAAATAAAGTGATAAAAATCGTCATAAATCAATGAAAACATGCCTGGATTGCATTCTGGAGAACGGTGGCCTTTCTCCAATGCCAGCCATTCTGGGAAGCACTAGAGGGTTTATCCTTTGCACTCTGTGAATAAATCCCATTTGCTCCTATAGATTGTACACCATTTCCTTCCCTTTATGCTCTGGTTTTCTGTGGTCATTATGAATTACCAGGGGTAGACTGAGGTGAGCTGCAGGAATAAATATACCCGTATATGCAATGGTTTAATAATATATGATTATTTCTCCATAAAAGTTCAGAGATGTTCCAAGTAATGCAGAGGCAGGAAGACAGTGGCTCTGATTAATGCCCCTCTGAGGATCACTAGTCCAGTCAGCCAAAAGGAGAAGAGAATATGAATAAACGTACATGAGAGGTTCCCTGGGGGGGGGGGGCATCTGGAAATGGATATGGATGATATCTTCCCACATTTCATTAACTAGTACTTAGTCACATGGTAAACCAAATTGTTAGGCAGGCAAAGGAATATAGTTTGCTTTGTTCCCAGGAAGAGGAGGAAATGCATTTTTGATGGATACTTTTTATTTCCTACGACACTGTCAATATCCCACATGGAAGCAGTGATACCAAGATCTAATAGAGGCAGCCACTGACACTGCTTATTTCCACAAGACTACTTCCATTGCTGACAGTGACTCAGGCAGCACTATGATGCTCAGTGTCAATGACAAGGTGATCTTCATGCAGCTACCTGTGCTGTTGGCACAAACCTCTACCATGTTCTGCTGAGTTTTTAAGGATTAGAGGAAATAGATCTTTGAACTTGTATTGCTGTTTAACTGAAGAGCCCTTGCCTAGGTACAAATTTGAATTATAAAGATTGAGGAAGTGTTGGCAGAAAGAGAGATTTTAAGCATAAAAATATGTTTTGTGCTCTACTCCAAATCATCCTTTCCATCTAATGCTGAGATGAATTAACTTTGGCTCAGATGTAAACACTTGGAGGGGAACAAGAATTCCTGTCCCCTTGAAGGTCCTTCTAGCGGAACTAAGAATCACATTGAAATGAGGCAGATTAACAGGGGAAAATCAAATTTAATAGCATACATATGGGGAATTTCAGACATGGAAATTTCAAAGACAGTCAGGCAAAATGAGGTATATATGTCATCCTGAGCTAAGGAGAAGCAGATAGGGGTTTGGGACTTCAGAGGAAAGGAATGCACTTCACAGGGCAGTAAGAAGAGCAGCTGTTTGGTAATTAGATTTTTGTCCTGCCACATAGATGGGTCACCCAAATAAAATTTATCTCTGTTAATAACCCTTGTTCCAGGAAAGACCCCCAAATTAGATTCTTCTGTATGGATAATGCAGGGGCCAAAGTTTCTCTTCAGCCCTCAAGGTCTCAAGCACCTCTTACTCAAAAGAATCCAAAGTATAATTTTGTTTTATTTCTTCTGCCGTTTTGATTCCTTCACTTTCTCCTTTTATGTAAGTATGTATGTATGTATGTATGTATGTATTTTAATTGTGCTAACATTGCCCCCTCTCTTTGACTGATTTGTACAGTCTGTAGATTCAAGGTCCTACTGTTAAGACAAAGGTGAACCTGGCCACATATAGTAGTAAGAGTAGTAACCCAAGAACTCTGTGAGGAGAGCACTCTACTGAATGGTTTGTAAAAATTTGTTGCCCCACAGGGCTGAGTCAGAAGACTTGCTCTTGACCATATTGAACAGATCCCTGTTGGCCAGGTACATAACAACAAGGCTTCAGTAGATTCTGACAAACTCATATTGTTTACATTCTGAGCTTATGATATTAGATATAGTAGAAATGCCACAGTCAGTATCTGCATTTAATAATAGTAGTTCCCTTTATTTATAAAGAAGAAACATGCCATACTGGAAACATTAAGAGTCACAACCGGGTTCAAGTTACCTTTAATCCCACTCTTTGTGTGACTTTGAACCAACTAATTAACATTTCTAGGCTCAGTTTTCATCTGTATAGGTTTAAATAATACCTATGTCATGACTTAAGATTGAAATGTGCTAATATATATGAAGGCTTTAACAGAGTAGTCCATGATGATCACTTTTATAATTATTATCAATACTTTGAATAAATAGGTAGATATGTACTAAGAAAGAGCCTCTGTTTTTATCTTTTTTCACCCATATATCGCTGGATGCCATTGAATATTATAATCATATAACAAACTATATATAACAAACGAATTATTTATTTTAATTAATAGGACAATTACAGAACTATATAATTCTTTAAATTTATCTCGAATACTGATTATTATTCTACTCTAAAAATTATAAACTTCTTCATTTGTACTTTAGGTCTTTAAAATGGTATTTTTCCAGATTGTTGAAAATCTGCTTTCTTTGAATAGATGGTTTTTATTCCAGAACTGGTTTTTGTTTTATGTTAGAGTCAGTACACCTTTGATTTATGCTCAGGTTGTTTTCTGAGGCTTTAAAGAATCACAGCTGGGTGGAAAAATGATTCTTGGCAAACTGATTTTCCAACCAGGAAACCCAAAGTGATGGATTGCTAGAATAATGGTTGTAGTATATACTGAGAATACAAAGGAGATACATGCTTCCTTCAAGATGAATTTGGATTTGTAAGAAGTGAGCCTGTATTTTATTAACTTTCTGTGTATAAGAAAAGTCAGACTGTAACACCATTTCTGCATAAATTCATGGTTGTCCATGTCTAGCCTAGCCAATTTTGATATTGAACTATAAACAGTCTAAGGGGTATCACAGTAGTAAGTTCATTGTGTTCTTTAGTAGAGAAAGGAATTGTTCCCATAACAAATTTTATAATTATTTTTTGAGTAAAAGTACAAGGATTTCTCAAAAAAATAAGTTTGTCATTAAAATTTTAAGCTGGATTATTAGATGTATCTAATACAAGTATTTAAATATTTCAGTTATTGTTTTTTAACATTCCCTATGCATAATACAATTGGTTGTAATACTAATAACCACAAAAAATAGATAACACATAACTATTATGCCCAGATCTTTGAATAATTTAGTTTATTTAGTTTTAACATCCCTCTGAACTATATGATATTTAATCCCCTTTTATAAAAGAGGGACCTGAAAGGTACCATTGTGGGTTATAAAGTGGGTGATATGTTGGAGCTAGAATATAAATTCAGGAAGTCTGGCTCCAGATGTGGAGCTCTGAATCTTGACACTGCCCTACCTCCCTTTGCAGCTATACATAGGTGTATGTACATTTTGTATTATTTTATCTTTCTTTCATTAAGAGAGGTAAAACAGTTTCAAGTTAAAAGTGAGGCACATGAAAGGGAGGCATAGCAGTTTGAAGAGTTTTTGATGCATTCAAGATTGGCTCAATCTTCTTAAAGCATGGAAGAAGGAATCGTCTTTGGAAATATGGGTATATAACCAAAGTCATCTTCATCATCAACAATAATATCATGTATTCCATAAGTTGTTCAAAATCTTTTTTAGGTGGAATCTTTGTTTTAGGGGCGCATAATTAATAATAGCAATAATGCCAGTCTGGTTCTATGTAGTTGTCCCCTTGGTCTTGTATTCATGGGTATTGGACATGATCCTTGTCCAGATATGCCATTGATCTTGCTTTTGAGGTGATAATAAAGCATGGTCCAGAATTGACTGTGGTGCATCAGAGCAATTCATTAAGGAGATTAGGCCTTAGTCTTAAAAGTTTGGTAGTGCCCAACATCTAATCTTCTTAGGGCTTGGACTGAAGGTGGGGCCCAATTCAGTTGTATATACCAAGGTTTTCCATGGCAGACAGGTCTTCTTTTAGCTCAGAGAAGAGCTGAAGGCAAAATGTTGATCAAGAAGCCTTGGAATGTAAATTAATAGAGAGCAAATCCAGCAATGGATTCACCAAAATACAAGGTTGAAAACAATGAACCAGAAGTCTATGAGACCACAAAACATGCAGAATCCATATTAGATATCCATAGTAAAGTGGGACTACGTCAGGATTATTCTTGTTGAACAACCACACAACTTTTGTCCAGATTGTGTACCCCCATGAAGCCAACTGAAAGATCCTAAAGAGTCAAGCTTCCTTCAGACAGATAGGATTTGGATATGTAAAGGAGAAATGAAATGAAATTCTAGACATTAACATGGGTCAAAACTGGGAGGCAGAGTTTCTAGAACACTTGTACCATATTTTCAAAACACTGTATATACCAGACATTGGATTTTATGACTGACCACTGGTTATTATCACATTTTTTATAGCATGTATCAAGACACACATCAGAAATCTCATGAAAGAATTTGTAGACATGTCCTATAATAGCTAGGAAAGCTCTTGTTCCATGGCACAGATGATAGAAAACTCCTCAAAATACATGACCTGATGTACTTCATGATGAACAGAATACTTGCTCACTTGAAAATACCTTTAGTTGAGCAGAACATTGGCCACATAATTCTATTCTAGTGCATTAGTGATTCCTCAGGAAGCACTTTTTTTTTATTCCTTGTCCAGGAACTGTTGAAGCAAGCACTTACTGCCTCATGTCTACGTTCTTCCTCCTCCTTTTCCTTTAGGAACTTATCTTAGATCTTTCTCTGTCCCAGGATTCCTAATCCTGTGATCTAAACATATTGAAATCCATATATCCAAAATTTGGACAGATCTAATTGGAAAAACACTTACAATACATTTTTCCAAATATTTTATTTGCTACTACCAAGTCTTTTCTACATTTAGCTAGATAACTGCATCCTAGTTATAACCTCTTACTCAATTCCTAGAGATTATAAAAATACAATTTCTCTACCAATGGCTCTCTTGGAGCCATGTGTATGTTTACTTTCTGGGCCCATCTGTTTTTGTAATCCTGCTTAATAAGGTGCTTTTGGATCCTACTGTGATATAATGGTCAGCATCCTTCAAGAGATCTAAATTTAATGTCTTTGGTAACAGAAGAATGGTTACATGAAAGAAATGCTCAATTTACTTCTTATGAGCACAGAGGTTATGCATAGCTGCTCTAGGGAAACAAAACAAAAATTTCCTCTTATTATAAAGAAAGCTTCAAATTCGGATAGCTGATTATAAAATATACCCTATAAGTAGTAAACTTATTCACTATAGAGGGGGTGAAGCTCTCAGAAAAATCTCTTAAGCCAGGATATGTGGGAAGTAATATATCCTTAGAGCTATTACAGCCTATTTATTATCTCTGTTATCCAAATAGGTACAACATTGGTCAGATCTGACTTCCAGTTTGGGTACTTTGTTTTCTACCACTTGCCTAATTGCTCTAGCTAAAGTATAAGATCCTTGAGGATAGGACTCTTCCTTATGAAACAGACTTGCACAACATAGTATGTTGGAAACAAATTGAAATCTTAAGTCATATTAGCTCAGCTTTAATCCTTGTTTACTAGTTGTTTGACTTTGAGCAAATTAATCAACTTTTATTAGACCCAACTGCCAAACAGAGATGCTATTTGCTCCAGAAGTATACAAATTATTAAGAGGCTTATATGATAAAATGGTGTGAATATGGATCATTAATTTACTTTTAAAATTATTATTTTATTGTTATTTTCTGAGGTGGAAGGAGCTTATTAAAAACCTAATAAAACAACATATAAATGAATGAATGGTATCACATTATTCTTATGTTTAAATATTTGTGGCTTCCCTGGATTCCTAGACTTTAGTATAATAAACATGCTCACCTGCAAAATGAGCTTTCTGCTGCCTCCCAGTGATTCTGATACAGGTGGTAAGAGGCTAAGACCCTTTAGGAGCCTCAGGAGCTACATGCACTAAAAGACTGTTGTTCTTCGCCCAGTGCTTGAAACTGGAGAAGCTGGACCAGAGTAGAATGGGAAATGGAAAAGTAGCGGGCTGGTTCTTCTTTTGGGGAGATTCATGATTGGCACTTGTATCATGGCAGGTAATAATGAACAGAAGGATGAGGATTTAGGTGAGGCAGAATCTTTGGTAGCTTCAGTGTCTGTAAAGTGGCTGCTCTTTGTTTCCAGGGTGTGAGGGGAAGGTTTGGTTGCTTCATGCCCATGCCAGATAGGCTCCTTTGTGGCAGGAGGAGTCTTGGATGCATGAAAAATTCAAGCCCTGGGACAAATGCATTTAGCAGTCCATGGAGGATATATGGATTGGACAGCTTACTCAACTGCAGTACACACAGAATAAAGCACATTTTTACAGGTTTGATTTTTAATCTATTAAAAGAAATCTAGCCCATATATCCTCTTCCCTTTCTCTCCCCATAAACATATATCCTCATGGGGCGGGGGAGGGTGACTAAGATAGTCAAAGAAAAGAGTCCAGTTCATTGCAGTGCAGATCTGACCGTGTGTCTTACTTTAAGAAGTCAATGGCAGTGCTCCAAAGGAAGAGACTGAAACAGTCAAAATACAAATATATTCAATGATTTCAAATTCTTTTGTTTCCATGTCCCTTTTGCTGCCTCCAGTTATCTGTCTCTGATTCCTGAGGAAGGCTTTGTAGTGCTTTTACTTGCTATTGAATTTATACTGTATAGTTCCTGGCATATTTTGCTCCCACAGGTTTTTTCTAACACCAGAATAGTATCCTCTTTCAACCCTTTTGGCTCTGTTTCTGTGCATGATTTTCTCCTTGTTTCCCTCCCTAGCATATGGGTTTTAATAAAAGTAATTTCCAACATTGAGTTTAGAAATGAAAGGGACCTTCCCCAAATTTTAAGCAACCAAAAAGAAACAACAGAAGTATAAAAGTATGCACTTGTTTATATGTATATGTTTGTATGCAAGCGAAGGGTGAGGAAAATCTAGTGACAGGTTAGGTTTAGGAAGGATTTGGCAATATACTCAAGGCTAGTGTGAGAGGAAGATAAATTTAAATGTATAATAGATAACAATTTCCAAGTGATATATTAGAACCAATATGGGGTTCCTGGGTGGCTCAGTGTGTGGGTTTGAGCCCCACATCAGGCTCTGTGCTGACAGCTCAGAGCCTGGAGCCTGCTTCAGATTCTGTGTCTCCCTCTCTCTCTGCCCCTCCCTTGCTTGCACTCTATCTCTCTCTCTCCCTCTCTCTCTTTCTCTCTCTCGCTCTCTCTCTCTCTCTCAAAAATAAATAAACATTAATTTTTTTTAAATAAACAAAAAAGAACCAATGAAAACTTCTAGAGGAAATAAAGAAGAACTTTTTCATGGCTCTTACAACCCTTTCTACATTTCTACTATTTAAAATAAATGGAGGGTGACTCAGTATGTTAAGTGTCTGACTTCAGCTCAGGACATCTCACAGCTTGTGAGTTCGAGCCCCACATCAGACTCTGTGCTAAGATATTCTGTGTCTCCCTCTCTCTCTGCCCCCCCCCACTCACATGCTCTCTCTCTCTCAAAATAAATAAACATTTAAAAAAAAATAAAGCAAATGGAGATTAACTTTTAAAGCAGGGATTTATGAAGAAGTTTATATATATGAAAAGGTCATGCTGTGGAGTTAATGGTTGTTTGTCTCTTCTCCTCAAGACCAGAAAGAGGGGCTTGAACAGGACTGCCCTCAGAATGTCCTCACTTGATATATGTCCCCTGTGGTTAAGGGCCCTAGGGAATTTTGTCTGAATTAACCCTCAAGAAGGCTAAACAGACCCTGACACCATGAAACAGGGCTGATTGCGAATGGAGGAGTCACTGCATGCAGTCATTTCTGATGATAGATCAAACCTCATGCCAGAAATAAAACTGAGGATAGGCTTATCAGCCCAGGATCATTTAAAAAGGAATCCTATTCAAGAAACAGATTGCTAGGCTAAGGGATTCCCAGCAGCAGAACGCTAACAAATGAATGCCAGAGGGAGAAGTTTTGGGGAGATCGGGAGAGACAGCTGCAGATGTGGTGATTTTCATATCATGTAAGAACAGTGAGAAAGGACGCAGCCAGGATATGTCTAACAGACTTAAAAAAGTTCCCACAGAAGAATTGTGAGCTTTGAAAATTTCTTGGAGGTAACTGCCAAGTACCAGGTCTCTCTATCCCCCACTCTTGTCCTTTCAATCCTGGTAGTGTCAGAATGAGCAAAAAGTAACTACCAAGTGAGGGAGATGATGAGTGAGAGGAGAAAATGACAGGAAGTGAAGGATAGGTTGGATATATGAGTGAGGTACTCCATAGAATCAACATAGCTTCATTAGTGATTAGATATGGGTACTGAAAGGGGAAGAGGGCAGGGGCAACATACAGATGTCTATTTTGGGCCACTGAGTGGATGTTGGTTTTGACCAGGACACAGAGAAGAGCAGGGTTAGTGGGGGCAGATAATGTATTCTGTATGGCTCTTGTTGAAGATGGAGGAAGATGGAGGGAGGTATCCATTGGGATATATCATCTTCCCTACTGACGTCATTCTAAGAGTCAGTGATTGTTGAAAACCATGACAATGAATGAAATCATCTGGAGTGACAATAAACAGTGAACAAAGAAAAGGCTCTGCCCGAACCCCAGGGAAAGTCTTTGTTTAAGGTGTGGGCAAAAGAAGAGGTACCAAAAAATGAGACAAGAAAAACAAGAGGCAAACCAAACAAAAACACTGGTGGTGATATCAACTCTGAGAGAAATTTTATCGTAATGAGTAGAAGAACCTGAAGACTGCTTGGCTCCAAAGGAAAATGGAAACGTTATAAGTGACTCTCACGGTGGGTGTGGTGGGAATGGAGAGAGACTGGAATTATATTGACACCCATTGCCCTATGTATAAATGATGGTGCTGGGGGCCAGATCAGGGAGAAAATAATTATTTATGCTCTCGGCATCTTGTGTTTGCAGTGATAGTGAATATCCATACTTTATACAATTTCTGCACCTATAAAATGACAACATTTTTATATATCCACGAATTATGTAAATACAGATCTGGGCTTCTGGGTGAGTTAGAGGTGGGGGCAGTTTTCTTTATGAAATCTTATAACTTCTGTCAGTTATTTCATGCACTTGCTACTAAACTGTTCTTTTGCTTTTTATCTCTCTTCTCGTGTGCTCTTAAAAGCTACTTGCTTTAATCCATGACAGTGACCTTACAATGCACTTTATAATGCATGTGCATTTAGATAAGGTGTGATCTGTGATCTTTCTAGGCCTGCACATGAATCTCCAGGAACCATACTGTATTACTACAGTGGTCTGAGTCATTAAGATGGAATATTATTTAAGTTCATCATTGTTATAGACAGGCCTGAGCAACTTGATAGTGCCTATCTTTTGAAATTTTCCTCAAAATTAAAGATCTTATTTGGAAAACACTCTTGTACAAAGATAGCTAACAGACATCCTAATTACTTCTCTTTCAGTACACAAACCTATGCAGTTTTGTTGGGAAAGTATGAAAGTAAATAACTATAGGGAAGCAATCAAACTAGGTTTAATGAAAAATAGTTCTGTTAAAATACTCTTGATTTTTTCAGCATGAAGGAGAGTTCATAGAGAAAGAAAACAGACAAGATGCAAGTGGGAAAATGGCAATGTGTGTCCCAAATTCTGTCTATGGAAGCAAAAGTTTCTTCTAAATCCCTTTGTTCTTCAAATACTTCTTATCTCACAGGCACACATTTAGAAGGTTGCCAGAGAAGAGAAACCTGCCATGGCGTCAGAAAGGGTATGGCCGATGAAGTAGAAAGACAACCAGACAAATACAGTGTTAGAGAAGCCATAATAAGATGATTTCAACATGAATGGAAGGATAGGTGAATGGATGGATGGATGGAAGGATGGATGGAGTGGTCATCTTTATCAAGTGCTGCTAAGAAAAAAAAAAACATGAGAACAGATAGATGACCATTTGTTTTGGCAAAATATTGTCTTTGGTTGCTTTAAGAACTGTTATAGTGGAGTGGTGAGTATGAAAGTCCAATTAGAAATGGCCATAGGAAAACCCAAGGGCAGTAAGTACAGCAGGGGGCATATTCAAATTTATTGAGGAGTTTTTTTTTTTTTTTCAACGTTTATTTATTTTTGGGACAGAGAGAGACAGAGCATGAACGGGGGAGGGGCAGAGAGAGAGGGAGACACAGAATCAGAAGCAGGCTCCAGGCTCTGAGCCATCAGCCCAGAGCCCGACGCGGGGCTCGAACTCACGGACCGCGAGATCGTGACCTGGCTGAAGTCGGACGCTTAACCGACTGCGCCACCCAGGCGCCCCTGAGGAGTTTTTTGAGAATGGCTGAGAAATAGAGTGATTGGAGAAGGAGTTAGGGCCATACATACATATATATGTAACATAGGAGAGGAAAAAGGGAGATTTGGGAGCTTCAGAAGGAGCACAAATGTTCTTTCATTTTAATATGATGAAAAGTAAAGTCCATAGGTAAAGATACATGTAAGTTGGTAGAACTGGCGGTGGAAATATGAAATCATTCTCGCCTGACTCTTCTTAGTGGTGAATGCAGCAAGGTCATCAGCAGGGAGGAGACCAGGGAGCATATGGAGTTTCGAATAGAGAGGATGAGTGATAGAATCGTCATCTCTGAGAGTGTGAACATGCTAACCAATTATAAAGTATGTTAGGAACAAAGACAATAGACCTGTTTTTGCAGATATATGAATATAAAGAACAAGTCAAGCCAAACAAGATACAAAAGGGGAAGTAAGGATATAAAGACTGATATTCACTCTTAATTTTTTTAATGTAGGACTAAAGCTAAATGTTTATGAGAATTATGGTTACAGAAGCTAAAATGAACCATGACAATTTTGAGTTAACATTAAACGTAACAAAAATCAGGATATGGAGATACTCATAGAAAAAAAGGGTAAAGTAAAAAACAAACTGATTTTTCTCATCATTCAGAGTGAAGAATCATGCTGTATCAAATGAGAGAGAAAAATATTATCCCTTATAAGTATAAATGTAAACACTAGAAAAATTATAAAGAAACTAAAATTATAAAGGAAATAAGATTTTGGGTCCACTTAAGACGTGTATATTTTACCGCATGTTAAGTTTTACCAAAAAAGTACCGTAAGAAAATATTAAACTATAGTTAATTATATGCACACTGAGCATATTCTGTCTGTAGATTCTTAATTTACAATTCTTTGGGGAAAAAAAAAGTAAGGTGCAGGTATCCCCTGATAAACACCATGTCAGTGTTTACATGATCAAGTTTTTTGCAAAGCATCTAGTTTAAATTCCTTGAAGTTGTCGGCATGTGGATGACACGTTTTTCTTATTCCCTTAATAGATACAGGGTTTGTTCTATTGTTAAATGACTTTCGCATTTAATTTCAATTCCCTTGCCATATTTCAAACAACTGAATTGGTTTTACTATATTCTTTAAAGTCTTATTTGAGTATATCTTAGTGTATAGTTATAAAAATTTTAGCTGATAAATAAATTTGTATCTTATTTCTTCAGTTAACACTACGTGGTCAATACTTCTCTGAGTTTGTTTACAGATAACAAATTTCTGATATTCTTCATTTTGAAAATAATTACGTTTCCAATTTGTGACTTTCAGAAAAACATTACATTTCCCAACATAGAGCCTCCTTTTGTTGGCACTATTCTTTGATTAGTTTTCTTTTTAGAAATAGGAGCAACTAGATCAAATGACATGCCCAGCGGCATGCTTTGGATGCATTTAGTCCAATTATTTTCTGAAAGTTTTACCAATATCCCTCCACTGGCAGTCTTTTGGAATTCTAGTTTCACTAAATCATTATGAGCATTGGACCTTTGACCATATCATTTGAATCAATGAGGTACTCATTTCTTGTTTGTCTTTTTTTTAATGTGTATTTATTTATTTTGAGAAAGAGAGAGAGAGAAGCAAAGAGAGAGACAGATAATCCCAAGGAGGCTCCACACTCAGTGCAGAGCCCTATGCAGGGCTTGATTTCACCACTGTGAGATCATGACCTGAGTCAAAAGCAAGAGTCAGGTGCTTCATTGACTGAGCCATCCACGTGCTCCTCTTCTTTGCCTTAATTCCTTAGCCATCCTCACTATCTGTTATTGTAAGGAATGCATTTTTCAAAGTAAGAGGTGGTATCTGGTCGTAGTATCTGTAGTTCTTTTTCTAGGAATTTTGTTCTTAAGCAAGGATTAAATATCTAGTTCACTTTTGCTTTTTATTTTTTTGAAATTTGTCTTATGTGCTGTCTGTTTTGGTCTGCTCAGTTTACAATCAGATTTGTGGTAGTGCTTTTCTGCCTGCATTCTTGCTGTTATGTTCGGTATCCCATTTTTCTTAGGACTCTTACTAGAAATAAAAGAATAGAGTAAATTTACTGTTATATCACTGGAGAACACAGTTAATTTCAGGGAAAATGTAACACACTAACTGTTAGGGAATGACACACCTTTTATATTATGTGTGAAGATTCTTATTGTGTGTACATTATATGTATTGGAATTTGTTTTTTGTCAGCACAACCTGAGATTTGAAGACAAAACTTGGTTCAGATCTAGACTTCACCACTTCCTAGCATAGATAGATGTTTTTAAAATTCTTGAGCTTTCATGTTAGTTAAATATGAAAAACCATGCCCATCTAATACGGTTATTTTGAGAATCAAATGATATTGTGTACAAAAACTCAATTACACTTGCTGGGGCACAGTAAGTACTCAATAAATATTAATTATCTGGTTCTCTCCTCTTGATACGTGATGGACAAGGCCAATTCCCATAGGAAGTAAGGGGAGTGCACAAGTGGAGAGGTGCTAAGATTCACCTGAGTGGCATCCTTCTTGTCTCCCACAAGTCTTGGAGATTTGGCTATGGAGGAGACCCAACCCTTCTTCCAGAAACCAAACTTGCCTTCTGAACTCTGGGAGGTCAATTGAGTTTGACCTCAGTTTTGCAGCCCTTCTTTAAGGGGACAACAGAAATGTCAGTTAACCATTCCAATTCCCATGTGGCAAAAAAAAAAAAAAAATGTTAAAAGGGTAAGTGTTTGACATGATAGATAGGAGATAAGCAGGCAGGCAGCTAAGCAATTTGGTAAATGTTGGTAGCCTTTTGGGTCCAAAGTCAACAATTGGTACTTATAAAATGTGTCTATTGTTGTTTTATTTTTATTTGTATGTGCATTATTGCTCTTTTCTGATTCAGTTAATTTTCTATATTTTAATGGTAACATGTCTTAGTTATGGTGAATTTAACAAAAAGGGAAAGAATTGGTGCAGTTTTTCTTCAAAGCTTAATGGGAATTAGTCTACTTTGGGGGCTAGCATGTTGTGCCGTCAGGAATATGAATGATAGAGCCCCACGCTTTGGAGGCAGAATAAGTAATATTTACCTAGCTGACCCCAATAAAAAATAGCTCCTCCTTCCTTTTGATTCAAGCCATTTTGTAACTTGGGTAAGTTTGTTTGCTTATATGCTGTAGAAAGATGCTTCTCATTTGTATGGTCACAAAGGGAGGTGTCTCCACACTGGGCATGTTTGAATATCACCTTAACTTTCTTTTGTTAAATGGCAAATAACTGAGAAGGAATATGTGGTAAACTCTAATTGTAGTTTGGTCAGAAACTCCAGCCTTAACAATTCCTGCAGCTTCTCCTTTCAATTATGATCACCCGTCATTTCATCTTTGAAAGCCATTGTTTGATATTCAAGCCTGAACTTAAGAGAAAGCAAAAGTTGATGGCTGTAGTAAAAGTTGTTTCTGAGACAAGGGTCTAGGGTGAGGTTAGTTTTAGATAACATGTTTATTTATTATTCATCTGAACTTTGTTAGCAATAATTGTTTTTCTATTTAGAATCAATCCACATAGAATAACTGGATATTCATTTCACTCTCCCTGCCCTGAAACCCTGGCAACCACTAACCTTTTCACTATAACTTTTTCTTTTCCAGAATGCCTTACAGTTGAAATCATGCAGTGTGTAGACTTTTAAGATTGGCTTATTTTACTTAGTAATATACATTTAACTTTCTTCCATGTCTTTTTATTGATGGCTCATTTCTTTTTAGCTGTAATAATATTACATCATATGGATGCACCATGGTTTGTTTATTCATTCGCCTGTTGAAGAACACCTTGGTTGCTTGTCAGTTATGATTAAAGCTACTCTAATCATTCATGTAGGGTTTCTGTGTGGGCATAGTTTCCAACTCATTTTGGTAAGTACCAAGAAGTGTGATTGCTGGATGGATAACCCTGAAATTGCCTGGCTTCAAGACTGACTGTAAAGCCACAATAATCAATACAGTATGATATTGGAGAAAGAACAGACAAATAGACCAATGTAACAGACTTAAGAGCCCAGAGAGAGACACATGAAAATATAGTCAACTTACCTGTGACATAGGGCAAATACAATTCAATGGAGAAAGCATAGTCTTATTAGCAAATGTTGATGAGAGTTTTCATAATGAATGTGTATTGGATTTTGTCAAATACTTTTTCTGTACCTGCTGCTAGGATCGTACAATTTTTATTCTACACCAACTTGATTTGATTGATTACATCAACTAAACTCTGTATGTTTAATTAATCTTGCGCATCTGTAATAAATTATGGTATGTAATTATTTTAATACATTACTGGATTTGATTTTCCAATATTTTGTTGAAGATCTTTGGACCCCTATCCATGACAAATATGGGTTGTAGTTTTCCTTTCTTGTAATGTTTTTGGTTTTGGTCTTAAGATAATTATGGCTTCCAAATAAGTGTACAAATATTCCTTTTGCTTCTACTTTTTGGAGAAGGTTGTGGAAATTTGA
Source organism: Lynx canadensis (assembly GCF_007474595.2). Lineage (NCBI taxonomy): Eukaryota > Metazoa > Chordata > Mammalia > Carnivora > Felidae > Lynx > Lynx canadensis. Next base: position 46,031,486 of record NC_044313.2, on the reverse strand, counting down.
TATTTCTTTCTTCAATTAGTATTTCTTCATTAAATGTTTTGTAAAATTCACCAGTGAGTCTATATGGGCCTGGTACTTTCTGTTTCATAAAGTTATTAGTTAGTATTCAATTTATTTAATATATATAGACTTAATTAGATTATTTGTTTCTCCTTTTGTGAGCTTTAGTAGATTGTGTGTTTCAAGGAATTGGTTCACTTGATCTTTGTTTTCAAATTTATAAGCACAGAGTTGTTCATAATACTTTTTTATTGTATTTTTAATAGTCATAGGATTAGTAATGGCCCTTCTTTCATTTATGATATTGTCTATGTCTTCTCTCTTTCTTTCTTAACCTGACTAAAGGTTTGTCAACTTTATTGATCTCTTCAAAGAACCAACTTTTCGTTTAATTGATTTTCTCTATTGATTTCCTGTTGTCACTTTCATTTTCTGACCCTAATTATTATATTTTTTCCTCTGCTTACTTTGGATTTTAAATGTTCTTCTTTTTCTTGTTTTGTAAGATGGAAACTTAGATTATTGATCTTAGATTTTCTTCTTCTATAATATATACATTGAACACTATAAATTTCCTTCTAAGCACTGTTTTCTCTGAATCTCACAAATTCTGATAAGTTGCATTTTTTTTTCATTTAGTTGAAAACATTTTTGAATTTTTCTTAAGACTTATTCTTTGGCTCATTACTATTTGGAAGTGTGTTACTTAATCTCCAACTGTTTTGGGACTTTCTAGCTACCTTTTTGTTAATTTAATTCCATTGTGATCTGAAAGCTTTATCTGATTTCTGTTCTTTTAAGTTTATGGAGATATTTTTATGGCCCAGAATGTGGTCTATCTTGCTGAATGTTTCAAGTGAGTTTAAGAAGAATACGTTACCTGCTGCTGTTAGATGAAGTTTTCTGTAGATGTCAGTTAGATCAAGTTCATTGATTGTACCGTTCAGTTCAAGTATGTCCTTACTAATTTTCTACCTACTAGATCTATCAATTACTGATAGAGGAGTGTTGAAATCAACTATAATAATGAATTTATCTATTTCTCCCTGAAGTTGTATCCATTATTGCCTCAGATAGTTTGACAATCTGTTGTTAGGCACTTATACATTAAAGTCTGTTAGGTCTTCTAGAAGACTTGACCCCTTTATTAATATGCAGTGTTCTCTGTATTCCTGATAATTTTTCCTCTTCTGAATTCAGCTTTGTTTGAAAATTAATATAGTGAGTCCAACTTTCTTTTGATTAGTATTAGAAGGTATTAGTATTATCTTTCTCCATCCCTTTACTTTTAATATCTGTGTCTCTATACTTAAAGTGTATTTCTTATAGATATTATATAGTTGAGAACTTATGTTACACACTGACAGTCTTAATCTTATTTGGGGGGATTAACACACCCTTTAATTTGTTTTTAACTATTTTTAAGGTTTAAGAAATGTTTAAAATTTGTAATTCCTAGTAGGAAAACATTATATGAATGAATACCTTAATGGCAAACCACTGTAAAATGTCTGGTCACATGTGGGGCTGAGGGATAGGGATTATCTTCACTGTACCCAGCTTTCTTCATGAGAAGGTCAGGGGTATACTGGTTTGTATTATTTCAACATCAGTTAGGTGGTCTAAGTTGCTTTCCTTCAAAAAATGGCTTTGTCAGATGGGCACTGTGTTTGATGAGATTCATAACCTTTGGCTTGGTCTGATATTTTGACATTTTTGCTGAGTTCTGGGTCACATCCTGGAGGGCTACCATAACTTCTGGATTCCTTATGGTTGCAAGAACCTCTGGATCACTAAGAATTTTGAGCCTGAGCATTCCTGCCATTCCAGGCATGCCCCCTTTAATTCCAGGTATTCCTTCAAGAAAATTACCAGGCATTCCCCTAAGAAAGCCACTGGGAAAAGAGCCAATCTGAGCTACTGATTGTCATCTATCTTCCTTCCTTCCTTCCTTCCTTCCTTCCTTCCTTCCTCCCTCCCTCCCTCCCTCCCTTTTCTTTTCTTTCATACTTTATTTCTCTTTTGTTTTCTATTCTTTTCTGCTTTCTCTGTCTTTAAATTAGAAGTATTAGTGCTCATAAATAATTTCATCTTTTTTTATTCATTTATTTTTGAGAGAGAGAGCATGAGTGAGCGAGGGGCAGAGAGAGAGGGAGAGAGAGAGAACCCCATGAGGGGCAGAGAGAGTGGGAGAGAGAGTGCAGAGCCCGAAGTGGGGCTTAACCTTGCCCCAAGCCGGGCTCAAGTTCAAAAATTTCATCTTATCTCAGCATATCAAATATATATATATTATTTAATTTTTAAAGTGCTTGCCTTTGAGTTTGCAGTATGCATTTACAACTAATCCAAATCCTCTTTCAAATAACACCATACTGTTTGCTGTAGCTATAGGTGTTAGAGGTTACAATTTCCTCTGGTGTCCTTCATTTGTCTCCCCCATTGTACAAGCACCTTACCTGATGTGTGGGGGAAGGACAGTTTTCTACAGCCCTATGATTACATCCGTCTTTTAGTGAATCTTTGCCTCTGAACTGTGGACTTCACAAGTGAATCTCAGTTTCTCTCTCCTACTTTAGGGAGACAGGAAGGCAAGAGGAAGCTGGTGTTGAATATTTCCTTTCCTCCACAAAGGCTAAACCAGACTGAGTTGGGTATTTTTCTTCTTCCAGGTCAGTTAGGCTGTGGCAGAATAGTTTCTCTTGAAGGCAGGCTTTGGGCATATTTCAGAATGACTTCCTCTATGCCTTCTGGAAGCACCAAGGAATTTTTTTCTCCAGTCTTCTCTGTGAGAGTTTTGGAGATAAAACACAAAAAAGAAGGGTCTCTAAGATTGGACCTTTCTGGTGTTTTTAATTCTCAGGTTTATCCACACTTAGCCTCAAGCAATTTACCACATCTCCTTTAAGGTTTCCTACCATGACCATCCTCTTGATTTTAATTAATAATTTACAGATTACATTGTTATATCATAATGTCTCCCTCCTTTCTTATGATGGGATCTCATTATCATTTCTGTCCTAAGATTTTATCATATGCTATTTGCAACTTTAAAACATTAGAAAAGGAAGCCGACTCTGAAGGTATGCCAGGAAATAAGATTTGAAGAATCAAAATAACCCACTCAAAAGTCTCTGTAATAGGCTTCACAAATTTCTTGGTTTTTTTATTTGTAATTATTTTATATTAAACTGGAAGAGAACCAGATTCTATCCGTGATAGAAGGCAGTGCCTCTCAAAGTGTGCCAATGCCTGGCCCCACTTTGATTAGTACTAATTTGGTATGTGACATCACAACAGTGAGTGTTAAGGCAAATCTGAGAGCATACTTAGTGCTGTCTATCATTCAAGACAACAATATATTCAGAAAGAAATGTTTATCTTTTCCACTTTATAACTGCAGGAGTGTTATTTTCTGTACTAGAATAATGGTGACAATCAATTGGGAAAATGACAAAACAACTTTGACTTAAACATTGAAGGGTTACATTATGCCAATGCATTGTATTTTCTGAGAGAGAAGAGCAAACTGCAAAAAATTTATTTGAAAAACTCACCTACTGACAGTCAAATCGATCTGGTAATGGAAATTCTATATATGCACTAAACCTTACCTCAATAAAAAGCCAATGCCATTTAACTAAGTTAAAATTTAATTATTTTTTCTCAGTGTAAATTTAAGAAACAGTCAAGAGGATAAAGACTTTATCTCACAACCCTGATATACCTACAATATTAGTTTTCTGTTAATACTACGACAAATTACCATAAACTTAGCAGCTTAAAATAAAACATTTATCATTTAGTAGTTCTCCAGATTAGAAATCTGGGGGGACTTGGCTGGCTTGTCCACTCAGAGTATTATAAGGCTGGGGTCAAGGTGTCTGCTGGCCTAGGCCCTTACCTACAGGCTTTAGAAGATCTGCTTTCAAGTTCTTTCAGGTGGTTGATCAATGTCAGTACATTGTGGCTATAGGGCTGAGGTCCCTGTTTCCTTGCTGACTGTCACCTGGAGCATCTCCCACCCCCTGGGTTTCTTGCTGTGTTGCTTCTTGATCTTCAGACCGGCAATGGTGCTTCAAATCTCTCTTCAGATCTCTCTCATGCTTCAGTCACTCACTTCTGGCATCTCTTCTGCCTCTAGTTTGAGAAAGTTCTCCACTTTTAATTGAGTAGACTTTTAAGTAATTACATTGGGCCCACTTGGATAATCTCTTTACTTCAAGGTCCATGGATTCTACCTGAAAATTTCCTTATGACACGTAAGGTAACATTCAGAGGCTCCAGGGAATAAGGGATGGCTATCATTGGGGCATTCTGCTTGCCATCATGTTTAATGTCCCTCAATTCTGTTATATTTAATATATTAGCATATAATTCCTGAAAAAATAGAATGCTTTGTAATTGACATTTTTACTAAACAGCATGGGTGACATCTTTACATGTTTTGAAATAATCTGCTCAATCCTCTTTCTCAGTATTTGTTTCAAACACATTGGTATAATTTTGGTTCTAGGATTGAGGAATGCCAAATAATTTCACATCCATAATAAATAAAGCACAGAAATTCAGAATGACTTACTGTCTTAAACTTCTATCAGATTCAAGGTTAGTGGTACAAAGCCACTTTTCCTAATTCATATACTTTTTTGTCTTCTTGAGAGGGAGAAAGGGGGCATGACTTTAATCTGAATGTCATTCAGGGTATACCTCTTGACCAGAAAAAGCTTGAGAAATTTTGCTCTGGTCTAAACAAGATACAGGTTTAAAGACTGTGCTGTAGTCCATTATGAGGAAGGACAAATATTTTAACCAAATGTATATTTTTGAGGTAATTATATATTTATGTACAACTCAATAATGTTTTGAACATACAGCTACAGTAGGAGAACTACTAGGACCAAAATATGAATATTTTAATAATTAGGAATTTTTATTGTCAAATCACTACCCAGAAAAAATGTCCTACTTTAAATCCCCATCAACATTATACAACAATGTCTATTTTATTATGTCATCACCAGAATAAATGATGAATATATTTTAATTATACTGGCTGATGGTTTCTAAATTATTTTATGTCTTATTATGTAGCCATTTGTCAATAAGTTTCATCTGTTTTCCATGAATTATCTGGAATGAATTTGTCTTAAAATTTTTAACATTTTCTTTCCCTGTTGTTTTCTTTCTTCTATTTTTTATTCAAAAATTACTATAGGACTGGTTAAAAAATTACATATAGTAAAAATTAAAAGAGTATCAAATGAAGAGTTACTTGCTTCTCATTCTGGACCCCAAAATAGAAGCAATTGCTGTGAACAGGATCTATTACAGCAACCTACAAGTATTTTTGATTTAGTGAAAAACTATGTGGTATTAATTTATCATGAGGAATAATGCCACAGATACTGAAAATTCTCAAAATTGATAGCACTGAAAATTTTTCTATGCACAGAAGTCTAAAATGAATGTCTTTTCTTTCTTCTAAAAAATATCTGATGTGTAGTGAAGTATACGGTTTTTATTTATGAATTGTTGGCATTTTCAAAGTCCCTTCAGAACTTTGTTCTTAGATATGCTATAAGATTTTTACACTGTCATATTTTTGTAATGTACATTTGAAATACGTATGCAATGCTGATAAGCCTACATTTCCCAGCTGGAGAGTTTGACATTGAAAATATGTACTAATGTTCTAAAATATGTTTCTGACTCAAAAGGTACTGCTTAGCTTTGCTGGGTGCTGCAGGATATGTTTTGTGGCCAGGAAGCATGAAGCATTACTAATATCTCCTAGAATATAAAATGAGTTTGTTTTCCAAAGTCAATGTGCTTGTAGGTCCTTCAGAATTTCTCTATGGCTGTTTAGACCACAGAGTTTTAGTCCAATAACTTGAAAAGTAAGATTTAACATCTAGTCTGTTGACAGTGTGGTTGCTCAGTAGATTAAAACCCAAACTTGTTGGGTGCCTGGGTGGCTCAGTCAGTTAAGCATCCGACTTCAGCTCATGAGGTCATGATCTCGTGGTTCATGAGTTTGAGCCCCATGTCAGGCTCTGTGCTGACAGCTCAGAGCCTGGAGCCTGCTTTGGATTCTGTGTCTCCCTCTCTCTCTGCCCCTCCCACCACTTGTGTTCTGTCTCTTTCTCTGTCTCAAAAATAAATAAACATTTCAAAAAAAAAAACAAGCAAACTTGTCACATCCAATTAGAGGTGAATATTCTTGAATAGTACTTCCCAATTAGTCTTTTTTAAATTTTTTTTTTCAACGTTTATTTATTTTTGGGACAGAGAGAGACAGAGCATGAACGGGGGAGGGGCAGAGAGAGAGGGAGACACAGAATCGGAAGCAGGCTCCAGGCTCTGAGCCATCAGCCCAGAGCCCGACGCGGGGCTCGAACTCACGGACCGCGAGATCGTGACCTGGCTGAAGTCGGACGCTTAACCGACTGCGCCACCCAGGCGCCCCCCCAATTAGTCTTTGAGAAGCTACAATTCAGGGTATACTTTGTGAAATATTCAGAAACATTAGTATGGTTAATCATTGTGTGGAATGGTAATACATGTATTATAAAAAATATTTCTATTTTATGTGCATGTATTTCTTCCTGTAATGCATGTAGTATTTTTAAGAGCTCATAGCTATAAGTTGAGTAGTTGATTTATTTAGTTATATTTGAATATTCAGTCAGTCATTAAGAAAACACAGAAGGGGCACCATTAGTTTATTTTAACAGCACACCATCTTGCAAAACAGTTATGCTTCATAGGAGCCCAGTTTGAAAACCTTTATTCTAATGCAGACATATAGAGCAGCACTTTCCAATGAGTTTGGCATGTTTATGCTCTTTTCATTTTAATTGTGTTTATTTCACAAATTTTGGGCAGAGAAGTACAAATGCTACAGTTTCATGCCAGTCGCCAAAATTAATTTTTTACAAATTGGAAAATGTAAATAAATTGATTTTTTAAAAGTCAAATTGAACTTAATAAGCATTTGTTAGCTCCAATTTTGTGGCTTAGAAGAAATCATTAACAAAATCATCAGTACTTATTGAGCATTAACTCTGTGCAGTTGATGCTCTATTATATTTTTAACAGGTGAGGAAACTGAAATTAAGGAAAATGAAATAACTACATGAAGTCTGGAAATTTGTAAGTGACAGAAGCCAAGATTTGAGTCTCATTTATGTTTGGAGCTCTATTTTAATCATTATTCTATCTGCTATGGAACCACCCGTTTTCTCCCCTTCCTTTTTATTCCATTTCCTATAAACAGTGATTCTCAGAATCTGCTCCGAACCTCCTAGAAGACTTGTGTATAAAATGCAGATTGTTAGATCTCACTGCCAGATCTTTAGATTCCATAAATGTAGGTGGGCCCTGATAATTTATATCTCTAAAAAGTAACAGGTGATCTTAATACAACTTATCCGGGGACCACACTTTGAAAACCACTGTGTTTTAGTGTTTCTAATGCTTATGGATAAACAGGTGGTGCCCATTTTTAGGGGTCTATTATTATTCTATACACCTGTTTTGGTTAAGCTAGATTTGGAAATCTGTGAGTCCAGATGCCATTGATTTGAAGATGATGTTAAATATTCTAGTACCTTCTTAAAGCTCTCGTTAATTACCTATCACATAAAAGTCCTAATTGATTAATTTATTATTCATTACTCTAGCTGTGCAGATCTGTTCAGTCTAGACATAGTTTGTGAATTTACAAATGTATCCTAGAGAATTCACTGATATATTATCTGGTAATAAGAAAATAAATAAAGGGAAATGGCTGTATAGCCAAAAATATATCTAGAGTCTTCCACTACAGACACAAGAAAAAGACTCTATTCAATTATACATACTCAGTAATTGCTATATCTTTATCTCTATTTCCTCATTGTTGATTGTATGTTCTTTATTACTTCACCTATAGAGTATTCATGGTATACGACATCTTCAGTATTGCCCTTTTTAGTTTATACTTTTCAGGTATTCTTATTTCTACAAATAAACACTTTCTTGTAGTGTTGTCTTAACATACCCAAACAAGACATTTAAGAATAACCATGTGGCTTACCTCAAATCTTTTCTCAACAGATTTTTTAATTACTTTAGTAGGAAAGACAATGCAATGCTCAGTAGATGCCACTAGACATTGTGTTTCTGTGCCAGGCAGGATCCTTCACTTCTGAGACTGATTAATAAATTTTGGGCTCATCTTATTATCCCAACTGAAGAAAGAAATAGCAAAAATCTGGAGAGGGGGTGGATCTGATAATATCTAGCCACATAATCTCTGAAGAGGGACATGTGAAAGGGAAAGGGATTCAGGTAAGATGTACCATTCAGTAGACAGACAGACAAACAAAAAATAATTCCTTGATGCTGATTACCTGAGTTTCCTTGCAACTAACCATCAACGTCAGACAAAAAGGCTAGTGAGAATGCCAAGAAGGTGCATTAGATAGTATTTTTAAATAGTAGTATACTTAGCCTCAAAGTTGCTTTTAAACAGGTCACACCTATGCTATATGCGCATACACATTACACATACACACAGAGATACACACAGACATAAGTGCCCATGTGCAAGCACGTAGTAAAAACCTCCAAGGAAATGTCCTTCAACACGTTTTTAAAAATCCATTATAATCTCCATTATAGAAAACACCATCACCATAGCAACTTGAAAGCCATTGGTATTCAAAATATAAAACAACCTACTTCTATCCAGGATATTAATTATTTTATTTTCCTATCACATGGATTTAATAAGATGCACTCATTTGTTTGTTTCATGCTGAAGAAGGTAAGACTTATGATATAAACTTGAGGACCAGGTACCAATATTTCATTCAGAAAGAAGTGGTTTTTAATATTGTTCATTTCTGTGCAGTTTTTCCTACATTTCCCAATCTATATTAAACCCATTTACTCACCATATAGGCAAGCTGAGTGCTGCTTGTGGCCAAAAGTAATGATATGAGCACTTTTTCCTGCCCTCTTAACCCCAGCCTTTCATGCAAGGAAACTTAACCTGAAATCAAATCACAAGACTGAACAACCTTATCCTTCACCTCTTTGTCCCAGCTCCAAACACCACTTCTACATGAAGCTCTTTCTGACAAATGATTCTCCTCTTCTACACTGTGCTCTCCACCTTCTCTTGCAGCATTTTGTATTGTCATACAGTATTCATTAAAACTCTGTAACAGTACATATAATGTCTGACTTCAGTAGAGTATACATTTCTTGAACTTCTCCTTCTATTTCCTATGGTCTGATATCTCTCCCTATTTCCATCAATACCTTCCAGGCATAGGAAGGAAGAATGCTGATTTTCTTGAGGACTCTCACAGGCCTAAACCCTCTATTAGAGACATGTCTGGGTATCTTTCTTAATCTCTGCAGAGTCAGATGAGGAACAAATTATTTTTACTTTGTATATGAAATATTGAAACCTTGAGAGAGGCTAAGTGAAATCGTTTAATGGTAAAATTGAACACAAAGCATATTTCTATGAATATATATTAAAGGATTGGGGATCCCCTGTTTTACTGAGTGCCTTGGTTGAAGGGAGTCCTCTGCCAAAAGAGGAAAGGGCAGAGGCTCTGCTTGTGAAAGCTTGGAGGAAGACATTCTGCATGCACACATGTACACACATGCACACGCATGCATGCAGATGCAAACAATGTTTGTATGGAAGGATGAAACACAAAGGAGGGAGGAGTCTGACATCAGTAAATGCATAAGAAGAGAAGAGGCTAAGGACCTGTGGAGAGGCTTGCAAGGCTGGAACATTAATGTCTGCTGGGGGTTAGTATAATCATGCCCTGTGTAGTAAACTTCTTTTGATTGGCCTCTCTATGAAATCTCCCTGTGAAGTCTTAAAAGAGAGCCACAAATTGCTAAGAGAAGTGAGATTTCTTATGAAAAGCAACGTCAAAGTGAACTCCCTGTACAGCTTGGCATGAGGCCAAGACAAGACATGAGGCAGAGTTTCATGAGTATGGAGGTGTTGCAAGGCCGCTTGGGGTGGAAATCATGGTTTCTTCCTCTGCATCATGCAAGCGTTTCCTCAAGTATCCCATTGTATTCAGGGCGTTCGTTGATGCAGGGAGCTAAGATGCATCTGTCTACACTGGACACGTGTCTAATGTGCTGTGAGGTTTCTTAATTCAGATTATTTGCTGCTTCTCATAATGTAGTCAACTAGAACAAAATATTGTCGGTGGAGAGAATATTTCTCAGAACTCTGGTGGGAACCCGTGTCCTGGCCATGAAGTCCACCTGTGATCTGTGTCTCCTGCCTGTTGGGGCTGCTGGGGCTTCTGTGGGTCTATGGCTCTTGCAGTGTTTTAGATAGATTTCATCCAGATTGCTCCATTTTCTCTAACGGGCCACAACATTATTGTGATTAGTTTGACTATAATTGAGTTTTATTACCAGAGTGACATTTGTCTTTGACTTTGGCAGGAAGCTTGCCTGTTTGTCATCATCATCATCTCTAGCCAGCCAGCCAGAACTGTGGTGCCAGACGTTGCACAGCTGACAGTCAGCCTAACCAGACTGAACGTGTGTGTGCGCACAGGGACTGTGGCAGGAAAGTGAGGGGAAAAGTAGGAGGGAGGAGAACGAGGTCTTTATGTACAAAGTGAATCCAGTGGTCATCAAGAAATAGTCAAGAGGTGACAAGCCTAAGTTGAGCCAAGTGGTAACACTGCTTGGTGATTGCCAGATAGTTTCTATTTAGTGGTTTAGGAAGGAATATGCCTACATCACCTTGAACCTGTTTCGCACTCTATCCTGAGGTAAACCAATGAAACGTTTAAAAACAAAATACGGTGACGCCTCATTCATATGTCACTGTTTGCATTCTTCAGCCTGAGTTATGTGTTATCAACAAACCTGGTAGGAAAAGAAGCAAAAGGAATGAATATGCCACCCACAGCAGAAAAAAAACAGACTACAAATAAATAAATACATGAGTAATTCCAATACCAAACTTTAGGGGAGCCATATTGATATTGTAAAATATTAATTACTCATGAAACTCACATTTTCGGAGAGTTTTAGTGTAATATGACTAGGACATAATATTGACTATAAAAAAGCACGATACTGGACTGATGGCTCAGAGCCTGGAGCCTGTTTCCGATTCTGTGTCTCCCTCTCTCTCTGCCCCTCCCCTGTTCATGCTCTGTCTCTCTCTGTCCCAAAAATAAATAAACGTTGAAAAAAAAAATTAAAAAAAAAAAAACAAAACAAAGGGGCGCCTGGGTGGCGCAGTCGGTTAAGCGTCCAACTTCAGCCAGGTCACGATCTCGCGGTCCGGGAGTTCGAGCCCCGCATCAGGCTCTGGGCTGATGGCTCAGAGCCTGGAGCCTGTTTCCGATTCTGTGTCTCCCTCTCTCTCTGCCCCTCCCCTGTTCATGCTCTGTCTCTCTCTGTCCCAAAAATAAATAAACGTTGAAAAAAAAATTAAAAAAAAAAAAAAAGCATGATATTCAATTGTACCATGCCAGTTTTCCACTCCATAGTAAATTGTAACAATTTTTACATACATGTTTGAACTCTGTCTGGAACAGTGCACAATGTTAACAGTGTCTTTCTCTGGCAAGAGATTTTTATTTTCTTCTTTAACTTTATTTTATTCTAATTTCCAAATATATGCCATATTTTCTAAATTTTTTCCATAATAAAGTACAATCATTTATAATCAGAAAAAAAAATTGTATAAAAAAACCTAGTACAAATCAAAGAATAAGTGAAGTTTTGGCATTAACATTAAAAGGGCACATTTTTTCCCCTTTAATGTACAATGTTGGGCCAAATTATCATTGGTCTTCTTTCCATTTCAATTTTATTATGACTTCAGTATTTAGGAATCTCACAAATATAAGTTAGAAGAAATGGGGCTTTATATCCTAGGGAAAAGAAAATATAGGGTAAGGCATTTTAAAAATGTCTACTCCAGAATTTTTTTTTGGTGGGGGGAGGGGCAGAGAAGGAGAGGGAGACAGAGGATCTGAAGCCATCTCTGCACCGACAGCAGTGAGCCGGATGTGGGGCTCGAATTCACAAACCGTGAAATCGTGACCTGAGCTGAAGTTGGCCGTGCAACCAACTGAGCCACCCAGGTACCACTGCTCCAGAAATTTTGAAATCCTGTGTCATTGCTTGAATTGTAAGGGGCAGAGGCACTTCAGATCCCAGCTGCCTGTTGAAAGGGATAGGGTGATGCGGTAGGTGGAGCCTAGAATACCAAGGGGCAGTGAGACCTGGAAAGCAGGAGAGATAAGTATGTGGCTTGACAAACAACTAAGACTCTGAAACACATGTTCTGCAACAAGATTTCTCCCGGTCTTTGTGTTCCTAGGGACCATGGACACTACCCCAAGTACCAGGGATTGGTATCTGTGCATGTAAACTGGGGCTCCCTGAAAGCCTTTAAAAAGAAAAATCCCTAAGGAAAAATGTGAAATTCCTTCACCTACCATACTTTCATATGCTCAAGGGCCTAAATTGGTCTTCCTATGACCACTTTCCCTTCCTTGGATGAACCCCCAAAATTTGTATGGTGAAGTCCTAACCCCCAGCACCTCAGAATGTGCCTGTATTTGGAGAGAAGGCCATTAAAGATAAAATTAAGATGAGGTAATTGAGGTGGACCCTACTCCAGTATGACTGGTGTTCTTAGAGAAGAAGAGATCGAGACACAGACACATCCGGAGGGAAAACCGTAGAAGAGGCAGGGAGAAGACACCATTGCCACGCCCACGACAGAGGCTTCAGAAGAGACCAATCCTTCTAGTGCCTTGATCTTGGACTTCTGACCTCCAGGACTGTGAAAACATAAATTTCTGTTGTTTAAGCCCCCCAGTGTGTGGTGGAAAATGAACACAACCACCACGTCATCCTACTCACCACTGCCTTCTGAGGAGATGAAACCCTAGCCCAGGCCCTCCTTTCCTCAAGGACCGTCGACTTGTCTGTTATCTATGGGTGAATAATAACCCCACATGCGCTTATTACAGTCAGCATAATCAAGGACATTCCATATATATTATTATCTAATATTCAAAACATCTCTCAGTGACATGGAGATGTAGTTAATTTAATTTTAGAGCAGCTGAGCTTAATTAAATTGACCAGTGTCCCAGAGACCTAGTGCCCCAGTGTTGAGATGACATCTCCATTTTGGTTTTTATTATTCTATACATAAGTTAGGAGAGTTGGGGCCTTAAACGGTTTGGAAGTTAAAGCGTTGCCTCTTCAAGGTTTTTCCGTTGCTCTAGTTGACGACTTACTGGCTGGTATAAAGTCAGACCTGCTCGATGGTGGTGAGAAACGGATCACTGGGCCCTTCTCATTGGTTTCCCAACAAAACTCAGTGTGGGGGCCTTGGAGACAAACAGTGCTAGAGGAAATCTCAGCCCTGACAAATGACCTGCCCTATTATCGGCATGATTTTTTCCCAAACCTCAGTTTCCTCCCTTTAAAATGAGGTTAATAACTACTTTATGGAGATGTGATCAATAAATGGCTGGCTGCATATAAACAGCAGAATGGCTGAGGCAGAATAAATGGTACTTGCCGGGTATTAGTATCATCTGAGATTACACATGGTTATTCTCCCAGAAGACAGAGATCCCACTAAAAAGCCATTAACACTTTCTCACTGACTATAAAATAAAATTGATCCGATTAACTTAAAGGAGTTTTGACTGGGATGAGGTAATAAAAATCTCATTTCATTGTCATGGAAAACCTAAGATGAAGCTGTCCTTCCTAACCTCCTTTCAGAGATGATGGAAATGAAGCTTGGTTAATCGCCAAGGTCACAGAGCTACTGAACAGTACTGTAAGGTTGCAAGCTCAGGCATGTCTGACACCAGCATCCAAATTTTTCATAGCTACTGCAGCCAAAGACTGACTCAAGTCTCTAAGTTCCCAGTGTGTCTGTATGTCTAGCCTGTTTACTCATAGCCTGAACCATGGGTCAGTGAAAGAGAACCCAAGTATTAACCACTGTTTGCCATGTTCCATTTTTCCGACCACGAGCCATGTGTCTCTCTAAGGTGTGAGAGGGGAGATAGAGTTTTCCAGTTCCTTTCTGCATCTGGGTCAGCAGATGGCCAAAAAGTGGCCATGACTGAGAAACACCTAAACACATTTAACATTTGTTCAGAGGCTACTCTGTAAGGAGGTAGAACTATATGTCATCTCTGGCATTTCCTTTTACTAAAATATAATTTTGCATTGAAAAAGCCAGTAAGTACCTGAAAAGTTAGCTATGTTATTTGTCATAAAGGCAGTAATATTTCTATACAGTGATGGTTCTTCCTCTTCTTCTTTGCAAGTATTATTCTTGAGACAAGACATTTAATCCCTCTGAAAATCACAACATTGCTCTTGGGGTGGGGGGTATGTGTGGGATAGTATTAATTTCTTAGTATTGGGGGAAAAGATATAGGGAGAGTGTTACAGTGGATTTGAAAAATATTATTTACTCAAGACAGATACCGTGTTCATCCATTAATTCCACCCCCTTTCCTACTGTGGTTTTAAATCTAACATGAGATATTATGCATGTGTTACATTTCTGCCCCATGATGTCTGTGCCAGGACTTTCTTTAATCTTTGGGATTCACACTTTTATTTGACTAAGAACAGTGATTCACCCAGATTATAACTAGTCATAATGATAACATTAACTGGATTCCAGACATGTTATTGTCTCTCTTTGTACTACTTGAGCAGGTAGAGAAAGACTTGAAAAGTTGATATTTGTAAGATCCTTACTTTTTAAATTTGGGAATGGAGTATAAGCATTCTGGTGTTCACACTGGACTGTCCAGAGGGTCCTCAGCTCCAGGCTCCTTCTAGAACTTCATGAAAGGTCTGTGCTTCCATGTTATTGCCCTTGGCAAGCCTTCCCAAATCTGCCTGACTCATCTGTCTTTCCTCCAGTGTGGACTCTGAGCCAGATTTGTTCTCCTCCTGGTTCCCAGGAATTTCAGAATTTTACTTTCTTCTCTCCATTCATCCTTCCCACGCACATTATATTAACCATCATATTAGGTGTCAGAGATGGATACAGAGCTCAACAAAATAGACACAGTCCCAGCCTTTTTGGAGTTCATAGTGAAGCAGGCCAGCCTAGCATGGTTTACAAAGCAGGAAGGAAAGTGGAAGAGGCAGCCGTTTTCAAGGTCAAACATTATATTTCCATTGTGTGTATGTGTGTGTGTATGTATGTATACATACATATATATACACACACACGTGTATACACACACACATTGTATACAATTTACATATATATACACACAATGTATATACATTGTATATATATAAATGCATAAATTGTATACATTTCCACTGTGTGTATATGATATATATATATATATATATATATCATATATACACACACACACACACACACACACACACACACCAAGCATGTGTTATATATATATAACGGAGTATTACTCAGCAATCAAAAAGGATGAAATCTTGCCATTTGCAACTACCTGGATGGAACTAGAGAGTATTATGCTAAGCCAAATTTGTCAGAGAAAGACAAATGTCATATGACTTCACTCATGAAGACTTAAAGATACAAAACAGATGAACATAAGGGAAGGGAAGCAAAAATAATATAAAAACATGGAGGGGAACAAAACATTAGGGACTATTAAATATGGAGAACAAACAGAGGGTTACTGGAAGGGTTGTGGGAGGGGAGATGGGCTAAATGGGTAAGGGGCATAAAGGAATCTACTCCTGAAATCATTGTTGCACTATATGCTAACTTGGATGTAAACTAAAAAAATTAGCTAAATTAAAAAAATAATTTAAAAAAAAGAATCCATAGGTCTGAGACATAAAAAAAATTTCCAAAATAGGCAATGGCCTTTGAAAATAATTCTGGAAATTACTTTTAAGCATATAATCTCTGCCCAGTGTTTTGGGATGCATCTTTGGCAGGTGCACAGGATAGAAGTCTCAGCTCCAGCCAAAACAACTCATACAATGGCCCTGTCCTGGACTCCTGTGTTCATTTCCTCTGTAATTATATGTGATCCTGTTTTCAGGGCAGGTACAATAGAGAAGGGACTTAGAAAGCTTCCTGCAGCCACACCAAAGCATTCAAACTCCTGCTTGGCCTCTCCTGATTACTCTTTTTTTTTTTTTTAATGTGTATTTATTTTAGAGAGAGAGAGAGAGAGAGAGAGAGAGCATGAGTAGGGGATGGGGGAGGGGGTTGCAGAGACAGAGGGAGACACAGAATCCAAAGCAGGCTCCAGGCTCTGAGCTGTCAGCACAGAGTCTGACATGGCACTCAAACTCATGAACAGCAAGATCATGACCTGAACCAAAGTCGGATGCTTAACAACTGAGCCACCCAGGGGCCCCCTCTCCTGACTATTAAGGAGACTCCCTTAGAAAGAACTGAACAATCATGGGCTTTGAGACAGAAATACCTGACATTTACTTCTGACTTCACCACTTTCATTAACAACTTCATGCTTTAATTTCTTCATATTAAATCTATATGTGGATAAGTAATAGAACTTTACAGCGTTACTTTAAAATTTAAATGAGATAATACATGTAAAAACCCTCCAGCACTTAATATGTATGAATATTATTTTCTTTACTTAGTCTGACTTTGGAAAAAGTTGACGTTATACATTATATTCCAAACAACAACAAGAAAATCACCTGTCTTCATAAATTTCATATTTTCATGCATTGCTATGCATCTCATGTTTGAAACCACAAGATTTATATTTGAAAGAGAAACTCTTTTGCTCTGTCTCACCCTCATTAATACCACATTTTCCCCTCCCTTACTTTTTCTAAAAATCGTTAACTGTTCTTAGTTTTCCCTGGTGGCAAAATCTGGTGATTCCCATCTTTAATCATGAGCAATTAAGTCACAGTGAAAGATCCCTGTACCTTTGGAATGCATAGTAACCTCATATTCTGCCTTATGCATGTGAGAGCATAAGTTTCAGAATAAAATATTTCCCAATTAAGGATGTGTTGAATCATTTTTTTTTTTAAATTCGGTGTTTTTAACAGCTTTTTATTCCAAAGAATTATAAACTGAATTTGCTATTATCTCAACTGTTAAATACACACCAACATATGCATGTATATATGCAAATATATAGTGTTAATATAAGTTTAATATTAAAATAATCATAACATACCAGGTGGACATTTAAAAACATTTTTATAAGCAATAAATGTTAATAGAATGCTTAATAAACTTATAGAATATTAGATGCAACTTAGTGCTTGGGAGACACAAACCCCTCATTAAATTCACAAAAGGCCTCTCTGTATAATATGTACATTTTCTAATGAATTTTTTGAGCCTGAATACATTATCAAGAATCCCTAGATCAGTGAGCTTCAAAGGACCTTAAAGATCTTTCTGACTCTGGCTAGACCAGAAGTGATGCTCTATGTGGCAGTGTCTTCAACACACTGTGGATGGTGTGCCTGTTGCCTCACTGTCTTGGCCTCCTCTAATCCTCCAGCAACCTCATTTAACAAGTGATAATATACCCACTTAAGGATCAGGAGTACGTGGCTCTTTAGGCTAACTTCCCCTCTCATTGATAGTGAGTGGTTGAAGGGAGGCTTGTATATGTGAACCTACCCCATGCACATTTGTATTTACCACACTTTCAGTGTAAAAAAAAATGACTTATCCCAAATCATTAATAACCATTTGCACAAAGAACAATGTCTTTATTGTCCAGAATTCAATTAAATACATAAACAACTGTCCTAGGCCAAGTTGGTGTATGTGAGCGTCTACCTGATAAATGCCTTTCATAGGAATGCAGAAAGACGGATGTTTAAAAATATTTTTTTGTGTGTGAAATATGGCATTGCATTCTTGGAAGTGAGCATTTAGTCTGAGGCAATCCCTCTTAATGCAGGGCCCAGCTTTTACTTGGGCACTTTAGAGACTGAGAATTTCAACCTCCATCCTTGTTTTCCATCTGTCTGGTCTTTGCAAAGCAGAACAGATGAAAATGGAAGAGTTCTGAGCCATTCAATTAGATTTCATGCACCACCGACCCAGTCATTTCTCCTCAGTCTTATCTGAGTTGGTGGCAGATGTGCAGCATGTCAAAAAGCATTTCCAAATTAAAGAGGGAAACGTACTAAATGTTGGTTAATGGGGTCACAATATGTATAAATGGTGCAATGTGTCATCACTGGAACACAGCTATGATGCAAACGGGACAGTTTCCTTATGATATATGTGCACCCAGAAGATAAGAAAGAGAAAGTATCACTTGTCAAACACGCATTGGAAATTATGGACTTCCTGATACATGATAAACACCATTGCAAGGCTAATTGGATTGGACACTACATTCTGCCATTCACAGGGCCTCCAATGCCATCTTGGTAATGGAGCTGGATCTGTGATGCTCTGTGTAGGTAGGGCATTGGCATCACTAAGGCTGATGGTACCTATATTCAGGGACCTTCATCATCACCAATTAACTCAGCCTCACCATCAGTGGTTGACTATAATCATGCTGTGAATCAGCTAATTGAAAAGAAGATTCTTGCAAGTTATAGATGATCAATCAATATTTGTCAGTTGCTTAGACATTTTTATGGGCTTTGGTTGTTTTCCTTTTGGGGTTATTCAGTCTATGAGGCATGAAAGAGAAAAAACAGTAAAATGCACCTGTGGGTGATATACCAACTGGATGAATCATGGGAGTGACGGAAATCTGTGTATGCTCTGGGGAAGGGGAGAGCCCAGGAAGTCTTCAATACTAAGCAAGAGTGTTCTGTAGCTGATCAATGGTCTGAACTTCTACAATTACCCAGACTCCATCACTGCCAGAGAGAGTGTGCAGAAGGCAAGAATAAGGAAACATCCTTATGGACATGTGTCATTTAGAAAACTCTTTCTTTGGGCTATAAATGTCAATTGAGTAAAAAGCATTAACTTAAAAATTATAAGTTAAAAGATTCATAAGGTATATTAAAAATAATGTAGTCTGACTGTTACTTCCATTCAGTGTTTGAGTTACCTCTCCACCCCACCCCACACTCAGAATAATATCTGAATCTGTTAATTCCCAGAATATTGTAATTGACATCCTCTCATTGACTTGACACTATCAAATTCCTGACTCATGACAGTCAGTAGCAAAGGCCTGCCCATTCCCATTCCTTAAGACTTCTTTTCTGCCAAGTTCTGATACTGGGAAGTTCTCCTCTATCAGACTCAAAGTTGACCTGTTGCTCCCTGGCATATCCCCATGCTGCTCAGACCTGGTCCTTGCCACACATCTCCATTCTTTCTCAGCTGCCTTGAGGAAGACAAAAGACTATTCAGAGATTGATTTAGTTACTTTTAATCATAGTGCTATTCATTATAGTTAAATAGCTCTACAATGGTTTATTGTATGAAAAGGCTGCTTCTGACAAAAGTGTTTTTTCTCCCTGACATCAGAACTCAGCTCTGTCTCCACCAGCGTCTATCCAGCCAGGGTTACCCTCCTGCACATACTCCACGCACTCTGCAAGGCAAGGAGGCTGAAAATGCCTGACTTCTCCATTTAAATCACTTTAAGCAAAATACTGGTTGTTTGAGCGTATCTTTTGCATCCTCAATGCCCAGTAGTAATTTTGCAAAATTACTGGAAATCTATTTCAGGGCAAACTTGGCATTTAAATTAGATGCTTGTAATTAGCATCTTGACTGCATGCAGTCAACAGCGTGAAAGGAAGGACAGGGAAAAAAATACATTGCCGTATTTTTGCTGTAGAGAAAAGAAAAAAAAAGTAATACACTGGAAAAAAAAACAATTTGAAGCAAGATGAACATTTTTTTGGAACAAAAATGATAAGCTGTATCACGTATTCAAATTACTACATACCGAAAGAACCTTTTAAAATTTCTTTACCAGAACATTCAAACATTTACCTTTCTTCTCCAGAGAGGCCCACAGACAGTGCCCTGCTCTTACAGTTATTCTAACATAAGTGCCAGGTGAATGCTCACACTCAGTTTACTTACCATTCAAACCTCGACTCAAAACTCATTTCTAGGTTATCTAAAGATAATCATAGCCCAAACCAGATGGGGTCCCTGCTGACTTCTTCTCACTTCTCTGGTGATGCCACTGCCCAGAGCTAAGTGTGCATGTCAACTTTATTGCGAGAAAGAAAAGTGATTCCCCATCCATACTGCCTCAGTCTCACATGTCACATTATTGAGTTCTGGGCACACTTCTGGGCAGCACTCAGAATGGATGACATGGTGCAGAGAGCCCTGGAAGTCCTGGCATTTGAAGAATGGTTAAGGAAACGAGAGCACAAATGCATCTTGGGGACCTTTTTTACCACTGCATTCCATGATTTGAACAGATAGATCCTTTTATGGAAGGAGGATTAGACTTATTTTGTGCAGGGGAAAAAAGAGAAAGAGCTAGCTCAATACTAAGAATATAAGGTGGTCACATGGCGTGCTGGAGTTTCATTTAGAACATTTGATACGGAGCTGGGATCCTGGTCCTGCCACTGTCTTCCTATGAGATATAGCTGCTTAGACTCTCTGAAATTCACTCCCTCAAATGTTAAATGAGGACAATAATGTCTGTCTTTTAGATTTGGTAGGAATAAAAATACTGAAAGATAAAGCATTTAGCATGCATACCAGCATTAGAGAGGAATGCTCTAGGGATTCTTATACGCTGTGCAGCCTTTTTCTGGGAATGTCAAATGGGAACTCAAAAGGACAACAAACCTATAAAATTGCTTCCAACAGTTGAACTTTATGAAAAATGAAAATATCTACTATTCTCCTCATAGTCCATTAAGGGATTCACATGACTACAATGAACTGAATAAGTTTTCTCAGTCCAGATTTTAGGAAACTGGAGATGAAAATACAACAATAAAGTGAATAATGTGTGCATTTTAATGTTATCTTCTGGAAACAATTACTTAACTTATATGAATGGTTAAAATCTGCAAAAATGTAGACACCAATCTGGTCAGTAAGAAAGAAACTGTGTTGTAAAAGTAACTTCTTTTTTTTTTTTAAGTTTATTTATTTTGAAAGACAGAGAGAGAGAGGGAGCATGCGCACACAAGCAGGGAAGGGGAAGAGAGAGAGAGAAAGAGAATCCCAAGCAGGCTCCACACTGTCGGCACAGAGCCCGATGGGCAGCTTGAACTCATGAACCTGGAAATCAGGACCTGAGCTGAAATCAGCAGTCAGACCCTTCACCGACTGAGCTACCCAGGTGCCCAGTAAAAGTAACTTCTTAAATGAAACGTTCACCTGTGAGCAGAAGATATGAGAGAAACAGAAGTCTTTAGGTCTCACTACAGTAGAACTTTCCGAGCAAGCTGCCCATAAATGGGCATCCTCATGAGGTAATGAGCTTCCTGCTATGGAGGAACATTGGAGTTGATTAGTTGAACAATTCTTGGGTGAGGATGTTGCAAAAACTGCCCCCATCAGATTGGAGAATTAACTAAAAGTGGATTTTAAAACGTTCCTCTCTACCACGATTCCATCATATCAGAGGACTTAAGAGCCGGGAGATGTAGAGATGTATCTGTGACTAATCACACTGAAAATTGAGTGAATCCTCAAAGATAGGCTGACAATGGGGACAGAAAACAGAACAAAACGATTTTCTCAAGAATGACTTTGCCTCCTTGGTAGTCTCAACCTAATTTTCCCTCTTGATTAGTGAAGAGAAATGGGGTGAAGGGTTTGTAAGCCAAAGTCCCTACTGAGGATGTGCTTTTGTATGGTTCTGGGGCAATGACACCAAAGGGAACCCACAGAACAGGAGCCACTGCTCACCCTCTTCTCCAGAAATAAATGAGGGCAGGGGGCTGCCAGCAGCCACACCACAGTTCAGGCAGAGGGTAGAGGATTGATGCTCCCGGGAGTAAAAGCCCCAACACACATAAAAATATTTGCATTCCAAACCCCAAATTAATTAGAAATGGGAATAAATTAAAAGAAAGTGAGAAGGGCAAGAGAGTTAAAAAATAGAAAAACAAATGAAGAAGTAATTACAATTGTAAGGAATAGAAGCAATTTGAAAACCTTTTCAACATAGGGTTGCATAGCCAGAATCCTGTGGGCAGGATGAGACAAACTGGATGGCTTTCACATTGCTCTGTTTTTCTTTTCTTTATTAAAAAAAATTATAGGGATAACTCATGAGGACATTTGGGTCATAAAGAAAAGAAGAAAGATGATATGTCAGTTCTACTTATAGCCCCCAAACAGAACAACTGTTAATATTTGGGCTATTTACCCCCACTATTTTCAAAGTAAGAAATTTTAGTTGAAAATAGTTTTAAGGGTCAATTTTATATTTAATGGTCACATAAATCCAAAATATTTCTCTTGGTTACTGTAAGCCCTTTAAAAAGACAATTTTAGGGGCGCCTGGGTGGCGCAGTCGGTTAAGCGTCCGACTTCAACCAGGTCACGATATCGCGGTCCGTGAGTTCGAGTGCCGCGTCAGGCTCTGGGCTGATGGCTCGGAGACTGGAGCCTGTTTCCGATTCTGTGTCTCCCTCTCTCTCTGCCCCTCGCCTGTTCATGCTCTGTCTCTCTCTGTCCCAAAAATAAATAAAAAAAAAAACGTTGAAAAAAAAATTTTAAAAAAAAGACAATTTTAGTAACTATATATTATTCCTTAACTAGGTACACATTAATTTATTCTCCCGTCTTCCTGTTGTTTGAATGAGTTTTGCTTCCTTTATGTTTACTACTAAAACAAACAAACAAAAAAAAAAAAACCTAAAAGCTACATTTTTGTTCACAAAGCTCTTTTTTATTCTTTAAATTACACTACTAGTAATGGAAATATTGGGTATGAATAGAAACAGGGTTTTTATGTAATGTCACAATGAATTGTCCAATTGCATGCAGATAAGCAAATGCAGTGCATGACTTTTTAGTGCCTCTTCTAGGCAGGATTTTGGTAGTTACCATAACCTTCCCTTCAGGATCAGTTCTGGGAATTAGTCATTAATCTGTCTCTTGAGAAAGAGAACATATAGCACTTTGCAGAAAGCTGCTAATTAATCCTCCTGACTCCCTAGTGAGAGAGGGACATATAAATGTCTCCACTGCAGGCATTGACTAAGAAATGTCGTTAATCGATGTGACAGACACCAAATCAAATTCCACAGATGCCAGAGAGCTCTCCTGCTAGACGACTAGGCTTTCTTCTAAATGTGGTCCAGCTGGCTTCTGAGGTTTCCTGGAAGATTCTGGGTTGCTGCATCTGCCATGCCCAATGCCTGTTTGGGAACACAGGGTTCTAGTTCAAGATTCCACTTCCACCCTGGTGTGCTCTCCACCCATGCACCCTTTTTGGGCATGGGTTCTTCCCAATCTCAAAGCAGTGATGGAATTTACATAATCTTTGAGATGTTCAAGAAACTGTGCCTCATTTCCCTTCAGCTTTTGATGCCATTTCCCTGTGGGCACCACCAGACGCCGTCAGCTTGTTCTTTCGTCTTTGTGGATAGTGTGATTAACAGTTAATGCTGATTTCCACATTGGCTCAGAGTTTCCTTTTGGATTTCATATTTTCATAGGACAGGATAGTTCCATGCAGCCTTGACAGTGTTCAGGGTTTTGTTTTGTTGTTACTGTTTTTTAGGTGTGCTTTGGAAATAATTTCAAACTTACTGAAAAAGTGAAAAAAGCATTTCAAGGACCCCTCACATACTCTCACCAAGATTCAGCTACCATTTTACCCCATTTTGTCATTTGCAATCTCTCAATCAGTTTATCAATATGTAACTTTTTGTCCAATCCACCAGTGACCATTTGCTCCTACATATTTCAGTGCGTGTTTCCTCTCATGTGCTTGTCGTGTGCATAGTGAAGCATCAAGTTAAAAACCAAAGGAATACCCCTTGAAAAGTGGCCTCTGGGCATATAGTACACACTGAAGCTAAGGGTTTCCAGGAGTTGGAAATATACTCTGCCCACGTTTAGTTAGATAAGACATCCAGAGGCTTTCTTCAAGGCACCTCCTATTACCTGAATAAGTCAGAGATTTTCTCTTCCCATATGCTTCCCTTTGTGTTAAGTGTCCTTTTCAATTTCTAGTCCTCCCTACTGAAAACACTCGTGGATCAAGGATCCTTTCAAATATCCCATCTTTGTGACTTTCTCTGAACTTTTCCCTGGCAAAAAATTCTTTACAATGACTCATATGTTGCTGTTTTGCCCTGTGTGTTCCTTTGTGTGAGGTGGTGAGATTCTCAAAAGAGAGTCTATGTTGTATTATGTTGGAGTTTTTTTGTATCTAGCAATTAGTGGAGTGGGTGGCACATTTTAGGTACCCTAAAATACTTTGCATAATACTATTGGAAGTCATCCACCCTTATTCACTTACATTGTTTTTATTTATTTGTTTCATCTTTCACTTTATTTCTCCTCTTGGTGATTATGACTGGATTCACTCACTACCCATTAGTTCAGCTCTTAACTGTTTGCAAACTATCGTGATGGTAGCTTGAGTGGGAACTTACACCAATTAAGAATGCTTTTGGCTGCAGTATCAGAAAACCTCTAGGTGATTTCATCATTGACACAATGGCTTATTAATGTCATCAAGTTCTCAGGCTTGTTCTGTCTTTCTGTTCTGCCATCCACAGGCTTGTCGACTCATGATCACAAGGTAGCTACAGCATGTACAAACATTTCATCTTTGTGGAACCATGTTTACAGAAGAAGGAATAAGGTCTGGGTAAAAGGGGTTTCTTGTACTTGGGAGAAAATTGTTTTCCAGCTATCTTCCAAAATACTCCTTCCAATGCATTTTGTAGAAACAAGTCACATAAATATAGTTGGGGCAAAAAGAACTAGGAAAGTAAATGCCTGGCATAGAGAAGGAGAATTTCCAAGATCATTTTAAAGCAATCATTAATCATATCTGGCCTGGATCCATTATCATCATAAACAAAAACAAGTTCCTGTTGGCAAAGAAGTAGAAGAATTAGCCCTTGGATAGTAAGTAACAGAATCTGCCACTTTATCCTTCAGAGCAAGTTGTATGACATAGTCACAACCCAATGACCCAGTGCACGAGTCTTTCCCAAAACTCAAATATTCTAATAGAATTGGGAGAGTAGAGAAGCAGACAGGTGTGGAGCCACTAACCATTAATTAGAGAGTGAGAAGAGAAGGAATAGATACATTTTATATAGAGAATTAGTATTAGTGAGGTCCAACATGGTTTGAAGTGTGGCCTAGGAATCTGGAGATGGAAACATTTAGATGTCCAAGCATCAGGAGCATGTCAGCAGGCTTGTGTTTACAAAGATAATAAAACTTTTAACCAGCTTATCCAGACTCTGTTCAATGGAGAATTCTTTCCACAGAAAGATGTTATTAGGAAAATGGAGGTTATAGCCAAGGATGGGAGAAGGGCTATTTCAAATTGTTAACATTAACTAATACGTACTGTGAATTTCCAAGAGGAGTTTGAGGTGGTCAGTGTTTCCCAAATTCACCTGACCATAGATCAAGCCCAGAGAGAAGCTCATAAGCTTAATTAGCTAAGTACACTTTGGTAAGTGTTCCCTTAAATTGTGAAACACTTTGGTAAATATTCCCTTAAATTGTGAAAAAAAAAAAAAACTGGCAAGATAAGGGCAAGAGCCAATCCTAGAAAAACATCCTGGATTTCTAGTTAAATTATTAAGAAAAATACTAAAATACTGCTAGTAAAGCAAATTTCAAGGATCAGAACTTGGACACAAATAGAGAATGGGTCATATAATCCAATTGGTCAACAAGGCATTAACAGTAAGGCTGTTTGGCATTGGCTCATCTGAGTACTGGACCAGGAGTTAGATTAATTCTTCCAAATTATTGACTTTACCCAAGAATGAGCCAGATTTGAGGTAATGAAGTTTTTTGTTTGTTGTTTTTTTCTTTTTTTCCTTTTGGAGAGCATGTTCAGTCATCATGGTTCTGAATAATTAATTTTTTAAGTCTTTATTTAAATTCTAGTTAGTTAACATATAGTATAATATTGGTTTCAGTAGTAGAAATTAGTGATTCATCACTTACATATAATACCATAGCTCATCACAACAAGAGCCCTCCTTAATCCCCATCCTCCATTTTGCTCATCTCCTGCCCACCTCCCTTCCAGTGACCGTCAGTTTGTTCTCTATAGTTAAGAGTCTCTGGGGCTATCAATTTACAGCGGGAAGGGTAGAGAGGAAAGGGAGAACAAGACACTAAGCAAGGCTTGGCAACAATATGTACAAGTATGCTTATGTATGCAGTACACATAATTATACATGTATATGTTACCGATAAAAATGTTGTGGAGTCCCTGTATTATTCTTTTTGTGATCTTCTCATACATATAGATGATTTAAAATAGCATACGTAATTTCAAAATAAATTGGGGGATGCACATAAAAAGCTCAAATAAAATAGACTTCTTTGATAGTTTTGAAAGCCCATGAAAGGGACCTGCAAGAGAATCAATGCTTCCCCTCCAATGAGCATCTTTTATTTAGAGAAATGCACTCAGGAAGTCTGGCAGAACTGTGTCCTAAAAGCAAGGTCAAATGCTGATTAGTAGAAAGTACTTTGGAGAAAGTGTAAGGAAGCACTAAATGATAACAGTACATATTTCACATTTGTTAATCAACACATCTTTAATTAATCATTTGTGGTCAATATGCAGAACAGATGGAGGGTGGATGGAGTGCTGTATGTGATAATGTTACATTGTTATAAATTGTACGAGATGGAAGACAAGAAGCAGAGATACCTCTCTGTATATGTGGGTTGGGATGAAGAAAGAGGATGGAGTCTTGCAATCTGCTCACTGGGACCCTTGGAGATCTACTGGGTATATGGGTCGGTCAAAATGATCTACATCTTTTTTCTTGACCAAATTAGAAAAAAAATATTTATATCTTTGAAACTTGTCAAGGTCATCATAATATCATTATGTGAAAACACTTGAAAATTCATCGA
Source organism: Lynx canadensis (assembly GCF_007474595.2). Lineage (NCBI taxonomy): Eukaryota > Metazoa > Chordata > Mammalia > Carnivora > Felidae > Lynx > Lynx canadensis. Next base: position 46,004,428 of record NC_044313.2, on the reverse strand, counting down.
AAGTGAACCTCTCAGGGGTATCTTACCATGATTTGATTTGGCCTCTTGTCTTCTCTGTTCTAAGATTGTATTCTAACTTCTGTTTTCCTTGTGTCATAACTGATATACTTATTCGAAAGGTTCTCTCTCATCATCTAAACACTCAAAGTTGACTAAATTTCTAAAGCTGTGGTGACCCAAAACTCAACCCACTTTTGTTACTTTTGGATTCTGTAGAAATATATGTCCATGCTGGAGTTGTTTGGGTTTATTTCCCATTCCCTGAGAAGAAGCGTGTTCTTGTCTTCTGAGGTGGCTTTAGGACTGAAAAAAAACAAAAAACCAAAAAAAAACCCACCTTCTTTTATGCTGGGGAGGGTTCATGGTTTGTCTTTTGGTGGGGAGAATGTCCCTCCTGGCTAACTTTATTGATCCTCATAGTTTCTCAATTGTTCCATACATATCACACACACACACACACACACACACACATCTGGAGTAAAAACTGTTATCTTGAAACAACAGACTAAGATATGTAGCATCACTTATAACAATATGAGCATTGTAAAATAAAACTAGAATTTTCTCCTCCTCCCCTTCCTTTCTCAAGCAATTACATCCTGAAGCCATGAGGTGGAGCAGGACAAAGTATGTATCCCTGGCCAGCATGGTTGAGGGTGGGGAATACAGTGGACTAGGGCTGGGTTTTAGAGCACAAGTGAGAAGAAAGAGTCTATGCAATGGGGACAGGGGTTCCTGGTATAGGTTGTCAGAGCCAAAATGGGTGAGGAGGTGTCCACACATAGGGTGGCTTGGTACGCAGTGTCCGATTCCAAGCTGATTCCGATTCCGCTCTCCAGGCTGAGAGAATCTTCATGGAAGCAGATAATGGCAACACTGGAAGATTGATATATATAGGAAGAATGATCAGTTAATAAATATATTAAAGGTGATGACATCCATGTTTCTCACTGGAAGAGAAGATTATTTCAAATAAGAAAAAGAAAAAAAGTAAGGTGCACCTCGTGGTGCAGGATTGGAATTGGAGCTATTCGTCTGGACTCATAGTTTTCAATATATAGAGGTAGATATAGAAATATATATGTGGAAATGCATGTGTATGCCTGTATGTGTATGTATTTGGTATGTTTGTGTGTTCATTCTGAATTCTATCAACTGACAGAGTCTAGGAATAGTGACACTCCAGATCTTGGCTTCTAAAAACCATTTCCCTCCAAAAGAAATCAGTGTCTTGGAGAAATGATTGATTCCAGATAGCAAGAAAAGTACTAGAAAAGTCTGGAATATTTTTGTATAAGAAAGCAAGGAATATCTCAAAGAATGATGAGGATATATTAAAAGCACACACAAATGTAGTTAAATGGGGTCCCACATTTTGCTAAATTTGGGACATTGAAGTTTATAATAATCATGATAGTAATATATAAAAATAGATAAATAGATAAATCCATTTTTATATAAATATGGGAGTGATATAAATATTTGATGAGGAAAAGGATACTGTGGGTTTTTTTTTCACAAAATACTTGCTAATTACAAAAGGAAAGAGTAAATTTACAGTGGAGAAGCCTATCCTGCACTATTTTAATTAAGTAATAATTGTGGACATCACTAGCAATGGGACAAACCAAACTATTCACCACCCAATAGGATGCAATCAGAAGAATGGGACACCCCATCTATAATGCATTTCCTGAATCTAATCATAAGGAAACATCAGGAAAATGCAAATTGAGAAATGTTCCACACAAAACTGGCCTATAATCTTCAAAAGTGCCAAAGTCATGAAAGTCAAGGAAAGACTGAAGAAATGTCCAGACAGCAGAAAATGAGAGATAGGACACTTAAGTGCAATGCTTCATTCTGATTCAGATCTTTTTTTTTTTTTTTTTTTTTTTTACTAAGGACATTATTGTAACAATTGATAAAACTTGAAGTCTAAGGATTGGATGATAGCAATGTGGCAAGGTTAATTAAATTTGCTAAGTTGTATCTTATGGTCATATATGAAAATGCCCTTGTCTGTAGGGAAAACACAGTAAAGTACTTGAGGGTGGTAGAAAATCATGTCAGCAACTTACCCTCAAAATTGTCAGGAGAAAACATTCTTTGAACTGTCCTGGCAACTGTCCTGTAAGCTTAGAGTTGTTTTAAAATTACAAACTAAAACTAGACAAGACGAGGAGAAGACAATGCTGAATTAAGCACACGTGTCACATTACAAATGCTTTTCCTGGATGAAATGCCCTTGCTACAGATGCAATTTCTTCATAAAGGTTAGTAGCAACACACCCATTTTCCACACCATGTTCAAAGGTGAAATTGATTATTCAACCTCTTACATCTAGATTGGAGACTTGGAATTATTATAAGCAATTAGATGGACTTATAAAAGAATTGGAATAATAAAACAATTGTAAGTGTAAAACAATTAGATGGACTTAATCTGGAAGTTGCGTTCTGTTTTGAATCTAAGTACTGTCATGAAAAATAAAACAATCTATTGCACTGTGTCCTTGGAAACATTTTGGTTATTTCACACTTAAAATGCTCACTCTTAAAGGTAATTATTATTAACACAGTCTTGCATTTTCCCAGTTTGACCTGGAGACTGAAATGAGTTGTGACTAATGCCCCAGCTGGTATTCCCAAATTACGGCAAAGATTGGATCTCATCCATTGCTGTGAATGACTTCTTGCCAGACACCTGAGATTTGAATATCCAAAATCACACTCCAAGGCATTCCTGAACTCAGATTTCAAAACCAAAAACAAACAAAACCCCTATCACGTAACCATTATCCTGGTAAGCCTGTTGAAATGAAATTTTTTACTTCAGGATGTTCCCTTGAATTCTGTTGCTTTGACATGAAAAGATCAAACTGAATGAACTACTCAGTACCTCTTTATGTATGGAGACTTTAAACAGCACAGATTACCATTTACCCATCTAAAGAGCAATCTGAGGATGGTACAGCCATCACCACTATACTTGGCCAGTTGCAACCATTGTAGAAAACCAATGGCATGTTAATCCTTCTAGGATTTGTGATGAGATGTCTCTTTTAACTTTTGGTGAAATTATTCAAAGCTGCCAGAAGTTCTTGGCTTTTCAACACTTCCAGTGAAAACCAGAGAAGCTGTGTTCATGTTATCATTTGGGACCCTCCCCCATTTTTAAGACTTTTCTCAGATGTAGGAATTTCATGACAATGGGTAAAAGAACCCTGGTTGTTTCATCCAGTAGAAGTGATATCTGAAACTAATATAATAAGATATGTCAACTATACTTCAATTAAAACAAAATACTTGTGATTACTAAAATATCAGAACTATAGACATGTAGGCCACTGGGCCTCATTTGTATAGACTGGGTTAAATATTGGACTCCATGATGGTGTTTCTGAGGATCACTTTCTGATCCCTATTAATGTTTTATCCTGAACTCAAATCTACAATCAACTGGTAGCAAACTTTCTCCAGGAACTGGATAAGAGCAGATTTTTCAGCTCCTCTTTTGTCTAGATTGGATTGTTAGTAGAAATAGAAGAAGGATATTTTTTATCCATTTTACCTGAAGATGAATGTATTAAGCATTAACCAACTAGATGCTTGTAAAATACTTTCAAGGAACAAATGCAATAAAAAAATGATAAATATAATTATTATAAAATTGTAACAGGCTCATTTAGAGGAGTCATTTGAAAGGTCTTCATTAAACATGATTGGGTATTATGTTTATTAATTCATTAAACTCTACTTCAAATGCCAGATAAATAAAATGCATTATTAATATGTCATAAACTAAATGGAATAATGCCACACAGACCTATTACTTTCAAAGTGCCTTGCAAGTATTAACCAATTCATGCTTATTATTCTTTCAAGGATAGCTTATGTGATTGAACAGGAAGTATTATAATAATTTTATTTGCCATAATACAAAATCCTTACTACAAAATCTGAACTCTTTAAATTTTGAGTTTATAGTATTTTTTCTCTAAGTATCATATGCTTATTGTAAAATATAGATCCATATAAACATAAAAATTAAAATCATTGCTAATGATTAATCTACACAGAGGAAATCTGTTAACATTTTGGAATTTTTCATATTTCTTCTCAGGCTTATATTTTTGAATCTCTCTCTCTCTCTCTCTCTCTCTCTTCCTCCCTCCCTCTCTCTCTCTCTCTTTCTGTGTGTGTGTGTGTGTGTGTGTATTTCATAAAGTTGAAGTTTCATGTTATATAATATCTTATATATGTCATATTCACTTAAAAATATCAAATGGAGCACATAATTTCACATGGTTTACAATCTTTTTTTTTCTTTGAAAATGAACAAACCAACAACAAAATAAAACAGGGTTCCCTGGATAATTGGTTAATTCTAAGTCTAGTGTATAAGTTTACACCAGGCATATGAGATGAGCCTACAACATTTTTTTAAGTGTATTTTTTTGAGTGGAGAGGGGCAGAGAGAGAGAGAGAATCCTAAGTAGGCCCCATGCTGCCCATGCAGAGGCCAACATGGGGCTTGATCCCACGAATTGTGAGACCATGTCCTGAGCAGAGATTAAGAGTTGGTCACTCAATCGACTGAGCCACCCAGCTGCCCCAAGCCTACAACATTTTAATCACAGATAGTAAGGAAACTAGGAACCCACAAAGGCCCATCAAGAGTACTCCTGAGCCAGCATGGAGCCAAATCTTCAACAGAATCAGAAGCCATCTGGCCAAATATCAGACAATTCAAGCATTAATAAGGTTAATAACTAATCCATTAGAATACATGTAACATGTTAAAACTCATAAATATGCAACAATACAAAATAAAAAAAAATATTGTTTACCACTGCAGAATGCTTATGAATCAACTCCTTATTTTAAAAAATTAGTGAACAGAGAGAAAAACAAGCAAGCTTTTATCTTGTTTTTTGTTTTGTTGTTGTTTTTTGTTTTGGTTTGGTTTTTGGTTTTTGTGGATTTTTTTTTGTTGTTTTGTTTTTTTTTTTGGGGGGTTGTTTGTTTGTTTTGGTATTTTCTTGTTTATCTTCTCTATCAAGGGTCACCAAACAGTAGATTAAGGAAGATTTTTGTTTGTTTTTAAGTACTCCAGCTGGCAAGTGGGAAAGAACTGATAGAATTGGAACATTACTGTTTTGTGACTCCAAATGAATCAACAAACTGAGGCATTGATTATTAACAGCAACTAACATCAATAAATGAAAGATAACCAAACATCACACGGTTCAAGGTGAAAGAATATACACCACCTGTGAGTTAGCCCTGATTCACAAAATATGAACCTTTAATGTGATCAAACCTCTACATCCAACCATTAACTTACAGAAAATACTGAAAATGGAGGGATGTGTTAAGTGACACTCTGGATGAAACTAATAAAAATAAGACTGGGGAAATCTACAGGGGGAAAAAATCCCAAATACCTAGTTTCTACAATAAATATATTGAAAGGAAAGGAAAAAAAGAGAGAGAAAAGGAAATCTATGGGGTAAATAAGATGCTTAAAAGAAATATCAGCCAATTGCCATGTGCAGACTTTAAGACTAATTCAAAGCAAAAACCTGTATAAACTGTTTTTAACGTTTGTGAAACAATTAGAAAGTGAACACTGAACATTTGATTAAGAGGGTATTGTTAATCTTAGGTGAGATAATAGTATATATACATATATACAATATGTACACGTACATATACATATATACAATACGTACATATACATATATACAATATGTACACCTACATGTACACGTATATGTCTGTGCTTGAGTATGCGTATGTGTGTATCATATATATCTCTATATCTATATCTATATATATAGATAGATAGATATGTTGTGTATGGATGAAATGATGCAAGGTTGATGTAAACCAGTTGGAGGTTAAAAGATGATACCAGACTGGCCACAAGTCATTCATTATTTAAATGAATTATAGGGTCTATTATACACTTTTGTCTACTTTTAAACATTTTTGAAATTTTTATAATGAAACATTTTAAAATATGTATAGATTTTGACTGTTCTTCCTTATAACAAATTAATCATTGAAAATATGATTGCCAAATATCCTGTGCCATGAATCATAATCTGTTATAATAATAACCTATTAATGATAATATATCTATCATAATAATAATTTATTAATGCTGTTTAAGTGGATAACAATCTAAGACCTATAAACTATGTCACCTTGGAAAAGACTTGAATCTGTTAGAATTTCTGTGTTCTAAGTTATTACACTTTTCACCAAAAGCTATCAGTTTTCCAAACAATGATTATTAAGTTGTTTATCCTTTTTCCTTTATGATGAAATGACTCTGTTGCTATGTTCAAGGATACTGTGTAAGTTCCTGTTCTCCAATGTCCCTGGACTAATCCTGGGTTCTATGTATTTGTCAGTGAACTCCCTAATTTAGCTCCTCTGTTCCCCTTTGAATTCCTTTTGTTCTCTCTCCCTCCCGCCCCTTACTGTAGAATTTCTCATGTTTGATCTAACCATTTGTATATAAAAACTCTTTAAAAGATGATTGGAAACTTTTAATGTAGGGTGATCTGGGTTTCACCAGCAGCAAAAGGTCTTTTCTCTTTAGCTGATGAGTTTCTACCATAACTCTTCCAGTCTTTTGCCTTATGTGCTTGGCTGCCAGCTTTGTAGAAGGTAACAGAAGAACTTCCCTTGAGGCTGGGTGTATGGGTATCTAATTCTCCTTTTACAAGATTCATGCCACCATATTTTCAGCTTCACCTCACCTTCAAAGGGTACCTGAATCCCTTCAATTCTTGAGTTCCACATATAGGAACTTCCCAGAGTTCACATAAAGGAATGGTTTGTTTCTTGTTGGCTTCCCTTTCTATGTGCATAGCTATTAGGTTTCTAAGTGTTCACCCTGCATCAATTATAACTAGAAACTTCATACCACTGTTCATATCTCTGCTTATTTTCTTCTAATCTTGAAGGCTCATGCCCTTTCTATTCTTTTTTACAAATTGTCGTTTAAGTTAGGTTTTAAGCTGTTAGATAAAATTTTTTGAAGAAAGTAAAAACACAACTCTCAACATGTTAAATATTTTGTTTTAGTTATTGATGAGGAAAATAGGTCTTACAAGTTCAATGAAAATTTTTTTAAAGATGCATTTATTTTATTTCTTTTAAATGTTTATTTATGTATTTTGAGAGGGAGACTGTGAGCAGGGAAGGGGCCAAGAGAGAGGGAGACAGAGAGAATCCCAGGCTCCAGGCTGCCAATGCAGAGCCTGATGCAGGCTCTAACCCATAGACCATGACCTGAGCTGAAACTGAGATTTGGACACTTAACTGACTGAACCATCCAGGACCCCCAGATGCATTTATAATTAGGAATATTGAAATAAATGTGAGAATAGAGGCAAAACTGGTTTCTTTAATAATCAGGAAGAGAAATCAGTTGAACCTCTACCAGACAGGACAGAATGTACATGTCTACAGACAAGAATTATTCTGCATTGCTATTAGTTATCTGCAATTTACAGAGTTGTAACATAACTCCCATTGAACCAAAATCAGATATAACAGGAGAATGTGCTAAAAAATAGTTTTTCACTGAAACTCAGACTTTTTTCCCTTCTGAGTCAAAACATTTATGAAGGCAAGGGTCCAACCATCCAAGTGTAAATAGGTTTATTCCCACTTCACCGTTTTTTCCCCCAGTTCAACTCCATTAGATTAAGTTTTTCTCTCAATCCAAGATCTTACTTTAATGTTTTGGGAGAGCCTATAGATGTTATAACAGATGTTGCCTGGCTTCCATTTTTCTACTGTGTGTTTTCATATTTTCCTTTTTTCTTCCCAGTATTTTAATGAGTCAGAGGTCCCATAACAAAACTATTAAGTTAGAAGTATCCGATATCAGGCACTCTGAGCAATACCGATGCAGTTTTGTCAATGTTTAAACAATAACTGAAAAGTTTCTCACTTCTAATTGAACGTATTAATCCACCCAAGATCTGTCACCATGAAAGAAAAGTTCCTCTTCCTGCAGCTTCTACAAGGTGGGGTCATTTTATCTGAGCACCAGATTGAAATACTAGATGAAGAACATCAATGAATTTTTTGTTTTTGGAATGGTAGGTGAAGGTCACTGCCCTGGCCCAATCAGAATCACTGTTTGCCTTAGAAGACCTCCACCTGTGTGGTCCTTTCACTCCATGCCTATTTCTACAGTCCCGCCTTCCATCAGTGCTGGACTTCCTTTCAAATGTTACTCATCTGTAATTGCTCTGAAGTTATTCTTCAGTGTGTAAACCCGTTCTGCCTCAACCATCATCAGCTGAACAAATATTATTTCTATTGCTTATGCTACTTCTATTTGTGTTTGCCAGTACACAAATTCAGGACAAAGCAAGATTTTCAGAATATGTGAATATAGACTCCTCTTGAATGCTAATGATTTTATACTCTTCTCCTTGAGTCATCTCCTAAGGTTGTGAGAGTAGATTTGCAGCCCTTCAAGATTGTAGGTGGAAAAAAAAAAATAAAAAGCAAATAAGAGTGTTTTGTTGAGCCTTGCCTCAAAGTCACTTGAATTTCTTCAAACCCCTTTCTTTTATAATAATTTTCCTGTCTCATGGAGCAGCTCCCCTCTCCTCCAGCTATCACACCTGGAGATAAAAGCTGTCATCTTGCAACCTAATGTAGTTTAAACATATTTCAGTGGAGGCTCTAGAATTTCTGTAAAATCAGGGTTTGAGTTCAGCAATTCAGTTGGAGCAAGACAGAGAGAATATTAAAACTGTGTTCCTATGACACTTTTACATAAAACTGATAAAATAGCAATGGTCCATAACAAAGAATGAGAGGGAGTCAACCAGTAGATATTACTGGGGATTAGGATGTGTGCTTTCCTTTTCCCAACCCAGCTACCTCTAGGCCCTACTACTGACCTCACTATATCCTTTAGGAACAGCTCAAAGAAAATGAACAGGACCATAGTTTAATAGAGGCCAGTACCCAAGGAGTCCTCAGTGAGTCTATGGGAGTAATGAGCAGATATAGAAATAGGTCTTATCTTGGAATATGCAAGAGCAGGACCATCATGTGTGTTTACCCATTTCTCATTTCTAGGAACACAAAAGAATGGGAGAAGAGGAAACTCTCAACTTTCACTATGTCCCAGCTTCTGAGAATACAGAACTCAGATAAAGCTCAGTATCATTCACTTACTCCTCACATGTAGTTTTGTTTAGAACATATTTATGTCCTTTCCAGAAGTACATCTTAACATATCCCCCAATTTTTCAAGCATAAGACAAATGTGATTTGACTTCCTATTTTAGTGGATCATATTGTCAAAGATAATCAAAGCTGGGCACTGGTTAAAAACAATAAAGACAGATTTTGTTTAGTAGAAACTTGAGCAATGTGGAAGAGAGTCCAGTGTAAACTGAATTCAACTTTGCCAGAATAAAACTCTGGAGATTTGTTAAATGCTGGGACATGTTGACCGAAAGCCACTGAAAGGACAATAAGCAGGATGGTTGGGTCCATGTGCCTAGGTCATCTCAGTATGTAATTGGCCCTTATCTGGAGGAAAATAAACTTCTTCTATTTTCAGTGAGATAGGAAATAGTGAGGTAGGTTGGAGCAAGGTGCCCATCAAAATTAGGCTCTTAACTCTCACACAGATACCAGAGGGGGAGAGCTATCTCCTTGAAAGTTTGTATTCCAAAGAGATGACTCTCAGGTCCTTGAAAGATAGTTTGAGGTAGTAGAAGATTTATGTCTCAAAGCCCACAGAAAGGATTTATAGTTGCAAACTTTCTCAAGTATCTGCTGTAAGGACTTCAGGGGCCTTTCAGTCTATCACTAGGTTTTGACTGGAACAGACAGGAAGTCCTCCTGGCAGCATTGAGCTTTGTTGGATAGGCATTTTAAGGGGATTAGGATCATCCAAGGAACATGGCCATAGGCTGCTAGGAACCATAGTAAAGTTTGGTCAAGTCTCTTAGTGAAGGGGGTTAGATGGACTTGTTATGTGCCGAGAATGTTTGTAGTTCTTAGGGGAAACATTTTTTAGGCTAACTCGCAGGTGACTTCATTGCAGTATTGGCAGACATTTACAGTGAAAGAACATCTTTGTAGCAGATTGTACCCCTGTAACCTTTTCAAAGACTGAGCTAATTCCAAAAATTCCCAGGAAATTTACCCTGTTCAGAATCAAGACAGATAGGCATGGGGCCAGGTGGTACCATGAGATTACTTGGAGTTCAACAAAAACATAAAAAAACTAGCATGACCTAGTTCCTCGAATCTCAAACTTCTCCAACTTCATGATGTGTGTGTGTGTGTGTGTGTGTGTGTGTGTCTTTCTTCAGGCTGTATAGTATATTTCCCATCCTTAGTATTTGATAATTCTAACAACTTAAGAGACTTAGGAGTTTGCCTAGGCTGCTATGCATTAGCCAGAATACTGGCCCTGGGCTATAAATGCAGCTGCCAACTTCTCCCAAAAAGCTATTAATTCTTTAAAAATGTTCTGGTAATGTGCTATCTCAGTTTATAGTGTCTCATTAAAAATAACAATAACAACAATAAAAACACCTAAGATTGTTTGATTGAGCTCTCCTATATCAACCTTTGGGATTTATCTATATCACTGGATAATAAGAAGAAAAATCACAAGAATGATGCCCAAATTTTGGTAAGAAAGTGATTCATAGGTGGGCAAATCACCAGTGATTCTGACTTTGAGTATCATAGACACTGTTAAGTCAGATTATAAAGTTAACACAGATTGTTGGGCCTTATATCCACATTAGTTTATGCAAAAGTGGTTGATTGGTCAAGTTATTTTCAGAGCCATAGAATTTTGAGGTAATTTTTTTCTCTTAGAAATCCAGAAGAAGTTCTCCATGATCATATAATCATTTATTTGATATTGTTATAGAAAGAAGGGGAAAAAAGATCCAGTAATCAATTAGGTTTTGTAAGAGCAGGCACTGAGATCCCACCTCCCAAGATATGACAATCAGTCTGTCCAGACAGAAGTTGGATTTCCACATTTCATCAAGTGATTCTCATGTAGATATTTCAAGCCCTTACACTGGGAAAGACCTCTTTCAGACACTTACTGTATTCAACCAGAAAAGCTTTTTCTCAAATTTGTATACAAACACCTATAATTGATGTAAGGGTAAAATTAGGCTGGTAGTTGAGAAAGACAGAAGGTAATAAGGACAGAGAGATAAAGAGGAGAAAGAGTAAGGAAATAAATAACTATTTTTTTTGGTGCTCTTACTTCATTTTCCTATTTAGATTGTCTAGAAAAAGGCAGCATACACAACCGGTATAGTGAGGTGATGGAAGTTTAGAAACTTTAGAGATTAATGTGGGCTATGGAAGTCTGGAAAGAAGACAAGCTTTAGAAACAAAGGGATGTCTGTGTCAAAAGGACATTAGAGTTCTCCTGATTAAATAGAGAATATTCATGGGGAGATAAACATGTGATAAGGGAGATAAACTATCTCATGATAATTTCATAAATATTTTATATAAGGGCATTTTTTGTTTTTAAAATTTAAATTCCACTGTAGTTAACATACAGTGTTACATTAGTTTCAGGTGTATAATGTAGTGATGCAACAATTTATAAGAACTTTTTTTAATGGCAGGAGGGCTTTGGTACTTTTTTAAATATTTTCAAAAAAATTCTTGACTCTTCTCCCTTCAAGAAATGGAGCTTAATTCCTCTTCCCTTGACTGTGGACTTGATTTAGTGGCTAACTTCTAACAAATAGAGTATTTGTGAAGGAATGGGGCTTCCCAAATTAGGTCATAAAAGACATCACAGCTTCCTTCCTCTGCATGCCCTCTCTTGGATTATTCACTCTGCGGAAAGCTAACAGTGATATCATGAGAACACTAAATCAACCCTATGGAGAAGCCCATGTGACAAGGAACTGAGGCCTCCTTGTCAATAGCCAACAAGGAATGGAGACCTTCAGCCAACACTCCCAACACTCATCTTGGAAGAAGTACCTCTAGCATAGTAGTTTTCAACTAGGGGTGATTTTGCTGCCTAAGGAACCAGACAATGTCTGGGGTATTTTGGTCGTTACAACTAGGAAAGGAGGTAGGATTGGCATCTAGAAGGTAGAGGCCATGGATACTGCTAAAATCCTATAATTCAGAACAAATCCTCGTGCAAAAAAGGATTATTCATCCCAAACTATCAATAATTCTAAGGGTGAGAAATCTTGACCCAATCAAACAGCATAGTTGACATCTAGATTGTGATGTCATGAGAGACACTGAGTTAGAACCACCCAGCTAAACTGCTCTTAGATTACAGACACTCAGAAAGTGTGTAAGGTAATAAATATGTGTTATTTTAAACTGTTTGGTTTGGGGATAGTTATGCAATAAGAGATAATTAAATCAGCACCCAAAATATTTCTCTGAGCAGAAATAGGTATTTTAAGAAACTGAATCAGACTGGGAATGATAAGGGTATTTGTAGGAACTAAAAGACACAGGAAGAACTTAGTAAATATTTCTTCAAAATAGCATATTTAGCAGTAATGTAGAATTTATTGTTGTGGTTCATGAGGCTTACCAAGAGCTCAGCTAGTGATAATTATAACAAGTGGTGTGACAGAACTGAAACGTATGTGTTTAATAGATCTTGGCAGAAAGTTACTGGTAACTGTTAAGATTTCTAGGAACAAATTAAGGGGCTGAAGGAGAATGCGAGGTATTATGGAATCAGTAGGTAGAGAAACCAAAGTCTTGTATTCACAGATTGAGTAGTGAAGTGAGATGTTGCTAAATGGACAAGCTAGCTGGATAGAAGAACGATACTTTAGAGATGATGCTGGCATTTTTATGAACTTAGTAGTGGGCTTAATCAAGACTGAAGATGCTATCAAAGAAGAAGTACAGGCCAATGCATACAAATTCCATGGATAGCTTGTGAAAATGCAGATTCTAACGCAGAAGGTCTAGCAAGGCCCTGAAGGTTCTGGGTAACAGAGTGCTAAATGAAGATGGAAAAACTTGATTTCTGTAGGAAAGACCTTTCTTCTTGTAAGACCTCAGGAATGGGAAGGGGTTGTGCTAAGAAGACAGATATTTAGAGAAAAGGAAGAGTATTCCATTCTCATATGGACAGGTAAAATGAAATAATATAAAAAAGGGTCACCATAATCTTGCTAAGATTGAAGATGATGGGAATGGAGGAACAGAGTAGTAGGGGAAAGGAAAAGGCTTGGAATAGTCACAAAGAATGGCTAAAATGATAATTAATCGTGTCCTAACAGTGAGGGTCCCACCAAGTTTAGATAGATAGGGTTTCCAAATATCCATTGACTGATGAATGGATAAAGAAGATGTGGTATAATCATATACAATGGAATATTATTCAGCCATCAGAAAGAATGAAATCTAGTCATCTGCAACAACATGGATGGAGCTAGAGTATATTATGCTAAGCAAAATAAGTCAGTCAGAGAAAGACAAATATGATTTCACTCATATGTGGAATTTAAGAAACACAACAGATGAACATAGGGGAAGGAAGGGAAACATAAGATAAAAACAGAGAGGGAGACAAGCCATAAGAGACTCTTAAATACAAAGAATAAACTAATGGTTGCTGGTGGGGAGATGAGGGGGATGGGCTAAATGGGTGATGGGTATTAAGGAGGGCACTTGTTGGGATGAGCACTGGGTGTTATATGCAAGTGATGGATCACTGGGTCTACTCCTGAAACCAATATTATACTGCATGTTAACTGACTTGAATTTAAATAAGTAATTTTTTAAAAAAGATAGGTAGGGTTTCTTTGAGCTGTACTGCGCAATCACAAAAACCAGAAGACTGGAAGCTCTTGCCCTTAAAAAAATGCAATGCACACACACACACACACACACACACACACACACACACTTTAGGAGAGGCAGGGGAATGTAGTGCCAGAAATTAGGTACTACTGTGGACTTTTATCTTTCAAAGAGACATGGAAACAACCAAAATTTGCAGCTGGAGAGCAAGCTGCATAGAACAGTTAGACAAGAGGATGACATTATTTGTGTAGTTTTGGGGCTTGTGAAAAGGAACTACAAATACCATTGTTCCCCCTCCTGGGTTTCATGGGATGTGATTTTAGGTGACCGTACATCATGGTGAAAGCCTGGACATGACTCTGTTCCCTATTAAGGGAAGGTTGAAGGGAACTAAGTTAAATGAGAGGATTTAAAATGCATTTTATTATTCTCAAGCATTTTATCTCTCATTGCAGGCTTTTTGGCAGGTAGTTAAGACTCCATGGAAATCATTTTAAAATAAAGAGTGTTCACACGCTCACTGGCTGTGTAGTGTGCAAGCCTCTGAATATAGCTTGGTGTCATTTTCTATTAAAATGAGAGAGAATGTGGTGCTGGCTGAAACTTGGGCTCAAAAGAATTCAGACATAGCAGTTTTTCCATCCCTACAGCATGCAGTGTGTAATCTCTGAAAAAAAAAATTCACTCCAGGCAAACTGAGGTGCCCAAGGTATAAAGAAATTTATTATTATGTAGCCATTTTAGGTTTCTTCTAGATGTGTGCAGAGCACAATACATAAGTGAATGGATGTTGTTAAATATGTCTATCAGAAATGTCCATCATTAATTCTTTTATTATATATTTATTGATTGCACAATGTGACTTTTTCTGTTGATATCGAGGTAAATAAAATATGGTTCCTTTCCCAAGTACTTCACAATCTATTGAGGAGGCAGTGAGGAAAAGGACACAGCGATGTAACAAATGATGTGTTAAAGACAAACGCTGGGAAATAATTCTTCTGGATCAGAAGAAATTTTCTTAGGTGGTCAAATCTTCAGGTAACATAGAAATTGCTTATTAATGAAAAAAAAGTATTTACTACCAAAAATATGTTATTGGGACACTTTTTGAAGTATCTAAAAATGTAAAAATTAAATATTGACTGAAAACAGGTTCTTGTCTAAATGGGTAGTATGGAATTTGTTCCACTGAGAAAGGCTTATTTCCTGCAACTATTACATAAAATATATTAATCAAGTATAGTTACTTAGATTTAAAATTACATGCTGCTTATTTTTTATATACCAGAATCAATTTCAAATGGATCAAGGATTTAAGCGTTAAAAAATAACACCATGGAAGAACATAAAGATAAAATTGAGTCTTTTTTTTCGTTCTAAAGAAGACATTTCTAAGGGAAATGTGTCAGAAAAATTAATAATAAAATGAATGTTTTGATAACATTGAACGTTCTGTAGTATAAAAACAGCATTAAAAATGGCAACCTGGGGTAATATCTTTGCAGCAATTGGTACTGGTTTTCTTAATTCACAAAAAATATACTTGCAGTAAAAAATCAAAGAGTTACAACCTAATGGGACAGAAAGAAATACATGAAACAAGGAACACATAAACATGCGAACAAAAATGCCAAATGGATATGGTTACTCCAGGTGTGGAATATTAGCACAATTAGATGTGAATTGTCTCTCATGCAGTTATCAAAGGTTATTCACAAGGCTAGAAGAATGTGGAAATATAGGCACCTTCATTTACTATTGGAGAGGAGATGACATATCCTTTAAGATAAATTTGGTAGGGGCGCCTGGGTGGCACAGTCGGTTAAGCGTCCAACTTCAGCCAGGTCACGATCTCGCGGTCCGGGAGTTCGAGCCCCGCGTCGGGCTCTGGGCTGATGGCTCAGAGCCTGGAGCCTGTTTCCGATTCTGTGTCTCCCTCTCTCTCTGCCCCTCCCCCGTTCATGCTCTGTCTCTCTCTGTCCCAAAAATAAATAAACGTTGAAAAAAAAATTTTTTTTTAAAAAGATAAATTTGGTAAAAGTGAAAAAAAAAAAAAAACTTGACCCAACAAATTCACTTCTAGGAATTTATCCTATATGTCTAGTTATATGTATTCATAGCAACGGGGTTCATTACAACATTGAAATAACAAAACTTTGGAAGCAATCTACAAGCCCATCAAATAGAAACTAGTTAACTTGTCGTGTGTCCATAAAGCAATATTATATAAGTATTAAAGATCCTGTAAATTTATCTGTATTGGTTTGGAACTATATTGAAGATGTGTGGATATAAGCACAAGCAAGATGTCAAAATACCTTTATAAAATTCTCTCATTCATTAAAAAAAAAGATATATATATGCCTTTGTATTAGGTTTAACATTATAAAATTAATGATATTTGACTTTTTTTTGAAATTTGACTTTTTGACTCACAAAAATAGCAATTTCAGGTAGTTCAGTCTCATATATAAAAGACATTTCCTGGCACATATTCAGGAAAGTGTTAATGTCATTTGCCTCTGGGAAGGGAAAGAATCTAATGTGGAATGCAAGTACAATTATAAACTTTCAAATAAGTTCATGTGTTACTTATTAACTGAAAAACTGATTAAAATTTTCAAACTTTAAAGAAGGTAAAATAGGTAATCACATTACCTAATGAAAAAGATATTAAACTTTTTTTTGTTTTGTTTTGTTTTTTTACACAATTTTGTCACCTGAATACAAGAACTTTTGGTATCTTACTTTTTCCCTCTGGTGGTAACTCCCATATACTTGGAATGCCTCCAAAGGAAGTTTCAATATGGTTTCATCCAAAAGAAAAACAAATTTAAAATAGAAAAGTGTTAAATAAATATATAGATGTCCACTGTAGGTTTCTTGAATGTCCTAAGAAATGGAAATCCTATCAAATAAAACATAGTAAAATGTAATAAGATCACTTTTTTCCACATCTCTTTTCCTAAAGAACCACTCCTCTCCTCCTCCTTTCCAAATACCTAGTAACCCATACCCCATTCTTTACCCTAGTTCCTTTTTTCTTCAATCAGCCCACATGAGCCACTTGCCCGGGCCTTGGCCTCTGCCATTACAGCTCAGCCCTCACTGGAGTCTGTCCAGCAAGAACCTAGAAGCCTGCTAGTAAGAAGAGGTATTCCTTCCTTAGCAGTCACGGAGGAGGAAGATGACAAATATTAAGACAGCCCACTCCTTTTTCACCACATTATGCATCGAATATCTATTGCATAGCAATTCCAATAAATGAATGACATCAAGATGATATCTTTAAAATTTAAGCCAGGTTATGATATAAGACCTCATAAGATCTGCTTTGTCCTTACTCCTTCAACCTCTACCACTCCCTTTCTGGATCTTTGTTCCTCATTACACTGGCCTCCACACTCTTGTTCCAACACTCCCCAGATGCCTGGATGTCTCAGTTTCTGCTTCTTCACCACTTTCAAATCTTGGTTCAGATGCCACCTTCTCAAATAAAGCTTACAGTGACTAACCCTAGTAGAGCTTTCAGTGCCTACCTTGAATTTCTAATACTCTGTTCTCTGGCTGGCTCTTTAATATTTATATAGCACTTACCACATTTAAGCATAATATAAGTTTTACTTACTTTTGAGTATATTGTTTACATATTTCTGTCCCTTTTTGAAGGTCAGCTGCACCAAGTGAGATTTTTAAAATATGTTTTGATCCAAATAACTTATATCAATGCCTAGGACATAGCAGGTGCTCAATAAATATTTGTTGATTGGAGGAAGGAGAGAGAAAAGATGAAGGAAGGAAGGAAGGAAGGAAGGAAGGGAGAGAGGGAGGGAGGGAAAATAATTTAATGCAAGTTCTTTCCCTTCCTTCATCTGGATCTGCTAATATTTCATGTAATTAACTAAAACTCTTAAAGAATAATAAGTGACACTTTTAGATCTGCACAAAGATAAACCAGACCACCCCAGATTATTCAGTTCCAGTTCTTCTTTCCTCTGAAAATTAACTAATTTTCAAAAAATTAACTAATAAGTGACCCACCCAAACCAGCCAAACATTATTGAAAGGGGGGTTTTTCTAAATACTTAAGCATCTTATTTTGAATAGATGATTTTCTTTTTTCTTCTTTCCTTACTTATTTGGCTTTTTTTGATGTCAATATTATTTTCAAGTAACTATGAATCCATTTGAATTTTAATCTTAGAAACTTAGGAAGAATGAACTGGTTAGTTGTCCATGGTAGTACCCTAGTGCAAATTAGGAAAATACATCTCCTCTGAAAAGACAAAGCTCTATTTCCTATAACTTAATGGACCGTATTCACTTTGTGCTGGGAAGCACATGTGCAAGAAACAGTAGTACATGACAGCCCTGATCATGGATTGTATATATGAGGATTGGGTGAGAGTAAAATGTAATAAGATGTAAGCATTTTAAATATATAAAAGGCATAATACAAATATAAGCAAATGTTTTAAATATAATAAAATTATAAAATTTGAGGATTTCTACTTCTAGCCAAGATGACATAACAAAGACAAGATTTACCCATTTGCCTAAAACAAACATGAAGAAAAATGGTTGACTTGACACTGAGTATCAGGCAACAAAAATCCATAATCCTAAGATATGGGAAACTAATGAAGGAAACTCTATGATTGCCCTAGCTACTATCCTGAGAGAGTTTCCTGGCCTTGACTCCACAAAGAAATTAGATAGAACATGGTGGACAGATCCTCAGCTGAAGAGACAGAGTCGAAAGTCTAGAGAGATTAATAGAGCTATAGTTTGCAGAAGAGAATACCAAAATGTGAGCACTGCACAGAGAACTACAGAGATCCATGAAGGATTGCTCTTGATTATTCAAGTGAGCACCATCAATGCATATGTGTGAGTAAACTATTCAAGGTCAGGGGGAAAATATCCAAAAAAAACCCCAAAAAACAAAAAACGGAGGGAATAGTGTCTGGCACTCACACAGGACCAGGAACAGTGCTGTCCCCATGGAAAACCTCCTGAGTCACAGGAGTGAACTACCCAATGTATCTTGCCTTTCGCAGTGGGGATAATTAACCCTAGACTAAACACTGGTCCTACATAACAAATCTGAAAAGTAATATCCGAAGAATGAAACGATTTCAAAGGAACATAAGTGCATTCCAGAATAGTGCTCAGGAATACTTACAGAAATTCAAAATACCCAAAATGCTTAAAAAAAATCACAATATCTGGCATTCAAGAAAATTGCTAAGTGTGCAGACAAAGGCAAGAAAATATGACTCATATGAAGAGAAATAATAATCTATCAAATCTATCCTAACCTGACATAGATGTTAGAATTAGCAGATGAGGACATTAATGGTTATTAACACTGTTGACTTCTAATTCTATACCCAGAAAAAGTAATTTTCAAAATTGAAAGTCAAACTAAGATTTTTCAGACATAAAAAGCTGAAAGTTTCATCAGCATTAGATACACTCAACAAGAAATATTAAAGTAAATCTTTCAGGTTGAAGGTAATGATACCAGAGGGAAGTGTGGACCTACAGGAAAGATTGATGAACATGGGAAATGGTAATTACATGGAAAAATATGTGATTTTTAAAATTAATTAAATCTGGGGCACCTGGGTGGCTCAGTCAGTTAAGTGTCCCGCTCTTGACTTCGGCTCAGGTCATGATCTCACGGTTTGTGAGTTTGAGCCCCATATCAGGCTCTGTGCTGACAGTGTAAAGTCTGCTTGAGATTCTCTCTGCCCCTATGCTGCTTGTGCTCTCGCTCAAAATAAATAAACTTAAAAAAAAACTTATTTAAAAAATTAAAAAAATAAATCTCTTTAAGAGATTCTTGACTATTTAAACAAAAATGATAACAATATGCTATGAGGTTTAAAATATATGTATAGGTAAAATGTATGAAAATAGCACAAAATTCAGTAGGGAAGAAATGCAAGTATATTATTATAGGTTTATTATACTGTATGTGTCACAATGAAATACCACTTCGTGATAAACTGCTAAATTAAAGAGATATACTATAAACACTAAAGTAACCAATAGAATAACAAACAGAGTTATAGCTAAGAAGCTTAAAAAGAAGATAAAATGGAATTATTAAAAAAAAATTGACTGATTCCAAACATAGCCAAAAAATAAAGGGGAAGAAAGAACCAATGAGACAAATAGAAAACAAACAGTATTATAATAGATTTATTTATTTATTTATTTATTTATTTTTTATTATATGAAATTTATTGTCATATTGGTTTCCATACAACACCCAGTGCTCATCCCAAAAGATGCCCTCTTCAATTCCCATCATCTACTCTCCCCTCCCTCCCACCCCCCATCAACCCTCAGTTTGTTCTCAGTTTTTAAGAGTTTCTTATGCTTTTGCTCTCTCCCACTCTTACCTCTTTATAATAGATTTAAACCTAAACAATATCTATAACTTCATTCTATGTAAATGTTCTAAGTTAATATTCTAAATTAAAAAGAAAAATATTTTCAAATTGGATGACAAAAGCCAACTATATACTGTAGACAAAGGACCATAATTCAAATACAAAGGAACATTAGGTTAAAACTGAAAATGGGAAAAGATACAGCATACTAACAGTAATCCAAAGAAAGCAGGAGTGAGTATACTAATATCTGACAAACTAAATTACCAATCAAAGCAAATTACCAAGAATAAGAAAATCATTACAGAAGGATAAAGGAGTAAACTCTTTAAGAGGACAGACAAATGTAAATATTTATGCAAAGACTGAGCTTCAAAATACATAAGGCAAAAACTGATGGAAAGGCAAGGTGAAATAGATACATTCACAATTACAGTCAGATTTTCTACTGCGTGTCAATAATTGATAGAACAAGTAGAAAATCAGTGAGGATGTAGAAAGTTTGAATTGCACTATCATTTAATTTAAACTAAATAGGGTTACGTTGACCTAAACACTCCACTAAACAAAAGCAGAATTCACATTCATTTCATGTGCACAGAGAACATTTATCAAGTAGACCATATTCAGGGCCACAAAACAAGCTTCAATATATTAAAGTAATTTAAGCCATACAAAATATGTTCTCTAAGCACAATGGAATTAAATTATAAATAAGTAACTGGAGGATCTCTGGAAAATCCTCAAATACTTGGAAACTAAATAATACTCATTTGTGTAATAGATGGATCAAAGAAGAAATCAAAACAAATTAGAAGGCATCGGGTACTTAGTAAAAACAAATATGGAACATATCAAAATGTATGGGATGTCACTAAAACAGTAGTGAGAATTGAAAGCATTGAATGTCTATATTAGAAAAGATGTATCTCAAATAAATGACTTTAGCTTTCATTCTTAAAAAAATACTAAAGAAAAGCAAATCAAATGCAAATTAAGTAGAAGAAAGGAAATAATAAAGAGCAGAGGGGAAATCTGTGAGAGAAGAGAGGAAAAAAAGAAAATCAAGGAAAGCAAAAGCTGTTTTTTTACATCAATAAAACTGATCTGATTAGAAAAAAGAAACTAAAACTAATTATCATTATCAGGCATGAAGTATATGAAAATGCTACATATTGCTATAGGTATTGAAAAAGTCAATAAGAAATATTATGAACAACTTTATGCCAATGAATTTGAAAACTTAGGTGAAATGGACAAATACTTTGAAAAGCACAAATTACTAAGTTCATTCATGGAAAAATTAGATAACATAAATATTCCAAAATCTATAAAAGAAATTGAATATGCAGTTAAGTACCTTACACAAAGAAAACTCTAAGCTCTGAAGGTTCAATTTTGAATTGTACCAAACATTTAATGAAGAAAAAAAAAAGATACTGATTCCATATAAACTTTTCCACAATAAGAAGGGGATATAGTCCAACTCATTTTATGGAGCCAGCCTTACCCTGATACTAAAGCCATACTAAGACTTCATAAGAAAAGGACACTATAAACCACTATCCCCCATGAACATAAATGCAAAACTCCTTTTAAAAAACTCTAGGAAGTTTAATCCAACCATACTGTATATAAGCAGGATATCGTATCGTGAACAAATGGTGTTTACTCTAGGGATGCAAGACTGGTTTAATATTTGAAAATCAATCATTGTAATTCACGTGTTCAGTAACTGAAAATGAAAGAGAAAATATAAAACCATCTCAAAGCATAAAGAGAAATGATTTGACAAAATCCAGCATCCATTATTGGTAAAAACTCTCAGCAGTCTAGTAAATGACTTCTAGGAAGAACCTACAACTGCAGCGCCTGGGTGGCTCAGTCGGTTAAGTGTCTAACTTCAGCTCAGTTCATGATCTCCTGGTTCTTGAGTTTGAGCCCTGCATCAGACTCTGTGCTGACAGCTTAAGAGCCTGAAGCCCCTTCGGATTCTGTCTCCCTCTCTCTCTACCCCTCCCCAACTCACACTTTCTCTCTCTCTTTCTCTCTCTCTCTCCCCCTCAAAAATAAATAAACATTAAAAAAGTATTTAGCAATTTTAGCAAATTTTAGCAAAAAAGCTACTTGAAGTAATAAGCGACTTTAGCAAAGTTGCAGAATGCAAGATCAATATACAAAATTTACTTATATTTCTATATAATAGCAGTAAACAATTGCAAATTGAAACTAGAAAGTAGTTTTATTAAAATAAAATAGCACCAAAATGCACAATATTAGAAATAAATTTTACAAAATATATGCAAGACCCGCATACTCAGAAGTACAAAATATTGTGAGAACAATTAAGGTTACCCTAAGTAAATAAGAGAGAGAACATTTTCAAGGGTTGTAAGACTAAATATTTTTAAATTTTTATTTTTCCCCAAATTGACTAGAGACTCAATGAAATGACAATTAAAATTTCTGCAGGCTTTTTTGTAAAAGTGACATACTGATTCTAAAAAGCATGAGGAGGGGCCTCTGGGCAACTCAGTTAAACATCCATCTGACTCTTAATCTCTGCTCAGGCCATGATCTCATGGTTTCTGGGGTGGAGACCCACATCCAGCTCTGTGCTGACAGTGCAGAGCCTGCTTGGAATTCTCCCCCTCTCTCTCTGCCCCTCCCCTGCTCATCCTTGCTCTCCCTTAAAATAAATAAATAAACTTAAAAAAAAGAAAGCATAAGGAAACGCACGGAATTTAAATAGCCAAAACAACACCAAAAAAGAACAAAGATGGAAGATTAACATTACCTGATTCTAAGTCTTATTGCAAAGGTGTAGCAATCAAAACGTAGAGTGTAAGCACAACGGGAGACATGCAGATAAATAGAATGCAAGACAGAGCCCACATACACGGACATCTGGGTTTTTCATTTGTTTGTTTTTTCACAAAGATACAAAGTCAGTTGAGTGAGAAAGGATAGTGTTTTCAACAAAAGGTAGTGGAACAACTGGACATCAATGTGCAAAAATAAATGAATAAATAGAAAGACAGTGTTAAAATAATGAAAAGATGACCCACAGATTGTATCCAGAACAATATTTACAATATTGCATACATTTCTATATTATAAAATTTATTTATGTATTTATTTATTTATTCATTTATTTATTTTTACCTAAAACCCTGAAAGTTAAATAAGTCAACAAGCTACCCAATTTAAAATGTGGGCAAGGCATTTTAACAGACTTTTCACAAAAGAAGATATATAGCTGGTAAGTAAGTACACAAAGATGCTCAGCATCATTAATTGTCAAGTATCTGCATATTAAAAATACAATGATATACTATTAGAATGGGCAATTTTTTTTTTTACATGGCCATACTAAGTGTTGGCCAAGATGTGGATAGAACTCTCATATCCCACCCCACCCCCTCAAAAGGGAGTATAAATGGCAAAATACTTTGAAAACACTTTAGCAGTTTATTAAAATGTTAAGTATACACCTATGATCTCCTAGGTATGTACTCAAGAAAAATTAAAGCATATGTCTATACTAAGACTTGTCATGAATATTTACAGTAGCTTTGATCCCCATTACAGCAGGAACAGATCTCAAGAAATTACACTGAGTGAAAGAGGCCAGAGACAAAAGAGCATATACGGAGATTCCACTCAGACAGAACATTAAGAAGTGCAATCTGATCTATAATAACAAAGTGGATAAGTGGTGCCTGAGGAAGAGTGACTGAGGAAGGGTGGGGGACACTTAGAAACTTTTGAGAATAACACATACATTCTTATCCAGATTATGATCAGTGGTTTCATGGGTGTAAACATATATTAAAACTTAACCAAATTTTGTATTTTAATTGTGTGCAACTTATTGTATGTCAGTTAAACCTACATAAAAATGTTAAAAGATAATTTTTATTCAAATATTTTTTCACACGGGAAATAATATTATATATATTAGAATATACACACATATGTGAACATGGAGAGAGGAATCTGTTTTGAGTTATTTTGATTCATTTATCTGCCTGTTTTTGTGCCACTTCATAGGGGTAGGTTTTTAAATTATTATGTGCTATTCTATTTAGTAGGTGCTCCAGTATCTATATTATGTATGGTGTCCATATATATCCACATTTATATATAAAATATATTTCTTTTAAAGCATGAATACAAATCCATATTATAAAAATATGGTTTGTGTTTTATTTACATAAAAGTGAATATAGATAGATAGATACATAGATAGATCTTGAGTGAGGATACAAACATATAAGCTTGTTTATGTATATATGTATATGTGTGTGTTTTCATATTCTCACTTCACCTTCATGATTAGTTCTTTTTTGCAAATAAGAAAGCGGAGAATCAGAGAAACACAAATAGTACATAAATTGCTCAACATTTCAATGCTGAAAAAAAAAAAAGAATTGTAGGCGAGGTTTTGACCTAGTATTACAGCACACCGTCTTAGCAAGGGGAACGAACGTGCTCCCCAGGGACTAGCTTCTCAGCTGCTTGGGCCTCAAAACTGGGACTGTGAGCAGTTTGAGAACAAAGACCATACCGGATTTGTCTGGCGATCTTCAGGACATAGCAACGTTCACTGGGCAAGCAGTCACAGTAGCTCAATTAAAAATTGTTGCTTTTGATTCCGTTGGCCATTCTGTTTACCTTCAATTGTGGTCGGATAATGATAGGAGTTATAAGAAGGAGGATCTCTATAGCTTACACAACTGTTCATGTGTGTGCGCATGCGTGTGTGTGGGTGTGTGTGTTGGCCAGGGGTTCAATGATTTTAAGTCTCTATCCAGGCCACGTGCCTGGTGTATTTTAAGTATGAAGATCTGCAAGAGTCACAATGACCTACTGAGGTGATATGGAAATGAATAACATGCAATCCCAAACAATCCACACGCACTTACTAAATGCTTGTCTGCAATAAGAAGCAAGAACAGTAGATCCAAATAAGAGCATGAAACAGGAACCCCTGGGCCATTGAATCTAATGCCTTTGAACTAACAAACACAGAGGTACAGAAGCTGCATCAGCAGTTGGGGCTAGGTTTTCCATCTGCTGAGGGAGTGTTTTGTGGAGGGTTTGGAGGACAAACACCCCCTCTTTTCCACACTTATTAAATCAGGCTTTTAAAAGCCAGGGAAGAGAGCACAAAGCCAAATGTGGCTGATGTTGCTGGCGATATTGATGTTGTTTTTGCTGTACCTACATAGTTCTATTTCTAAAATAATAGACCTGCATTCTAAGCTGCTGTGGCTGTCTCTTCTCTTTTCTTTCATTTTATTATTTTTTTGAAGTGACTTTGATGTGTGAATGCAAAGGAAAACGTGAAGGGGGGCGGGGGGTGACAATGAGTGCCCCACAGGCTGATGGTTGGTTGTCCATCAGACATAATTGCACTCTGCTTTAGAAAATGTTGAAAGCCACCAGCAAGGCTCTGAAAGACATTTTTTAAATCATAATACACATGAGCCACTTCACAGATTGCGTTTATAATTAATAGGAGGCCTGGGGTATCCTAACCTCCATAAGATGCCTAGACACAAAGCCAGTCCTTGAAATTATCAAGGCATTTGTCTCCAAACCACTCAAGGAAACAGCTTCAACTCTCAGTATCAGGAACAGAGTAACAGCTTAAATGGCTATCCCATAATGTTTCAGAAAGGCCCAACTAAAAGTACAGGGCAAGGAAACTGACATGTGTAGAAGGCCAATGTCCCTGCTACTACCTTAGTATTTTGATACACACTCCCAAGTTTAAACCTATCCCATCACTGGGAGGAAGCATATCATTTAGATACTCATGACTTGACCAAAGATGTTAGACAGGAAAGAGGTGTATTTCCTTCTCATATAGGGGCCACATAAGGACCTACGGTAAGAGTCCAGGGCAAGTATGAAAGCTTCATAAAGTCAATGGGGCCACAGTCTCCTTTAAACTTTATGCTTTGCTCTACCTCGCACGTGGCTGCCATCCTCAAGGTCACAATATAGCTATTAGAGCTCCAGCTGTCACATCTGCATCCCAGGTAGGAAAATGGAAATAGCAAGATGGGATGAGAAGAATTTTCCTTAAAGCCCCATGTTGTGACTTCTCTCTGTAATTTCTTATTTGTACTCATTGACATTCCAAGTGAAAAATCATGCTCTCTTACCAAACAAGGTGCGAGAAGGATATGGGATAGATAACTAGCAATTGCTAGCCAGATAGGAATAATTATCCCAATTAAAAACTGAGTCTCCAAGAGATAAATAAACTGAACCAAGGTCATCACCCAGATCACGAATGGTGGTAGTATTCCCTAAGGAACCCCAGTTAGGATGTGGACCACAGAGGTCAGATCTTGAGCCTGAGCAGGGACTGAGGTTAGTTTGAGCCCATCTGTCATTGGGGTTGCCAGGTGTTGAATTGCTTAGGTCAACTAGAATTGAACTTTTGGCAGGAGAAGAACAAAAAAGCCAGTGTGTGCGTAGAGTGTGAACCTGAAAAGGGCTGTGTAGAGCAGGAATGTGAAGCAAAGCCATAAGCAGTCAGGGTATCTTTTCCACTAGCACACATCGGAGCCTAATGTCCTAAAGGGAGTTGGCAGAAGATACAGGGAAATTCTATGAGTGCTAAGCTGGTTGGCCTCATTCAACATGCAGTGGGAAAGAGGGTATCTGCTGACTTTTTGAAAACCCAGGGAGACCTTCAAGGATGTCAGCAACTTGTCAAGGGTTTGTAGCTTTAGGGAGACGTGTTCTTGCCAAGGGAGGACATTAGCTCCGGGTTGGCCGCCAGTAAAGGGTATGTTTGTAGCAAGCCTTCCATACCCAAACCCTATGTGGACTTTGAAAAATCAATGGTTCGAAATGTTTCTGGGACCAGGAAACACATCCAAGCCTATTGACCTGCCAGGTCACTGATCTCAGTGAATGTAAGGTTTCATTGGAAGCTCAGGTCATTGATACGGTCAGCCTTATGCTGACCCACAGCATGCCCACTGCCTGAGGATGCTCTGCACGTGTGGGGCTGGAAAAGCTCCAGGCTTACACTACCATATTTACATTTGCTCAAATCTGCTTTTAACACTTAATTTTTCTTACAACAGTACTTCTAAATGAGTTTTTATCCCGTAATATATATCATCGCACAACAGCAATTGTAACAGAGCTGCTCCAATCTTTGGGCTAGTAACTGCTGTCAATTATAGCATCAAAGTTTTTGTCATTATTCTCTGCATTGCGACCTGTCCTTCGTGTATTCTCATCCAGTCCATCAGCCCTTTTAAGTACTAGATGATAAAAAAAAAAAAAAAAAAAAAAAAAAAAAAAACCCAAAAAAAACACACCTGCCAATAAATCCGGTAACCTACAAAACATTTGAGACCCACACTCCCAAACTTGCTTTTTCATCAGAGTGGATTAGTAACAATTTGCTAATGAAGATTTTCTTTTAATTATTGGGGAAAGGCATTCCTTAATTAATGGAAAGAAGGATTGGTTTCATCCGGATTAATTATTGCTGGGAATGTGTCCCAAGCCCACTAGGCACAAGCTATTTAAAGTGAGCATATTAACAACCAAGTTAAGCAGCTTGGGGTTTAGTCTTAATAAGGTGGACCATAGTAATTAAGTTGGGGGTTATGGATGGATGGTCTTCAGGGGGTCCAGGAATTCATAAAGTTTGATGTAATCTCTTCCATAACTTCCCCAGCTTCTCAATAGGGTATGTGATGGGCATATATAAGCAATGGTCTTAAGGGTCACCATCACACTGGGGCTTCATAGCACATACCTGCTTCCTCCCCATGGTGGTCCAGTCATCAGTCATGCAGTCATGGTCAGAACCTATTGCCAAGGGAGCCAAAGCCCTGCGTTGGAGAGACACCTGAGACTCACACAACCTGTTCTTTCTATTCACTTTTTTATTTCTGAATTGCTCAATGTGTTTATATCATATCCTTGTTTTCATCAGTCCTCCATAGTTCATGAGCTATATATTTTCTAGCTGCTCTCTCTGACCTTCACTTCCTTGTCTCTCTCACAAAGATTATTACTATGATGTCTGGAATTGTGCCTCCATATTTCACAGGTCTCTTCTATTCACATTCTCATCCATACCCACCCACCCCCAGTATTTGCTCCACCTCCCTCCCTTCCTAAAACCTGACTGTTCACTGTTGACAATCCTTCTCCAGGGAAAGTTTTATGTTATCATTTTTACGTTCTTCCCCAGGCACATCATGGTGTGGAAGTGGGTTTGGTGTCCTAATGCTTACCCACTGCCCTTCCAATAGCATTTACTTCTTCAGTTCTGGAAGAACAGAATATTATTCTTTGAGATTCGGTATA
Organism: Lynx canadensis; assembly: GCF_007474595.2. NCBI lineage: Eukaryota > Metazoa > Chordata > Mammalia > Carnivora > Felidae > Lynx > Lynx canadensis. Next base: position 45,975,821 of record NC_044313.2, on the reverse strand, counting down.
GCACAATTAATCCTATCCTGATTATTGTTAGCTAAAGGATTTTTTACACCCAATATTTTATTAAAGTGTTGCCAGGGAGTGCCTGGGCGGCTCAGTCGGTTGAGCGTCCGACTTCAGCCCGGGTCATGATTTCGTGGTCCGTGAGTTCGAACCCCGCGTCAGGCTCTGTGCTAACAGCTTGGAGCCTGGAGCCTGTTTCAGATTCTGTGTCTCCCTCTCTCTCTGACCTTCCCCTGTTCCTGCTCTGTCTCTGTCTCTCTCTCTCTGTCAAAAATAAACATTAAAAAAATATTTTTAAATAAAAATAAAAAAAAACAATGTCCGTGTGTCTCCACACCACAGTGTAAAGAACATTTTTTGAGCCCTTGTCTCACTTGAGACGTCAACAATATTTTACTGTGGTAAACCCGTCGTCTGTGTTGTGACTGTCTTTTCCTCTGGACATCATTGGTGTTGCGCTCTGTTGGCTTTGGTCTTATTGTCTGGATATTTCTCCATGGTCATAGTTGCAAGCTCAACTTCTTCTCAGCCATTAAATGTTGAAGTTCTCCACTTACTCGCTCAGGCTCTTTTCTTTTATCACTTCATATTCTTTTCCTTGATGATATTCTTTTAGCATCTGTGTGCCCAAGATTTCCAAAATTTTCACCTAGAGCTCTAACTCTTCAGTAAGGTCAAGACTTTCATGTCTTCCCTTGAATGTCTCAATGGCACGTTAAATTCAACCTCCCAATTACCCTGTTTAAGCTAGTTATCTTCCACTGTTAACTGCTCAGGGTAACACCCTGTCCCCATCAACCTCTATAAGCCAAAATTCTGAGCCTCTTCTCTGACACTACTCTGTCCCTTATTTGCCATTTGTAAAGTTTGTAAAATTTGACTTCCTGTCTGTCAGATCCATCCATTTCCTTTCATCTTTGTTTCCACCATAATAGCGAAAGTTACCATTTATAATTTGGTGGACTAATGCTGAGTAATTTCCAATGTGATATTGCCATTTGTTTAATCCTTTTAATCATCTAGCTACTCTAATAAAGAAGACTCTAGTGTTCCTTTCAAACTGCAACTCTGATGTGTACCTCAAGCTGTCACCCTTCCCTTTTCACAGTTAAAATACATCAGTGGTTTCCTGTTAACTCAGCTTGCTTTTCCAGAGGCAAATTATGCCACATCTCCTCATTCTTAATACTCCAGCTATGGGTTCATTCTTTTTTTCACTTGAATATGCTAATTAATATTTGTGGATTGGCCTAACAAATACACAATACGTAACAGATGCATAGTTCAGTGAGGTTCTTACAAATCATATAAAACTTTTATGCAGTGTGATCCTAAGCAGACATCTTTTACATTGTGAGGAGGTTCAACAGCACCAGATTTAAGTGACAAACAGCAGACTTCTGAGCTTCTGACTGGAGTCCAGAGCAGAGTGTGGCCTGCCTCTCCAATCTCCTTACTTTGGGTTCCAGAGCTGACAAGGTAAAGAGGGCCTGCAGTCCTGTGAACTCAGGAGTGGTCAAAGCATAGCCTAAGGCCCAAAGGAAGTTGGCAGACTTCTCATGGCCACTCCTTCCTTTGTGGCACACAGAGATTTTTGTCTTTCTACAAAAACATGCACCAGCCCTGGGGCAGTATCAAGGTTTTGAGTATAAACACAGTCTGGAAGTAGTCCCCTCAGGTCCAGGGCAGACATGAAGAATGCTGCTCCCCCCACAAGGGGCAAGGTCAATGATCTGATGCTAAAGTTGCTTTCCAACTGTGACTTAGATTTCTTAGCAGTAGACATCTCAGCCTCCAGTGTCTAGATAATGGTGTGGTGCTCAAAATGCTTTAACCCTAAGCACCATTTTGTCTAACTTAAAAGCCTGAGAGAATCTCAAAAGAAGAGACTGTTAAATTTTTTTTTAAAGCTAGGCTTGAGAAAGTATATCACCAAAGGCCTGTGGCAACTGTACAGGCAGCATCAGCCTTACTCCTTGCAAAGGGTGTCAGAACAGTTATGTGCCTGCTTCTCACCATTGCTCTGGGCTTGGGAAAACAGAGCTTAGAATCATTGGCAAACTTAATGGTTCAACCAAGCTCTCACTCATCTCAAGAATAACTCTCAAGAGGTGCTATGGTTGTGACATCCCAAATAATAAACATTTATATGTATATATGTACATACACACATATACATAAGCAGGAAATTTTAGAGATAAAACTGGTAGCATTCCAAAATTTTGATCTAGCATCTACTAATTGTAGACACATGATAGGTAATGCAAATACATCAATAAAATTAGTATGGGACCTAAATTTATATATATATATATATATATATATATTTTTTTTTTTTTTGGCTCACCATTGCAGTTCTTTATTAGAAATTACGGAAGTGAAAAATCCAGCCAACAATCTTCCTTTCTTCCTCTCTTCCTTTCTCCTTCCCTCCCTCCCTCCCTCCCTCTCTTTCTTTCTTTCTTTCTTTCTTTCTTTCTTTCTTGATTTGTTTGCCTCCTTGCCTTTGACTTCCATTTGCAAGCCACTTCAAGGAAGAAGCTAACTTCTTGCAGAATGCCTAAAAACACATGTTCTCTGGAAACTCAGAATTGTTTATAATATAGTTAACTTCGTCGGTATTACAAGGGGACAAGAATAACTACACTAAATGATCCTGGTTGTGGCTAATATATTTCATTGATTGGTTCCACTGCTCTCATTCCATTGTATGCTCTCATTCCTAGATTTTTGACATGTTTGGATATTTTGTGATCAATGAGATTATCAAGAGACATAAAGGTTTGGCTTGTGTGAGTCAAGTTGGCATTTTCACCAAGCAGTCCTAAGACTTTGTTTTATTAGATAGGACATTTTCTTGATAGGTACATGGCCAAAATTGGCCCCAGTTCTAAAATTTCAAGCACTGTGGTCTTAATATCTTGGTGTGTCTTCTATTAGGAGTGACCAGAACACACAGGGAATATCTGTAAGTTGATATTTAAGACCAAGTTTCCACACTCTACATAGATAATGAAAGTGTGCTGAGCTGCCACCAGAAGCTTTTCCATCCACTGAATAATTCGGTCAGGAGACAGAGAAAGATATTTCATGTGCCAGGTGTTTTCAAAGACCCCGGTTGACTTAAGGATGAGTGAAAAAAAAAATTATCCTCTCATAAGTGGAGAGTAGAGAATATGAATTTGGAAACTACGTCTACTTTGATATTATAGATCGACTTGATGATCTGGTGGCAATTTAGAATCATGCTGTTGTTAAGGGGTACAGAACTGGAAGGACATGAGTTGAAGGCTGAGCTGTGCTGTTTCCCATCTGTGAACTGTCATTCAGATAAGCCAAGTGCTCAAGAAATTGGTCAGAGCTCCCTTTTCTCTTCTTCATCTTCTGTCAACACCACCACCTGTAATTGCCATGACAACATCAGATATTGGTGTTACTATAATCAGTGACGTGTCTTGTTGACGTGTCAAGTCCAACATGGTATAAATATGAAAGAGCAATTGTGGAGATTAAGTATGAATAGAAATGAAGGTAAATAACTTCATCTAGTCAGCCATTTTTTAGGGATAGTAATAGTAATAATAATCAAGAATAATAATTTAAAGTTACTGTGAACCTGAGATATTCGGAGACCAGTCCCAGTCATATGTGTTATTTGTCTTGGAGGCAATGTACAATTTTCTAACGATAATGATTTTCTTGAGTTGAATGAAGAGTGAACTTTCACTACTTTATTTTCCTGGTTCTTCAGTTTAATTTTGCTGCCCAAACTCCCTACTAATTCTGGTTTATTTACTTCAGAACTCCAGAGCTCCCTGGCAATTTGTAGTGGTAAGATTTTATGTGACTGCTGGAAGGCAAATTCTGAAACATAAAGAAAGTTTACGATTGGCAGAAATGGCCCCCATGAGACACATTTATCAAAAATGTGAAACAAGAATCAAAGGATTGGAACATATGGTTTCTTACTTTTTTTTTTTTTTTTTTTTTTTTTTTTTTACCCTTTTGGAGCCCGGGTGACAAGAGGAGACTTTTCCAATTAAAGAGTACTTGACTGAGAGTCACTTTGTTGGGATGGTCACATATTTTTTTAAGTTATTATCTTAATTTTCCAAAGGCATAAAGACAACCTTTCTTCTGACAATTCGAAAAATCTTGTGTCACTTGACCTCCTTGTCTTCTTTCTTCCATCCATCCATCATTTCTTCCCACCCTCTCTTCTCTTATTTACCATTTCTTCCTCTCTCTGTCTCTTTTCTTTGGTTTCCCACATCTCTGTTTTTGTCTCTCTGTCTACACTTCCTTCACAACTCAGTAAATATGCTTCTCAGTCTCCACCCCAGCACTCAGAGCACAGTCACACATAAACACAAACACGCACGAATACAGACACACGGCATACGCACACACTAAACCCAAACACACATACAACACACACACACACACACACACACACACACACATACACACACACCATGCATGCAGACTGTCTTTCCCCAAGACTGCATACAAATTGTTAGAGATGGAATAATTCTTGTAGTTATTAGTTAATCCAGTAATGTTTGTTCTCTGGTTCTGTGTCATTTTTCTGTTCCCAAATGGTCAAGCACAGTTGTAGAATTTTGGGATAGGATACCTATTGTTTGTGAAACTGTAGAAAGCTCCCTGACTCCCACCATGTGGCTTCCATCATTACTTTCCTCCCTTAGCTTATTTGTCTAGCAATAATACTAAAAAACATGTTCATTGTAAAACTGAAGAGAAACTTAAGATCATAAGCTCCAGGACCCACAAAATAGAGATTTCCCCCTGTGGGTCCTAAAGCTTATACAATCCTGTGACCCTTTTTTAAGATAAGAGTACAAATTTACAAACATAAAAAAAAAATTCACAACTGGTTACTACAGACTTGTTCATCCAGGTCTCCTTTTTGCACTTGTTGTAATCAATATATCGGAAAAACGCTTACATAGAAAGTTTCCTGATTGCTGATGAGGTTTTGGGTGGGGCAGCGCTTGGGCAGTGTCCAGAGCTGACAGCCAAGAAAGAATTCTTGAAAACGTCTTTGGTCCAAAAGGGTGACTTTATTAAAGCAAGGGGACAGGACTCATGGACCTAAAGAGCTGCACAGGGGTGTAAAGAGTGACGGGTTATATACTATGGAGTTGGTGGAGGTAAAGGCCTCCAGAAGGATTTTGATATGCTAAAGAGGACTCTTAAGATACAGGCCTTGCTATTGTCAAGTTAAGGTTGTTTTTCCTCTAGCAAGGCAGTAACTTTAGGACAGCAGGGGTTCCTGGAGAAATGTTATACTCTGTATTTGCCTCAAGTATTTGTCAATGGGCTGCAAGTTATAAGGAAATTCAATTTGGCCTGCTATTTCCTTCTTGCCTTTCTTCCCCACATCACTGTGGAGGAGAGGGTGATGTTAGCGGCTCCAGGAAACTGAGTGTACAGGTTTCTGGAGATTAGGCTATTGATAGGATTGCCTTTTTCTTGTAATTTACTAAGATATTTGTAAACTGAAGGAGACTCATGTCCTGCATGACTGTGATCTCTATCAGTTAGCCATTTGTTTTCTTTCCTTTCCTTTGTTCCTGGGCAGCCAGGAGTGCCTGAGGAATATCACACATAAATATCACACATATCCCACGGTGGGGGGGGGGGGGGGGGGGGGAGGGGCTAGCTTACACTTTGCCTTCAGCTTGCCTTATGGTCCCCCATCAATTGCAATCTGGCTTCTCCTCTCCATCAGAACATTCTGCATTTCCCACCAACCCCCAGCATCCCCAGGGAAGATCATGCAGGAGATGAGCCCTGCCACATGCTGAATGCCTCACAAGATCTGTTGGGAAATAATAATTGCATAGTAACCAAAAATAAATTGAAGATATGCTATCCTCCATTTAACATAGGCAAAGTTTTGATTAGTTTAATTAAATGAATGTGGTCACTCTTTTTTGCTTACCCATAACTGTTCTTCATTCTCTCTTTCTGTCTGTCCCATATCCAAATGGGTATGTTCCCCAGTGTTCAGACCTGAACTCTTCTGTTTTCTTTCCATATTTTCTCTCCTCACATCTATATTTGCAATACATGCCGATTTCCATTTCCAGATTGGACCTCTATCTTATGCTTTAGCCTGCATCTCCAGATAATGACTTCCTTTGTGCCCTCTCCCTCAGTCAACATTATTTGCATATTACCAATTAAACTGATTGTATGGATTTGTACAATATGGAAAAATGACAGTCAGGAGAGTGAAGACACTTTCTTTGAGGCAGTGAAAACTGAGCTGAAGTAGAAAGAAGCAGGGATTGGCCAGGTGAGGAGGATAAGAAAGAAGATACTTGGGATTAGAAGTGGCAGGGATTGTTGGGGCGCCTAGGTGGCTCAGTAAGTTAAGTGTCTCACTTCAGCTCGGGACATGATCTTGTGGTTCATGAGTTCAAGGCCAGCCCATCATCTACTGTCAGCACAGAGCCTGCTTCAGATCCTTGGTCTCTCTTTCACTCTCTCTGCTCCTGCCCCACTCGTGCATTCTCTCTGTCTCTCTCAAAAAATAAATAAACATTAAAAAACAACAACAAGTGGCAGGGATTACTGAGAGATCAAATATAAGCATGAAGGAAAGTAAGGGGCGAAAATGACTCCTGGGTTTGGGGTTGAACACTACTTAAGTGGTGGTAAATTCACTGAGATAGGGCACGCTGGAGGCAATCCAAGGTTTTTTGTGGTAGGGATGGGGTGGGCCAGCATCAGCTATGAATCCTCATTTGGCATTCAGACAGGTTGAGTTTGGGACAAGTTTGAGATATCTATGTAAAGATCCCAACTACAGAGTTAGGTCTGGAACTCAAAGAACAGGTCTTTGCTAAAAATATAAACATGTGAGTCCTTTTTAACTTGGTGACAATTTAAGCCAGAAGCATGAATATGGAGTCAGAAGAGAAAAAAACCTTGTACTCAGGACTGAACTTTGGAACTTTAACAATAAAGGATGAGTTTAAAGAATGATGTGATCAGTGGATCATAAAGATGGCTCCGTAGTGGCTGGTGATCATTAGAGTAGCATTGAATTGGCCAAACAGGGAAACATTTAAGAATGAAATAATGCTAACCAGATAGAATACCAAGGTAACAGCTATGAATTGAGACTCTATGCTATAAATCCAGGGAAAGAAGGAAGTTGGATTTATTCAAATTGGAATTGCAGTAGGTAGGCATGACAGGAAAACAGAGACAAGAGGACTTAGAGTATTGGGTTAGTCAACCATAAAAAGCCATCTGATTGACGTTCTTACCTATTAGTCTCTTCCTACATATTACCACAAAAACTTTCTACACTGTATCGTTTTTCCTTTTGCCACTCTCCTGCTCAAAAAAATTGCAATGGCTCTCCCTTGTCTAGGATAAAGTTCAGAATCCTTAGGTTGGAATTCAAAACACTTCCTGGTCCACATGGGCTATCTTCTAGTCTATCACTTACTTGTTAGTTCTCCTTTAGAATATTATTACCTTGGGGTACCTAGGTGGCTCAGGCGGTTAAGCATCCAACTCTTGATTTCTGCCCAGGTAATGATCTCACGGTTTGTGAGATTAAGCCCTGTGTAGGCCTCTGCACTCACAGTGTGGAGCCTGCTTGTGATAATATCTCCCTATCTCTCTACATCCCCCCCGCTCACATGCTTTTTCTCTCTCAAAATAAGTAAACATTAAAAATATATATATATCGTTGCCTTTTTAGTGATACCTGATGTGATACATCAGGTTGTAGCTGATGTATCTTTTAATATCATCTATCTAGCATGTGATAGCCTAGATAGATCTCTAGATCATCTCTAGGCTTTTAATAGGTGGTTGAATATAATCCCCTTCATGACCTTAACAGTGAATGGTCCTTACCGTCTACCACTCCCCTGAATCTATTGAGAAGATGGTTCATCACGCAGTCTCTACATCTGCCAACCTATACAGCACCAGTTCCCAGGGAAGTACATTCAAATAAGATGCCAATTTTGTGCTTAATGGTAAGTCTGAAGTCTCTCAGATGAAATCCAGTTGTTGCCATGATGAGTTCTAGCACTCTGTGATGTACCATACTTCACTTGTAAACAGGCAAAGAAGTTCATCTTTCACATCTACACAGCAGGGGAATAACTTGTCTAACTGAGTGACAAAACTTTATGAAAGCTTCTGGAATTCTACATCTAGTTGTGCTTGCAAGACTTTCAGCGTTAGAGAAAAAAACAAATAGGAATTAGGGAGGTATATTCCATTCAACAGCATGCATAAAAATATTTTTATTTTGCTTAAAAGGGGTAGGAAAATTCCCAGCCTTTCTGTTTGCATTTTAAGACTATTGCAATAAGCGAGAGAGAGAGAGAGAGAGAGAGAGAGAGAGAGAAAGAGAGAGAAACCAAGAAACAGACTCTTTACTATAGTGAACAAACCAGAGGTTACCAGAGGGGAGATGGGTGGGGGTGTTGGATGAAAGAGGTGGTGAAGGTTAAGGAGGGCACTTGTGATGAGCACCGAGTGTTGTATGGAAGTGTTGAATCACTAAATTGTACAACAGAATATTGTTCAGTTGTACTAATATTAGTACACTAATATTACACTGTAGGTTAACTAACTGGATTTCAAGTAAAAACTTTAAAAAAATATTGCGACAACAAAATTGAATTGTTTCTTTATTTGGAGGATTCATAGTTGGAGCTTACAAAGTACTTCACTAGAAAACTAGAGCCTGTATTTGGATTGTCTTATGGAAGACCAACCTATTTTCTCTTCCTGCTAAAGATGTTTGCACTCCTTGTCACTCTAAAGGTGAAGGGCATCAAAGGGTCCCCCGCAATCATGTCCCTGAACCACAGAGGAGGATGGAAATCCTTTTCTCTGTCATTTCCATTTGTTGTTCTTTAGGATAAGTCCCTGAATTTTTATTTTGTCTTTGAACAGTGTTTCTTTTGTAGTTTGGAGCTGCTTTTAAGGGGAGTTAATGCACCTTTGGCCTCTGTGTCATCCTGGGGCAGAGAGAACTTCAATCAGGCTTCTTTGTTTTCTTAGATATCTGAAATCTTCCAATTTGTACAATGTTTGTGCTCAGAAAGGTTGTAGCTGATGTATCTTTTAATCTTTTTTTTTTAATTTCCCTTTATTTCTTCATAATCCTTTTCATTCGATCTTGCATACAGTGGTTGAGAATTTTGTTTTGTTTTGCATTTTCGCTTTTTTTTTCAGAGTAACTTTATGCTTTGTGCTTTTCGTTACTGACATTTTACATACAACAAGACCGTCCATGCAAAAATGAAGAAGTATGAAAATGGGCCTCTTCTGTGTCTTGCTCAGGCTCCTTCTTTCTTTAGGGACCATTGTCGTCCTCTATTTTCGTCTTCTAATCTCTTCGTGGAGTGGAACATTTCTTAGAGCTATAGAACAATAGTGGCCACTCCCAGAGTCCTTGTCTGAGAGATCACTGTCGTGTATGGTGCACACTGGCACATAGCAAATCTTCCAGACCATGAACTCTTGTACCTGCTACACCTTCTATTCCTTTTCTCAGAGAATGTTGAAGGGATAAAGACATGATTTCAGAACACAGCACCATTGTGTATTCTCCCAGACATTGGGCTATTGCCAGGACTTAGGTGAATGTTTTTTTTTTTGTTGTTGTTTTTTTAGGTTTCTTTGTTTTTGTTTTTGTTTTTTTTTTTTTTTTTTTTTTTTTCGGGGGGGAGGGAAGGGGCCATAATGAACACATGGGTGCTTTCATTTTTTTAAATTTATTTTTTCCACTTTGGAAAATTTTATTTTTTTTCATTACAATAGAGTTAACATATGGTGTAATAGTAGTTTCAGGTGTACAATAAAGTGATTCAACAGTTTTGTACATTACTCAGTGCTCATCATAAAGGTAAATGGTTTTTAAAGCAATCTCCTTTTACTTAAACCCCTATCTATATATAAAATGAGAGACTTAAAAATACTTCACTCATATACTCACTAACCAAGGTGGATAGAAATGGAAGTATAGAAATTGTAGTTAGAATTACCAGCATTTAAATCTTCACAATTTTTTATGATTCTGGCTAGGCTGCATTGAATTCCTTCAGCTTTACTTCACCATCTGTTAATGAGCAGGTTGATAATACCCACTTTGCAAGAGCTCTGCTAGTATTGGGAGAAAGGACCATTGTACCACTCTGCACATAGGAGAAGCTTGAGAAGTTTTTGATCTTTTCCTCCCAGGACTGCCCTCACTTCCACCTGCACCTTTCTCTCTGAACCAGTTTGTGGTCATAGGCAAGATCTTTGTAGCCAAAGCCTATCATAAAGCTAGCATATTCTTCATGAAAATGACATCTTATAGCAGGTGGTATGTCATGTTGAATGCTAAGGTAAGTTAACTGTTTAAATCCTACACAAATATAAACAGTTTTTCTTATTCTAGTGAAAATTAAAAAATACTGGATTTCTATAATCACTTGGAAATAAGAATGTATTATCTATAGAGAAAATATAATAATACCTAACACGTAGTGTTTTCTATGTGCCAGATACCATTCTAATCTTTTACATATATTAGCCCATTTAATTCTTGCCACAACTAACTACATAGTTTGGGGGGGCCCAGTGTAAAACAGAAGTACAGAGTACCTTGTTCAGAAATTACTAAGATTTTCAAGGCACTGATGTCAGAGCTCAGCATCTTTTAAAGAATGAGGCCATGTAGAACTATATAGGTCACATGCTCTAATGATCACATCAGCCCCATGATGTGTTGTTTTTTTTTTTTTCAGTGTAGATAATGAAATTGAGACATGGAAGGGAAAGTTAATTCACCTAAGGCTATAGAGATAGGAAGTGGTAAAGTCAGTATTCTACCCAGGCAACCTGTGTCCTGAGACTGTGTCCTTACCGACTTAAAAAAAAAAAAAAAGAAAGAAAGAAAAGAAGAAAGTTATTTTATGTAATAAACTTCAGTTTATAAATCACTGTATCTCCATTATTGTATTTCAGAGCTATGAAAATCTCTACACTGGCATTATCATATAACATACTATATTCATCTACATGGTTATCAGTGCCCTGTTTGATCCAGGTAGAGAAAGAGACTATGGAAATTATTATTCATGTAACTAATAATACCAAAACTTATATGGAACTTAACAGGTACCAAATGGGGCTATTCTGAGCCCTTTACACACATTAACACCCTGTAATTTTCACTATATTTTATGAGGTAGGTGCTGGTATTGCTATCATCATATTTCAGATGAGGAGATTAGAAGATAAGTATTTCGAATGATCGTACCAGCTTATCACTTCTGAGGCTGGAATTTGAACCCAGATAGGCTGGTGCAGGAGATGGGTCTTAAGTACCACCCTGTGCCCCTCTCTTGACTATGGGCGGCATGAAGTGTATTTTCCTCTTAATCTTATCCACTGCTGAATCATGACTAGCCAAATGTCTGACACATTAGATACTCAATCAACATTTGAGGAAGTAATGAATAGATTGAATTTTTGAAAATTAACATTTTATTTATGCAAGTAATACAAAAATACTTGTTTTTTTGTAAAATCTTTAAATATATTCTAATGAAAGCAAAAACCTCCTCCCAATCCAAACTTTTTCCCAGACCATCCTTTCTTCCCTTATCTCAATTTGAATCTTTATTTTCTGGACGTTTTCAGTGAAATGAAGATATTCAGTGGTGTTCAATGTTTATGAAATGCTGTTGATCATGGTAGGAGCTGACGAGGTTGATGTTTGCTCTGAGTACTCAAGGTAGTTCAATATGATCACGAATATAGTGGAGCTTTATTCAGAGCCATTTCTTTTGTTAGAAACACATAATAAACACCCTAGTTTTACAATGCAGTGTTGGTGGAATTGCACTTGAAAACTCAAAATTATGCAGCTTCCATTTCAATTACCATCCAATCCTTGTCTGAAAACTCCGTTCCCAGGGATATTAGCTGTGTGACCGTGGTGGCTGCTGGAATTTAAGGTGTTCTGCACAAAAGTTTAAATGTCCTCGCCATGTTTAGTCTTAGGTTTACTTCTTTCTAAGCTGTTCTTTCTATGTTCCCTATAGCCTTATAGACCAGGCTTCAGGCCAGGTATTAGCCAGATTTTATATGTCAAAGAAGAGTATATTATTGAGACATAACTGAGGAATCACTCTTCGTTGGTAAGTTTTAGAAAATTTTGGCAAGGACTAGCAGGACAGCAGTACTTTATCCTACTTTTCTAGGACATACCATTCTCCTCAGACGAATAGAAGATGTGCTTATCATTTATCAGTAAAAGTTACACATTCTAAAATGAATGAATGATTTTTTTGGCTTCCTTGCCACTTAATGATGTGTTCATAAGTGAACTGACTTATTAATGAATGTAGCCTGAGTGAATCTGTGGTAGATGATCTCCTTTATGGCTGATAGAATGCCTAGAACATTTCCTGGCGCATAGTAAGCACATAAGAAAAAAAAAAGTATTAACTTATTTACAACCCCCCTTCTTCCAGAGGAGAACTCTTCCTATTGTTTGCATCCCTTGCAGTGAATCAGTGCTTGTTAAGCTCCCCAGCATAAGATCCCAAGCCCCTTCCTTTCTCCTTTCCGAGTACGCAGCACAGACTGTGGTGTGACCACGGTTCTCAGTGACTGCTTGCTGAACAGAATACTGGGAAAGAGAAGCTGGGCTGTGAGAGGCACTGATAGCTCTCAAGAGTGATAAGAGCCATAGATTCAGAAGAAAATTTGGAGAGTGAAAGGTTTGGAAAGGGGATAGAGTAGAAGTAGGGAAACAAAAAGACTTTGAAGCACTCTTTCCTTTGAAGCCCATGCCCTGTCACCATTTACTGTTTATCAGGTACCCCAAGATTGTAAACTAAGTGTGACCCTGTCATCAGAATCCTTTACATATGCTCACATTTGCTTCCTGCTTTTGGGAGTTTCCACTGTGTTTGTGAACATCATATACTGTTCATTTAGCTATAGATGATAGATAGCTACATGATAGCTAGACGATAGCTAGCTAGCTAGCTAGATACATAGATAGAATGTTCTTATGTTTATCTACTGGTGGGAAGCCTTAAAGTTTGGAGCCACTCTGATTTAGGGTAAATTATAGTGCTGGCATATATTGGTTGACTGACCTTGTATAATGTAGCAGAGATGGCCCCTTTAGGATGAAGACTACAGATTGTTTTGAAGGTATATTAAACGGAAAAAAAAAGTTCTAAAAATTTATACTTCTCTTAAATATTTTCTGATAATTTCAAACATGTAAAATTTTTGGTGGAGATCTAAGACTTTTCTTGAGTATTGGCCTGCTTAATGAATTTCTCACAATAATCACCCCTTATATAATCTATACATATAAGCTATAATTTCCAGTTTCAGTTTCTTTAAATAGGACAAGAACTAAAAATATTTGCAAAGCATACTATGGGCAGAATTAATAGATGCTCCCCACACTACCTCTCCCAAGTGGTTAGCTCTATAAAGCTACGGATGTTTTAATTTTAGTATTCTCCTTCCCTCTCTTCCTCCTTTCCTCCATTCTTTCTCCTCCCCCCCCCCTTTTTTTTTCTCCTTGATCACAATGCCAACTATAGAACTCTGTAAATAGTAGCCTCTTTGAAATAGAGGAACTGTTAATAATGTTAATAATGAAATAGAGGAACTGTTAAAATTTGCCTACTATAACACTTCATATATACATAACATTCAGTAAAAAGGTCATAGTTCTTGCCGTTATATTTATTATTTTATTATTATATTTTTACAGATGCAAGGTAAATTGGTCGCTCTGAGCTAATATTAAAGAAATTGCTAAAGAGGCTTAGATGAGTTTTTGTTGTTGTTTTTTTTTTTAATGTTTATTTTTGAGGGAGAGAGAGAGAGAGAAAGAGAGACAGAGTGTAAGCGGAAGAGAAGCAGAGAGCGAGGGAGACACAGAATCCGAAGCAGGCCCCAGGCTCCAAGTTGTCAGCACAGAGCCCAGCTTGGGCTCCAACTCAAAGACCATGAGATCATGACTCGAGCTGAAGTCAGAGGCTTAACCAACTGAGCCATCCAGGTGCCCCCTAGATGAGGAATTTTTAACAAAGATCTGTGAATCAAAAAGCTATAACTAGCTGGTCCAACCTCACATTCTACGTACATTTACAGTGGTAAAAGTTAAAGTTTTCCAGCCCATTCTATTGAAGTATGTGTTTTCATATGTAGTTTTCCTAAGTAATAGTTGTATTTTTGTGGTGCCATTGTTACACTCTTAGACAAGAGTAAAATTCAGTTAAGGGATTGAGTTACAACACCAGCTTTCTTCTTCCTTTACTTTTCTTTTCTTTTTCTTAAACTATGCACAGGCATAAGGTATTGAGGAAGATCCTATTTTATAGGCAAGAGCTCTGAGGTACAATTTGTCTGCATGCTGTTGAATTGAGTTTACATCTTTGCAAACAGGATGCTTCTTGCAAAATTGCTTCTGTGTGTACATTAAGAATGCTCCTGTGTTCACAGTTTAAAGTATTGAGTTAGAGATCTCACTAAGCAATAAAGTAGCATTAGCTCCCCATAGATGGGCAATCCTATTATATTTAGATACAAGGATACATTTTAATAAGTACAGATAGAGGTTAAAGCAGAAGAGTTGAGGAAGCAGCTGGTTCCCGGAGGGATAATGGGCAATGCAATCATTCTTTCGCACCAAGCAAATAAATTAGAGGGTTTTACTGCATCACGATGGACAGAATTCACAGTTTTATTTCTCCCAAAAGTGTTGGCTATGTGATTCCAAACTAAGTCAAGGTAACGTTTCTTTTTACATCATTTCCTATTTTTGAAAAATATTTAAAATTGAGCCAATAGGCAAGTATATATAATGTAAATTGATGCTTTAGGGAGATATGTCTTTAAATAAAAACCTTCTCTTCCATTGCCATTAAAAACCAAATTTTAGAATTGAGCTCAAGAAGTAAACGAATAATCAATTCCTGTTGATGGAGCAGAGGAAACAGTAAGTTTTGGTCAATATTACTGTGTCTCTCTTTATATCTTTGATAATTAATTACCATTGTGTATGACACTCTCTAAGCCAAAGAAAAGATTAATAAAAGTCTTGAGTACACCTTCTGCGTAACTAATGGAGCACGACACTGTGGTCCTGATAAAAGTTTGAGAGGAACCTGTGCTCCTCTATGCTTCATAGAGGAGGTAGGTGTCTTGTACCCATCCTCTCTGTGTCTTGCCCAAAAGAGGAAGGAAGGGACATTAGAAAAAGTAGGTAGTAAAAGGACAGCAAAGCATTCCAGGAACAATTTGACTACATTTGAATTGTAGGAAGTATCAAGGAAATTGAATTGAGGCAGATTGTCAAGGGCTTTGATTGCTTTGATGAGGAATTAGACTTTAGAACATTTGAAGGATTTTTCAGCATTGGAAAATGAATATAGGGTGGGGGGAGGAAGGCCATTAAGACATTAGAGAGGCTTAATTTTGAATGTTGAAACATAAATGAGTAAAAGAATATAAAAGTTGGGTGGGCAAGACTATACAGATGACTGAATAGGTAGAGGCCCCCCAAAACTTAACCACAGTCCTCATCTTGCAAGAGCCAGCTGTTTTCCCTGTTCATCATCTCTGCTTCTCAGTAGCTCATGCAATTTTAAAGCAAGAAGAAATAATAAAATAATGATGAAGCAGATGCACTCTGTAAGTGCACCCTGGGATGAATAAATTATGGAAAGTGCGCTGCAGTAGGAAAGAAGGAAAGGAAAATTATTCAAGGAAAATGGGCTTGTGATTTTCTCATTGAGTTCAACTCAGCCATTCTCAATACAGAAGCCATTCTCAATACAATACAAGTAGGTGCTCGTGGTCTGGAGGCCTGAACAGGGCCTTAGAAACTTGTGGTAGAGAGATGTCAAAAGAGACCGGGGGACATGGCTGGTCTCCATGCCTGTCTGGTTCATGTTCTCTACTTCTTGCCTCTGAATATTCTCTCTTCAGTATAGATACAAGGATGCAAGAATATTTCTGTCACTTCTCTCACTTAAAAAGCTTTGATGACCCTTCTCCATGTTCTAAATTGGATTATCTTCTTTCCATGGCATTTAGGACTCTCTAAGTCCCAACCAGCTGAGACACTTGCTGCTTTTAAAAGGACCATGCATGGGGCTCCCAGGTGGCTCAGTCGGTTGAGTGGCCGACTTCGGCTCAGGTCACGATCTCCCTGTTCATGAGTTTGAGCCCCACGTCGGGCTCTGTGCTGACAGCTCAGAGCCTGGAGCCTGTTTTGGATTCTGTGTCTCCCTCTCTCTCTCTCTCTCTGCCCCTCCCCCCCTTGCGCTCTGTCTCTCTCTCAAAAATAAAACATCAAACAAACAAACAAAATAAAAGGACCATGCACATGTCCTAGTTTCTTCTGTTCATTGTCCTTCCTCCTCTCATCACTGGGTCACCCTTGACCGGGTACCAGTTCCCATGCTGCCTTCTTTGATCTTCCCTTCTCTAACACCAGTTATACCACCATAGCTCATATTTATGGTGCTATTGCTGTCTAGCAGATACCATTCAAAATATTTAACAAATACTGTGCTTCACTCTTGGCTGACCAGTCCTCCTACATCATGCCACTTTGCATTGAATGTGTTTCTATCACTGTCCAAATGTACCTGTGCATGTGCCTGTGCATGTCTGTGTACCCTTCTAAACCATGAGAGTCCTAAAGGCAGGCATCTCTGCTTCTACATCTGGAAAATAGCAGTGATCACAACTATAACAACAACTTATATTTATGAATACTAACTTTATTCTACTCATGGTCCTATCAGACTTATGTTTTTTCTAACTCCCATAACAGTCTTCTGAGACAGCTACATGGGGTAATGATGGTGATGACCACATAGGGTCTTCTGAAAATTAAATGATATAGAATTAAAAATGTAAAACATTTAGCATATGAGAATTTCCCAAAACTATTATCTATTATTATCCATTCCAGGGATGTCAGTAATACATATATGTGACTCAGTGCAGTCACTCAAGATTCAATATGTCTGTGTTTGCATCCTAGCCATACTTTTATTGATTTTCCTCAGAGTAACATGACCTTTCAACTGGGTTGACAAAACCCCTAAAATCTGATCAATGCATATTCGCCCTGGGTTTATGAAAGAAGTAAATATTTTGGCCCTGAAGAGAACAGTAAGTGAAGCTGGCTCAGAGATGTAAATGTCAGTGAATAATGACTAATGGGCATGAGACTTATTCTTGGAGTTCCCAGAGAACCAAACACTTGGAGCCCTATGACTTCATGTTAAAGAAACACAGGTAGAATCAATTCAGCATTCCTGCTGACAAGCTTCTATCTCAGTAAGTAAACCATCATGCCCTCTGGAGCAGCCATCTTAGGTCAATTGAGACATTGGCCTCATTAACCACTTAGGATTCATCTTAAGACTTCTTTACTTATAGTCCTCCTGAGGCTTAATGGGCTTCAAAATGTACTTTGCCCTGGTTCACATTGAGTCTTACCAAGTTCTGTGCTTTTACTCAGCAGGCAGCCATTTGGCTGTCAGGTTTTATATTTTTCTCTACAAGGCAAGGAGAGCCATGTGGATGCTACTGGATGCCCAATTAACATTTCCATGTCACTTTGTTCCTGCTTGCAATTATTCTTTATGCCATCTTTGTTTCCTCGACCATCAGGAATACATCAAATCTCTTTAGTATTGTGACAGCTCTTCTCTAGGTTTCGAGATGATGAGATTTAAATTATTCATAATATAAATCTGTTCTTTCAGTAGATTCCTGTGATTCTGGTTTTTGATGTTGTTGCTGTTGTTTTTTGGGGTCCAAAGTCAAAATGGAATAAATCCTGAAGAGTGGTCATCATAGTTTGGAAAGACGGAGAAGGGGTGCTGCAGGCAAGGAAGTTTTGAAAGCAAAGATAAGAAGGCAGGAATCCAGTTGAGCATTGATGTATGTCTGTGGATGTATGTGGGGAAGAGGGTGCACTGATGAATTAAAGGATTAATATCAGGTAAGGAGGGGGAGGGAATAAGATATCCATTAGAATAAGAATGAGTCTGGGGAACAAATCTCCACAGCTTTAATTCATCTCACCAGCCATTCAGCAAACAATCTCCCCAAATCCGATCTTTTTTATTCCCCTACTCTGGATTTTTCAGTCTCCAGTGCTTTCAGCTAAATTTCAAATTATTTCTTTTGTGATTTTTTTTTATTATTTAAAAAAATTTTTAACGTGTATTTATTTTTGAGAGAGAGAGAGCATGAGGGGAGGAACCTCGAGGGAGGGAAACACAGAATCCGAAGCAGGCTTCAGGCTCTGAGCTGTCAGCACAGAGCCCGACACAGGGCTCAAACTCACAAATTCGAGATCATGACCTGAGCCGAAGTCAGATGCATAACCAACTGAGCCACCCAGGTGCCCCACAAGTGATTTTTCTAAACTAATTTTCAGTCATTCTTTTCTAACCGTGCAGCTCACATTTCAGCCACACCCAACAACAACATACATCATCGAACTCTCCATGCATATTCATCACTCAAATCATCACCCATGTATGTTCCTCCTCTGATCCTCTATCTCTTGAGTGCACTTGTGGACTCCTACAGAGTACTTAAGATACAGATAAAATGCAACTCATTGTATCTTTCCCCAGGCATAATTATTCACTCCCCTACACATGTATCCAGTGTCCTTGAACATATTTGTATTTTAGCACTTATTGAAGTATACTATAGTTCTGTACATATATGTTTAACTTGTCACCTAGACTTGAGCTCAGTGAAGTATTTATTATTCATGCATGTTCCTCTTAAAGCTTCTCATGGTGCTTGGTAGGTAGTAGGTGCTCAGTCAGTATATGTCAAAGTGCTTTGAATGGAGAATCATTGCAATTTTCTATTCTAGGAAACGCTGAGAGTTGGTGGTATAGTCAGACTGGTTATTGTTTAATTAATGTTTTATACTATAGATTTTTCTTTAATAATTCTTTTTTTTTAGTTAATGAATATTTTTGAGGATCCTTAGGGCCAAAATTATTTATAGAAAATCACTTCTGTGGTTGTTGGTCATTCACTTAGAAAGGATTCACTGAATACTTCCAATTAATGAGCTAATTTCAGTTTCCTGAATCACAATAATATTTATTTCCTAAGAAATAAATTTCTGCATATAAATTAGAATTTTATTAAGTAGCAGTTTTATAAATCAAGTGATTTAGAATGGCATTCACTTAGAACTAATCCATAAGTCTTTTTTAGTGAGAAATGAAAACATAGCCTCAATAATTTTAGATGTAATTTCCATACACTTTTTGTTATTTGATATTATAGATTGATTTCTGCTCCTGATAGACTTGGAAGTTGTTTAAGCATGTAAAAGCCCCAGTGCAATTTTCCACAGATAAACAGAGAGAAAGAGCCCCCTAACTACAATACTCTAATTTGTGTGTCTGAATCCCTGATCTTTTAAAATACTCTCAGTTCTCCCTTTAGCAAAGAGAATGTTTATGATGTTTAAGAAGGAATCCAACCTGCTTTGGTAAAATAAAATGATTTATTCTTGAAAATAAAGAAAATACCCGATGGCACCTTTTAACATTCTTGATCAAAACTGGTCAAATGTTGGCAATTTCATATGGTTCACCATCATATTTATAGCTTGATTCTTTGAGAGGAAAACTATTAAAGGAAGTCAAAAAATATCTTCAAGAATTTCCTGGGATATGTGAAAGAAATATCATGTGCATGCTGCTATGTATGCAGGTATGTAATATATGTTCATAAAAACAATTGCGATCTGGGAAGACAATGAATTTTCTCCTGCACTATGCACCCCAGGGCAGAATAAACTTAGACTGGTTTTCATTAACCAGTTAATGCATATAAGTTTGATCCCATTTGGAATGCTTAAGAGACTCAACTACCATTGGAACTACTATCAGTAAAAAAGGAACCACTGTTAGTGATGGGTGTGACAGCCCACCAGATGCTCAGGAATTACAAGCAAAGTCTCAGATGAGCACCTGTGATAGGATAGGTTATGCTTTAGTAACAAAAAAGCTCCCCACCAATCACGACAGCCTAACACAATTAACATTTAAGTTATGCTTATAATTTTCATGTGGGTTGAGTGATATTCCAGGACAGATTTTGGAAGAGAATATTGGAGGGTTGATGCAGGTTTTCATTGCATCAAGCTGAAGTAACACATGCCACCCCAGTTATATTTCATTGACTGGAACGATGGTCTGATTTAACTGGAAGGGAAAAGGGAAGGACAGCAAGTGAAGAAAGGGGAGCAAAAGCAGATATGGGTGAGCACTAGACATCTTTACCAAAGATTTTAAGGCTATGGTAGATTGTACATCTTATTTAACGTTTCTTCATACTTGCTTGTCAACATTTTCCCATGATACTTGGCCAACTTAGACAAACAAAGATGACAGCCTGAAACCCAAGAGGTTGCCCTGTCTTAAAGCTGTTTGATGATGACCATTTTCCTGTTTGTTATTGCTGCATGAAGCATTAGTTCACATAGCAGGATTTTACTCCATGTGGTGTCTTCAATTTCATAATCCAATTCTCTATTATGTAAGCGTAATGATCTGCTGTGTCAGATAGAAAGGGTCAGCTGTACAGTAGAATGTCCTAGAACAAATCATGTACATGGGAGTGGATTTTCTTATATTTAGAGAAAATTTAGATTTCAATAGTGTTTTATTTGACTTAATATTGCCCACATTTCTTTTTTGTTTTGAGGGAACATTAGGGAATCTTAACTCCAGAATCAATTGGTGCCCATTCTCTCTGCTTGGATAGGTGAGGAATGCCTCCCCATCAGCATCACCTAAGCTTCATAAATTGACAACATGAAGACGGAAAAGGGAGAGGTAGCAGTTTCCATGTTCTCCCCTTGCAAAAGTATGACCATCAAAAATATCAGAGAAAGCATCAATCACATAGTATAAAGCGGGAGTCACAGTTCTATTTATTCTGTCATAATATGAACTGAACAAACTTTCATTGATATAAAAAAAGAGAAGACTTCCAGAATCTGTGCTGAAGTGAAACCAACAGCATCCCATCTCACTGCCTTTATGTGGCTGACCTGCTCTCCCAATCTCACTGTACCGTCTGAAAAGTTGTCATCATCTGAAACACAAATTTCTTACTTTACCTTCAATATTTTGTTATCTGCCATGTTGTATTGTATTTATTCTATTTAGTTAGTTATTTGAAAAATAATGCCAAAATAGAGCTCTTACATCCCCACTGCAATTTCAGTGCCGATCTCTTTCTGAGAGTCCCTGCTCATTCATTCTCTTTCTTTCAGTGTATCTCTCTGCTTTACTTTCTCCCCCTCTCCCTCTCCTTCCTCTTCTCTTTCTCTTTCCCCTTATCTGATACTGGCTTTATTATTCATCTGGATTAAAATTGCTGGGAACAAAAGACATGATCAACGTAACTTAAAAAAAAAAAAAGAAAAAAAAAACCCAGCTGGTTTTTAAACAGCCTTTCCATGAAGGTACAAGAAGATTTTGGTCTCCTACTCCACCCACCTAGGAAAATAGCTTAATAATGCCAAGACCTATGTGAAGGGTTAGTAAGACCAGTGATGGGCTCTTGGGCCCTGATCCTAACTCTTGCCTTATGCCCTTGTTTCCACTGAAATACTGTCTTCTTGTTCTAAAGTTAGATATTACCTTTATTTGGTTTTCTCTGGCTAGTATCCCCTTACCCCAGCATACACACTTGTGATGCATTCCAGATCCCAATCCTGGCTGCTGACAAGCTGTTGTATCTTACTCTAAATGCGGGCTCCATCTAGAGTTATGAGGCCAAGACTCATCATTTGGGATATTAAGACCAGGCCAGAGGCATAAGTGGATAAACAACAGGATCTTAGTAAATCTCTCTGGGTTTTGTGGGAGACAATGATCTCTCCATTTTCTTCTCTCTCCAGTGCCTATTTCAAAATATGAATCACCTTAAGAGAAAAGATGAAATGTACAGTGTTCTCATAGAAAGTGTCAGGAAGTATTCCAAGTGCAATATACACACTGTCCTATTCAGTTCTCACACAAAGCTATCAAAGAAATATTATGATCCTTTTCTATGATGAGGAGCTGAAGTCTAGAGTATCAAGCACCTTGCAAAGGCACACAACCAGGTGATCAAGTAGGGATTCCAATCTGGGGCACTTTGTTGCCCTCATGCTCTTTCCTGTGCACTATAATATCCCCCCTAAAATAAGAGTTTTCTAGTACGTTACATGTCCCGGCTTATTATTCACCTGAATTAGAATTGCTAGGAATGAGAATCATTATCAGCTTTAAAAAACAGCACATACAGCTAGTTCATATACACTTCTCCTAATGATTATGAGGACAATGATTATTTTTACAGTTTCTGAGAAAACTGGATTATCAGGAATGTGTATGACTTGACTACCATCTCTTGGCAAAAAAGAAGACCTAGGTCTAGAAAATCGGACTTGCAAGCCTGTAGTTCAGCATTTTAAAAATATTTTTATGTTTATTTTTATTTTTGAGAGAGAGAAAGAGGTGGAACACAAGTGGGGGAGGGGCAGATAGAGAGGTAGACACTGAATCCGAAGCAGGCTCCAGGCTCTGAGCTGTCAGCACAGAGCCCGACGGGGGGCTCAAACCCATGAAATGTGAGATCATGACCTGAGCTGAAGTCAGACGCTCAACCGACTGAGCCACCCAGACACCCCCATAGTTCAGCATTTTTAAAATTATACCACTATATATGGAATTGAGGGGGGAAAGTATGTAGTACTTTGTGAGACTGTGAGTCAAAGAGAGGTCCTTCCTGGTAGTATTTGTATATATTTAAAGTGGTTCTATCATCTGACCTAGTTATTCATAATTATTTAGTATACCCTGTAGTTTTTTACTGGTGAGTAATTTTATTTTTGATATTTGAAGAAAATAGAAAAATATGCACTAAAATGTAAATTTCAGTGTGATGTATAAAACAAAAAGATTGACAAAACACAGAGGAGCCATATTTGTAGAAAGGTTATATATAATAACACATAGTGATACAGTGTACTAGTATGGAAACTGCATGTGTTATTACCAGGAAACAGCTGGATACAACTATATATGTGTGTGTATGTGGGTATACACGCACATATAATTTCTAAAATATAGTTTTAAAAACCCGTGTAGATAAAGGGTCAGAAGAATATTTCTGTAAGTTTTAATAGCGATTGCTCCTGGAGAATAGGTTTTCCCATTTTTCTTTCTACTCTTCATTTTCCAAATTTTCTGCTATAGTGTTGCTTATCTTTATAGTGAGGAAAATAAAGGCATTTCATTAAATGGATACAGCTTTTAATCACTATTTTTGTGAGCTGTGCAAACAATATGCATTCTGACCCTTCCTGGATCATGTGACTGCCATTTTATTTTATCTAGGAAATGACAACTTCACTTACGTCATTTTGAAGTGCCTCATTATGCAATATAGAGGGTAGGGGGAGGCTCTCCCTTGAAGCCTTCATCTGCAAGCTTCCTCCAGAGCTTTTTTGAGTCAGCACCTCCATCTGTGGCCCAAGATGAGAAACGATGTACTAAATCACCTTGACAGTTGTCTGTTTGCATTATATCATCAGCTCTTACCTCGTGTGCTGACACCACACTCCTCACATCCCTGATTTGCCTCTCCCAAGTGCGGCATTTTCAGATAGAACAGAGAATCATTAGTTTGCTGAAAAAGAAACACGAACGTTAGAGTTATCTTCCCAGAATTTCCGTGCAAGTTTATTATTATTTTTTAATCACGGACAGGGTTCCCAAGAACTCAGACCAGGCCATGCTCTCCTTTGTATTGTTTGACTGCTTAACTCAAAGTATTTTCCCCAGTAGACCATCACAGTGGCAAAAATTTCTCCTTTATTTAGAAAGGAGTCATTGACAAATTTATAACAAGAATATTATCACATATATTTAAAATACATATCTAACATTGTTATATTATCTAACCTTGTAATTCATAACTACTTAAAATGAATTTATTTGAAAGGAAATTGCTTCAAGTGAATTAGAAAACAGGAAAAGAATGGGGAACAAACCCAGAAGGGATGATGCACACAGAAGTCACTTGGAAAAAAAATAATAACTTCTTCTTTTACTGATCCCCATAGTTCCTAGAGCTAGCCATGCTTAGACTCAAAAAATATCTTTTTCTACGATTTGGTCAGCATTTTCTAGGGCTGTCCTCGCAATAGGCATGATGTGGGATGCTAGCAGCAAGGACAGAGCCAGACATATGCCACCTTATGGGAACTTTCAGCCAAGTGGGGAAAACAATGCCAAGAAATAAGCAAAAGGCCTGGAGCTTTGAGAGAATGTACAGAGAAGTGTATCCAACTTTGCCTGGGCAAGAGAAAACTAGCAAGCTGAGAGCCTTGGCTTTTTCTCAGTGAATTTTACCATTTTAAATTAAAATTGATTGCACATAGGTTTGTCCAGTCGGACTGCTGATATATTGTAAATCAATCACTTAAAAGCCGTTATCTGCGATTTAATTATTATGGATTCCCTCCACTTTATCTTTACATATATTAGGTTCTTTCATCAGCTGATCTCATTCTGCTTGTTTGTTTACATGTGTGACTTCCTCTTCTAGGCTGAAACCTTCAATAGTTATGGTCCAACCATCAGGTCTGACACATAGTAAATCCTCAGTAAATGTGGATCAACTGAGAAAATAAAAAACAATTCCATATTTTGACTCTCATATTAATTAATTCTATTTTAAGGGACATTCAATAAAATAGATGCTTGTAATGACTAACTTTATTTTCTGTTGAATCCAATCAACATTAAGTGACAACTCTAACACAATCTTAATATGATTGCGGTTGTTGGATGACAAAGTAGGATTAAGTCCAGAAAATCAAGCCAAAGCCCGCTTAAGAGAACCAGACTGCTAGAGGCTGTCAAATTGAAGAAAGTTCATATAAAAAATTATGGAGAAGTCTGTGTTCCTGAGGTAGTCTTGCTGTCATCCAGAAAATCCAGGCAGCTAGCCATCTTGTTGTGACCCCCAGGAAGTTCATTCATGGACTCTCCCTCTTCAGAGAAGAGAAGATCATGCCTGTTCATTTTCTACTACCAGAGCTAAAGGGTATATACAAACACTACACCCAATTTTATGTTAATACATTGTCTAAAATATTCAAACACTGGATTAATAAAATGTCAAATTATCAACAAACTCCTGAATTTATGGGTATTCCAACAGCAAGTGGAATATTGTCATTTTCAAAAGGACTTTAATGAGTCTTAAATTGGTTTGGCAGCATAAATAAGTGGGAAGAGGTAGGGAGCAGAGAAAAGAAGACCCTTGGTCATTGGAAGGGATTGGAAGGGATTGGACAGGGAGGGAAAGGAAACTTCAGACCTGATTTCAGACAGTCGTTAGTAATGCATCACTCTATAATTGGCTTGAGTTCCAGGGAACCATCAGTATCTGCCTTTTTGGATCAGTGTGCAGTTTTGTGAGCTGTGACAGCCTAGTGCTGAGTGGGTTGTAGGTGAAGTATGCCTGCCTTATCTTATGAAAGGCAGAGGACCAGCAAGGAGAATCCATCTGACATTGCAAGCAGCCAAATTAATCAAGAGCAATCAATTTTTCAGCTATACAGAATTATATTTCCATGGCCATTTTTAGACAATTTCAAGTATTTTCCCCAATTCCTACTTGTAACATATATAAGGAGAACCCAAAAGTATTTAGGTTCATAGTACAGCTGAACTTTTTTTTTTTTTTTTTAACTTTGGAAACGTTGCCTTTTATATCGTTTGCACAATACCAGGAAAAGTCAGCTGCACCAATGTAATTTGCTGGTTTGACCATGAAAAACAAAAAGGGAACAATGTTATTGTAAGACTTGTTAGTGTGAGAAGTGGCCCTTTAAAAGCAAGAAAGTTATATGAGGTAATATAATATCACCTTTGGGAATCTAATGGGGAAAAAGTTTACTCAGTAATATATACCTTAAAAATCCAGAAAGTTTAAATAATGCCTGAGAAAGAATTAATTCACAATTGCAAGTATATAGTTTTAAAAGTGTAAAAATGTGGGAAAATTTGCGATTTGCAACAACATGAATGGACCTAGAGAGTATTATGCTAAGTGAAATAAGATAGACAGACAAACATCACAAGATTTCACTTACATGTGGACTCTGAAAAACAAAACAAACAAATGAACAAACAAATAGACTCTTAAATACAGAGAACAAAGTGGTGGTTGCCAGAGGGCAGGTACATGGGTGAATCAGTGAAAATGAAAAAGATTAAGAGATACAAACTCTGAGTTATAAAATAAGTTACAGAGATGAAAAGTACAGCATAGGGAATATTGTAATGATGTTGTGTATTGACTACACTTATCATGGTGAGCATTGAATAATAATATATAGTATTGTGAAATGAATATGTTGTACACCTGAAACGAATATAACATTACATGCCAGTTAATACTTCAATAATGTTTCAAATGTAGGAGGAAATAATATTTTTGTTTATGTACATTATTTTGTAGAGACATAGTATAGTGATTAAGAAAATGGATTTGGGGGCACATGGTTGACTCAGTTGGTAGAGTATGTAACTCTTTACTCAAGGTTGTGAGTTCAAGCCCCATGTTGAGTGTAGAGCTTAGTTTAAAATAAAGTATAACAAAAATGGGAGGGCGCCTGGGTGGCGCAGTCGGTTAAGCGTCCGACTTCAGCCAGGTCACGATCTCGCGGTCCGTGAGTTCGAGCCCCGCGTCGGGCTCTGGGCTGATGGCTCAGAGCCTGGAGCCAGTTTCGGATTCTGTGTCTCCCTCTCTCTCTGCCCCTCCCCCGTTCATGCTCTGTCTCTCTCTGTCCCAAAAATAAATAAACGTTGAAAAAAAAATTTTAAAAAAAAAAATGGGTTTGGGCATCAGGCAGAATCAGATTTAAGCCCTAGTTCCTGCAGATGACATGATATTATACATGGAAAGTCCGATAGACTCCACCAGAAGTCTGCTAGAACTGATACATGAATTTAGCAAAGTTGCAGGATACAAAATCAATGTACAGAAATCAGTTGCATTCTTAACACTAATAATGAAGCAACAGAAAGACAAATAAAAAACTGATCCCATTCATAATTGCACCAAGAAGCATAAAATACCTGGGAATAAATCTAACCAAAGATGTAAAAGATCTATATGCTGAAAACTATAGAAAGCTTATGAAGGAAATTGAAGAAGATATAAAGAAATGGAAAAACATTCCATGCTCATGGATTGGAAGAATAAATATTGTCAAAATGTCAATACTACCCAAAGCTATCTACACATTCAATGCAATCCCAATCAAAATTGCACCAGCATTCTTCTCGAAACTAGAACAAGCAATCCTAAAATTCATATGGAACCACAAAAGGCCCCAAATAGCCAAAGTAATTTTGAAGAAGAAGACCAAAGCAGGAGGCATCACAATACCAGACTTTAGCCTCTACTACAAAGCTGTAATCAACAAGACAGCATGGTATTGGCACAAAAACAGACACATAGACCAAGGGAATAGAATAGAAACCCCAGAACTAGACCCACAAACATATGGCCAACTAATCGTTGACAAAGCAGGAAAGAATATCCAATGGAAAAAGACAGTCTCTTTAACAAATGGTGCTGGGAGAACTGGACAGCAACATGCAGAAGATTGAAACTAGACCACTTTCTCACACCATTCACAAAAATAAACTCAAAATGGATAAAGGACCTGAATGTGAGACAGGAAACCATCAAAACCCTAGAGGAGAAAGCAGGAAAAGACCTCTCTGACCTCAGCCGTAGCAATTTCTTACTTGACACATCCTCAAAGGCAAGGGAATTAAGAGCAAAAATGAACTACTGGGACCTTATGAAGATAAAAAGCTTCTGCACAGCAAAGGAAGCAATCAACAAAACTCAAAGGCAACCAACGGAATGTGAAGAGATATTTGCAAATGACATATTGGACAAAGGGCTAGGATCCAAAATCTATAAAGAGCTCACCAAACTCCACCCCGAGAAACAAATAATCCAGTGAAGAAATGGGCAGAAAACATGAATAGACACTTCTCTAAAGAAGACATCCGGATGGCCAACAGGCACATGAAAAGATGCTCAACGTCGCTCCTCATCAGGGAAATACAAATCAAAACCACACTCAGATATCACCTCATGCCAGTCAGAGTGGCCAAAATGAACAAATCAGGAGACTATAGATGCTGGAGAGGATGTGGAGAAACGGGAACCCTCTTGCACTGTTGGTGGGAATGCAAACTGGTGCAGCCACTCTGGAAAACAGTGTGGAGGTTCCTCAAAAAATTAAAAATAGACCTACCCTATGACCCAGCAATAGCACTGCTAGGAATTTACCCAAAGGATACAAGAGTATTGATGCATAGGGACACTTGTACCCCAATGTTTATAGCAGCACTCTCAACAATAGCCAAATTATGGAAAGAGCCTAAATGTCCATCAACTGATGAATGGATAAAGAAATTGTGATTTATATACACAGTGGAGTACTACGTGGCAATGAGAAAGAATGAAATATGGCCCTTTGTAGCAACGTGAATGGAACTGGAGACTGTGATGCTAAGTGAAATAAGCCATACAGAGAAAGACAGATACCATATGTTTTCACTCTTATGTAGATCCTAAGAAACTTAACAGAACCCCATGGGGGAGGGGAAGGAAAAAAACAAAAAAAAAGGAGGTTAGAGTGGGAGAGAGCCAAAGCATAAGAGACTGTTAAAAACTGAGAACAAACTGAGGGTTGAGGGGGGGTGGGAGGGAGGGGAGGGTGGGTGATGGGTATTGAGGAGGGCACCTTTTGGGATGAGCACTGGGTGTTGTATGGAAACCAATTTGACCATAAACTTCATATATTGAAAAAAAAAATAAGTCCTAGTTCCACCTCCCACGTGTTCTGTTCCCTAAGTAAACCTAAAACTCTCAGAGTCTCAGAGTCCTCATGTGTAAAATGGCAGATCTTATGAAAGAATGAATGAATGAATGAATGAGTAAATAAAGGGTCATATAAATATCTAATATAAGTATCTAACTCATACGATGGTTGTGAAGAACAAGTGATAATGCATAGAAAGTACCTGTTTCATAGTAAGCATGCAATGTGTTATCTATTAATACTATTTATAACAGTACTCAATAGATTGCTCCAAATTCCACAGTATTTCTCAAACCCATTTGACTCAATGACCTGTACTCTTTTCACTCTACCATAGTTGCATTACATAGTATTTAAATTAAAATAATAAAGAGGTTGGTCTCATAGACATTTCTGTCTATGGGTGAATCACATGAAGTTTGGACCATACCACTCTTGTAACATCTTGTCTTATGAAGAGTCTGTGGGTTTGCCAAGGGCAAATCAAGTTTCCTGGAATATGACTATGCATATCTGAACACAAGGAAAATAGATAAAGTTTTATAGTAAGATCCTGAAACATCATTAGGATACACTTGTATTGAACTTGAAATGATTGAGTGTCTAGCCCAAGCAAGTCCCTATTATGTACTCAGTCAATGCTTTTTGAAGGAAGGAAGGGAGGGAGGAAGGAAGCAAGGAAGGAAGGAATGAAGGGAGGGAGGGAGGAAAGGAGAAGGGAAGTAGGGGAGGAAGGAAGGAAGGAAGGAAACAGTCAGGAAAGTACAATCAAGAAATGAATTAATTATAATAATCAGGGACCTTGTTCTTGCTCAGGTTTTTCAAGGCTCTCTTAAATCTAGCTGCAGCCCAAAATTATCTTCATCCCTCCACTTTTGCCCCTAAATTGGAGACACATCCTTACTTCACTGTCAAGCTAGATTTAAGACATTGTCCTTCCTTCTTAACCCCTTGTGCAATTCCCTTTTTGAAAATTTTCCCTTCATCTAATACTTAGCCTAGCAAATTGCATCCATCCCTAATTTTCCTAGGGAAATGCCCCACTCCCTGAAGTAGAGGGGTGTTTCTCTGTTCACTTATTCTATCCTTTTGTGTTTAATGCTTTATATGCACCTTCTCCCCAATCTTCATGGCCCCAGGAAGAAGGCACCATCCATGTATTATTCTTCCCCAGCATACAATATTATACAAATGGATATTTTCTGACTTTTAAACATGTATACGTATTTGTATGGGGT
Organism: Lynx canadensis; assembly: GCF_007474595.2. NCBI lineage: Eukaryota > Metazoa > Chordata > Mammalia > Carnivora > Felidae > Lynx > Lynx canadensis. The sequence continues at coordinate 45,945,563 of NC_044313.2, read as the reverse complement.
ACACATGTGTATATGTGTGTGTGTGGTGTTATACATGGCATGATTTCTAATCAATACATTAAGAATGCATAGCTTGCTGCATACATCAATTCAGATACAAAAGGGCAGTACAGGAGACGAAAGGTATGCATGGTGAAACAGGGTAACTCCATCATGCTTGTCCACTGTCAAGAAGAAATTCAGCTGGATAGGTACAATTAAGACTATGATATTTCACTTGTGGAGGCCCAGCTGGCTACAGCCCATGTGAACCTGCTTTCAGCACTTGACAGACATTGCAAGTGAAAATCATTTTGATCAAAGTCCCAAGTTAGATCACACACTGAAAATTGATTCATCTAGGTTATACCTTAGACTGAGAAATATATTGGAAGTTTTCTACCTGAGAAAAGCAGCTTGAAAATCATATAAGGCATGTCACTCCAGGAGACTTAGATATATGAAAAGAGTTTGATGTGGAAGTTTGGAAAGTACCTACACTAAACTGAACTATTGCCAAGATTATTAACGCGTCACTTTGATGAGCCAAGAATTTTCATTTTCCCCATAGGGGAGGATGTCTCGGATAGTCTGCAGTGGAGAGAGGGCACAGCCTTTTATTTTAAGAATAAAGAATTTCAACTTGAAGAGAAGAATTTCAGCTAGGTTTTGACAGAACCTGTTGGGAGGTGGAGGCAAGCATGATGTTTTATAAACGTTGGTATCACAATCAGATCACTTTCGGTGGGTGCCTTCTGATCATCTAATTAGTATAATGTCAGCTGGGCTTGAAAACCATTTCTTTTTTATAAACCATCTGTTTTGTCATAAAAGTTTCTTTATAAGCCATATGCAGGCAGAACATTTGTTCTTTTTTTTTTCAAAATTATCTCCTGTGTTCTTTGTTTCTACATCCTGTGTCCTGAAAGGTAGTTTTTACCTGTGCAGGGAGTACAGCAGAATAAATAATGTTTGGCAAATTAGGGGCGCCTGGGTGGCTCAGTCAGTTAAGCGTCTGACTTTGGCTCAGGTCATGATCTCGTGGTTCTTGAGTTCAAGCCTTGCATTGGGCTCTGCACTGACAGCTCAGAGCCTGGGGCCTGCTTCAGATTCTGCACCTCCCTCTGTCTCTGCCCCTCCACTGCTCATGCTCTGTCTCCCTCTGTCTCTCAAAAGTATACAAACATTAAAAATATTTTTAAAAAAATGTTTGGCAAATTAAAAAAAAATCACTTGGTTTAATTTACAGCTATAGGATCAGTGATCTCAGACACTGAAGAACACATTATCTTCAGCCATTCTCATGAAAAAGCAATTCTGGGGGCTCCTAGGTGACTCAGTCGGTTTAAGCATCTGACTTTGGCTCAGGTTATGATCTCATGTTCGTGGGTTCCAGCCCTGCATCAGGCTCTGTGCTGAAAGCTCAGAGCCTGGAGCCTGCTTCAGATTCTATTTCTCCCTCTCTCTCTCTGTCCCTCCCTGCTTGCGCTGTCTCTCTCTATCTCTCAAAAATAAATGAAGGTTAACAAAAATTTTAAAAAAGAAAAGAAAAGAAAAAGCAATTCTGTTTCCAAAATGGTGAACCTGGGTTCAAGTTACCTTCTGAGTCTCAATTTAAAAATTTTAAAATGTGGGGCGCCTGGGTGGCTCAGTTGGTTAAGCAGCCAACTTCGGCTCAGGTCATGATCTCACGGTCTGTGAGTTCGAGCCCCGCGTCGGGCTCTGTGCTGACAGCTCAGAGCCTGGAACCTGTTTCAGATTCTGTGTCTCCCTCTCTCTGACCCTCCCCCGTTCATGCTCTTTCTCTGTCTCAAAAATAAATAAACGTTAAAAAAAATTTTTTTTTAATTTAAAATGTATTACCCTCCACTATTTAAAGTGAGGGTAATAAAAATGGGAAATGTAAGGAGTTAATTAAATTAAGTGCAAATATAAAAAAAAATACAGCAGAAACAGTATGTTGTAATAAATGTGAACATATTTTATATTAAAGGTGAACGTATTTTATAAACTAAATACAAAAGAAATAACATTTCTGACAATGATACATTCCAATCATTGGGACAGTTACCAGCCACCAGAAAGAAGGCTAGTATGAGTCATTTAATAACAATTTTCTACCATTGGTGAAATCTACTCAATTTCTCTTCCCTAGCAGATTCTTTATACATATCTGTAAGTATAGTCAGTCTTTTGCCCGCTAGTAAAGTTAGTGACTATGAAATAACTCTTCAGGATTTTTTTTCCCTACCTTAAACTTTAACCAAAATGCACAGCACATATCTGTCACACTCCTGCCTCTAACTTGATCAGAATTACGTGTCTGTACTTGAACCCTATTGAAATCCCAACAGCTGGCTACATATTGATAGGCCCAAATTAATCAAAAGATCAAGGGCACCAATATCAGTTCAGGAATGTATGGATAGAACCCTATGATCAAGCAATAAAGCACCAGTTATAAGCCCAATTGAATGCTCTTAAAGCATTTCAGTAAAGTGCATTGGATGATGAAAATTTTCAAAAGTATGCTAAACACATAAGGAAATTATAGCAATCTTCTTTGGATTGTGAGTTTCTTGGCGGTGGCAGTAGCAGTGTTGACGTTACTTGTTTATATTTACACAGCACCTTATATATTCTAAATGCCTTAAAACGTATAGCTCAAAACAAGGTTTAGTTCCATCCAGTCCATCCCAATTTGCAGAGATTAAGCTTGAAAACTGTGGCAGAAAACAACTCGAGATTCATATTTGCCTACACATTTTGAGTGTCTACTAAATGCAGAAATGTCTCATTCTTTTTACCATGTAATATTTCAACCTACAGGAGTGCGTTGTTATCGTCCTCATTTATAAACACAGTAAGCTGAAGCTCAGGAATTTGGCCAGTCTCAAAACAAGATTAGTGATAGAGCTAGGATTGGAATCCCTGAGTTCTGACCTTTTGGGAAGCATGGTTGCTGGCCGTGCTCACAGCCTGAGTTACACAGTGAGGCTGTTCCTGGCTGTGAGAGGGGAGAGGAGAAGGAAGCAAGCTGTAGGACAGAAAGCAGTGCTGTGTTGAAGAGAGGGTCACACTGCAAATGCCAGGTGACGATGTATTTCACCTGGTAGAAGTTAATGAATACTTATAGATTGTGCCATGGATTCTAATATCCTGATCCTTGAATAACCCTTCCTGAAAATTATCATGCTCTTAGGGGCACCTGGGTGGCTCAGTCAATTAAGCACCCGACTCTTAGTTTCAGCTCAGGTCATGATCTCATGGCTTCATGGGTTCAAGCCCTGCATCGGGCTCTATGCTGACAGTGGGGAGGCTGCTTGGGATTCTTTCTCTCCCTCTCTTTCTGCCCCTCCCCCACTCATGCTGTGTCTCTCTCAGAATAAATAAATAAACTTAAAAAAAATCATGCTCCTAGTATGGACTTGATAAATTCTCTGCATTAATATTCTTTTGGATCCCTCAGTACTCCTCATACCCAGTACAGGGGGAGGACAGTTTGATTTCTTCTTTGCATGGGGTCCCTCGTTCCAGAGAAATATTCAGAGCCAAGGCATCGTCTCCTTGAATGACTTCAACATCCTTTCAGTTGCTCAGGCAAAAAGCTTTAGTAGCATCCATGACTTCTCTCCTTCTCACAATCCGTGTTCAACGGAAGAAGTTTTTTAGGCTCTACCTGGAACTGTATGTAAATCCTACCACTTCTTCCTTCCACCACCACTACAAATTTCTAGGGTTTATACATCATGTGCCCTAAATGGACCCTAAGCCTTTCTTCATACAAAATTCTACCTCAAAAGAATCCTTTATCCTCTCTTTACATAATTGAGGTTTTCTAATTTTGTGTGATATTATAAAAAATATCCCTATGAAATTTCGACTTCTATCTTTTGATCCTTCCTTTCAAACTCTGAGTTTCTGAGAATATGTTTGAACTTTGAGAAGTGTGTTGTCCATCATGTTAGCTCTTTCTCAGATTGCTTTCATGGCATTCCCCAACCAAAAAACCCCACACATCATCCAGGTTTTTATCCCAACCACTAATATAAATGTTGTAAAGGACAAGTACAAGGTCTAAGTCTTCAGCATGCTGCTCGAGGCTTCTGTCCAACCTGATATTAGTCAGCACTTTAGAGGGACAGTTGATGGTTATACTAACTATAAATCTATAAATCCAGACTTCATCATATCCTTCTATCTTGCCCACAAGGACATCAAATGCTCTGCTAAAAATCAAGAAGCACTCTATGTCATTCTTCTAGTTTTGCTACTCTAATTGTGCTACCCAATTGCATTAGTTTGGCTTGTCTTATGATTCCGATCCATGAGGGAGCTTTGTAATGAACACTTATAGTTTTAACATTATGATGCTCCTGGTTTTATTTGTGCATGTCTGTTTTCATCTTTTTGAAGTAAGAATATCTGACCACCTCCAGTCTATTGGCAGCTTTATCATGTTCTGAGATTTTGCAAATGTTACTTCACAGTTATTTTCAGTGGTATTTACAACTTGTTCATTCATAAAGGATCATGCATCCAAATATTGTTAAATATTGACACATGAGGCCTGACTCAACTCATAATTCAACTATATAGTTGCTTATAAAAGAATATGCTCAGAATATTATATCAAGAAGACAGGTTGAGCACATGCATCTACTTTGACCCATCCCACCCAAATCACTGAATGAGAGAAATAATACAAAATGAGAATAAATTAATAGTGCTCACAAGTAAGTAGAAGTGTCAGGCTTTGAAGAGAACATTTTGAAAATCTAATCCATATTGAATTAGTTTGTTGGAAAAACAAGTGTGGAGGAAACTAATTGACATAGAGGAGAAAACAATAGTAAAGGGAGAGGCAGGTTCCATGATATTTAAATTTCATGATCAATAAATACATGACAAGCCCCTTTGGGCTGCTGCTTCTGAAGCTTTGCATGCACTTGAATCACCTGGGGAACTTGTTCAAATGCAGAGTCCAATTAGAGGAGCTGGGGTGGTAGCCAAGAGTCTGCATTTTATGCCAGACAATGCTGACGCTGCTGGTTCTTGGACCTTGCTTTGAATAGTAAGGGTCTTGATCTGAGGCTCTCTGGAGTGCCCAGCAGTCTGTTTTAACAAGCCCTCCAGGGGATTCTACATGTGAGACCTACTGTTAGGTCAGTGAACAGGTGCGTGTAGTTCCACTGGCTTATTCCTGGCTTATTCCTCCCCCTTTGCCTACACTTCCATTCCCTCCTTTATTCCAAGCTCCACAGTGTTTTCTCCCAGCATTATAACCTTACCTAACTCTGCTCTCCAATGGAATTAATCAGTGCTGCTGAAGAGGGCCTATACTGTTGGTTTGTTATCTGTGGTAGAACAAAGCAACCTTGAAGATAACCTTTAGCCCCACAGTCTACTTGAAAGGTGAACAAAAGAAAAGACAGTTCTACCCAGCTCTACCCAGTGATCCATCCCAGGTTGAAGCATTTCTTATTTTGGTATTTGCATGACAGGGTCCCAGGCTGGCTTGTGAAATTCAACTTTCCTAGAAGTAGGCTGCCAGTTGGCTTCCAAACTACCATTATATGGAGCTTGTGTCTAGTTTTGCTCCTGCTTTTTCTAGGGACCACCCCAGGGCAACCGTAGAAGCCAACCCTATGTTAAAATACTTGAACACTATTATGCAACCTAAAGCTATTAAGTAAAATATTAATCCTCCTACCTTGATAAAAATCTGGAAGGCTATGTTCATATTTAGAATTTTGTTGGACTCTGGAGTTCCAAATGTGAACATGGTCACAGGGACAACCTTTCTCCCCAACCCCATTCTCTTTTCTTTTTTCTCTTTTCTTTTCTTTTTCCTTTCTCTCTTCCCTTTCCTTTCCTTTCCTTTCCTTTCCTTTCCTTTCCTTTCCTTTTTTCTTTTTCTCAGTCTATAGCTGTTGATCTCAGCATTCCACAAGTAGGTATATTTCAGAGATTTGAGATGATGTCTTCAGCTATAGTACCTCTTAGAGTAGCAGTGTTAAGTAGTGCCAGTGGACAGTGAGGGCAACAGAAAGCTTGCCTCCCCCAAAATCACGTATTAAAATCTCCAGAGGGACATGGGGAATTTGAAAAGCTTCTAAGATGATTGCCTAGTTAACATTTCGAAATACTGAAATCATTTTATGTAATGTTTCCATGCCCTTGTTGATTATGTCTCCAGGATGAAGTACTTCTTTATAAATATCAATAATATTTGCTTCAGAACCTTTTGTATTTTAACAAAAGAAAACATTCTTGACAAAGTTAAAGCCCCTTGAACATTTTCTTTCTTTACCGCATAAACCCCTTTCCTTCCTCATGAGTCTTCATCCTGGACAAGTATTTATATTTTGTAGAGCTGGTGCTCAGCTGATAGGTGGCATACAAACTTACTTTCTTTATATTTTTCCACATGGCATCCTGCCTTATAAAACTAACCATTTAGATATGATATGAGTATTATGGGTTTATTTATTTCTGAATATTTTATTCTAAACACCCAATCATGGGCAGAAGACATGAATAGGTATTTTTTTTTAAAGAAGACATCCATCTGGCTAACAGACACATGAAAAGATGCTCAACATCACTCATCATCAGGGAATACAAATCAAAATCGCTAAGTGATACTACCTCACACCTGTCAGAATGACTAAAATTAACAACACAGGAAACAACAGATATTGGTGAGGATGCGGAGAAAGGAGAACCCTCTTACACTGTTGGTGGGGAGGCAAACTGGTGCAGTCACTCTGGAAAACAGTATGGGGTTCCTCAAAAAGTTAAAAATAAAACTGCCCTATGACCCAGCAATTGCACTACTAGGTATTTACTCAAAGAATACAAAAATACAGATTCAAAGGGGCATATGTATCCCAATGTTTATAGCAGCATTATCAACAATAGCCAAACTGTGGAAAGACCCCAAATATCCATCCACTGATGAGTGGATTAAGAAGATGTGAGGGGCTCCTGGGTGGCTCAGTTGGTTAAACATCCGACTTCGGCCCAGGTCATGGTCTCACGTATGTTGAGTTTGAGCCCTGCGTCAGGCTCTGTGCTGACAGCTCAGAGCCTGATCCTGTTTCAGACTCCATGTCTCCCACTCTCACTGCTCCTCCTCGACTCATGCTCTGTCACTCTGTCTCTCAAACATTAATAAATTTTAACAAAATTAAAAAAGAAAAAAAGATGTGATACACACACACATACAATGCAGTATCACTCAGCCATCAAAAAAGAATGAAATTTTGCCATTTCCAATGACGTGGATGGAACTAGAGTGTATTATGCTAAGCAAAATAAGTCAAAGGAGAAAACAAATACCATGTGGAATTTAAGAAACAAAACAGATGAAAATATGGGAAGGAAAATAGGAGAGAGGGAAGCAAACCATAAGAGACTCTTAACCATAGAGAACAAACTGAGGACTGCGGGAGGGAAGGTGGGTAGATGATGGTTTAAATAGGTGATGGGTATTGAGGAGGGCACTTGTGTTGATCACTGGGTGTTATATGTAAGTGATGAATCACTAAATTTTACTCCTGAAAATATTACACTATATGTTAACTAACTAGAATTTAAATAAAAAATTGAAACATATATTACCTATTGATTGAAATTTATTGACAAATTGGTTTCCATACAACACCCAGTGCTCATCCCAAAAGGTGCCCTCCTCAATACCCATCACCCACCCTCCCCTCCCTCCCACCCCCCATCAACCCTCAGTTTGTTCTCAGTTTTTAACAGTCTCTTATGCTTTGGCTCTCTCCCACTCTAACCTCTTTTTTTTTTTTTTTTCCTTCCCCTCCCCCATGGGTTCCTGTTAAGTTTCTCAGGATCCACATAAGAGTGAAACCATATGGTATCTGTCTTTCTCTGTATGGCTTATTTCACTTAGCATCACACTCTCCAGTTCCATCCACGTTGCTACAAAGGGCCATATTTCATTTTTTCTCATTGCCACATAGTACTCCATTGTGTATATATACCACAATTTCTTTATCCATTCATCAGTTGATGGACATTTAGGCTCTTTCCATAATTTGGCTATTGTTGAGAGTGCTGCTATGAACATTGGGGTACAAGTGCCCCTATGCATCAGTACTCCTGTATCCCTTGGATAAATTCCTAGCAGTGCTATTGCTGGGTCATAGGGTAGGTCTATTTTTAATTTTCTGAGGAACCTCCACACTGCTTTCCAGAGCGGCTGCACCAATTTGCATTCCCACCAACAGTGCAAGAGGGTTCCCGTTTCTCCACATCCTCTCCAGCATCTATAGTCTCCTGATTTGTTCATTTTGGCCACTCTGACTGGCGTGAGGTGATACCTGAGTGTGGTTTTGATTTGTATTTCCCTGATAAGGAGCGACGCTGAACATCTTTTCATGTGCCTGTTGGCCATCTGGCTGTCTTCTTTAGAGAAGTGTCTATTCATGTTTTCTGCCCATTTCTTCACTGGGTTATTTGTTTTTCGGGTGTGGAGTTTGGTGAGCTCTTTATAGATTTTAGATACTAGCCCTTTGTCCGATATGTCATTTGCAAATATCTTTTCCCATTCCGTTGGTTGCCTTTTAGTTTTGTTGGTTGTTTCCTTTGCTGTGCAGAAGCTTTTTATCTTCATAAGGTCCCAGTAATTCACTTTTGCTTTTAATTCCCTTGCCTTTGGGGATGTGTCGAGTAAGAGATTGCTACGGCTGAGGTCAGAGAGGTCTTTTCCTGCTTTCTCCTCTAAGGTTCTGATGGTTTCCTGTCTCACATTTAGGTCCTTTATCCATTTTGAGTTTATTTTTGTAAATGGTGTGAGAAAGTGGTCTAGTTTCAACCTTCTGCATGTTGCTGTCCAGTTCTCCCAGCACCATTTGTTAAAGAGGCTGTCTTTTTTCCATTGGATGTTCTTTCCTGCTTTGTCAAAGATGAGTTGGCCATACGTTTGTGGGTCTAGTTCTGGGGTTTCTATTCTATTCCATTGGTCTGTGTGTCTGTTTTTGTGCCAATACCATGCTGTCTTGATGATGACAGCTTTGTAGTAGAGGCTAAAGTCTGGGATTGTGATGCCTCCTGCTTTGGTCTTCTTCTTCAAAATTCCTTTGGCTATTCGGGGCCTTTTGTGGTTCCATATGAATTTTAGGATTGCTTGTTCTAGTTTCGAGAAGAATGCTGGTGCAATTTTGATTGGTATTGCATTGAATGTGTAGATAGCTTTGGGTAGTATTGACATTTTGACAATATTTATTTTTCCAATCCATGAGCAGGGAATGTCTTTCCATTTCTTTAAGTCTTCTTCAATTACCTTCATAAGCTTTCTATAGTTTTCAGCATATAGATCCTTTACATCTTTGGTTAGATTTATTCCTAGGTATTTTATGTTTCTTGGTGCAATTGTGAATGGGATCAGTTTCTTTATTTGTCTTTCTGTTGCTTCATTGTTAGTGTATAAGAATGCAACTGATTTCTGGACATTGATTTTGTATCCTGCAACTTTGCTGAATTCATGTATCAGTTCTAGCAGACTTTTGGTGGAGTCTATCGGATTTTCCATGTATAATATCATGTCATCTGCAAAAAGCGAAAGCTTGACTTCCTCTTTGCCAATTTTGATGCCTTTGATTTCCTTTTGTTGTCTGATTGCTGATGCTAGAACTTCCAGCACTATGTTAAACAACAGCGGTGAGAGTGGGCATCCCTGTCGTGTTCCTGATCTCAGGGAAAAAGCTCTCAGTTTTTCCCCGTTGAGGATGATGTTAGCTGTGGGCTTTTCATAAATGGCTTTTATGATCTTTAAGTATGTTCCTTCTATCCCGACTTTCTCAAGGGTTTTTATTAAGAAAGGGTGCTGGATTTTGTCAAAGGCCTTTTCTGCATCGATTGACAGGATCATATGGTTCTTCTCTTTTTTTTTTGTTAATGTGATGTATCACGTTGATTGATTTGCGAATGTTGAACCAGCCCTGCATCCCAGGGATGAATCCCACTTGATCATGGTGAATAATTCTTTTTATATGCTGTTGAATTCGATTTGCTAGTATCTTATTGAGAATTTTTGCATCCATATTCATCAGGGATATTGGCCTGTAGTTCTCTTTTTTTACTGGGTCTCTGTCTGGTTTAGGAATCAAAGTAATACTGGCTTCATAGAATGAGTCTGGAAGTTTTCCTTTCCTTTCTATTTCTTGGAATAGCTTGAGAAGGATAGGTATTATCTCTGCTTTAAATGTCTGGTAGAACTCCCCTGGGAAGCCATCTGGTCCTGGACTCTTATTTGTTGGGAGATTTTTGATAACCGATTCAATTTCTTCACTGGTTATGGGTCTGTTCAAGCTTTCTATTTCCTCCTGATTGAGTTTTGGAAGAGTGTGGGTGTTCAGGAATGTGTCCATTTCTTCCAGGTTGTCCAATTTGTTGGCATATAATTTTTCATAGTATTCCCTGATAATTGTTTGTATCTCTGAGGGATTGGTTGTAATAATTCCATTTTCATTTATGATTTTATCTATTTGGGTCATCTCCCTTTTCTTTTTGAGAAGCCTGGCTAGAGGTTTGTCAATTTTGTTTATTTTTTCAAAAAACCAACTCTTGGTTTCGTTGATCTGCTCTACAGTTTTTTTAGATTCTATATTGTTTATTTCTGCTCTGATCTTTATTATTTCTCTTCTTCTGCTGGGTTTAGGCTGCCTTTGCTGTTCTGCTTCTATTTCCTTTAGGTGTGCTGTTAGATTTTGTATTTGGGATTTTTCTTGTTTCTTGAGATAGGCCTGGATTGCAATGTATTTTCCTCTCAGGACTGCCTTCGCTGCGTCCCAAAGCGTTTGGATTGTTGTATTTTCATTTTCGTTTGTTTCCATATATTTTTTGATTTCTTCTCTAATTGCCTGGTTGACCCACTCATTCGTTAGTAGGGTGTTCTTTAACCTCCACACTTTTGGAGGTTTTCCAGACTTTTTCCTGTGGTTGATTTCAAGCTTCATAGCATTGTGGTCTGAAAGTATGCATGGTATAATTTCAATTCTTGTAAACTTATGAAGGGCTGTTTTGTGACCCAGTATATGATCTATCTTGGAGAATGTCCCATGTGCACTCGAGAAGAAAGTATATTCTGTTGCTTTGGGATGCAGAGTTCTAAATATATCTGTCAAGTCCATCTGATCCAATGTCTCATTCAGGGCCCTTGTTTCTCTATTGACTGTGGGTCTAGATGATCTATCCATTTCTGTAAGTGGGGTGTTAAAGTCCCCTGCAATTACCACATTCTTATCAATAAGGTTGCTTCTGTTTATGAGTAATTGTTTTATATACTTGGGGGCTCCGGTATTCGGCGCATAGACATTTATAATTGTTAGCTCTTCCTGATGGATAGGCCCTGTAACTATTATATAATGTCCTTCTTCATCTCTTGTTACAGCCTTTAATTTAAAGTCTAGTTTGTCTGATATAAGTATGGCTACTCCAGCTTTCTTTTGGCTTCCAGTAGCATGATAAATAGTTCTCCATCCCCTCACTCTGAATCTAAAGGTGTCCTCAGGTCTAAAGTGAGTCTCTTGTAGACAGCAAATAGATGGGTCTTGTTTTTTTATCCATTCTGATACCCTATGTCTTTTGGTTGGCGCATTTAATCCGTTTACATTCAGTGTTATTATAGAAAGATACGGGTTTAGAGTCATTGTGATGTCTGTATGTTTTATGCTTGTAGTGATGTCTCTGGTACTTTGTCTCACAGGGTCCCCCTTAGGATCTCTTGTAGGGCTGGTTTAGTGGTGACAAATTCCTTCAGTTTTTGTTTGTTTGGGAAGACCTTTATCTCTCCTTCTATTCTAAATGACAGACTTGCTGGATAAAGGATTCTCGGCTGCATATTTTTGCTGTCTAGCACCCTGAAAATCTCGTGCCAATTCTTTCTGGCCTGCCAAGTTTCAAAAGAGAGATCAGTCACGAGTCTTATAGGTCTCCCTTTATATGTGAGGGCACGTTTACCCCTTGCTGCTTTCAGAATTTTCTCTTTATCCTTGTATTTTGCCAGTTTCACTATGATATGTCGTGCAGAAGATCGATTCAAGTTACGTCTGAAGGGAGTTCTCTGTGCCTCTTGGATTTCAATGCCTTTTTCCTTCCCCAGTTCAGGGAAGTTCTCAGCTATTATTTCTTCAAGTACCCCTTCAGCACCTTTCCCTCTCTCTTCCTCCTCTGGAATACCAATTATGCATATATTATTTCTTTTTAGTGTATCACTTAGTTCTCTAATTTTCCCCTCATACTCCTGGATTTTTTTATCTCTCTTTTTCTCAGCTTCCTCTTTTTCCATAACTTTATCTTCTAGTTCACCTATTCTCTCCTCTGCCTCTTCCATCCGAGCTGTGGTGGTTTGCATTTTGTTTTGCATTTCCTTTAAAGCGTTTTTCAGCTCCTCGTGACTGTTCCTTAGTCCCTTGATCTCTGTAGCAAGAGATTCTCTGCTGTCCTGTATACTGTTTTCCAGCCCAGCGATTAATTTTATGACTATTATTCTAAATTCACTTTCTGTTATATTATTTAAATCCTTTTTGATCAGCTCATTAGCTGTTGTTATTTCCTGGAGATTCTTCTGAGGGGAATTCTTCCGCTTGGTCATTTTGGATAGTCCCTGGTGTGGTGAGGACCTGCAGGGCACTTCCCCTGTGCTGTGGTGTATAACTGGAGTTGGTGGGCGGGGCCGCAGTCAGTCCTGATGTCTGCCCCCAGCCCACCGCTGGGGCCACAGTCAGACTGGTGTGTGCCTTCTCTTCCCCTCTCCTAGGGGCGGGATTCACTGTGGGGTGGCGTGGCCCGTCTGGGCTACTTGCACACTGCCAGGCTTGTGATGCTGGGGATCTGGCGGATTAGCTGGGGTGGGAAGGCAAGGTGCACGGCGGGAGGGGGGGCAGGCTTAGCTCGCTTCTCCTTAGGTGATCCACTTCAGGAGGGGCCCTGTGGCAGCCGGAGGGAGTCAGATCCGCTGCCGGAGGTTTGGCTCCGCAGAAGCACAGAGTTGGGTGTTTGCGCGGAGCGAGCAATTTCCCTGGCCGGAACCAGTTCCCTTTGGGATTTTGGCTGGGGGATGTGCGGGGGAGATGGCGCTGGCGAGCGCCTTTGTTCCCCGCCAAACTGAGCTCTGTCGTCCGGGGGCTCCGCAGCTCACCCTCCCTTTGTCCTCCAGCCTTCCCGCTTTCCGAGCAGAGCTGTTAACTTATGACCTCCCAGACGCTAAGTCGCGCTTGCTGTCGGAACACAGTCCGTCAGGCCCCTCCGCTTTTGCAAGCCGGACTCGGGGGCTCTGCTTGGCTGGCGAGCCGCCCCTCCGCCCCGGCTCCCTCCCGCCAGTCCGTGGAGCGCGCACCGCCTCGCCGCCCTTCCTACCCTCTTCCGTGGGCCTCTCGTCTGCACTTGGGTCCGGTGACTCCGTTCTGCTAATCCTCTGGCGGTTTTCTGGGTTATTTAGGCAGGTGTAGGTGGAATCTAAGTGATCAGCAGGACGCGCGGTGAGCCCAGCGTCCTCCTACGCCGCCATCTTCCTGCGCCTCCCTACTGATTTTCTAAAATCGGTCATCAGCAGCAAGTTTTTTGGCATTAGGGAGATTTAGTAAAATTCTATCGTATTGGTTAACTTATGATGGCTGTCAGCACTGTCACATTTTTTGCATGGTTAATACTTTCTGATTATCCTTTGTGTTAAAGTGCGATGGTTGATGGTAAAACTGAAGTGTATAATTGCAGGAATTCTAAAGAAGAATAAAGCACAATTCTGTGGCTCACCAGAAAAATAAAATATACACCCAAGCAAAACCAAATGTAAATTTGAAATGTTAAATATACATATAAAACCTATTTCAGAAAACATTAACACCTTTGCACTCACTACTCATTTTCATCATGTAATTGTTTGCATATTAATTGCATGTTCTTTTTACGAAATAAAACAATAGAAACATTGGAGAGCTTTTTGAAAGTTTCCCATTCATTTCATTCCCTTCTCAAAGCAGCCATCAGAATAAATTCAGGATTTCACATTTGGTGAAGTAGTTTCTTAATGCAGCCTCGGCCTGGGTTTGAGAGTTTTCTCTTTATCCTTATGCTCTTTGATTTTACTATAAGGTATCATCTAGCTGTGCTTTGCTTGATTTTATTTTAGAAGTTATATATTTGGGTACTTTCAGTATTGTTTTCATTGGAGAACTATCTTCTTTTAATCTTGATACTCCTCAGTTATTATTTTTATAAGTATTACTTTTCTTTCATTCTGTTCTTTTTCCCTGGAATGATTCTTAAGCATATGCTACAGCCTTTCCCATCTGTCCTGCGTGATTTTTTTCTATGATTTATTCCTCTGTGCCTCTGGGTTTCTTTCTGGGTGGGTTTCTAGGACCAGCTTTCAATCTACTAATTTTTTTTTCATTGTATCACTATGTGTACCCCATTTACTGTATTTTCTAATTTATTATTTTCCCATGATTCCTAGTTGGTTATTGTTTGTGAGACCAGAGGGTTAATTTGGGAGGGTACTTTTCTTTTATGCTATTTTATTTTTTTACTTTAATATTTAATTTATCTCATTGAGGATTTTAAACATCTTTTAAAAACATATGTTGAATGGTTCCATAAAATTATTTTTTTCTGGAATGAATCTTAATGATTTTTATAGGACTCAGGTTCTTCATTTACTTTTAGTATTTGCTTTCAATCCCATTTTAATGAGGGGGTTGTGTTTTTTTGTTGTTGCTTTGTTTTTCATGTTTTCTCTCTCTTCCTGCCTTCTTCCTCTCCTCTCCCTGTTTGCTTTTTCTCTTCTTTTTTTTTATGTTTGTTTATTTTCAGAGAGAGAGAAAGAGAGCAAGAGGGAGAGGGGCAGAGAGAGAATTCCAAGCAGGCTCTGTGCTGTCAGCACAGAGCCTGACATGGGGCTCAGTCTCATGAACTTTGAGATCATGAACTGAGCTGAAACCAAGAGTCCAACGCTTAGCCGATTGAACCACCCAGGGTCTCCTCCCTGCTTGATTTTCTTGATGTCAGTCTATCTCCATATGGCTGTTGGCAGTTGCTTGTCAGACCCCATGGATTCAGGCAGTCCAGAATCAGGTCTTATAAGTCTGGGATACTAGAGATAAGCAGATTCAGTCCCTGAACCAGCAGAAGTCTGTAATCAGCTCATGCATTCCATGTTCACAATCCTGTCTTCTCCCTAGGCTTTTCGATTATTTAGAGAGGTACTGTCCGGTCCGGTAGCCATTTGCCACTTGTGACAATTGAAATTTAATTTCCAATCAGCCAAATTATATCTAAGTTAAAATGCAGTTTCCCAATTGCACTAATTGTATCTAATGGGTACCTTAGGATGACTCTTTTTCATTATTGCAGACACTTGTGTGGGATAGAGCCGCTCTAAAGTTATTATCCCAAGCATTTCTTTTTCTCTTCAGCAGTTGTTGTTGTTTTTTTTTTTTTTTTTTTTTTTTTTTTTTTTTACATTTATTTATTTTTGAGAGACAGAGCACAAGTAGGGTAGGGGCAGAGAGAGAGGGAGACACAGAATCCAAAGCAGGCTTCAGGCTCTGAGCTGTCAGCACAGAGCCGGATGCAGGACTCAAACTCACTGACTGCAAGATCATGACCTGAACCGAAGTCCGACAACTTAACCGACTGAGCTGCCCAGGCGCCCCTTCTTCAGCAGTTTTTAAAGCTGCTCTTCTTTGGAGGGGCTGAACCACATACTCTAGCTCCTCTGGTCGCAAACAGGAATACTGACTCTGTTCTTCTGTTCTGTGAGATGACTTTTAGCCCTCTCTTCCTGAAGGAGTTGAAGATCCAGTGCCCACACTTGGATCCTGAGCCTGACAAGTCCATAGCTGAAGAACCACTCATGTTTTGGATTTGTTACCTTTCTGACATTCAGATGAGAAACTACTTCTAGATTTTTATTTTTTTACGTTTTAACCATTATGAATAGTAGTTTCAAGCACAGGGACTTCTGAAGCAAGAACTCTGTGCACCTTGACCTAGAAGTAGTTTGCTCACTTTTACTATAGGTTTATATTCCATTATATTTTCAAACCGTCTATGTTTGTGTATACATATCCATTTCATGGCCATTTGGGCTAATTCTAATTTTCACAGTTAAAATAAATGCTACCATTAACATTCTTGCACATCCTTTCTGCCCATGTGTGAGAATTCCTTTGTGGGCATGTAGCACACAATGGAGCTGCTGGGTCATAGGAAATATGCATACTTAATATTATTTTAATATTGTTCTGCAAAATTGTGGCACCAATTTATGCACTGTTCCTCATGACTTTCCAGAGTTTAATATTTATTTTTACACCTATGTTAGGTGTATAATGCCATCTCATTCTAATATTCATTTCTCCAGTTACTAAAGAATATCACTTCTTATTTTTTATCATTGTTTTGGGTTTTGTTATTTGGGGGATGGGTCATTGTTGTTAAAAGGAATTTAACACATTTGTATTTTTTTCCTTTCTTACTGATTTTTAAGAGTTACTTATGCATTCATAAAAAATGTTTAGTTATATGCTTTGTAATGATCTTCTTACTGTTTTTGACTTTCTTTTGCAATTTTGTTTTGGTAGACTTTTAATTGTGCAGAGGTGTTTTCTTTTGGTTTTGTAATAAGAATTCAAATTTATTTCTTTAATTATGGTGATACTTTTCTTGTGTGTCTTTATCAATAAATTATTCCCTCGCCCAAGTTCATAAAGATATCTTGCTGCTATATTTTCTTCTAAACATTTTAAGATCTGTTTTTCATATTCAAAAATGTAATGCCTCTGGATATATCCTTCTGTGTGTGTGTTAGTGAGCCCATAATTTCATTCTTTGTTCCAGATGTATGATCAGTAACTCTACAGCCCTTTGTGTATGGGTTTTCCTCTACTCTCTGACTTCTTCTAATGTTACATGAGTGCTATGCTAATGTACAAGTTTATATGTACATCTATTTCCCTTCTTTGTTCTTTACTATTAGTCTACTTATCACATGATCCAATTTAACACTATCTTTATAACTGGTCTTTGTATCTTATAAGGCAAATCTTCCCCACCTTTTGTGTCTTCAAAGTTTTATCTATCCATCTATCTATCTATCTATCTACCATCTATCAACTAATTTCCTAATTTCACATTTTAATATCCTATCTAATTTTTGCATTTTACATACATGCACACATACATGTACATACATACACATTCATATGGGGAAATTTCATTTAACTTGTACATAAATTAGGAAGAATTGACATTTTACAGTGTTCTTATTCCATTCAGGAAAATGAAATACTTCCATATTTCTCAATTTAGATAAGCTTTTTTAGATCCTTCATGAAATTTTATGATTTTCTCCAAAAGGATCTTATGCACCGTTGGCTGGATTTATTTGATGGTAGTTTACAATTTTCGTTGCCATTTTGAATGGTATTTCTTTTTTTAAAAAATCCCTTTTCTAAATATTTGCTCATGGGATTTAGAAAAGCAAGTATTTTATATGTTTTGTTCTGTCAAGCAAGATTAATGAAATTCGTTATTAATTTTAAAAGGTTTTTTTTAACATTTATTTAATTTTGAGACAGAGAGAGACAGAGCATGAAGAGGGGAGGGGCAGAGAGAGAGGGAGACACAAAATCTGAAACAGGCTCCAGGCTCTAAGCTGTCAGCACAGAGCCCCACGCGGGGCTCGAACTCACAAACCGTGAGATCGTGACCTGAGCTGAAGTCGGATGCTTAACCGACTGAGCCACCCAGGTGCCCCAAAAGTTTGGTTTTCAATAGAGATTAAAATGTCTTGGAAAAATAATAAATTGGTGTGGTTTCTTAAACTGTATTTATTTTTCTAATTTTAATTTGCTGGCTAAACCCACCAGAAAGCTGTCTAGTTAAAGCGTTGAGGCCAGGCATCCTTGTTATATCTGACTTGAAAGGGAAGGCTTCTAACATTTTCCCATGAAGTAATATTAGAAACTGTATTATTATATTGATACTATAGGGTAGTGAATGTCAAACCTTAAGGTGCATCAGAAACAGTTCTAGGGCTTATAAAAACATAGATTGCTATTCTCCACCCCCAGAGTTTCTGATCCAGTAAATGTGGGCTGGACGCAGGTAATTTCCATTGCAGAACAACTTTTCAGATGGTGCTGTTGCTGCTGGTCAGTGAAGCACACTTTGGGAACAAAAGTAGAGGAGGGAGAGAGGTTGGGGTTACGGATGGGAGGCAGGTTATAGTGGTCAAGTGAGGGCTCACTGAGAACGTGCCGTCGGAGCCAAGTCTTGAGGACAAGAGTGAGTTTGCTATGAAGATGCCTGGAAGAGCATCCCAGGTAGGGATGTTCTTGGAGGGAACCCAAGGGTGTTCTCGATGTGCTTGACGAACTTCAAAGAGGCAGTTGTGGCTAGAGTGGCATGGTCCTGAAGAGCCATAAAACGCATGTTAGAGGAGTGACAGGAGGACAGGAGGACCTTGTTGGTCATTAAAAGGACATTCTCTTTCATTTTCATGACTTGGGAGTTGCTCTGAGGATAATGTGACTTCTTATCCCATGACGTGACTTCTATCTTAAAAGGTTAATCGGACTTTTGTGTTGAGAGTAAACACAAGGGTGCCAGGGCAAAAATACAGAGACCCAGTGAGGGGCTATATCAGTAATACAGGGAAGAGTTGAGGCCCTGCTGGTGAGGAGAAGAGATAGGGTTTACATATGGTTCCAGGTAGAGCCTAAAATATTTCTTGCCATTGGATAAGCAGTGTGAGAGAAGGAAAGGAGTCATGGACACTGCCAAAGCTTTTTGCCTGAGCAACTGGAAGGATGTTGGAGCCATTCAAGGAGACAACACCCCTGACTATGAGTATCCCTCTCAAATGAAGAACCTCGTGTAAAGAAACCAAACTGTCCTCCCACCGCACTGGGTATGAGGAGTGCTGAGACTATCCAAAAGAATACGGCTGCAGAGAATTTATCAAGTCCATACTGCGACATGGTGTTTTAAGGAAGGATTTTTAAAGGATAAGGGACCACTATGGACTTCCTCGTGAAAAAAATAAATTACATTTTAAGACTGGCCAGTGTTAAACCCGGGGCTTTGCACCAAACACACCAACTCAAAATGAGCATGGCAACACACTCAGGTTTGCCATGGATTAGATTTGTTTCTTGTTCTGCCTCTTGATACTTGCCTCTGGAAAACAGCAGTCGTTTCAACTCATGTGTTTCTCCTGAAAATGAGACTGGAATGCTCCTCTTGACAAAGTGAACACTCCTTCCCCCACGAGGACTCCTGCTGTGAGCAGCTGCAGGACCAGCTCTGTTTCAGGGACAAAGAAAAGCATATTGTGGAAGTAACCACATCTCAGGCTTCTTTATTATTTTTCTTTGAATTTATTTTTATTATTCCCAAAAAGCCAAAGCTGATTTTTTTTTCTTCTGATTTACACGAACTGTTGTTCTTATATAAAATATCCCTTACCCTTTTCAGTTTAACTATGAGTACCTTTGATTCTCCCTGACTGTGGAATGGATCATGCCCTAATTTAAAAAAAATCAGGTTTTCATGCAAGGTAAGAAAATTGCCAAGTGACCACAGGGATCGATGTCTATTGCTAACAGGAAGAACATCGTGGTATATCGGAAAAGAATTTTAATCAACATTGCATGGGTTCTCATTTCCATTACTAACTCAAGTATATTTAAATGACTCTTTTCCCTACTAATCAAATCAGTGGCTCATTGACATGACACAGAGGGGAATCCCCATCTCTTGATTATTAATATCTATTAACTATATTTTACAGTATTTCTGACTCCATATTCTGAAACATTAAAATGAAAAATAAGATTTAGCCTTTTCACTGCAAGAGTTCAACTTTTATTTTCTGAGTAGTTAATAGACCGGAGAAGCTCTTCTGTAACTCTTCTACCATTGTCACTGCTATTTTGTTTGTAAATAGTGAGACTGAATTTTTGGGTAGGGTTCAGGAAAGAGAGGACAGATTGAGGAGTTTAAGAGACTTGAGTGTGAATCTTGACTTTTTTTGATGGCATCCTGGACAACTTGTCATCTCACCTCTGCTTGAGTGTTATAGTGACAGAAAATCCGTTACTTCCACAGTGGTGCATTTATTTTTGCTGTTTCTAGCTGTCATTTCTATATATGAATATAAACATTTGAACCTTGGTTTCTTTGATGAATAAATGGGAATCGAAATGGGGACATCACAGGGCAGAGGGTTAAAGATAATATATATATAAAATGTCTGTCTTATTGCCATTGCCATTCCAAATGTTCAGTTAACATTAGTTATAATTATTTTTATTATTAAATTTTTTTGAATGTTTGTTTATTTTTGAGAGAGAGAGAACGAGACAGCGGGGAAGGGCAGAGAGAGGGAGACACAGAATCTGAAACAGGCTCTAGGCTTTGAGCTGTCAGCACAGAGCCCAACATGGGGCTATAACTCACAGACCATGACATTATGACCTGAGCCAAAGTCAGATGCTTAGCTGACTGAGCCACCCATTATTATTATTTTTTTAGAGAATATGTCAAATATTTGCATGAAGGAGAGACTATGTCATCAGAAGGTATTGATGTAAATAAACATAAAGTGAACTTGAGATTGTTTTGGTATAAATTCAGTTCTATAGAAACAATACAAGAATCTGATTAATTGGCAGAATAATTAGATAGAAAACAACCACAGGAGGACTTCAAGTGGAATAGAGAACATTTTACATATTTAGTATTAAGGTAGATTTGTAAATGGAGGTAGTATTAAGTCGGTATGTATTCTGAGAAGAAATATTATCCTACCATAATTGTAGATTACAAAGTTAATGTAACATGTAAAGTATAGCTTCAAAAAAGAAAAATAAGGGTGGCTGGGTGGCTCAGTCAGTTAAGTGTCTGTGTTAGGCTCAGGTCGTGATCTCACGGTTCGTGAGTTGAAACCCCACATCAGTCTCCGGGCTGACAGCTCAGAGCCTGGGGCCTGCTTCGGATTCTGGGTCTCCTTCTCGTTCTCCTTTCTCCCATCACATTCTCTCTCTCTCTCTCTCTCTCTCTCACTCTCTCTCTCTCAGAGATAAATAAACATTAAAAAAATTTAAGAAAAATAAATTAAAAAGAGCTGGTGGGAATCTATGTGTCTCTGGCTTCCAGTGTGGACGAGGAGCCATGAGATCACAGTCTTGTATTCTGTGGGGACCACTGCAGTTATCTCAGTCTTGGTTCCCTGGCTCCAGTCTCAGCCTTCTCCCACCCAACCTGCATACCACACCACACACACACACACACACACACACACTGTATGTGTATATATATGTGTGTGTGTGTGTATATATATATATGTATGTATATATATATGCATGTGTATCTATATCTATATCTATATCTATATCTATATCTATATCTATACACACAACTACTTTCATATGAAAGTGCTTGTGCCCAAACCCAAACAACACACACACCTCCACATATCTCAGACTTAGGATCCGTTAAGGCAGATGGGAACCTCAGAGAGAGCGAGAGGGATCACTTACCGCTTTCTTCACAATAGCACTGGTGCTGAGACTCAGAACACACACAATACTAGATGATTGGTTGCCCTACAGAAGTCCTCCAAGATAGGTGTAGACACAGAGGACTCAGAGTGTTCTGCTGATTATAACAAAATTGAAGTGAGAGTCAGTGACCCCTGATAAAATTAACTTTTCTTTGACCAAAAAAAAAAAAAAAAAAGAAAAGAAAATGAGGCTCTGATTCATTTCATGACAGGCACAGAATTATTGAAGAAAGTCATTAGGAAGAAATCATGGGCCCTAGAGACTCCCACACTGTACAACCATTCCAAGTCTACTACTCTATATTCTATATCCACACACATCTACACCTACTAACAGCATAGAAAGAGAATTAAGGTGGAAATTGATCCCCACTGAATGCAAAGGTGTTTACATATTATTATTTATTGATTTATTTTAATTTTTTTAATGTTTGTTTACTTTTGAGACACAGCACGAGTGGGGGAGGGCAGAGAGGGAGACACAAAATTCCAAACAGGCTTCAGGCTCTGAGCCATCAGCATGGCCCTGATGCCGGGCTTGAACCCACGAACCGTGAGATCATGACCTGAGCAGAAGTCAGACGCTTAACCAACTGAGACACCCAGGCACCCCTAATTTAAAAGGTCCCATAGAGAGGCGCCTGGGTGGCCCAGTCTGTTAAGTGTGTGACTTCAGCTCGGGTCATGATCTCGCAGTTTGTGAGTTCGAGCCCCCCCCATCGGGCTCTGTGCTGACATCTCGGAGCCTGGAGCCTGCTTCGTATTCTGTGTCTCCTCCTCTCTCTGTCACTCCCACGCTCATGCTCTGTCTCTCTCTGTCTTAATAATAAATAAGCGTTAAATAAAATATTTTAGAAGGTCCCATAGAGAACAAGTAGTGGACTGGACCCCAAAGTAACTTATTCTGTAACAGGAAACTGAAAAGCTTTGAATACTAGAATATAGATGCTCAAAATTATGAAATAGTAAAGCAGTATTTTTAAAATCATTCTTACTGAGGATAATGGGATAATTTCATGAATTAAAATACATTTATTACTATGAAATCGCATATTTAAAAAAAAATTTAATGTTTATTTTGAGGGAGAGGGAGACAGAGTGCAAGCAGGAGAGGGGCAGAGAGAGGGAGACACAGAATCGGAAGCAGGCTCCAGGCTCTGAGCTGTCAGCACAGAGCCCGAATCGGCGGGGCTCAACCTCACGAACTGTGAGATCATGACCTGAGCCAAAGTCAGATGCTTAACCGACTGAGCCACCCAGGAGCCCCCAAAACCTCATATTTTTAAATTACAACTTGTCTTTTACCAGTTATTTCATTGGTTTAGGTGGGCCAAATTCAAGTCCGAATCCTAATCAAAATAAAGGAAATAAATACCTTAAAAATGTAGAAGTGTATGAAACTATATGCAAGATTTATGTCTAGAAACATTTTAGTCCATTTAAGGGTTGATCCTAAAACATAAGCTTGTATTAAGTAAATAACGTCTCATACCAAACCATGATCATGATTTTTAAAGATGGAATACTCTGTCAGCAGATTTTTTGTCATTATCTGCTTCTTTAATGTTCTCATCCAATATCATTCATTTGGCGAAAGACATTGGATCATGCATAAGAGAAAGCGCTCACATAATCTCCAAACAGAGCAGATCTTGACTAATTCAAGTAATCAGGAATACTGAATTTTTCAGCCAACTGGTTCTCAGGCCTCTGTGGCAACATTCCATTTCTGTATGATCCTTTAACAAATCTTTCTGCTCACCTATAGGTCCTTGTCTACATCAAGGCCACAGAAAAAGACCAGACATAGGGTCTCCAGCTAGCTATCATTTAGGGATAACAACCACAGCACTCTCTCAAAGCAGATTATCCCCAGTTCTACAGGTCACCAACATGTTCCCCTAATATTCATTTTCATTGTCCCTATTAAAAGGTGACAAAGAAACCTTCTCTTTTAGGTGTGTTTTTTGTATTCCAAGAATAGGGCAATCTTCTTATTAATTCTGATTATTTCTCCTTCACTGTTCAATATCTACCTCCCATTCATAGCTAAGGTTCCTATTGACGCTAAAGGCTCTAGTATATGAGTTGACAGCTGTGGGCAAAGGAAAAGTAATTTAAAAGCTTTCAAATATTCAGCAATGAAGAGTTATAGGCAAAGAACCCCGGATACAAATCACAACTTCAAACCTTCCTAGCTTTGTGACATGATCAAGTTACTTAATCATTCCAAACCTTTCTTTTCTTTTTCTTTTTCTTTTTTTTTTTCACCTTTAAAAGTACAAATAAAACAGTGCTGGCCTAACAACACCGGGTGGGATATATAGGTACAGTAATTATGTAAAGTGTCTAGTACAGAATCTAGAAAATTATGCACGCTAGATAAATGTGACCCCCTCCCCTTTTCCACATCAAATAATATAGATTACTTCCAGGACCCTCAGTCACTTCTTATTTACTTCTGACAAATGATTTTTTTTAAGTACTAATTATAAAATGGACTAATTATGTTGTAGCCTTGGGAAGTTTTAGAGTAGGTCATTAAAGTTGTAATTGTGGTGTGACTTTTTTTCAGATAGAGGTCTGGTAATAAATCCCCCAGAAACCTTTATATAATGTAGCTTTTTTATTTGAAGCCAAGGAACAGAATAAGAAAACCAGAGCTTTTCATCTTCAAAAGAGTTTATGAGCTTTAAGTAATTAATAGGCACAGCTCTCCTTTGTGCACCAGGCCAGGGCGATTACCCCTGTGGGCAAAGGAGGAAATGAGTGCCCAGAGGGATAAATTACGTTCCCCAAGGAGCTGTGAGCAGGGTGTGAATGTGTGTGTTGGTGCCTGCTCAGCATGTGTGAGTGTGGTGGAGGTGGGTGCCAGTTAGAAAAAGGAGTGAAGATTCCTAATGAGGACTGATGCAGGGCCTGCTGTGATACCTTTTATAAGTTCAGTGAGATCTCTATTATCTAGAAAGATTGGGGAAAGGGAGTTTTGAGGATGGTGTTAAAAAAAAAAAAAGGTGCACGGGTGCTTATGTTACGTAGATCTAGGTACATAGATCTACACCTTATATTTATCTAGAGTGCTACATAGTGCTATATAGAGTGTATGTATACACCTAATTATGTGCTATAGCGAGTATATGATATATGTGACCAACCCTGCTGATCAGTCACCTGTTTGCTCCTGAATCCATACCTTCGCCCTTCTCCTGTTCTCTCCCCATCTCAGGAAGTTACATTTCCCAGGCTCTCTTGACCAATGGCTCCTGAGTGGAGTTGGCCAACAGAAGGCACTAAATTTGAAGGCAGGACTCTATTTCCTATCTCTCTACCAGCTTTTTATTTTCTGTGTCTTTGTTTGTTTCCAGCAGCAGCTAAGTTCATTTAGGGTTCCAGCTCCTGTCTGATAGACCCCAGGGATTCATCTTGGTTTCCTTGACTCAAACTCTTTGTCCCGTCAGCCTGTGGGTAACAGTGATTTCATGCTGTTGCCTATTTCTGTGTTACCTTTTTGTCCTCTGTTTAGCTTTTCATCCATTCTTCACTTGCTCAATCAATTTTCTATTAAATATCCTTATTTTGAATATTTAAAGAGGTTTCTGTTTCCAGATATGTCACCTCTTTCTTTCTCAGTATACTCAATTTTGAGTGAGCATATGAATTGAAAAGTTGGAATATGATAGCACACTATTAAGTCTAAAGTCATATTAAATATCATTGTATTTTCTTTTAGGCTTTTTCAGGTTAATTAAATTATGCCATTATATAACTGTGGGCAAATCATTAGACTCTCAGTTTCATTTTTATCTGAATAATAAGTATACAATGATAGGTCCTCTCTTCCTCAGAAGATAGTTAATAATGAAATGGAGCACTTTAAAAGTGTACATAACATTAGGACAACATGGAATAATGGAATAAAGAAATAACCACAGTCTCTAGCTTTGGTTTACACTGATGTCAAATCCAATTTCCAACACATGCTTTCCATGTGCCCTGGGACACAGAAATTAATTCTCTCAATTGCAATCTCCTTACCTTTAAAACAGTGGTACCACATCTTTATCAGTCTCATGAGGATTACTTTGCCTAACCTTTGTAAATATCACAGCACTGTGCCCTGAATAGAGGAGATCTTGCAGGAAACTGGGTCTCTCTTCATCTGTTATACTATAAGATGTAGAAGTACTTTCTGATAGCACTTTCTTATTGATTTCTTATTCCTAGGGAAAACACATATAGGAATATCAAATATGTCACCCATAGCCAGATTAGCAGAATCCCTCTCAAACACTTTTCTTTCTTTCTTTCTTTCTTTCTTTCTTTCTTTCTTTCTTTCTTTCTTTTTCTTTCTTTCTTTCTTTCTTTCTTTCTTTCTTTCTTTTTCTTTCTTTCTTTCTTTCTTTCTTTCTTTCTTTCTTTCTTTCGCTTTTCAAAAATAGTCATCATGTTTTATTGATTTCAAGTCACTGCTTACCTGAGTTGTCATTTTAGCTTGCCAAGCACTCCAGTTAAATAATATTCCTTTGAATTCTATTTTGAATTTACTGCCTATGGATATCTACTTAATTTTTGTCAACTTATTTGTCCCAGGTTACATTTTTCTTTGTTTTAATTACAGACCAAGAATCTTATCCATATCACCCTAAGAAAGAATATTTTCCCTTACATGTCTTCTCTAAGCTTACCTATCCATCCTTACTCATGCTTTTATGAGATTATCCTGATTTCCATATGACATTCAGTTTTAGAATATATTTTACTATCCATTCTTGTCCAAGCTGGTGACATTGATATTGCCACCTCTTTTGACCTTGTTTTCTTACCAGAACTCTAACCAGTTGAATTGTGTTGACTGATCTTCAGTAAAATATAAGCTTTCACTGAAAAGACTGTGAAAAGTTTGGTGCTAGGGATGGCATGTGGATTTAGGAATAGTTTTGCTTTTTAAGAGGAAGGTTAAAAAGCAGAAAGAAGGAAAACAGTGTGGAGGTTCCTCAAAAAATTAAAAATAGACCTACCCTATGACCCAGCAATAGCACTGCTAGGCATTTACCCAAGGGATACAGGAGTGCTGATGCATAGGGGCACTTGTACCCCGATGTTTATAGTAGCACTCTCAACAATAGCCAAATGATGGAAAGAGCCTAAACGTCCATCAACTGATGAATGGATAAAGAAATTGTGGTTTATATACACAATGGAGTACTACGTGGCAATGAGAAAGAATGAAATATGGCCCTTTGTAGCAACGTGGATGGAACTGGAGAGTGTGATGCTAAGTGAAATAAGCCATACAGAGAAAGACAGATACCATATAGTTTCACTCTTATGTGGATCCTGAGAAACTTAACAGAACCCCATGGGGGAGGGGAAAGAAAAAAAAAAGAGGTTAGAGTGGGAGAGAGCCAAAGCATAAGAGACTCTTAAAAACTGAGAACAAACTGAGGGTTGATGGGGGGTGGGAGGGACGGGAGGGTGGGTGATGGGTATTGAGGAGGGCACCTTTTGGGATGAGCACTGGGTGTTGTATGGAAACCAATTTGACAATAAATTTCACATATTGAAAAAAAAAGAAAAAAAAAGCAGAAAGAAAACTGGATTTAGAAACAGAATCCATGGGCTGTACTTCCTGTTCTACCTCATATGGCCTTTGATGTTTTAGGCAAGTCCCCATCTTTGTTTTGTAATATGGTCCTCCATAAAATGAGGTGGGTATAACAGACTATTTATTATTTATTAATTTAATATTTAATTTTGTTAGATATCTAATGGTTTATTAAATTACATACAACAAATATGTATATGTATATATATATATTTATTAAGATTTTACTTTTTAAGAGAAATTTTAGGTTCATAGCAACACCAAGGTGAAGGCACAGTTATTTCCCATATACTTCTTGCCCCTACACATGCCTAGCCTGCCCTATCAACAACATATCCCACCAGAGTGGTACATGTGTTACAATTGATGAACCTACAGCAACACCTCATAATCACAGAGTCCATAGTCTACATTGGGTTCACTCTTGGTGTTGTACATTCTATGAGTTTGGACAAATATATAATGACATGCATCCATCAATCCATCATTATGGTATCAGGAAGAGTATTTTCACTGCCCTAAAACTCCTTTGTGCTCTGCCTGTTCATCTCTCACCCCACAAACCCTGGCAACCACTGATCTTTTTAGTCTCTATAGTTTTTGCCTTTTTCATTGTATCATGTAGCTAGAATTGTACAGTATGTAGCATTGTCAGATTGAATGGTGTCACTTAATAATAGGCATTAAGTTCTTTCATGTCTATTCATGGCTTAATAGCTCATTTCTTTTTAGCCCTGAATATTATTCCATTGCCTGGGGGTACCATGGTTTATTCACCAACTTACCTTCTGAAGAACATCTTGGTATTTACAGGCTGTGTCAGTTATGGATAAAGCTGCTATAAACATCTGTGTGTAAGTTGTTGTGTGGACATGAGTTTTCAACACCTTTTGGTAAATACTAAAAAGCATGATTGCCAGGTTGTATGGTAAGAATATGTTCAGTTTTGTAGAAACTACTAAACTGTCTTCAGAAGTGGTAGGTACCATTTTGTATTCTCAGTAGCAATGAAAGGGGGTCCCGATTGCTCCACTACTTTGCCAGCATTTCACATTTTTAGGGTTCTACATTTGGCCATTCTAGTAAGTATGTAGTGGTATCTCGTTGTTTTAATTTGCATTTCCCTGATGACATATAATGTGGAGCATCTTTACATATGCTTGTTTGCAATAGGTATATCTTCTTTGGCAAGGTGTCTGTTAAGGTCCTTGGCTCATTTTTTAATTAAGTTGTTTGCTTTCTTATTGTTAGATACTAAGAGTTCTTTGTATAGTTTGGGTAACAGTCCTTTATCAGATGTGTCTTTTACAAATATTTTCTCTCAGTCTGTGCTTATCTTACCATCTCTTCCCATTGTCTTTCATGTTACATCTTTTTGCTTCTAAAATAATACTGTGGTATTGGGAAATTCTTATTACTGAAAATCAAATAAAGATGTTATAACTGGGTCATAAAGAGTCAGTGATGCAAAGAACTGGAATCACTTTTAAAATTAAATGATTTGCTGTACTTAAATTACTTCATCATCCAAGGGTATATTTTTAAAAAAATAAATATACCAATGTGCTTAAAATGAAAAGCCACTAGCCTTACTCTTATCCTTGCACACCAATTTCCCTACTCCTGAACTTGCATTTCCCTCCCCAAACACATAGGCAAGCTTATTAAGCCATTTTCATGTGGCATTTTCCTAGTTGTTAACTTCGGATCTCTAAATAATATACTAAGCCTCTCTATCTTGATTTATCTGCTTTGGAAATGGTGCCTTGACTCTCTATGATAACAGAAATTTAAGTCTTTTAAACCACACCACACCTCCTCTCTCTCTCTCCTCCCTACCTGGTTCTCTCACTATTCTCAGTTCTCAAAGTTGGTCTTAATGACACATTTAAGTAAATAGAATAGTGTGGTTAAGAAATGGGGCTTTTTGTGCAAAATTGAGGTTCACCGAGTCACATAATTCCCCGGTTTCCTCCTAACAGGTTTTCAAACTTAGAGTAACAATTATATTTGACTGAGTATCCATTTAAACCTACAAGCCTGTGCCATTTTTTTTTTTTTTCAAGGCAAGACCTCACTTTCATCCCAGTCTGAGTTGCATGAGGCTTTTAATATGAAATCACTTTCCATTCAGTCCAAAGCTTCCTTGTTGCTGATGAATGTCATACATAATGAAAGATTATATCCATTTATCCTCAGCAGTAAATCATTTATCACACAAGGGAGATATATTATTGTGAATTCTGATCAAAGCTGCCCACTTTCTTTTGCCGGCAGAAATGCTGCACCCTGTTAGTCGATTGTACAATATCCCGGGAGAAGCAGGGAAAATTATGCCATTGAATGAGGGTTCAGCAAACTCTAGGGGTCTCTAAAATGGCTTTTAAAAAAAATCATGTTTCATGTAGAACCTTCTATGATCCAGGCGTGTGAACTGTAAAAAAGTCTTTCCTTGCTTTCTCCACTTAATTAAATCAGAAAGCTGTGGGACTTTTTTGCAGCTTGGTCTGTGATGTCTGTAAAAGGGATTTGTGAATGACACTGTGTGGATATTTTGCCCCCTTTCTTAGAGAGACAATAATTATTACCACTTCTTTTTGAAGCATGCTGTGAGTGGTTTTATCAGTTCGTTTGCTAATGAGCTCCCTCTCTCCTTTATAATGCCAATCATAAAGATGGCTTTTAAATAAGATTTATCTCTCACATTTATTTTCCTTTCACTCTTCCTTATCAAGCTGTGTACCGCTTTGCTGCGGGGAATCACCCACACTCCATTGGCAGGGAACAAGGCTGGCCTCTTTGATCTCTTGTTGATAACATACTCTCTCACTGTTTCCTTCTGAGAACAGTCCTCCAGGAGTGTCCTGCCTTCTATTTCATTTTGGATTTTAGGTTATAATTGCTCTATGTTACACATGTGTGTTCACTGCTTTTCAAAGGCTGTGGCATGCGGGTGCCTCAACTTTAAAATTATACTGAGTAAGGTGAGATGTAGAATGAAGCAGGAGAATGGGCCCTCTTCCTTCCGCTTCACTTGGGCTGCGGGCCAGCATACTGGTACAGTTTATTCAGAATGGATGCAAAGTAGTAGCTAGTGATTCACACCATCGAGTCACAAGTCTGCATCTAACATTTACAAACGGGTCACTTCATTTGCTCTTCATCACATTCTTGACGTATTCTCTCAATGCTTTGACCATTTAAGAGCTAACTATTGAAATTCCTATTTTCCCCTCTAGACTGTGAGCTCATTGTGTCCCTTGTATGGTTGATAGAAGTAAATGTAAAGTGCCCAGGCTCCTTATCCTTAAAAGAAGAGATTGCTAAATTTATCACATCGCAAAGATACAGTTATAGCAAAATTATCATACATTAATGTTAATCTAGGTGTTCTTGGTGATGGTTCTTACTTCTCTTATGATTCAGAGTCTTTTACTCTCACAGAGTTACAGTTGCCAGATCTAGAGACTAAAATACAGGACACCCAGTTCAATTTGAAGTTTGGGTAAAGAATGAATACATTTTTAGTATATGTGTCTCCCAAATATTACATATGTGACACACTTATATAAAACATTGTTGTTTATCCAAAATTCAAAAAGAGGGAGAGAGAGAAAGGCATTGAGCTCTTTCTCTCCACCGTGTGAGGACACAGTGAGAAGGCAGCCAGCTACAACCCAATGGGAGAACCCTCACCTGACACAAACCGTGCTGGCACCTTGATCTTGGAGTTCTCCACTCCAGAACTGTGAGAAAATAATTTCTATTGTTTAAGCCACCCCAGTCTGTGATGCTTTATGATGGTTGCCCAAGCTGGCTGATGTAGTAACATTGGAATGTTTTACTCTCTGGCTAAGTTGTATATTTCTTGCTGAACCACGAAAGGACAAAGATGATCATTACCTTTCTTCCATTGACTAGTCTGGACTTGTGAATTAATTAGTCTTCTAATTCCAAGCAAGTAGAGACAAGAGAAGGAATCTGCTGATGTTGGACCTTCAGCATCAGAGAAAGTCTGTGATTGGCTAACCTCTCAATCTTAAGATACTAAGTGAAAATAATAAAGAAGAATCATAGGGAGTATATGTGACAGTAAATCTCAGTTCGCTCTTGGCGGGGAAATAGCAAAGGCAGTCATGGGAATTTTCAATTAACTAGAGAAGTAGGGGAGAGAACCTGACTCTCAGCTGATTTTAATGTTAAGACTTAAATTATCTGCCTAAATTTTCTGATCATTAGGCATGTTTTTTAAGGAATAAGGGTGACATGTGACTGTGCCTGTGTGTCTGTGCCTATGTGCACATGTGCCCAGACCATGCACTAAATTAAGACAGAGATGAGCACCTGAGACCTCAGAGGGGTCAATCACAGACCTCTATCACACTTCTGTGTGGTGGAATTGGGGATCATCGTACATCAGAGGACATGCCTCTTCTACCATAAGAGACTACCTCCCTTGAAAACTAGAATCTTATATTTGTCAAAATATATTTTGTGTTTACTAGGAAATTAATAATATAGCATTTTCTCAATAAGTTTGAATTGATGAAGCAAAACTCTTTCCACCGTCCTCCCATCATGATTACCCCCTAATCCTTTTGATCTTGAGAAGGGCAGTTAGTATTTCATTGCCTCTAATGTGACAGTGAAATAATGAAGTCTTCCTGCAAGAGGGCCAATATATTACTCCTTTATTTACCTTTTTGGCTTAAAAAGAGATTATGGCTTATTTTAGTTGTGCTAAAAGCAAAGCTAAATTAGGTAGAATAATGTTTTCAACTCACATAGCTGCCTTGAATAATACTGCTGTGCACCCTAACGTATGTAGTACCTTTATGCCATGTCATGTGTGTTAGTTTTGTTAATGAGATTGTAAGCCTGAAGCTCTTGACCAAAAAGGGGCAGAAATCTCTATAAAGGCCAAAACATTCATTCAGAATGAACTCCTCAGCCACTCATTGTCCAAAAGTGAATTGCCATATATCGGAGTAAAATGACTTAATGTCAATGAGTTGCTGTCTCTCTGATAGTGATTTGGCCCATGGAGTATGTGGGTGGCTGCTGGATACATGTATGTATATGCATATATATATGTATGTGTATACATACATACATATATATGTATGTATGTATGTATGTATGTATTAACTTCTCAGACTTACAATCATTCTTTTCATTTCTGACTTCAGCCTCAAATAGTAACAGAATGCACATGGCCCCTGGATTTCAGCAGATGTTTTCAGATTCACTTCTAAAATCATAGCAGTCTTATGATGAAATAATTGGCCTTCATTTACTTTTGAATTCAAACTTTGCTAAAGGGACATTTTAAAAAATAAATCTCTCCACTTCCTTAAGATTGCAGTTACAACTTTGTTAGCAAGAAACATCATAGTTGTAAGATGAGTGACATTATAAGCAGCAGTTGCCTCAACCATAGAATTTGTGATAGATTTGAAAGCTATTGATAACACAATGGAGAATCTTCATGAGTTCAAAGGCAGTTTGCAGTTTAAAATAATGCAAATTCAAATTCTTCCAGTAACAGTTGAAATGATTTTGAAAACGTTACACCTACAGCCAATCTGTAGGTAATTTTAATTCCAATTGGTTAAGTTAAAGATATTGCTGTCTTAATTAGTACTTCTTTTAAATAAGACCACTTAATTAAATTTTACGTTCAACTACAGGAAGTTTACACATTAATCAGTTTCACAGTATTCTCCGTACCCAGATCTAGATCTCAGTTTCAGCAACGAGTGGCAAGGAAAGCAATGTGCTCTAACACCACTAATAACTTTTGAGCCAATAACTCTACGCTGCAGATCCTTATCTAGAAAAGTGTCTGGTCCATCCAACACCCATTTGCATGCAGATGGAGACCTGGTGAAGAATTCTGGCTTCTGTACTCCCCATCTCTTCAATGCTGGGCTATTGAAACTCCATTCTCTGTGGTTTTGTTTTGGTTTTGATTTTTAACTGAAAACTGAAATCAAGAATTAGTCTGAAATCAAGAGACGTAAATATCATTTTTTTAATAGTAGTGCTTCTAAAGAGTCCCCCCACCTATAGTTGGTGATTTACTTTTAAATTAACATGAAGCTCACGAAGTTTGCCTTTAAATCGAGTGACTAGTTTCTCTGACATGGTTTGCTTAAAAACATTTTTAGGATAAGATAATAACTTACAGATCTAGGTCTTATTTATCATGGCTTTAGTTCCTGATATCTGGGCCATGTTTTCAAATGCTAATCTTGGGAAAGGTAGCTGGGTATAAAACGATTTATGTATCTACTGATTTTCCATGAAGAATGTCAGAAAGTGCCACAGGTCAAGTGAGGGCTTTAAAACCATCCCCAGTTGAGTTTGCCTCTAGTTCAAATACTTCCTGGACATGAGATTTTGGGATAAGATACTTAACCATTGGAATCTGTTTCCTAACTTGAAAAGCTTGGATGACGATTTCACATTCAAAGAATATTAAAAAAGCTAACATTTATTGAGTACTTACCATGAACCACAGGTATTATATAATTTATTCTTAATGATAATTATAGGATAAAGCTACTGTTATTGTTTCCATTTTGTAGATGAAGGAAAGGAGGAACAGAAGCCTAAATAGCTAGTAAATAGCTGATCCTGGATTTAAAACCAGGCAATGCTCCAAACCACCCTGACTCTAAAACGTAAAGTTTAAATGCCTGATGATCTTTCCGTTTTCCCCAACCAAAGTCTGACATTGAGGCTGAAGAGAATTGGCAGGAGATAGAGAAGAATACCTAGAGGGTTTGCTCTTTTTTCAAATCAGTGTTTAATAGGCTCCTTAAAATTGGCAGACTTGTATATCACTGACAAAGTGTCTACTTTCCTGTAACATCAAAGAGTAATTGTCAGTTTTTTTATGAATATAAGTTGATACAGGCAGGAAACAACCCACACAGTTTGCCACCTTTTCTCTTATGAAGTTAATTGATTTCTACTGGTTTAAATTCTATGCCTAAAATCAAGTTTCCAATAAGAAAGCATGTAAACTCTCTCTAAAATGTATGCAGAGACCAGGCACTATACAGGGATTGAAACAAACATTTGAACTTGTTTCTGTCCTTTATACATTTCTCTCTGTAGGTTATGTGAAATGTGTCTTTGCAGATATGCTAGGTATAAAGTCGCTAGTCATAAAAATGGCCAACATACATGTGTAGAGTATCAACTATGTGTGCTTGTTCATTTTTCTCTTTCCTGGTATCACTTCCATTTTATTTAGGTTGAAACTAGGAAACAGCTAGGCTATTAAATGATTTGCATAAAGAGCATCTCTGCAAATACTAAGCAGAGAAGCAAGACTATAAACTCAACACTGTGAATCATTAAGATAAATAAGAGGAAGACATGTTCTAAGAGACTGTGTATTGGCTGGCCCATCCATGTGCATAACCAACACCCTGACAATCAAGACAGAGTAGGAATAGAGAAGAAGGGAGTGAAACAATGATGACACTTTCTATTAATGAGTAAATAACCAG
The DNA here is from genome assembly GCF_007474595.2 of Lynx canadensis. NCBI lineage: Eukaryota > Metazoa > Chordata > Mammalia > Carnivora > Felidae > Lynx > Lynx canadensis. The sequence goes on along the minus strand of NC_044313.2, from coordinate 45,910,855 downwards.
GAAATCAATAGATAAGGACTAAGAGGCTAGTACAGTTCCCTCAAGGGACAGTTTCCAGGTTATTTGTTTTGTTTTATTTTGTTTTGTTGTTCTAACAAACGGAAGAAGGAAAATGCAATCATCATCTGGAAATGTAGGGAGGCCATCAGTCACAAGTGAGAGTTCATTAATTTTCACTCAGAGTCACTACTACGATTAGCTCTAATTTAGGTGTTATTCAAGAAATGGGTTCAAGGAAATAAACTGGCATGGAGTATTGTAAGAGAGGAGATGGGAATGGTCTGAAGTTAGCAGTGTGGGCTGATGGCTATGGTAATCACTTTTAGCTGGCCAAAGGATACGGATTTCTGTGGGAACATCAGCAAGTGATCTGACCATTTAAAAAGTCTCTTTTTTTGAGTCCTTCACATCTAGGCCGGGTGATGTGTTGATCACTTCTTTACCGCACCAGACAAAGCAAGTATTGAAATCCAGCTGACAGTCATGCATGTTGTATTCTCTCATCTTTGCTGGTATTATTCTCTTCTCTTTTGCCCAAAGATAGCTTTCTGAAACTTTTCACTAAAACTGGGCTCTTTCTCCGGGATAATACAGAAGAGGAAACATGAATAGAAGAGATAGCTTGTTATTTTCAGTACAGCTGAACAAGTGGGATGGGGGGCAAGGACCAAGTTGGAAGAATGTTAAATGGAGAAAAAGAGATGCCTGCATTTGAAACTATACAGTAGGCCCTTTCCCTATAGACAGGCAAGACCCTGATTTGTGATTTGTCTCTGAGGCTCACCAGCAGAGATACTAGGCTCATTCTCCAAGCTCTTCCCCCCACTTCATTGCTCTTTTATCCACAGTTACCCCTAAACACAGTCTCCCTTCAATCTCTCCCCTGCCCTACCTTACTTTGGACATTGTCTCCTCAACTATGCCCTTCCCTACTTCCTTTTAAATTTGGAAATAAAGCAAACCGCATGATCAAGAACTTAACTGGTTTCAGAAGCATCAGCTCCTTCACCACAGAGTAGATAAACCCAGAATTTATGACTAATTTTTTTTCAAGGTAAAATTTCTTAGCTCTTGCAGACTGAGCATGTCTTGTGGTTGTTTCACTGTTGATAATTCTTCTATTTACACAACTATTTGTTGACCTTGGCTGTATTTCCTGTCCTGAGCCTGTCCCCTGCTCGTATGCCATTCAGTTGTAGAATCAAAACTTACCTGTAAAACCACCAGGGAATATTGGGATTTGTATTATGGTCACTGTGATACAATGTTTCTGAGGGATAAAGAAATTCCTAGAACAGGGACTGGATGAATTGAATGGAGCTTTGAAAGCAATGCAGAGTAGGAAAAAAAATAGAATATTAACCTCGTTAAGAAAATATTTGGGCTTTTCTAAACACATTTACCATTCAAGATTACAAATGTACTTTTAAAATTTTATAAATTCTGTCATGCTATCTAAGATGAACAAAGACCTGTTTATTATATGAATTTCTGTTTTGCTTATACCTATATCCTTTCAAAAGCAAACATCTTAAAAAATAAACAATAACAGTTTCAAAGTCCTCCCCAAACTAACCAAAGCCAAAATAAACACACAGTGATATTTCTTCAAAGAACTGCTTGTTTCACTGTCAGAAATCCCGCCAAACTCAATCTATGTAATAGATGTGCATCTTGACTTTTTTTTTCTTTGCTTTATATCTTTAATACTGTCCTAAATTCAATCCACTTCATTGGCATTACCTGCTGGCCCATTTGGTCTTTACACTTGGATGGGTCTGAACTTATCAAGGTGACCTATGTGTGATATTTAAATGGAAGTTTTAATTTGTCATTCTTAAAACCCAGCACCAATTAGCAGAGACACTGCCTCCTTAACAAAGGAGCAGGACTGGATGTGTATGCAGTCTTACAGCCTCTGGTGGGTTTCATAGCCTGGCTTGGGCTGCTCCAGCCTCATCACACTTTGGTTATCTACAGCACGCAGGGATGAAGGCAGCATGAAGAACCTTGCAGGGCTATTTTCCTGGTACCCCATGAAGCCTGAGCACTTCAGAATGGGCTCACACTCATGGAAAACCAGTTTAAGCCTACAGAAATGTCAAACGTCTTTCCATAGTTTCCTTTCTGCACACAAATGGAATAATGCACTGTAAGTAATGAACCCGTTAAAAAGCAAAACAAAACAAAACAAAACAAAAAATCACTTTCCCTTAAAAGCAACCATCTCCCTAGGATACCATTTCATATTAAATGAAGATGCAAAGAGTAAAAAAAGTCAAGCGTGCTCAAAATCTCCCACACATGTTGGAAATAAAACCTCTAAAAAAGTGAATACGCACTGTGGCACACACCTAGCCTGTAACTCGTTGTTTATGAGGAAAAGAAAATTAAAGCACTATGGTTCCAATAATTCTGAATAAAGACACACTAACAACATTAGGGCGGCTTTCAGAGAACAGGAATTTACTTTTTCATCACAAATGTGCTTCGATCCTAAGTATTTTCTGACTTTTTACCATTACAGAACGAGTGATTTGTCTGCCCTATTTCAAGTGCAATAAATGAATTTTAAAAAGTTATGAAAATATGTGGCTGCTTAAACAAATTCTTCCAATAACCCGTTGGGTATCTGGGGTATCCCTATATCAGGAATCTTTGTTCTTAGTCTAGGAGGAAAATTGCCAAATACACTCCAGAGTGCCAGGCTTAAAAAGGTGCTGAAGAGAGCCTGCCTGATTACCTGACTTCCAATTTGGCTCACAATGAAAGGTAGTAAAATTACCTTGGTGCCTTTCAGTTGCTGCTCCGGCTGCAATAGACCTTATCTAACAGTTTATTACACCCAGAAAACAAAGCATATTCTAAAGAAAAAATTCACTGCTCCAGTCTCTGACTGAATGGTCTCTTTGAATTCTTTTGTCGATTTCATAGATTTCTAACAACCCGAGGATTGTTTTAGAAATCAGATTTTTATGCCAGCAGCACAATTTCCTTCTCTGTAAGTAGGACAGATTCATCCCACAAGCAACAATGGATTCTTCCCTGCTTAACTCAAGCATGACAGATTAAGCTTCAAGCAGACCTTGAAATGCCACCTCCCCGATTACAGAGGCAGGTGTTTGGGGTATCGGCCGCATTTCTTCCTTGAACTGCCAGCTGATGAGCCACTGCTGTCTGAGGTGGCCAAGCAACCCCAACTGAGCGAGCTGTGTGAAGACTCCACAGGGGACTGTCAGGGATGAGGTGACACACCTCATTGCGGGTGCTCTCAGACAAATCCCTCGCCCCCAAATTGCACCTGCCTCAGGAAAGTTGCCTTGTACAATGCCTGGCACAGGGCAGGCACCTTGCACATGTTTGTGAATATAAAAGAGAAAAATGAGGAGGGAAAAATACAAGTTTAGAGGAAATGCACATTGAGGTAGATGCCTTTCAGATCTTACCAGATCTAAAATAAATGCTGTTATTTCTGGCTAAGTGGCTAATGATGCTAACTTGAAGAATAGCTATATTTAAAAAAAAAGTAAATAGCTGTTAAAAAAAAGTAAAATTAGCAAATGAACAAACTAATAAAACACAAGGAAGATAAATAAACAAAAATCTACTGATTTTTAGCCAAATGGCCAAAATCTACTGATAAGATTTGATCATTTATATTAGAAAATGATTTTTTATTAGCAAAATGACCCTTAAAATATGATGCTTCCAAAAGAGCATTTGCAGCCTTTTAGAGACTAGTGTATTACATAAAGAAAATACCTGCATATGTCTGCATTCAGAATTATAATATGAAGATAACTATTATTCATATAATAATGTGAATTTGCTCTGAAGGCCATCTTAAAATGCTATTCAATTTGCTCCTGAGGTATTCCATCTGAAACTATAAAAGCAAAGCAGTGCTGGGGTTTTTGCAGGTAAATAGACTCTAAAATCCATGTGTCAGTGTTAGAAGACTGAATCAAACAATCCAAAAGCATGAATGTACTGTTCTCACATTTGTGTAATTGATGGCTATTTTGCTTGTTGAAATCTTCCACAACAACATGCGTATGTTTGTCATTTATCCCCTTTTCTCAGGTGCAAAGAAGGCTACCAGGGAGTCCGTTGTGATCAATTTCTGCCGAAAACTGATTCCATCTTATCGGATCCAAGTAGGTCAAGCATTTTTCTTCTCTCTCTAATGCAATATGTAGGCAACCCTTACTCTGAGCAACGGTTGCTAACTCAGCTGAAGGCTGTATTTCAGTCGTGTGTCTTGGAAAGCTGCCCAGAGCGGAAGCTGGTGACAGTCATTAACATTCAAAGCTTGTTCAGAACTAACTTGGTCTAAGCCTAGGTCTGGTGTTCTCCCAACACGGGACCTGGTTTCCAGATTCAGCTCCTCCACTGACCTACACTAGGAACTCCAGCAAACCCCTGTTCCCTTAGCTTTCAGGCTCCCACCAACATCCATTACGAAAGCAAGGAAATAGAAACATAACACAGCTCTTTTTTTTTTAGCTCATTATTACCTAAAAGACTGTTATGGAAACTACAGTATCATATTGGTTCTTACCCTTTGCTTGAGAATTTGTGATAACATTAAACCTATTAACCTTTACTGTACTTACTAAAGAAACTATGCATATAAAATTATGTAAGATGTGTCCCAACTGTGAAAACCCCATTTTGAGCAACACTATTTGCATATTATGGATTATTGTACTGTTGACATTTTTTTTTTTCATTCAGGAAAGAAGACAATTTGCTAGTCATTAGTTTCTGTAAAAGGTAACATTCTAGTCAAATGTGAATGTTTTGCTTTATTCGGAAATAATCTTCTGTTCTTTCAGTGACTACTACAGTTAAATTGCCAGTGTGGAAAGGAGATTTTTACTGAATCAGCAATTTAGTTCCATGAGGATAATGACAGGCACTTCCAAATCACAGACGCAATGTTATGGTTTTCTGAATAACAAACATGCCTAAGACAAACTTCAACAAAATATTGTGTATCGACAACAGACAGGTTGACTTCCTGTGCGTGTTCACGCCGCTGTATAGTGAACACATCTGGCCATCTTTCAACATCTTTTCGAAATGCATATTTTCATTCCCCCTGCCCCAAATTTCCACCTACATTTCCTTAGGTAAATGCAAAGTTTTTTTAGCAAGGAAAAGTTTTGTTTAATTTCATTTAATTGTGTTTTATCTTGGCAAGACAAGCTACCATGCAATCTTAACTCCTTGCTTCTTTCCAAATTTAGCTCTCCATAAGAAAAGTGAAGGTTTCCTAAAATTTAGCAAGCAAGCAAGCCATGGATTATCTCTGTTCTCTGAGATGTGAGGCTCTGGTGTCTAGGAATTACCCTGAAAGGAGACAGTTACTAGAGTATATTATATTTATTTCATCTTGTGATTTTGCCGCTTGTTAAGGTGATGTCTCAAATGTATGGATGTGGTTGGAAACATGGATTTGGAATATTAGAAAGCCCATGGAAGAATGGGCTTGCTGATTTCTTTCTTTCATCTTTTTTTTTATTTTGTCTGATGTACCTGGTTTCCTTCTGTTTTCCCCTCTTCCTTCTTTCTCTTCTCTTTACTTCCCTTCTGTTCTCCCCTTTCCTTTATTCTATTTCTTCATTATTTTCTTTCTTCCTTTGAGGCTTCTCCCTTTTCCTTCCCTTCCTCCCCCCCTTTCCTCCCTCTTTTCCTTCCTTCCTTCTTTCCTTCTTTCCTTTTTTTTTTTTTTTTTTTTTTTTTTTTACTTTTCTTATATAGCCATGGAATATCTATCTATAGAATAGAGGGCAAGGTATGGAGGTAGGACTTGCATATGGTACAAAATAGGCAAAATAAACTCTCTTTAGACAGTCTAATCAGACCCTTGCCATCCACTTAGGGTATCATAGTCCATCTCTGCAAAACTGAGGATGAGGCCCACCATAAGGACTGTGCTCCTCAAAGAAAACTGATCTCATAATCAAAGTCACTAAGTCTGAAAACCTAGTCTTAATATGTATAAAATATTTAGTGTGGCAGTATTTCTAATAGTGAAAAACGGACACATTCTGAAAACCAACAGCAAAACTTATGTTTAAGTAAAATACCATATGGCATATCCATAATGCTCTGTTAAATAACCATTAGGGGGCGTCTGGGTGGCTCAATCGGTTAAGCAGCCAACTCCTGATTTCAGCTCCAGTCATGATCTTATGGTTCCTAAGTTCGAGCCTTAGTGCCTGACAGTGCAGAGCCTGCTTAGGATTCTCTCTCTCTCCCTATCTCTCTGCCCCTCTGCTGCTCATGCGTGCACTCCCTCTCTCTCTCTCTCCCTCTCAAAAAAGGTAAATAAAACTTAAAAAATTAAAATAAATAAATTGTCATTAAAAGGATACCTGTAAGCAATATTCCTATTAGGTGAAACAACAAGATAGAAAATAATTTTTATGTGAAATTACAGTAGGAATATCCCTTGGTCCAACGGTAGGAAAAAAACCATATACTGAAATGCTGAAAGGGAATTTTAGTATTTGGATTGTGGAAGTATATGATTTTTTTTTCCTTTTTCTCCTGTTTCCTATAATATGGCATATAATTATGTGAATCAAAACTCCAGAAAGTCTTGAAATAAAAGCTAAAAAATAAAGCACTGAGAAACCCAATGGATGAGTCCCTGATATACAGTTTAAATGGGAAAAACATTATAACACCATTTATCCATGCGTATACAGTCATTGATTCATTCCACAGATATTTTCTGAACATATGCCAAAGGGAGAAAAACACATGCATACATAAGCATGGGCACGATTCTGGTGGAAACACTTACTCCTTTGTGATCTTGACAGATTCACTTGGCCCCTGAGCCTCAGGCTTATCACCCCAGTAATGGCAATAATAATTCCTACAGGCACCTATCACTAAGGTTGACAAGAAGTCAGTACCAGATAAACATTATCCCACTTCCTTGATTCATCATTATAATCATACTAATATGTATTTAGAGCACACATGTGCCAGTCACTGTGCCAAAGAGCCTTACCTGGCAACTGCTCACATTTTATAGATGAGGAAATTGGGCCTCAGAGATGCTAAATAAACTTGCTCAAGGTCATGCAGCTAGTTAATGTTGGAGTCTACCTTCTGATCCAAATGACTCCGGGGCCCGCACACGCGACTGCAGGGCTCTTCCCTTCCTCCTCCTCCTTCCTCCAGTTATTTCCACTATGACATTTATCACTCTAAATTTCATTGACTGAAACCCAATGACCTGCAGCCAACATTATTCTAAGGAACAATATTTGCACAATTTTCATATCTTAATGCAGCAACTTGAGCTTCCATAGAGATTTAAATCCCTAATGAAATTTTCTTGTCAAAATTCTTGCTGAAGGATCGTTTAATTTGCTGCACGTGATATCCTACAGTGACTCTGCTCTCAGGAAAAAGGCTTCCCTCCAACTCCCTCCCTCTTTTTTCCTCCTTTCTCCCCTTTCTTCTCTCCCTTCATCCTTCATCCCTCCCTCCCCATTCTCTGAAGGCATGCACAATTGTAGCGAAATCCCAGTTAACAGAGGGTTAGAAGCCTCTGACATTTTATTCTTCCCCAGCCAATGCAGACTTGATTGGAAATGTTCATCTTTCCAATTAATTTAAAAAATAAATAAATAAAACCTCAATATAGGTGTATTTGGGGAAATAATGCCAGGATGTCACTATGAGAAGTCTCAATGGCTATGACCAGTGTCTGTACTATGGTCCCAGGCTGGATCCTCAGACCTGCTATTCCAAAACCTCATTTTTTACCCCCCCCCCCAAAGAGCCTGTGGTTAACTCCACTCAGGAAGAGTTGTATACACACATGAATCAAACTTATAGAGTGCCTTCATGTCAGTTTTTGAAAAAAATATCTTATGCATATAACTATCAGGTAAATCAAACCCTCATACAGATTCAGTGCACAGAAGCCACATTCTGATCACAAAGATGAGTAGTAAGCATGGGTTCAGTAGCAAATGGTAAGAGGAACAGACTATGGTCAAGAGGAGATGACCGTCTATGAAGGAGTTAGCACCAGCTGATGTAGCATACCTGACTAGCATACATCTATACCCTGCCTCCCACTGATGCCAGCCAGTCCTGCCCATGGATAGCAGCAATCGACTTCCAGGAAGCCCCACAGTCTTCTAGACAATTTCTGATTTAATTCATTCAGAACCAGTCTCCTTTCCCTCAAACACGGGATCAACCTATACTCCTTTCCGGTTTTCTCTTCCTAATGACCTGTACCCACCCAGGTAAGATACCGTATTCAGCCTTGAGGCAGAGCCAGATGGACCTGAAGAATCATGAGCTGGTCAAAGATTCAGACAGATTGGGTCTCCTCTCTTAGGAGCCCTTGCTGACCTGAGTTATAATGAAGATCCTCGTATCATCACTGGCCATTGGAAGCCTGAGAGCAGCTCCAGAGAATGGATTCAGAATGGAATCAAAGAATGGTATGAGGTGGAGAAGACACCCATCCACAGTGAGGGTCCTCCTCCCATGCGGCTGGAAGTAGCCATTACCAGACCTGTGACTTCCCCTCTACATCAGCATCTACCACTCAGGGTCCCCATGGCTGGCTACAGGTGACAAATCATCAGGCCCAAACTTTCGCATGGGGCTTTTATAGCTTAAACTCTCAGAGTCATCTCGTCTCCACAAAGGGAAGATGGAGGAGAACTTAGGATCCAGTCCATATAAACTGTTAAAAGAAAAATCTCCACAATTTACACATCTAATAAATATTCAGCAATTCATGAATGGGGCAGCATCCAAGAGCTGTAGAAGGTGAGAGATTTTTATAAACCAAAGTGAGTAGGAATAAGGGATTTACACTGGGTGTTTGCTGATTGGTTAAAGCAGGGTTACCTTCTTTATATGGAACAAAGAAGTCTTAGAGCCAGGTCAGGTAACTTGTGTTGAGCAAGCAAGCATGGATTGGTTGACCTTGGCCTTCCTTGTGTGGGAGAGCATAGCATAGAAACTTAAAGTTAAGTTTTGGTTTGCTGATGTGGGGCTTAGCATAAACAATTCCACTTTAGGCCTAATCTGGTTATTATAGTACTGATTTACAGTCACACTTTCGTTTCTTCATATCTTAGAAACCAGGCTCTGCCCTCAGAGTGGCCTGTAAGGTGCCAGAAGCCTGGTCTGGCCATGGTTCAGAGGAAGGCTAGCAGAAAAAAAATGGTGTGGGTTTAAACTTCCCATCCCTCCAACCTGTGTTTATGTGACCCCAACTTCCCAGGAATAATCACTTCGGGAATCCAAAAAATAAATTTGCCCTAGCTTGTGGTTCTAGCTCCAGAGGGAGTACTGGCAGTGAGTCAGTCAACACAGCCCAATTCCTAATGGTTTGCAGGGGCAGCAAATTTATCAGGCATGAACACAGTAGGTCTCTTTCTTCATGTGCTGGGAATCCCATTCGGTCATCACTCACCCAATGCTCAAACCATTCAGCTCAGGGCAGAGTGATGCTGTTTGCAGTGTGGAGCTCAGTGAAGGACAAGGAAACTTGAGAGCTTCCTCAAAGAACCATTGTGGAGCCCCAGAGCCCAGGCAGGTGTTGGCTAAGCAGACACAGGAGGTTTCCTTGAAGAATATCAGTTGGAACTTTCCCAAAGAGACTCATGCTCTGCATTCTTTCTTTTCTCAATTTCATGATTGCATGAAATTTTTTCTACAATTTCTAAATGTTTTCTACCTTATAGGAAAGTGTTTTATGTGTCTACAATTAGATGGAAAAGTGTAAGGGAAGGTGCTCTGAATTAAGAGTTAAAGGGTTTTGGTTCTAATCCTGTGACCACTTGCTCTTAGCAGTGTTGCCTTGGGAAAATCATAGTGTGATTGAGCCTGTTTCTTTATCTGTAGAAGGATCCTGGTTAAAAGAAGAAAGCAAACCTTAGTACAGAGGTGGCTGTCTCTGCAAGCCATGCAGAGGTGGAGTCAGATGCATAGCTGAATTAATATATCTTTTTGTTCATTCTTTTATTTATTCCATAATTAGGCACATATAAAGTGCACCATGCTATGGCTTCATACAATAATAATTAAGGGCCCTACTATCAATAAACTCATAGTCTAGTAAATTGCCTTTATTTAAATTAAATTGTAGGTGCCAAAGGATGTAATGTCCCCAAGAGAGAGAAAAAATTTTTCATTTATTCATTCATTCAAATGTATTAAGCATTTGAGATAATCTTACCTAAACTTGATGGGTTCTGGTTTTCTTCTTTATAAAGAATAGTCTCTAACCTATATAGTTATTAGGATTAAATAAAACAATTCATTCAGAGAACTTTGTGCTTGGCACATTGTAGGAGCCCAATAAATGTTATCTATTATTATAATTATGATTGTTTTTTTTAATTTACTTAAACCATTATCGTTGCCTTTATAACTGCACAATATACAAGTTACTGAGACAGGTACTTCCAGGAATTAAAAAGCATGAGGCATATTTCCTGACGTCAAGTATCTCCAATTGCACAGAGGCAAGAAAATTTTATAAACAAGAAAAAAAACACACATAAAAGACAAGACAGATTAAGGAAAGATCATAAAAATGGTTGGGCAACATAAGTTCACATAAAGTTAAGGGGGGAGATTTGGGTTGCTCACAGAAAGCTTATCTATGAGAGAGTATTATAATGAGTTTTCACATGGGGTGCTGTGGCTGTGTATACAGGCTGTACATGGCCCAACTGTATAAGGATCATTCACCCTAGATTGAGAAGGATTCTATACAAAGGTGTGCAACGTGGTCCTGGGAAGGAAATTTCCAGTATAAATCAGATGGAGAAAAAGAAGTCTCTTGAGGGTATGCAGCATAAACTGTCACCACCTGTCCCTGGTCTGTTAATCGATATTGATAAGAGGGGGTATCTTCTAGACTGGAATCCACTCAGAATATTTAAGTCTTTTAAATTACTTTGCTTTCCAGTGGCCACAAAAATATGGTTAGCAGAATGGATCCATTCAAAAATCTGCAACTCTTCTTCAACTCTTATTACCACTTATCTGGACTTGAAAGAGAAGTAACAGAATTGTCAGATTTTAACCATGCCTCTGTCAATTTCATAAAGTCTATCAGTTCTGTCAGATCTATGGTTTTTTCTCATTCAAATGCTATTATCTTCAAATCTACCCTTTTAATTTGTACAAAATACCTAACATTTACCAATTAAACATGCAAATGCACCCAATTTCTAGAACCCCCAGGAAGGTAAATATATTTATAAACAAAGAACAAAATTCCCAGCATCACATCATTCAGAGATAACCACTAATAATCATTTTACTGCATAGCAATCCAACTATTTTATAATTTTCATGTGGAAATATATATGTGTGTGTGTGTGTGTGTGTGTGTGTGTATCTGTATATACATGCAGTATCAATCAATATATTGAAAGCAAGATGTCTAGGGCCAGATACCATTGCCTCCCTCAGCATCTCTGCTCTACTTCTTTCTTCCCAGCTTGCTAACTGCTGCTTTCTCTAACTTAGCCCTAGCTTGCTGAGGGTCTACTCCACCTAGGACAATAGTGGACTGTCCTTATGCCTGCTCAGGCTGGCTGGTCTTAAGACAGTCTGCATCCTGTCTTTCTTGTGTGTGGCTCACAGCTAGTCTACAGGACCTGCCAACATTTCTGTTGTCCGAACATGCTCTTGAGAGTCATCAGACTCTCAGAACCAAATGGCTTTCTCACCCATCTTCCCCTGCTCCTTTAATGTTTTCTGAGTCAGCGAGAAAGATCAAGTGTTATGGAATGGCTCTAGATAGTTCAATTATTTCCTTTATAAATTCTACATTTAGTGATTAGTCTCACACTTCATTATCTATTATCCCTTTTATTGACACCTTACATCAAATGTGAGGTATGAGGAATTAAATTCTAACATTTTGCTGCATAATATATTAATTCTTCTTAAAAGTTGGAATCATTCTATACATACTTTGTAATCTGCTTTTTGTCATCACTTAGTATATTATGACCTTTTCCCCCACAGCATTATATAATCCTATATTTTTCTAAACTATTAATTTAAAGAGTCTAACATTATACACATATCATATAAATTATTTACCAATCTTCTATGCTGGGTCATTTAGTGTATTTCCAATTTTTTGTGATTACAGTGATTGATAAGCATTATGCATAAGTCTCTACCTTGTGGTACAGATTATTTTTTTAAGAATACATTTCTGGACTTTTTATATACTTTGAAAACTTTTTTCTCCTGAAAAGTTATATTAATTTATATTTCCATGAACACAGTATGAGAAAGTTGATTTTACTTTTTCCCCCTCACCAGAAATGAATAGAATTTTTAGTTGATAATTTTATAGGGAAAATTATAGCTCACTAGTGTTTTAAAAAGAATTTCTTAGATTACCAACACAATTGAATACTTTTTAATTTGTATATTGATCAGTTGATCAGTTTCATTTCTACTTTTGTGGATTTTTAAATTATTTTCCTTGCTCACTTTCAAGTCTGATAACTTTTTTGTCTTCCTTAAAAAGTTTGCTATTTTGAGGATAACAAACTGTGCACTATCACATGTTATAATTTTTCTAGATTGCTCTTTGATCTGTTACTTGTGTTTTTTGACACACACAGAAGTTTTGCCTTTTATGTGATCAAATCTATCAGCTTTTTTAAAAAGTAGTTCGGGGCGCCTGGGTGGCGCAGTCGGTTAAGCGTCCGACTTCAGCCAGGTCACGATCTCGCGGTCCGTGAGTTCGAGCCCCGCGTCGGGCTCTGGGCTGATGGCTCAGAGCCTGGAGCCTGTTTCCGATTCTGTGTCTCCCTCTCTCTCTGCCCCTCCCCTGTTCATGCTCTGTCTCTCTCTGTCCCGAAAATAAATAAATGTTGAAAAAAAAAAAATTAAAAAAAAAAAAATAAATAAATAAATAAAAAGTAGTTCATATGTTTTAATACTTGGGCTTCTTTCACATGAAATGAGATAAATATTTTATTAATTTAACTATTAAAATTTGATTGTCTATATAATTTAGTATGACCATGTATGTATGTTTGGTTGCATATAGTCATAATCTGCAATTTATATTCATGAGAGAGTGAAGGACAAGTTCTATGAATAATTACAAAGACCAAAAAAATGTGAAACAGTACTTTATGGTCTCCCATATTTGTAAAATATATGTTTACATTTAATACATGAACTTCAAAAAAAAATCTAGAAGGCAATGCATTGCAAAATGTGGTAGGATTATACATAATTTTTCTTACCAGTATTTTTCTGTATTCTCCCAGTTTTCTATAATACATGTTTATTAACTCAGTAATTATTTAAAGGATAAAAATAACAACAAACATTTTTTTTAATTCTTACAAATTTTTTAATTCTTTTGTGTGTGTGTGTGTGTGTGTGTGTATCTCCATTTATTTGTTTATTTGTTTGATTGGATTCATCCATTCATTCATCCATGTGGATTCATGGACATTTACTTTATTCCAAAGGATTGTCTGTACACAGACAATCTCAGCTGAAAATAGCCCTTTGCTTTCTGGGAGGTTTCTCATATTTTATTTTATTTTTTTAATTTTTTTATTTTAACATTTATTTATTTTTGAGACAGAGAGACACAGAGCATAAGCAGGGGAGGGGCAGAGAGAGAGGGAGATACAGAATCTGAAACAGGCTACAAGCTCTGAGCTGCCAGCACAGAGCCCGACACGGGGCTCAAACTCACGAGCTGCGAGATCATGACCTGAGCCAAAGTCGAACACTCAACTGACAGAGTCACCCAGGCGCCCCACATATTTTATTTTTATTGTTTATTTATTTATTTTCATTATTTATTTATTTATTTATTTATTTATTTATTATTTAATATGAAATTTATTGTCAACTTGGTTTCCATACAACACCCAGTGCTCATCCCAACAGGTGCCTTCCTCAATCCCCATCACCCACTTTCCCCTCCCTCCCACCCCCCATCAACCCTCAGTTTGTTCTCAGTTTTTAAGAGTCTCTTATGGTTTGCCTCCCTCCCTCTCTAACCTTTTTTTCTTTCCTTCCCCTCCCCCATGGTCTTCTGTTAAGTTTCTCAGGATCCACATAAGGGTGAAAACATATGGTATCTGTCTTTCTCTGTATGACTTATTTCACTTAACATAACACTCTCCAGTTCCATCCACATTGCTACAAAAGGTCATATTTCATTCTTTCTTATTGCCAAGTAGTATTCCATTGTGTATATAAACCATAATTTCTTTATCCATTCATCAGTTGATGGACATTTAGGCTCTTTCCACAATTTGGCTCTTGTTGAGAGTGCTGCTATAAGCATTGGGGTACAAGTGCCCCTATGCATCAGTACTCCTGTATCCCTTGGGTAAATTCCTAGCAGTGCTATTGCTGGGTCATAGGGTAGATCTATTTTTAATTTTTTGAGGAATCTCTACACTGATTTCCAGAGTGGCTGCACCAGTTTGCATTCCCACCAACAGGGCAAGAGGATTCCTGTTTCTCCACATCCTCGCCAACATCTGTAGGCTCCTCATTTATTAATTTTAGCCACTCTGACTGGTGTGAGGTGGTATCTGAGTGTGGTTTTGATTTGTATTTCCCTGATGAGGAGCGACGTTGAGCATCTTTTCATGTGCCTGTTGGCCATCTGGATGTCTTCTTTAGAGAAGTGTCTATTCATGTTTTCTGCCCATTTCTTCACTGGATTATTTATTTTTTGGGTGTGGAGTTTGGTGAGTTCTTTATAGATTTTGGAAGAATAAATATTGCTAAAATGTCAATACTACCCAAAGCTATCTACACATTCAATGCAATCCCAATCAAAATTGCACCAGAATTCTTCTCGAAGCTAGAACAAGCAATCCTAAAATTTGTATGGAACCACAAAATACCCCGAATAGCCAAAGTAATTTTGAAGAAGAAGACCAAAGTGGGAGACATCACAATCCCAGACTTTAGCCTCTACTACAAAGCTGTAACCATCAAGACAGCATGGTATTGGCACAAAAAAACAAACACGGAGACCAATGGAATAGAATAGAAACCCCAAAATTAGACCCACAAAAGTATGGCCAACTAATCTTTGACAAAGCAGGAAAGAACATCCCATGGAAAAAAGACAGTCTCTTTAACAAATGGTGCTGGGAGAACTGGATGGCAACATGCAGAAGATTGAAACTAGACCACTTTCTCACACCATTCACAAAAATAAACTCAAAATGGATAAAGGACCTGAATGTGAGACAGGAAGCCATCAAAACCCTAGAGGAGAAAGCCGGAAAAAAAACCTCTCTGACCTCAGCCGCAGCAATTTCTTACTTGGCACATCCCCAAAGGCAAGGGAATTAAAGCGAAAATGAACTATTGGGACCTCATGAAGATAAAAAGCTTCTGCACTGCAAAGGAAACAATCAACAAAACCAAAAGGCAACCAACAGAATGGGAAAAGATATTTGCAAATGACATATCGGACAAATTTTTTAATTCTTACAAATACAAATGGTGCCAGGCACCATTCTCAGCATTTTACAATCCTCTTACAGCTTTGTGGAGTAGATACAAAAGTAACCCCATGTCAATGATGAAAACAATGAAATCAAAAATAGTAAAATCTTTGCCCGAAGATACACACTTAGTAAGTGGTAGTGCTACAATGTGAACTCCATAGGTTACGCGGTCTAAAAATAAAAAATGAAGGGGCGCCTGGGTGGCGCAGTGGGTTAAGCGTCCGACTTCAGCCAGGTCACGATCTCGCGGTCTGTGAGTTCGAGCCCCGCGTCAGGCTCTGGGCTGATGGCTCAGAGCCTGGAGCCTGTTTCCGATTCTGTGTCTCCCTCTCTCTCTGCCCCTCCCCCGTTCATGCTGTGTCTCTCTCTGTCCCAAAAATAAATAAACGTTGAAAAAAAATTTTTTTTAATAAAAATAAAAATAAAAAATGAAGAAGCAGATTCAAAAGCTGGCAGAAAGTCTTTCCCATAGAGTTTAATTATTATGAATCCTCACATCACTGCTCCTTCTTTGGAGCATCACTCTTTTTCTATGTGACTTTTCACACTGCTGTGCTGTATTGGAATGTGAGGTGTCTTCCGACAGGTCATGTCTAGATCCCCATACAGTGCTTTGGGCCAAGATGAAGGATGAAGAACACAGTCCAATTTATCCACTGCCTTTCCTCCCCTCTCCCCAATTTGAGAGATTTTAAAAGGGTTCTTACCACTCAGATAGGCTGTTGGAAGCCCGAATTCATTCAGTCTCCAATACAGTTTAATTTTACATACACAATATTTGCAGTTTATTTGTATATTCGTCATAGTTGACTTGTTACTTATGCATGAGGAGGGCTCCCCTTCACACACATTTAGACATTAATGTAGCTTTCTTCCAGTAACCATAATGTATTTGTCATTTTCACTGAAAATCTATGAGGGAATAATCTTTTTGAGTGTTCCAATGGCCTTTTTATCTGGAAGTCTCCAAGTGATACACTTTTGAGTGAGTATAGAGAAGAATTGAAAGAAAAATGATGGAAACTTTGGCCAAAGAATACGTGTAGAGTGCCAGCAAAGAAACAATGACCACAAGACTAAACTGACCCTCACCCGAGGGTGTATGGAGCATCTGAGATTACCTTGCACATGACATTTGGTGCTTCCTTTTCATACTCCCCATTTTGGATAGATTTCAATCACATCTAATAACAGTACACGTATCCCTAGTTATTACTACTTTCCACAAAACACAGAGGAAACTATAATACCTTTCACCTATGTTAATAAGACTTCCTTGAATGCATCTATTTATTTACATTTTGCGCTCAGGCGCTGTAAGGATTTGGAAATAAGTAGCGAAATTATTTATTTTTGTGGTGGTGTTCTATATGATGCTGATGATGGAAGATGACCAAAGTAGTGTGGTACCAAGCACACACCCACCATCCTCCTTTCCTTGAGAGAACTTTTTAAAAGAGGATGATAGCACAATTTCACTCTTGTGACTGACATGAAGTGGAATGATTTGAGCTATTACCATCTTATTTCTAATTTGGTAGTACCATCACTCTTTCCATTTTTATGTAGTTTTTAAAAACTGGACACACAAATGGTGAATAGCCTCTCATAATGTGGACTACAAAAGTGAGCACAGAGAAGTATAAAAATTGACCACATTGTTGGCAATAATCACAGACAAAAGGTTCTTTCTTTCTTTTTTTAATTTTTTAATGTTTTATTTATTTTTGAGGCAGAGAGAGACAGAGTATGAACGGGGGAGGGTCAGAGAGAGAGGGAGACACAGAATCTGAAGCAGGCTCTAGGCTCTGAGCTGTCAGCACAGAGCCCGACTCAGGGTTCGAACTCACAAACCCTGAGATCATGACCTGAGCTGAAGTCCACCGCTTAACCGACTGAGCCACCCAGGTGCTCCTACGGGTTTTCTCTTAATAGTAGGGCCATATTTCAAACACCAACAGAGAAGTTTCATGGAATGAGGACTTCCTATGTGCAGAGAATTTTGATAGGTCTCTATCTACACTTTCCCATTTATTACCCACACTAAATCATGGTCATTCTATAAAGAAACTGATTCAGAGAATTTAATTAACCCACCAGAATTACTCAGTTTCTAGGAATTTACGTTCACTTTAACTTACAGATGCTTTCTATGGGGGGTATTAAAATGTTTGTGCTCTTAATTTTAAACCAAGGAATGGATATTTGAAGGGTAAAGTAATACAGACAATGTTGTTTTTGGAATAGTTGTTGCAAGAAGAGTCTTTTTATTTATCTAGTCTATCCATTGATTGATTGATTGATTTTTCATTAAGCTCTAACAGCAAGGCATTCTCCATCATTTCTTGAAATGAGCAGCTTGATTAAGTATCATGGCTAGCAGTATGATTAAAAATTCAATTTAAAATAGTTGAGGAGATAGCTGCATAATTATGACAGTTTGGGGTACAATGATTGTGTTAAGCAATATAATGCAAAGTACATAAATAATCTAGTTCACAACACACTTGCTAAAATTGTGAGCAGTTAAAATGAGTTTTTTATGATTCATATTATATAAGAATACATTTTTGAGAATAAACATTGGATCTTCTGAATTTTTGGCTCTCCTAACTTTTCAGTCTCTTCCTATGAATATGTTCTGTTTAATTATATTGGTTGATATCTTCATTGTCTCCGTTTTCTTTGGAATCTTGAATATTTCATACCCTCTAGGGGAGTTCTGTGGGAGAATTAATGTGAAATTGACCTGGCAGATAAACAGTTGATTCCCACTGTGTTTTAAATTATGAGGATATTATCAAATTTCCAGTTTTTCATAATTTCTTATCTTCACAGAAATACTCAAGTGATTTTACCTGTAGGAAATTTCCCAATATTGGGCATAACCCACATCAGTGGCCCAGGAACATTTTCCAGACCTAATGGGAGTGTTTTGTGGATAATCTGTAAATGCTTCCCCTCAACTGAGAGTGAACAAGGTGGAATTTAAAATTCAAGCAAGTATTTCTATAATGTAAGAAGATTCAGATACAAGTAACATTTGTTGATGGCCTATTATAGTTCATGTAAGAAACTTTGGCAGGTATAATCACATGTGTTCTATATGTTCTGCCATTTAACTCTGACAAGTAAAAGATAAAATAGCTACTACTATTATTCCCATTTATTTTTGAACAATACAAATAAGACTTTAAGAAGGTTAGACCTAGATGAAGAAAACTATGTAGATTTATTATAGGTTACAAGAAGAGATAAACTGAAAAAGATCTAGCATGCTCTAATATCAAACATATTTTTAAAATGCCATTACTTCTTAAATATATTTCACCATAGGTCCAAATAAAGTCCTTCGACTGTTGCTTATACTTCTGTTATTGTTTATATGTGTGTGCGTTTTTGGTGTTTCATTATGGAACTTAATCGGCAGATTGTTGAAATATAAAATGGAGATTCTACAGGAGAGCAGGGGTTGTGTTGGGTTTGGTTACTGCTATATCCCAAGTGCCTACCATGCTTCCATCATATCAGACATTCAGGTAGATTTTGATTAAATGAGTGAAAGAGAAACTTGTCCAAGGCAACGTGTTTTACCAGTTCTCATTTTTAAATGTGTTTTTAGTCCATCCACTTCAAAACTGATTTGGTTGTCAATGAAATACCTATGATTTTGCTAAGTGTTATGGATAATTACTATAGTCACAATATTTTATTTTATAATACTTTTTTAAGTTTAATTTAATTTTAGGATAGTGATACACTCAAATGCTTCAATACTAAGCAATAGAAAAGGGATTACAATAAAGCTTCCACCCCCACACCCCATTCATCCAGTTTCTCTCACAGACAATCATTGCTGTTAGCTTCTGATAAATAAATGTTTATAAAGTTATAAATGACAATAAATAATATATTTGTTATATATTAATATATAAAGAAATAATGTATTTATAAAAGCAAAATGAACAAAAAAATCCCTTTTCCTTTTTATGTAGATAACAGCTCATAACACATTCTGTTCCACACCTTGCTTTTCTGAATAGAAATAGATCTTCAAGGTCATTTTATTTTGATATATATAGAACATTCTCATTCTTTTTATGATTGCATAGCATATTTCTTTTACTCTGATTGTATATAATACAAAATTAACAACTCATCTGTGGATTTGCATTTAGGTTATTTGCTGTTTACAATATGCTATTTTCAGCAGTATGTAGGATTAATTTCTAGAAGTGGAATATCTGAGTCAAATATGTGCCCCTTTGTGGATTTAGGGATTTTACTTATTGTCATCCCTAGAGTGGTACCAATTTAAACTCTTAAACCTTCCCCAAACCCTCTATTTCTCCCAGGTCTCTTTGACAGTGTTTTCTCAAACTATTTTATCTTTATTCAATCTTAGAAGAGTAGTTTTTAATTGACTTTCTCATGCAGTTTTTAATTGAATTTCTTTTCTGATAAGTGACAGAGCATCTTTTCATATGTTTAAGAGCTACTGTATTTCTTTTCCTGTGAACTCTCTTAATATATACCTTGCCCAATTTTCTTTTGGTTATTGGTCATTTCTTAAATGATTTGTAAGAATTGTTTATATATAAGGGAATTTAGGCCTTTGATAGTGACATTAGGTTCAAATACTCTTTGTCTTTTGAACTTTGCATTTTGTCTTTGGTTATCATAGTTCATGCCAAGCAGGAAACTTTCCCTTCTTCCTTTCTTCCTTCATTCCCTCCTTTCCTCCTTCCTTTTCCTTCCTTCCTTCCTTCCTTCCTTCCATCTTTCTTTCTTATATTAGAATGAATAGATTATTTTATGTTGTGGCTACTGGATTTTGTGTAATACTTTTAAAAGGTCTTCTTCGCTCCAACTTCATTCTATAATTATCCCATTTAAATTTGATAGTTTCATTATGTTATGCTCAAATCTTGAAAAACATTCAGGTTTCTTTTTTCCTAGATGATTATAGAGATTCCCAAATGATTTCATTAATAATATTAATTATTAAAATCACATGTATCAATAATTTAAATGATATTTATATGTTAAATATTGTATACTTATAAATTAATAGAATATAAAATAATAACAAAATATCAAATATGTATTTTGTTCTATTTCTGATCTTCCTATTCTCTTCTATTGATCTATTTGTCTGTTGATCAGTGTAATGCTCTTAATTATTGAGTCTTTATTACACGTATTAAAATTCCTAGAAGGAGATCAAGTCCTCATTCAGTTTCCCTCCAATTTATTAGTAATATAGACTTAGGGGCTAATTGTCAACTGAAAGGTAGCCATGATTGAACATGAGTTAATGAAGCAGAAGAAGCCAGGCTACAAAAGTAAAAACTAAAATAAAGGAGGAAGGGAGAAAAAGAAGAGAGGAGAGAAAGATTGCATTGGTTCTGGGAGTGACATCCCGGTACCTCTCTTGTCTTTTTCATAGCCAGGGCTGTCAACATTACCAAAGGACTAACCTTAACCCTAGTTAACTGGCTACTACCTTGCGATCCAGAGATCAATCCCATGGTCCTATGTAACATTATTTGCTTCATAACATCACTTCATATTTTCACTTTTTAGGAGTTTTATCTTCTAAAGCAAATATATATTACTTTAACATAAAACCGTACATTATTGGGGGTGATTCATTATTGGTCTACATTATCATAGTACCAGAAATTAGTGATACTTATCACAGTATATAATGAGCATGAGCAAAAACACACTGACAATTGTATAACCATAGACTACTATGTTATCAATAAACTTGGAACTGAACTGCTCAACATCCAGTTTGGTTCAGCAAAACAAAGAATGTTGACACTGACATCTTTGTGCTGACAAAGAAGAACTGAATGATATCCCAAGTTAAAACTCGTTATTTGGAAAAGAACTTTTCCTAGGACAGTAGTCAAGGGTAGAAAGATATATCTCACAAATATCTCAGGTAATTTGATTTTTCCTATTTCATTGCTAACAAGCACGATTTAAAACAGACAGAGAGGCATTATCAACCAAGGGAAGATATGGATGCCACTCTGTCTTTCATGTGTCCTGGTGTGCATGGTGCCCAGAAGCAGACCCTGTAGCCAGATATACCCATCTTATCTTATTCTAAACTTGAAAATGTTATTATACTGCCTTTATAGTCATTACCATCTGCCCTTGAGGGAGTTCTCTTCTCCCTTCCATAATCTCATAGTAGTTTGTATATTCTTCTCAAACAGCCTAATATCTCTTATTTTTCACACTTAATTTAATTTAATTCCAGTCTCTCTGCTGTTAAAGCCTCCAAGATTGGTATTATTGCTGCCATTTTGCAGGTGAGATGCTGAGTCATAATTTTAGGCGATGTTTAAGCTCCTGGCTGTATTTAGGAAAAGGGAAAGAAGGAATCTGACATCCTTGGCTTCTGCAGAGAGAGAATTCTTCCAGCCAAAGGAAATATTAGGAAAAGAGTAGGAAAGATTAGGAAAGAGGAATAATTAAGATAGAGAAAACCATTCCACCCTTAATGGCTCCATATACAAAAAAACACAGGTCTTATGCCACAGAACAAAATCTGATACATAATTTATTTTCTTGTTGCCCTTAAGGATCTAAAGTTGTGTCTAGCTGTCCCATCTATTTCACATTTTTCCAATCTTCCATTTAGAATTGCAGTCAAAGAAGGAAATGAGAACTTGACTTAACTTGTTTTTTGTATACCCAGGTTGCCCCTCAGTGATGTCATCTTGCACTTGTTAGTATACACCAGTATTTCATAAATGCATTTTAGTGCTTTGTTGTTGTATTTAGCACACTTATTGATTTACAGCTTAAGGATGTACTCTACAGACTTATCTTCTCTAAAAGTGTATTGTTTATTTTCAGTCTTCCCAGTGAATCCTCTAAGAAAGCAGATGGTGGATTAGATTTGAGAACAAAGTTCCCTCAGGATCTGGGATATACTCCAATCAGCCTGGGACCCTAGAACTCATTTGTAAATATATGCTCTCTTATCTATCACTCTGTACCTCAACAGCTGCTCTCCAATGTCTGTTCGGCCTCTTCTACAAAACCTCTCTGACCGAAAATGTAGCCATACTAAGCATACTTCTTAATTCTGTTTTGTCTTAATCATGAATAAGTATATATCAACATCTTCAAATGGCAGGTGAATCTCATCCTACCCTGATTTTCCTGTTGTCCTGAAATACCAGATTCTTCTCCAACCCCCACCCCCCAACTCCATCCTTCTTTTGACCTTTGCCTCTTTTCCCTTTTATATGTTATTATTTTTCATGTTTCTGAACCTACAGTTACAAGTGCCTGCCCATGGCTTTTATCATTAAAATAGTGTGATTTTAGTAATCCTGAGAGGAAGATAACCAATTATGAATGGAAAGTGGGTCACTAAGAAGCAAGTGATGCTAATTGTATCACACTGGCTCTGAGACCCTCCTGCCATTCAGTAGAAGCCATTGAGGAAGGCAGACCTTTCTATGACACATGCTAGTCTGTTAGTGATTTCCTCACAGATTCAACATTGAGCTTCTTCTATACTTCTCATGTAATCATATGAGATTTCAATATCAGAGAATGTAAAAACAGCTACATTATATTTGCAAGGGGAATGCAACTTAAGGAATTAAGTAAGCATACATTTTTTTTCCATCATTGGTAATTACTGATGAAGCCAAGACCTACAATGTTTATGAAACCATGAAGGAGATGAAAAGAAAGCAACCACATACATGACTGGAATTTTACAAAATAATTTAAAATTTTCCCAAGAATAAATATGCACTTATCTTGAAATATCCAAATAGAACTTTCTAATAGGATCATGTGTTTTTCAAGTGTTTCTACCTATGTACTATGTACATATGCACTGTGATTAACTGACTTATTTGATTGTCCAAGTAAAATGTATAAGCAGTGCATTTTATAAGGGAATACAAATTCTCCATTTCAGAGTTGAGAAAGAAAGATATAGAACCTGCCCTCATGGCACTTACAAGAATTAATAATTATAGTAATGAGTTATTTATTAATACATGTGAAAAGTGCCAGGAGGTTAACATCCAGAGTGCAATACTGATATATAACATGGAAATTGAACCTTGTTGGGGAAGGGCTGTCAAGAATAGTTTCATTCATTCATCCATTCACTCATTCACTCATTCAGTACCTGCAATAGACCAAGCACTGTTCTAAGCAGAGAGACAAAGCATTTGTCTAAGTGTTGGGTGGGAGGCACATAGATTCAAAATAAATAGAGAAATAAATAAACAAATTTAGACAGTGATGTGGTAATTGAACAGAGAATGATTCGATTGCTGTTTTATTCTGAATTTGACTAGAAAAGAAAAATTAAACTAAAATTTGAATAACAGGAGACAAAAATCCATTGGGCGAGGGACTTTCCATGGAGAGAAAACAGTCAAGCAAAGATCCTAAGCTTGGAAGAAACCTGATATGTTCAAAACAAAACAAAACTCACACATACACCAAAAGGCCAGAATAAAATGATAAAACATGTTAGATGAAGATTAAGGTGACCATATAATAGCCATTCAAATCAAGACATCTTTGGGAGTAAAAATGGATACTATGAGTAATGATAACCAGGCAAGACGCATGCAGAACGGTCTGGGCAACTGGACTAATGATCATTTAAGATGAGTGCTTCTCAACCGGGAAGAATTTTGGTCCCCAGGAGACATTTGGCAATGTCTGGAGATAGTTTTGATTGTCACTGCTTGAGAGAAAGTTGCTCTTGGCATCTAATGCCTAGAGGCATCCTACAATGCACAAGACAGCACCACACTGCAAAGAATTATCTGACCTAAACTGTCAGTAGTGCTAAGGTTGAGAACTCCTGCTTTAGAATGAGGAGAACAACACTAAGGAGGCAGAGACCAGACCATGTGCGGCTTTGTCAGCCAGGGTGAATCATTTTTTTTTCAATATATGAAATTTATTGTCAAATTGGTTTCCATACAACACCCAGTGCTCATCCCAAAAGGTGCCCTCCTCAATACCCATCACCCACCCTCCCCTCCCTCCCACCCTCCCTCAACCCTCAGTTTGTTCTCAGTTTTTAACAGTCTCTTATGCTTTGGCTCTCTCCCCCTCTAACCTCTTTTTTTTTTCCTTCCCCTCCCCCATGGGTTTCTGTTAAGTTTCTCAGGATCCACATAAGGATGAAAACATATGGTATCTGTCTTTCTCTATATGGTTTATTTCACTTAGCATCACACTCTCCAGTTCCATCCACTTTGCTACAAAGGGCCATATTTTATTCTTTCTCATTGCCACGTAGTACTCCACTGTGTATATAAACCACAATTTCTTTATCCATTCATTAGTTGATGGACATTTAGGCTCTTTCCATAATTTGGCTATTGTTTTTTGTTTTTTTTTTTTTTTTTTTTTAAAATTTTTTTTTTCAACGTTTATTTATTTTTGGGACAGAGAGAGACAGAGCATGAACGGGGGAGGGGCAGAGAGAGAGGGAGACACAGAATCGGAAGCAGGCTCCAGGCTCTGAGCCATCAGCCCAGAGCCTGACGCGGGGCTCGAACTCACGGACCGCGAGATCGTGACCTGGCTGAAGTCGGACGCTTAACCGACTGCGCCACCCAGGCGCCCCAATTTGGCTATTGTTGAGAGTGCCGCTATAAACATTGGGGTACAAGTGCCCCTATGCATCAGTACTCCTGTATCAGGGTGAATCATTTATATTTCATTCTAATTGTGATGTGAAGCCACTGGAGATGTGTAAGTAAAAGAGTGATGTATCTCATTCACAGTTGAAAAAAAAAATCTCTTTGACTTCTGTGTAATGAATGTAGGAGGGCAATGACAGAATTGTGGAGTTCTATTAGAAGGAAAGGAGGTTTGGTGCCTTGAACTAAGGTATTTTTAACAGATGTAGAGGGAGGTGTGTTTTTTGGAAATAAAGTCAACAGGACTAGACAATGGAAAGGATGTGAGGACAAGGGGGAAAATCATAAATAACATCCAGTTGAGCTTGAACCATCAGATAGATACTGTTCATATTGAGGAAGCCCTAACAACTTGAGCAGGGTTAACTGGGAAGGTGAGGAGAATAGAGAATAAGCATGCTGCTCTAGCAAGGTACGTCTGAGATGTCTATCCACATCTGGAGGCTCGAAGCTAGAGTTCTGGGAAGAAGTCAAGGCTGGACTTACAGATTTGTGAATCGTCAGGATGCAGTTAGTGGTTACAGTCATAAGAAAGATGTGAACCCCTAGAAAAAGTCTAAAGGTAAAAACATTAAGGAGGTCCCAGAAGGCCTATTTATGAAATAGAATAAAGTAGAAAAGCCAAAAGTGTAGAGTGAAGTGGAACAGGTGGGGTGATGAGGATATGCAGGACAATTTGAGTTTACAGAGACCAAGAAAAGGAGAAAGGGGTCAGTGGTCTTAGATAACACTGAGAGGTGAAGTAATGTGTGAAGATTTGGCAACATGGAAGGTGCTTGTGATCTTGGCAGGGACAGTGTCCTAAGGTTGATGGGGAATGGAAAGCCGGTTGAAATTGGCTGAGAGAAGTATGAGGTAAGGCTTCATAGAAAGTAGTCACTATAGAAATGCATTACAAGACATTGAGCTCTGAATAAGACCAAGAAATAAGGTGGTAGTCAAAGAGGATAGGACATTAAGAAATCACACACACACACACACACACAGTAAGTGATAAAATAGAAAGTAGGAAATTGATGATGCAAAGGGAGAGAAAATAATTGCATAAGTGAAGCTCCTGAGGTGAGTGCGATGGAATTTGGTGAAGTGGGAGAGTTGCCCTTTTACATTTTGATAAAAGCAGAAGCACATCATCGGTAGTAATGGTAAGGAATACTGAGAATGTGTGCAAGGATATGGTGATTTGACAAAGAGGCAAAGTTTGATCCAGGAGCTGAAAGATGAGTAGTGCATTCATTAGAAAATGCAGGGGTGGGGGTGAAGGAGAGCATTTTGTTTAAAGTCCTTGCACAGGAAGCATTTTGATTCATTCGAATAGTTGAGAAAGAGAAGAAAAGAAAGCTCAGTAAATACATATTGAATAAAGGAAAAATTGTCATCAATCAAATGGAAGATGAATGTTTTACTTATTATTTTAATGTTTATTTATTTTGAGAGAGAGAAAGTGGGCACACAAGAGCACAAGCAGGGGAAGGGCAGAGAAAGAGGGAGAGAGAGAATCCCAAACAGGTGCCACACTGTCAGCATAAAGCCCAGTACAGGGCTCGATCCCACAAACTGTGAGATCATGACCCAAGCTAAACTCAAGAGTTGGACACTTAACCTACTGAGCCACCCAAGCATCCCCATGTCTTATTTCTTAACAAAGGGATTTTAATTAAATGTAGTTCTTACTGAGTTTGACTTTTAAAGTAATTTTATTTGAGGGTTTTGGCATAACTGGTATTATTCAGTGTCTTCATTTCTAGAGCTGTAAATCTTCCCAAAATAATTTGTTCTCAGGCTTTATTTATGTTAATAGTATCAGTGAAGCCGACTTGGACAAAATGTCCCATGTGAATTGAAATTATTTCACCTCAAATGGTTTGTCATACCCACATTGAAATGAAGCAGTTTTGATTTACTACAGTTGAGGTGGAAGAGAGATTGCTGAAGGTTACAAACTTGATTCTGCTTTTATTGTCTCACTAGAAGTTGAACTTGATGCTCCAGTAACCTCCTCGAATCTGTGTTTTTTCAAGTGTCTGTAATGCTCAGTGTTGGGCATACCCTTGGATAACACTTTCAGATGAGGAAGTTTGCAGAACACCTGGCTTGAAAGCAAGTTTTTAAGAGAGTTTTAAGAATTAAAACCCGAAGTCAAACATTTTCCCAAATTATAAATGACCAGATCAGAAAATAGAGAAGTGTTTTATGAGTCATGAAGTATAAGAGGAAAGACTTCTAGAAAGAAAAAAAGCATGGAAGAGAAATATTTCAGTGAATATGAATTCTCCTTTTGAATAAGAACATATATAAAAATGTGAATAAATGTAGGATAACCCACTGCAAGATAAGACTCAACGTTCCCTCTCTGACCTCATCAAAACTAGAGAAAAAATTCTCAAGATTTCGATGTTTCAACAGAAAGGAATCTAGAGATTCCTGATTAGTCTCCCCCACCTTCTCACTGTGAAGATTCAGGAGGAGAAATTTAATAAATAGCACTGGGGTAAATGCAGAGCCATATGAAACAATGTAGACAATTTTCCTATCAAAAACAAAAATAAATTTCAAATGGATTGAATAACTAACTATAAAAAAGTTTTAAACTTTTAATAGAAAATATAAGACATTATTTTTATGATCTGAGCCTGAAAATATATACATTTAAAAATCTAAGACAAAGTGAAATTGAGGCAATCCAAGTTAGATCAAATTGATTTCCATTTCTCCTCATCAAACTCATGCCTTGAAAGAAAATAGAAATTATTTAGAAATATGTGTGGAATATTTAAAGTAATTGGCACCTAAATACAAAAAAATAACAATATTTTCAAAAAAGTAAAAGATCTTTAGTCGCCCCCCCTTAAAATTTACCACGGTGCAAACTAGAAACAAAGACAGGCGAAAAGGAATCCAAAGACATTCACATTAAAATGACCAAACAAAAATCCCTTCTAAATAAAGCCTGAGATCAAACCCAAAATCAAAACCACAGATTTGAGTCAATTAGAAAATAGTAACAATGGATAATCATCCTTTAGAAACTCTGTTAAAAAAGTATTCAGCCTAGAAATCTGAGAAAGATAAGCTATTTCTTAAGTTAAAAAAAAATGAGAAACCACAAAAACAATTTAAAAGAGCGTAAAAAGTCAATAAACTTTAAAAGGTAAAACTAATGTAAATACATAAAATGTTTGGTTCTATGAAAATTCCAATAATGGAATGAAACAATGACCTAGAAAACAGTGAAGAAAATATAAATGAATGCTTCTAAGTGTTTTTAAAGTAAAAAATTAACTTGGGGCATGTGGGTGGCTCAGTCGGTTAAGCCTCTGACTTTGGCTCAGGTCATGATCTCACAGTTCGTGGGTTCGAGCCCCGCATGGGGCTCTGTGCTGACAGCTGGAGCCTGGAGCCTGTTTGGGATTCCGTGTCTCCATCTCTGCCCCTCCCCTTCTCGTGGCCTTTTTCTCTCTCTCTCAAATGAATAGACATAAAAAAAAATTAAGTAAAAAACTGAATTAAAATTATAAAAATGTATATGTGTTAATAAAAATTTCAAATTCCCATTCTGAAAAAAAAAGAAACACAGCAAGAGTTATGAAATTAAAATTTTAAACGTGAAATAAAATTTTTTGAAAGTTTTACCAGTCCTCAAATTTTTTATAATGATTTCATGTCATCTTCTTTATTTTGAAGCATAGAACATAGCATGTAAACCCAACTCATTTTATACGGTTAATACAAACCCGATATGTAATCTGACAGTGAGAGCAGTAAATTAAACATTTAACTCAATCTCACTTATAAATAATAATGCAGCCATGTGGGAACCAGTCTCCTCCTTCTGTCTCCTCTCTCTCTTTCTCTCTCTCTATATATATACATATTTATATTTATATTAACTATTATTAGAAATAATATATTTGTATTAACTATTATTTAACTATTAAAATGAATATATATGTGTATACATATGTGAATATATATGTGTGTGTATATATATGTGTATATTTATATACACATTTATGTTTATATACACACATATATATTAATTTCTATTAATAGTTAAATAATAGTTAATAAAATAGTGTAACTCATATCTAATGATTCAACTCTTGTACTCAGTATGTTCAGTTATGACACTATGTTCTATGTCGATCAAAGCTTATTAGTTTAAAAAATTTTTTTAGTGTTTTACGAGAGAGAGACAGAACGTGAGTGGGGGAGGGACAGAGAGAGAGGGAGAACTAGAATCTGAAACAGGCTCCAGGCTCTGAGCTGTCAGCACAGAGCCCGACATGGGGCTCAAACTTGGGAATGACGAGATCATGACCTGAACTGAAGTCGGATGTCCAACCCACTGAGACATCCAGGTGCCCCAATCAAAGCTCACAGTGATTTTATCAACTAATTAGTTTTGTAGTGCTTTGCTCTTTTCTAGATAATTTTCTTGAAAATTCTCTATTATTTTCATTTTTATTCTCTAAGGTTTCCTAAGTTGCTTTCTAAGTTTCTTCTGTCTTGCAGATTTTATACTTTCTAAAATGATTACAGTTTTAATTAACTAAAGAAAAATACATGCACTTTTCATATAAAATACTTAGAAACATGTAATTATTATAAAAATTTCCGTAAAATTTGTTAAAAATAAGTGGCATGTTAAAGTTGTAAGAAGATATTTTGTTTAATTTCAAAAGGCCTACTTCCAAAATGTTCATAATATGTATAGATCTTAAATTTGTATGCAGTATATATGTTCTAAGTTACTAATTTAGTATTACATATTATAGAACCTTTAAGATTTCTTTCAAGAATGGTTAATCAAGAAGCACTAGAAGTGTGTACAATTCAGATCAACCATTGTGCATTTTAGAAAGTCCAAAACATTTCACATGCAATCAATCTTACAAATTCCAGAAGTGCCAGTCTTCAGTTTAAAAGTGAGTGTATAAATTGCATTCCCTGAAATGCATTTGGTCCTCATAATGACTTGTAGCCAATCTGTCCCTTGTTAGTGATGACATTAAACACTAACAAACAGGTTTTGGTGACACCTGTTTCTTGCCCATTGACTGCACTGATCACTTGAAAACCACACTTAGCTGAAACTTGGTAAACAAAGATGAACCCCTCATGCAGAAAGAATGAATCTTAGAATATATTAAAAGGCTGTTATGTCATGACCAAGTAGGGCTTATTCCAAAGACATATGGTAATAACTGGTTAGCATTAGGCTATGCATTAATAAAAACATTTAATTACCTTGGTAGACCTCAGGAAAAAGCCAGGTAATCATTCTGAAATACAGAAGGCATTAGGAAAATAAATATCTATTCCTCCTTAAAAACTCTAAGTGAAACATATTGAAAAGTACTTTTCTCCAGTAATAAAGAATAATTCAAAACAAGATTTGGACTGCTAAGACAAAGTAAAACAAAACTATTCTGGACAGATAACCAAAGCAATGACAAATAGCCAAAGCAATTAATATAGGTATAGATAAAGAATATTACCAATATATGCATTTAATGTTTTTTCTACCTGGAATCCCCAGGATAAATGAAAAACAATTAGATATGCTTTGCATGTTCAAAATGTTGGTTGATTTTAAAATTTTCCTAAAAATCATTTCATTTCCTTTTTAAAAATGTTTATTTATTTATTTTGAGAGAGAGAGAGCATAAGTAGAGAGGCAAAGAAAGAGAGGGGGAGAGAGAGAATCCCAAGCAAGCTATGTGCTGTCAGCTCAGAGCCTGATGCAGGGCTCGAACTCACGAACTGCGAGATCACGACTTGAGCCAAAACCAAGAGTTGGACACGTAACCAACTTAGCCATACAGGCGCCCCAAAATAATTTCATTTCTTATATCTGAGCTGTCCAATTTGGTAGCCACTAAAAACATGTGGCTTTGGGCACTGTGTGAAATGTAGCTAGCCCAAATTAAGATGTGCTGCTATATGTATAAAATACATACTGGAATTCAAAGACTCAGTATGGAAAAAAGGATGTAAAATATCTCATTCTATTTTCTAAATTTTAAAAATATGTTGATTTATTTATTTTGAGAGAAAGAAAGCATGTGTGCATGCTCAGGCAAGCAGGGGAGGGGCAGAGAGAGAAAGAGAGAGAATCTCACCAACTGTGAGATCATGACCTGAGCTGAAATCAAGAGTCAGACACGTAACTGACTGAGCCACCTAGGTGCCCCTCTATTTTCTAAATTTTGATTACATTTTGAAATGATAATATTTTGGATATATTGAATTAAATATGCCAGTCAAAATTAATGCATCTGTTTCTTTTTAATGTGGCTATTATAACATTTAAAATTTCATATGTGACTTGAATATGACTCATCTTACATTTCTAGTAAACAGCACTGACTTACATAAATGAAATTTAAAAGAAAGAGATCATATGATAGGAAAATTGTTTCCTTTTATAAAGGCAATGCAGTCAGCAAAATCTAGGAATAAAAATTATAAAATAGTGTCTTAGTTTGCTCAGTCAGCTATAACAAATTACTATAGAGTCAGTGGTTTAATTTTTTTTTCAACGTTTATTTATTTTTGGGACAGAGAGAGACAGAGCATGAACGGGCGAGGGGCAGAGAGAGAGGGAGACACAGAATCGGAAACAGGCTCCAGGCTCTGAGCCATCAGCCCAGAGCCAGACGCGGGGCTCGAACTCACGGACCGCGAGATCGTGACCTGGCCGAAGTCGGACGCTTAACCGACTGCACCACCCAGGCGCCCCTAGAGTCAGTGGTTTAAATGACAAACACTTTTCCTTCTCAGTTCCGAAGTCCAAGGTCAAAGTTCTGACAGATTCAGTTTTTGGAGAAGGATCTCTCCTTGGTTTGCAGATGGCAGCCTTTTTGTATTCTCACAGAGAGAGAATCAAGTTCTCTCATATCTCTTTTCATGAGGGCACTAATTCCATACGATAGTTCTAGCCTCATGACCAAATTACCTCCCAAAGGCTCCATCTCCAAATACCATTACACTGAGGGTTAGGGTTTCAAAGTATGAATTTTAAGGGGACACAAACATGCAGTCCATAGCAGATAGTATAAGGGATGTGCAGAAGCTATTTTATTAAAACTACAGGAGCACCTGGGTGGCTCAGTCAGTTAAGCAACCAACTTGGGCTCAGGTCATGATCTCGCAGTTGGTGAGTTTGAGCCGTGTGTTGGGCTCTGTGCTGACAGCTCAGAGCCTGGAGCCTGTTTCAGATTCTGTTGTCTCCCTCTCTGTTTGCCCCTTCCCCACTCGCACTCTGTATCTTTTTGTCTCTCAAAAATAAATAAACGTTAAAAAGTTTTTAAAACTACAAAACTATGTTTGGGGCTGTGTGTATGGGAGAGAGAGAAAGAGAGAGAGAGAGGATGGATTTACAACAAAGAGAGGTCCTGCCATGTTCTTGGTTTGTAGATGTAATGTATGACAAAGTTTAATTTAAATTACACTACCTAACACTTCTGATCTCGATGGGCACTAATTTCAAATTATCAATATTGTTAAGAGGGAAATGCTTGCAAAAGTGATTGGTAATTTAATACAAATTTACTAAACATTTAATTTGGGAAGGGACTTAACGAACTATTTTACAGTTTATCAGAAAACAGACATGAGAAAAGTTGACATATATTTAATAAAATAGAAAAACAATGATTACTGTATTCCTTGTTTCCAGAACAAAAATTAGTACCTACAAAAATTAAAAGATGAAGGTGAAGTTTTAAGTTAGTGAGAAAAGAATACTATAATTTTAATGTGGGTGAACTAAGGACATGTAAGCAAAACAATAAAATTAGATCATTTTTCTCACAACAGAAAATAAATTTCAGGGGATTAAAGAGTTACAAATGATAACACAAAAAATCAATATAAGCAGTAAACTACCTAAATATGTGATCTGTGTTGAAAGGAGTTATATTTCAGCATGATGCAAGTGTGGAATTATAATGGAAAAGGTTACAAAGTAATACATAGAGAATTAAATAGGCTAAATGGTTCAACCTCATGGGGTAGTAAAGAGATGCTTCCTTACAAACTAAAGGATGCTAAATATTCAGAAATTGAAACTAATGATCAGTTACTAAATGACCATTCACTAAATGATCACATTTTACTGGGAGAAATCGTAAACACTAGCGTTTCAGCTTTAGGAAGGAAGTTACGATAAAGTAAAAAAACTCATGCCAGACTATAAATTAATTAATTGATTTTATTTTTCTTTTTCCCTCATGCCAGTTCCCTTTGAAGGAAAATTGTTATTGAGAGAACTTAGTATCTTGAGATGAAATGCTAACAATATGGTAATGCCTATAAAAGTTTACTTTCTTGTAATAGGGAGCAAGGTTTGTAGGCTGAATTTTAGTTTGTGGAATGAATAAATATCTATCTGAGCATGAATTCGAAATATGTATCTGAACATGAATTATTTTGAAATGCCAGCTCTTAACTGCCATAGCAAGTCTTCTCTAAGTAATAAAATTTAATATCAGATTTGATTTCAACTCAGATTTTGTGTGTTCAAGGTTTTCATTTCATAAAGGATAATATTGCTTTGTAGAAGTTAGACACGATTACTTCCTATTTGATTGCTTAGATGTGCCTATTTCTTTGAACAAAAATCTCTTTTTAAATGTTCTTTTGATATATGAGCCCATGGTTCCAGTGAAATTACTCCTGAAAGCAAAATGTGATGAAGGCTTTAGAGTTTGCTACAAGTAGTTATTTCGATACATTTGCTGATATCTTCTTGGTAAGCAATGAACCAGAATTTACTTAATTTTTTTTTTCTATTGTGGATATACAAAAGTAAACAGCAGGCAGTGGCTACTTTCCAAAGCAGCAAAACGATTTTGTTGCCAGGTTTTTGTTTTGCTTTTTAGTGGACCTTCTCATTTTTATTGTGATTCTTTTAATGTGGATACTGAAGACTGAAAAGGTCAGGCTAAACATTAACAAAATGAACAAAACTAAAGATTTAGAGAAACTATACTCCTTATGTACTTTCTTCTAGATTTTCTTGTATAGAATGGAAATTAACCTTAGGATGGTTTAGTTTAAGGATGAGGATGGATTTTATGATTTACTTAAAGTTGGTTAGTACAGTAGCAGCTCATTTAAATTTAGATCTAAATGTTCTAGGGCAGCATTCTTTCCCTTCTCCAATATCAGTAATGTGGTCTTGGTAGTGGAGCTAGGATGGGGATATAGTTCTCTTGCAGTACAGCTGTTAGTAAACTATCCCTTCTTATTCTTTGCATATGTCTACTATATCAAGTAATCCACTGATAACCTTCATGTAATTAATGAAAAATATACGTGAATATTTAAGATGACCCTCTTTGCAAATTTCAAGTGTAGAATACACTACTGTTAACCATAGTCACATTGCTAGACATCATATCTCCTGAAATTACTCATCTTAAGCATTTTTACCACACATAAAACTACAGAAAATAGTAACTACGTGAAGTGATTAGATCTGTTAATTAGTTGGATTGTGGTGATTATTTCACAGTATATGAAAATAGCAAATTGTACACTTTAAATATATACAGTTTTTATTTGTCCGTATTAACCTCAATAAAGCTGGAAAGAAAGGAAAATATATGTGTACATATAAATGTATATCAATAAGTATATTCTTCATTCAGACCATGTGTTTGACTTGTCGCTTTACCAAGTATGGTTATTAGCAGCCTTCTTTTCTTCATCTCTCCTCTGCTTTTCTGTCTTCCCATACCTGGTGTTTCTTAATAACACTTAAATGTTCTGTAACTACAAACATGTCTTCCTTGCCTTCTTCATGGATGTATCTTAAAAGCTGGAACTCTATGAAGAGCATCCATACAGTGCTAATGTTTTATCTGCTGCAAAGCTACAAAGCTGGGTTTCTTGGAGTATCTAACAGCTCGTAATCCTCAACTTCCCTAGTGACCGGTTATTTTCACTGTTCTCCAGCAGCCCTCTGTCTCCAGCCTCCTTCTGTACAGCCTCCTTCTCAATCTGCTGCCCAGCTGGCCTCCTGGGACTTCCTGTTACTGTTGTCCCGGCTTGCAGATGTCATTTTCTGATTTCCTTCACTTCCTCTTTAAAATTTTGCCTTCCCTCCTTTGGCTAAAGAAGTGGCATGTGTCTTGAGTATCACTAGTGTGTCTGAATTGGTCTTCATTCTGTGCTCACACTAGCTGGGGTATTTTAAAATTTCTTTTGACAGGCTCTTTTAATCTAGAGTTTTTGATTTGTGGACTCTGTGAAACATATTATTTTCTGGATGCTTTTCTTGTCTTCCAGTTATTATTTTCTGTTCTCTCCTTTGCAAATTTCTCTTGGTTGGCTATTGGACTTCCTGGGTTGATTTTCTAAATCTTTTTGTTCCCTTTCATCTTTTCCCAATCTTTTGTCAATTTTCCTTATTTATTGGGAGATTTCTTGATCTTTCTACACTTTTATTAATTCATTTTATTTTATTTATTTATGCATTTATGTACATATGTATGTTAAGTTTTGAACCCAGGACCCTGACATCAAAAGTCACATGCTCTTCTGACTGAGCCAGCCAGGTGCCCAATTCTTTTTATTTTAAACACACTATTTTCATTTTTGAAAGCTCTTTCAGATTCACTGATTCAGGAATTTTAACAGATTGAATGAATAAGATACTTTTTGGATTCTCTCTGTGGACATTACTGTTGGCAATTGGTGTTTTCTTTTTTTTTTTAATTTATTTTTATTTGCTTATTTTGAGAAAGAGAGAGAGTGCATGAGCGGGGAGGGGCAGAGAGCGGAAGAGAGAATCCCAAGCAGGCTCCGCTCTGTCAGTGCAGAGCCCAATGAGGGACTCAGATTCACAAACCATGAGATCATGACCTGAGCCAAAATCAAGAGTCAGGTGCTTAACCAACTGAGCCACCCTGGTGCCCCAGGTGTTTTCTTATTTTCTGTGAATCGTCTCTGTGATCTCTGTGAATTATCTGTCTCCATGAACCTCATGTTGAATGTTTGAGAGCAAGGCACGAGGAACCCATTTGCTACTCTGTGTAATATGTGGTGCTAGCCCACTTAGGGTCTTCATTTTAGGGTGCTTGGCTTGGAGCTGATGTCATTCTGGGGGCCCCCAAATGTCAGAATGTCATTGGAGTCACAATTATACTATAGAATTGCCTTCCAGTCTCTATCTAAGGCTATAGGCCTGGCTTCTGACTCATCTGAGACAGGAGTAGGGGCAACAGGTAGGAAATATTTCTAGTTCTGTACATAGTTTTTGCCCCCCCTCCCTCCCCGCACCCTGGCACCATCATGTGTACAGCCATGGGACTTCCTCACACTCTCCTGGGCTAGGTAGGCTCTTTTTCAGTCCCAAGTCTCTGTGGTCTCACTGGGAGCACTATCTCACTTTTCAGTTGTATCCCATGCAGCTGCTTCCTCCATCCCGGGGCAATAATTACTGCACTTTCATGGACTTGCTGCCTTCCAGAATTTGCTGAAATTTCTTCCACCCTGACAGTTCTTTAGCAATATCTTGTTTGTTGTGGACTTATGACATGTTGATTTTTGTACTTAGATTTTCATTGGGTCCTAGGAAGGAAAGAAAATACATGAATGTGGTCAATCCCCCAACTTTAAGCAGAAATTATCTTTGAGATTTAAAATTCCATGTTAATAACCTAGTGCCAACTAATTGTAGAGATTCCCATCATGTCAAACATCCACATATTCCTTTTTTCAGCCATAGTGCCTAGCATCAATCTCTGAATTTAAACAGACAATACATTCATTAAAAATTATTCTTCCATTGATAATTAATGTCACTATTTTAATGGTATGAAATACCTCATTTTAAATGGAATTTCATTCTATCTATTTCATCTGATTAAAATAGATTTTCCAGATTCTCAAACTATTTAAAGTAAACACAAAAGTGTTTGTCAGAAAATACATGTTGCAAGAATGGAAATAGCTTTTGCTATTGAGTACTTACATTTCTGAAGTTCAAGTTTCTTGCAAAAGTTAAGCTTAACTCTCAAGGAATTTGAGCATGGAACAATATGAAACAAGTGTATAATTGTTGACTTTACATGTATTTAAGATCCTATACCTTAAAGGGATGCCTGAGTGGCTCAGTCGGTTGAGTGTCTGACTCTTGATATCAGCTCAGGTCATGATTTCACAGTTTGTGACTTCAAACTCCACATCGTGCTCTGTGCTGACAGTGCAGAGCCTTCTTGGGATTATCTGTCTCCCTCTCTCTCTGCCCCTCCCCCACTCATTCTCTCTGCCTCTCTCAAAAATGAATAAACTTAAAAATTAAAAAAAGATCCTATACCTTAGAAAGCAATCACTAACAAAAATGACATTCTTTTTTTTTTGTTTGTTTGTTTTGAATGTTTATTTATTTTTGAAGGAGAGAGAGACAGAGTGTGAACAGGGGAGGGGCAGAGAGAGAGAGGGAGAAACAGAATCTAAAGCAGGCTCCAGGCTCTGAGCTGTCAGCACAGAGCCCGATGTGGGGCTCGAACTCACGAACCATGAGATCATGGCATGAGCAGAAGTCAACCACTTAACTGACTGAGCCACTCAAGCAACCCCAAAAATTACATTCTTTTTTTAAGTTTTTTTTTTTTTAACGTTTATTTATTTTTGAGACAGAGAGAGAGCGTGAGTGGGGGAGGGTCAGAGAGAGAGGAGACACAGAATCTGAAACAGGCTCCAGGCTCTGAGCTATCAGCACAGAGCCCGACACGGGGCTCGAACTCATGGACCACAAGATCATGACCTGAGCCGAAGTCGCACACTTAACCAACTGAGCCACACAGGCGCCCCCCAAAAATGACATTCTAACAAACAAATATGACATCACCTTTGTCAGCTTTTGAAGGCTAAAGATGAAATCCTCCAAATCATATCTAAATTATGCAGAACATTTTAACACATAGAGAAAACAGAAACAACCTGTGAGATATGATTATCATTACCAAGCATTTTAAGGTTTTTTGTTTGTTTTTCTGAGCTAATTCTAATTTTTGATGCATAGCACACTATGATATTACATAATTTGCATATGGCTTCTTTTTTTTTCTTTTTGTGCTCTCACCCTAGAATACCTCAAACACTACTGCAGAAACTGAGCCTATTTATGTATTTGAAATCCTCGTTTCCATACTTCCTACTGACATTGGCTGATAACTAGAGAAAATATACTTTCAAAAGACCTTAATCATTTGACTGAAATTTCAGATGTGCCCTCTAATGAATTCTGTGTTGAATTGTGACTGTTGCCTTAGTCTGTTTGGGCTGGAGTAATAAAACACCACAGACTGGGTAGCTTATAAACAACAGAAATTTATTTCTCACAGTTCTGGAGGCTTGAAGTCCAAGATCAAGACGCCAGCATATTTGTTGGAAGAGGGCCCTCTTGCTGATTGTAGACTTCTTATTGTGCCCTCACATGGTGGACAGGCTAGGGAGCTCTATGGGGTCTCTTATATAAAAACACTAATTCCAGTTGTGAGAATTCTGCCTTTCTGATTTAAGCACCTCCCAAAGGCCACGCCTCCTAATTCCATCACAATGGGTATTAAGATTTCCACTGGAGTTTTGGGAGAGCAACCTTCAAACTACAGCAGGAGTAGGGGTGCCTGAGTGGCTCAGTCAGTTAAGGGTCTGTCTGACTTTGGCTCAGGTTATGATGTCACAGTTCATGGGTTTGAGCCCTGTGTCAGGCTCTGTGCTGACATCTCAGAGCTGGAGATTGCTTTGAATTCTGTGTCTCCCTCTTTGCCCCTTGCCCACTTGCACTCTGTCTCTCTCTCTCAAAAATAAACATTAAAACAATTCAAATAGATTTGTGTAATTTTTGAAAACTACAAGAAATTATTATAGTATTGAAAGATATTCTGGGATATCTTTTCCTTAAATATAATTGGAGTAAAGCAGTTCTTGTGACTATAATATTATTTAGGATACATCTGAGTTGGATTATTGATTTTGATGTATATTTATTCCTCACAGTGAGGCAGACCAGTATTATAAGACTAAATTTTAAGTCCCAGCTCTGGAAAGTCAGAATATGAAACATATTGGCTTAAGTCAAAAAGTTTGAGTCTCTCTTTTCTCCTCTATTATGCATGGATTGGTATAATTCTTTCTAAATTGTATGTGTATTACCAAATGTAATGGTTGTTTTGGTACTCTTGAACTCATTTTTTGTTACACAACATTTTTGCACTCATAAACATGTAAATAATGCAGTACTTGAGAATGGTTAAGATTCCTTTGATGAAGAATTTGCTTTGCCTGAATTAGAAGCCAGCTAATTTATAACATGATGCAGACACGGCCTTCATTTTTACAAGGTTTTAATCCTGCAATCATAATTTAGCAATAATAAGATTTTTAAAAACTGGAAAAAAAGATTTTTAAAAAATGAAATATTCTACAAGTAGTACAAGATGTAAATCTATATAAAGCAACCATGAACTCTGGTTCTTTAATAAATAGAATAAAAATGAGTCATTATATTACTCTTATTTGTTTTATTTACATCCTTTTATTAACATGAATATCAAATAGCAGTATGAATATGCATGGTATTTTAACTACATTAAATTGTAAATGTGAAAGTTTGGAATTTTAATGATTATAATGATTTAGGAAAGCCTCTCAAAGTTTCCATTTCTTGTTTTCTTTTTTCTGCTCAAGTATTTGAGAAAAATGGGTAGGTGTTTCGAGAATCTGAGCATAGCTTACAAAACACTATTTCCAGTGATGACCCCATTTTTTAAAACCTAAATGTGGACAAAACCACATTTTTACACTGGGCTCTATTTCTGGAACATGTTTTTCTTCAAATGCCTAATATGATAATAGTCTTATAAAATGACCAATATAAGAGGGAGAGAGCCGAAGCATAGGAGACTCTTAAAAACTGAGAACAAACTGAGGGTTGATGGGGGGTGGGAGGGAGGGGAGGGTGGGTGATGGGTATTGAGGAGGGTACATTTTGGGATGAGCACTGGGTATTGTATGGAAACCAATTTGACAATAAATTTCACATTAAAAAAAAAGAAAAATAAAGAAAAATAAAATGACCAATACAAATGGAACCACTGGTTTGTGTAAAAATATGTCTCCTTTAGGAGGTAGCTTAGGTCCCCCTTCCAGATGAGCTGAAGGACATTCTTTTTTATTTACTTATTTATTTTTTAATTTAAATCCACGTTAGTTAACATATAATATAATAACAATTTCAGGAATAGAATTTAGTGTTTCATCACTTTATCTATAACACCCAGTGCTCATCCCAACCAACCAGTGTCCTTAATGCCCCTTGCCCATTTAGCCCATCCCCCACCCAACACCCCTCAGTCTGTCCTCTGTATTTTAGAGTCTCTTATAGTTTCTCTCCCTCTCTGTTTTTATATTATTTTTGCTTCCCTTCCCTTATGTTCGTCTTTTGTAACTTAGATTGCACATACAAGTGAAGTCATACAATGTTTGTCTTTTCCTGACTGATTTATTTTGCTTAGCGTAATACATTCTAGTTCCATCGACATTGTTGCAAATAGCAGGATTTCATTCTTTTTGCTGACTGAGTAATATTCCATTGCGTATATATGTATATATACCACATCTTCTTTATCCATTCATCAGTTGATAGACATTTGGGCTTTTTCCATACTTTGGCTATTGTCAATAGTGCTGCTAAAAACATTGGGTTACATGTGCCCCTTTGAAACAGCACTCCTGTATCCTTTGGATAAATACCTAGTAGTGCAATTGCTGGGTCATGGTAGTGCTGTTTTTAATTTTTTGAGGAGCCCCCAAACTGTTTTCCAGAGTGGCTGCAGCAGTTTGCATTCCCACCAGCAGTGCAAAAGGGTTCCTCTTTCTCTGCATCTGAGGGACATTCTTGAAGCAGGAAGGGAAGACTAAAAAGCCCTCTGACCAGAGGTGAAAAGAATAAAACACTAGGAATGTGTTCTGGCAATCAGAACACGTTGCATTGTTAAGTAGGCCCTAACTTCAGAACGACAGAGTTGAGTGGCACTGTAGGCTGAGATCAATACCCGTCTCACGATAAGGCTGGCAAGAAACTCTTTGTCTTTTTAGAGCCAGCTGGAGTACAAATTAAGACTGTCTTTTGTGTACTATATGAAGGAACAGACTACTCAAGATCTTTAGGGAAAATTGAGTTTGGGTCTCTCCAATGAGATATTTATGAGAATGAGGAGCAAAAGAAATTAGTAGTTTCTTCTTAAAGGTGTCAAGGGAGACCTTGGCATGGACTCCCTGAGAGCTAGGTCTAGTAGAAGGACTTCTATCTGCTGATTTGTAGGGCAAATATTCTAGAATTGATGATCCAAGGATTTTCCCTTGGCTACTGGATAGCAATGGAAGATCATGCAAGGGTCTCAGTATATCTAACTGAATTAATTACGATAGAGCAAAGCGTGCCAGATAGATTAACATTATAGAATTTGGCACACTTTTCCCAGAGTTTCATTATTTTTCTTCTCAAACAAGTTGTTCATCTTGAAGAAAATAGAAACAATCTGAGCTAAAATATGATAGACAATTGATGAACTTTCATCTTTGATGATTTGATTTAGTCATATATATGAGGTATTCTTTCTAGTGGTAAAAAATAAAGTGTTTTCAAATGTTAAAAAATAAAAAGAAGACATAAAAATAAGGCCAATATTTTATTCTGTTGGCCTGTGGTATCTGTATTTAAATGATAGATCTACAATTGGTGAGCTTGGGTTCCTTTCTGGGGTATGTAATGATATCTCACATTTGCTGGTCAGGCTCGTTTACCTGGGGACTCTTGATACCCCAACAGTCTAGCTGATCTTTAGAGGTGTAGGAATTATGTGAGTTTGTCTATCTATGATGGTCCATGGTGGGAGGAAAAATGTTCTTAGAACTTACAGGATGTCAACTTATTCACTTACTTTTTCATTCCATTACTCATAAAACTTGCTAATGTCTCCCTAATGCTGGGTGCTTAGCTAGTTTCTCCTGATTCGACAAAGAGGTCAGTTGATTACTGTATTATAACATAAGTGACCGAGATACCAATGTGTCCTGTTCAGTAATATCTCAAATGAAGAATATTTAAGACTGCATTCATGAGTTTTTTTCCTCCCAAACCCATTCTGCTTCCTCTGGCATTTATATCAATATTCACTCTGTTGGGATTCACCTTCAATTTCTCCTTTTTTTTTCTTACACCCATGTCCAAATAAACCACTAAGGTTTATATATACTCCATCCAAACCACTTCA
Organism: Lynx canadensis; assembly: GCF_007474595.2. Taxonomy (NCBI): domain Eukaryota; kingdom Metazoa; phylum Chordata; class Mammalia; order Carnivora; family Felidae; genus Lynx; species Lynx canadensis. The sequence goes on along the minus strand of NC_044313.2, from coordinate 45,868,300 downwards.
CAAATCTAATTCTTCCTTCAATGCCACTACTTCGTTTCAGACCACCATCCACTGTCATTGGATTATTAGTATAATGTCCCAAACAGCCCCTCAAGTCTTGCTGGTCTCTAATCTATACACAGGGATGTCCTTCTATCCTCATTTCAAGTCTACTGGTTCTTTCTTATATAGTGCTCATTCTGAGTCCTCCAATGCCTTTTTAAATTTTGGTTATTGCATTTTTCAGTTCTATAACTTCACTTTTACTATTTTTATATTTTCTACTTTTTAGTGAGATTTTTGGTCTCAAGGATATTTGTAGTTGCACAATGAAGCAATTTTATGACTGCTTTATAATCCTTGTCAAATAATTCTAATGTCTGTGTCATGTCTATTTTTTTTTCATTCAAGCTATGATTTCCCTAGTTCTTGGTATGACAATTGCTTTTTCATTAAAACCTGGACTTTTTGGCTATTAGGTTGGGAAACTCTGGATCCTAGTAAAATCCTTTATTTTCACAAGCAATCCCTTTTTTATATTTAGCGTGCAGATACTGACCTACTTTTTTGAGCTACAGTTCTAATGACAACTTAATTTTCAGAGGTTTTGAGATGCTATTTTTCATCTGCTTTGTTTGCCCGGTAGCACCGGGTCCTCTGCTGATCCCTGCTGGTGCCATATGTGAAGCAAAAAATATTTCCCCAGGCTGGACTTCCCTGTTCTCTAGGTCCTGGGAGAGCACTTTCCAATCTGGCCTCTGTTTGTCTATGAGCCCTGATTCAATCCCTGCCTGAGCTTCTGGGCCACCCGGGCTGGCTGTCCAGTGTCTCTGGAAGGAAGGGAGGGGGGAAAGGGACTCAAGCCCCGGGGGCAGAGAGGACTCTCCTTGGCTTCTTGTTTCCAGGACTCCAGTTCAATCAGGGAAGGAAGGGGCCTACCTGGGCTGCTTTCTCCTATGGTTTGGGATTCATGAGATGCCAGGACTTGATCTGCTGGTGGTGTGGGGATTGGAGTGGGAATTGGAAGATGTTGGGAATTGTCGCAGTGTTGTTCCTCCAGTCCTGTGGTCCCTAGCCAGTCTGCCTTCCTCTTTCCACCTTTCATTGTCCTCCTATGTTTGCCTGCTGTGTCATAGATAGGGTTTGTAGTTGTACTTAGATGGGAGAAATAAAGAATAATGAGTCTATGCCATCTAGTTCACACAAGTGGTTAAGGCTGTCTTTCTAAAACACACATTCTTGTTACTCTTGACTTAAAAATTGTCCGTTAATGCCCATTGCTCTAAGATAAAATCAATGCCCCTAAACAGACCTTAGCAATTAGGACTCTGCTACATGTAATAGAAGACAAAATTCAACAAATAATCAATAAATCCTGTATTTTGGCTTATATAACTGAAAAGTTCAGAGCCTTCAGGGAAGGCTGCATTCCAAGCTCAAACCACACAACCAGAACCGGTCTCTGGTTGGCTTTGCTTCTTCTGATTCGCTCTCTCATAGTATTTCTAAGATGGCTGACAGTTTTCTTGAGCTGTCATATTCAGGTTCATGCTCCCCAAACAAGGACAATATCTTTACACCCTCTCTTACCTCTCCACCGAACACACACAAACACCAATCAAAAAGTCTACAAGTCCTGAATTTCATTCTGATAAGTTTTTCTAAGTGTTAACTCTTGAGTGTGTGATGGGGCCAGATAGGCTTCCTCTTACCCCTCTTTCCTAATGGCTGGATTAATCAATCCTTCCTGAAGTGCATGTACTATGAGAAAAGAAAAGTCAGAATATCTGTTATTTTAAGATAGGAGTGGATGCATCAGGACAAACACATCAAAATGAACAAATGAACAAAAACACAAGTGTCATTTTAGTATTTCAAATACCTCTCACATCTCTATCCTGCTTGCTTTGTTAACTCCAACTCTCCTGGTGTATCTTCTTTTTCTCCAGACAAGCCATTCAGAATTGTCTTTGACTTTTTAGATATGCCATACTTTTTGCATCTTTGGAGCTAGGGCCATGCTGTCTTGGCTCAGAACACACTATCCCCTCCTCCAACCATCTCTCCTCCACACATACATTTCTTTTTTTTGTATGTTTACTTCTAAGTGTTGGCTCTCATTTCAGGACTGAGTCTGCAGCTCTTCCTCAGCCTCAGAACTAGGGGATGCCACAGTGATTTTGCACCCTCCCTGACTTCTTTCAGCACAATATGCACTCCACCCCACTGCAGTGGCCAATTACCATGGTTATGCCCTTTGCTGGCTTGTAAGGGCAAAATCGAGTCTCATTCACAACTTCATCTTCATGACCTAACAAAGTGCTTCTTGAGCAGTCAATCCATTTTAAAGGACCCTACGTGAGTATATCATGCTATAAATGCATAAAGAAGAGTGCAGTTATAATGTGTAGGTAAACCAGGAGTAGTCTGGGGAGATGCTGCACTTTGAAAAAGGAGGAGGAATTTCCTGGGACTTAGAAGTTACAAAAAGGCATTTCAGGAAGTAGACAGTTAGTTTATAGGGACAGGCAAATACAATAGGTATGCACCTGTTTGTTTTGTTTTGTTTTCTTTAGTTTTTTTCTAAAATGAGACTGAACAGTTTCCTTTGTCCACACGGACATTATTCATCTGCAGTTGCAAATCCTGGCTGCAACTGCTTAGGTAGGCCTAAGTTTGAAATTGGCATTTTGCAGCTCCTTGGGGTCCACCTGGCATTGCCTGATCTTGCTTGTTACAACCCTTCTTTCAATGTGTAGGAATGAAGAATGAGTATCAATGTATCTGAATGTCAAAACTCAAATACAAATGTCAAGACCATTCCGCATCACTGGCTGTTTTGAATTCTTGTACAGGCCACAAGACTGGGGAGAACCACTCAGGTAGTCCGGGTATAACAAACCTAGACTTCAGGAAAGTGGCATTTTTCTTATGCCATACAACCACAGACAGAATCATACAGCTAAAGAAATAGAGTTGAAAATTGCTTAAGAATTTTAAGAGTACTTCCTATAAAATGAGTTCAGAAAGTTGCTCGAGCAACAGTAATCACACTTTATACATTTTGTGTTTGTTCTTGGTTGCAATTAAATAATCTAGCATTGTTACTGTTGCTTCCTTGCTTGAGAGTAAGAGAAACTGAAATTATTCACTAGGAGAAGTTTTTGGTTGATCTTGTGTTATGACTATCAACAAATAGAATTATATAAAGACGAGTATTACCAGAGCTTCCTTGATGCTGTTGTATCCTAAAGGAGAATAAAATATTTGTCATTTGAAAAGAAAAAGGAGAAAATAATATGTATTAAGGCTTCTGTTTGAACCAGCAACTAAGTATGTAAGTATGTTATTCCCTGAAGGCATGCATGTGTACCCACCACCTACATTTATCAAATGTATCAAATAACGTCAAGTAATATTTTACAATATTTACTTCAGAAGAATTACTTAAGAGAATAGAAAATTGTAGTTACATGTGCAGCTTCCTACTTCCTGGATGAGATATTAGAATCTCTTTAGGTTTATCTTACTTGGAGTTCATTGAGCTTCTGCCCTATGTAAATTAATGTTTTCAATAAATTTGGTGAGTTTTTCAGTCATTATTTCTTTGAATACTTTTTTTGCTTCATTTTCTCACTCTTCTCGTGGGACTTAATTATGCATATGCCAGTACGATGTATGGGGTCCTTCAGGTTTCTGAGGCTCTTTTTTCTCATTCTTTTTTTGTTTCTGTTCCTCAAACAGTGTCAACTGAGTTATCTTCAAGTTCCTTACTTTTTTCTACTACCTACTGAAATCTCTTGTCAAAGTCTTCTAGTGAATTGATCATTTCAGGTGTTGCACATTTCAATGACATATTTTCCATTTGATTCTTTTTGTAATTTCTACATCACTATTTACAGTCTCTATTTTGTGAAACACTGTTCTCAGACTTCATTTAATTATTATTATTTTTTTAAATGTTTATTTATTTTTGAGAGAGACAGAGACAGAATGTGAGTGGGTTAGTGGCAGACAGAGAGGGAGACACAGAATCCAGAGCAGGCTCCAGTCTCCGCGGTGTCAGCACAGAGCCCGATGCAGGGCTTGAACTCACAAGCTGTGAGATCATGACCTGAGCCGAAGTTGGTCACTCAACTGACTGAGCCACCCAGGCGCCCCTCGTTTAATTACTTTGATAGAGATTTCTGTAGTTCCTTGAATATATTTATGCTTACTGACTTAAAATTTTTTTTATTAAGTCCAACATCTGGGCTCACTCAGATTTCTATTAACCATTTTGCTTTTTTTCTTTTATGAGCCATACTTTCTAGTCTGAAAGCTGAAAGCTGGGCATTTTAAATAACATAAGGTGGCAACCCTAGGAATCAGATTCAGCCTCATCTGCAAGTTTTTTTCACTACTGCTGCTCATTACTGTGTTTTGTTTGTTTGGTGACTTACTTGGAATATATTTTTTTCTTTTTGTTTCTTTTTTTAAAAATCAGGTATAATATTTTAATTCAGGTATACATTATATTAGTTTCAAGTGTACAATGTACATCACATATACACTATAAAATGGTATTGTAGTGCATATTTGAAGGTTGCTGGGAAGGGTAGATCTTGAATCTTCTTATCACAAGAAGAAAATTAGATGATAGATAAGTAGATAGATAGATAGATAGCTAATAGATAAACTTCGGGGATAACTTTTTAATAGTGATGTATGGTTACTGACTTATTAAGGAATATTTCTTTAAAGTTCTTTATCCTGTGCTGTCACTGAAGTCTCTTCACCATTAACTTAATAACCAGCTATTTTTTTTACAGAGATGTCCTTAAATATCTTGAATCAACAACTCTCCCTTCCTTTGCCAAAGACCCATGTATGTGTTGGAACAAGACTCCGATGCCCCTACAAGATACTTTGCAACCCTGCAATTGCCTTCAACTCTTGCTCTTGCAAAAGGCTCACTATGAGCCAGAGATGAGCAGTCTAGGTCTTCTCAGATCTTGTGCACAGCTCTACACATATGCACAGCATTCTAGATCCCCAAGAACTTGATGGAAATCTTCAATGCCTTGATGGATACTTCTCCCCTCCCCCCATTTTCTTCTTAAGTCTTTGGCCAGCTTGTGTTGCCTCAGGCAACCACAATCAATGTTGAACAATTGCAGCTAATTGATTTGACAAACTCCCTAGGCACAGGGTTTTCCTTACTAAACAAGCTCTGAGCCAGGTCAAATAAAGAGTAGTCCTATATGTGGGACAAGCCAAATAGTGATAATTTTCTAGTTCTGGATTTCTGGGGATCTGAAAACCCTTTCCACTTCTTCCAGTGGCTGCTGGGTTTCTTTTTATCACAGCTTCCATGATTGCTAGATGTTAGTTCTCAAGGCTGCCACAGCGATGAGTAGGTGATGGGAATAGAGCTGGTTAAAATGAGACAAAGCTTGCTGTTCTTATCAAGCCTTGGGTTAATTTTCAGAGTTTTGGAAAAGTTTATTTTTTATAATTTTACCAAATTATAATTTATAATTTCATAGATTTTATGGAGGAGTGGTGTTTTGGAGGTCCTTACCTTGGAAGTTACTTCTCTCCTAGGTTTTAAATGTTCCTAGAGATTCAGCAAAACACATCTTGATGTGAATTTATCTTCAGTTTTTCTGCTAGATGTTCAAAGGGCATTTTAAATTTGATTTATATATTCTTTAATTCTGAAAATCTTTTTTTCTATTTTTTCTTCAAATATTGCTCCTCTGTCATTCCTTTTTTTTCTAACCTTCTAGAGTTTCTTTTGCTGCATCTTGGAGTCTTTAATCTATTCCTCATCTCTCTCATATGATATTTTCTTGGTACTGGTCTTGCTATTGCATTCTGAGTGAAATTTTAAATATTATCTTCCAACTTACAAGCCTTTCTTATACTGCAACCAGGTTTTTTTTTTTCATAATGAAGTTTTTCCATCCTCTGTATATTTGATTTGCTCTTTCCAAAATCTACCTGTAAAATCAGAGTTTGTATTTCTCATCATTTTTGTTTTACAATTCCTTTTTTTTTTGAAAACTAAACTTAAAAAAAAAAAACCTTGTCTTCTGAAGCAGTCTTTTATAACTCAAAAAAATTGTCATTCCATCTGGAGTTAATTCCCCTTCTGTGTGTTGGATGTGATGGTTGTAATTTTAGCACTGCATTTCATAATGAATTTTGGAATTTGGATTTATTGACTCATTTTTGAGTGGGATATTGTTTTGCTTCATTTTCACTTTTCCTTTCTGTTTATGCTGACTTTTTCCTGCTTACAAAAACCTTAAGCTGTAGTACACACACACACACACACACACACACACACATTGTTACAGTGTGATTGGACACGACCATGCTAACTGCATTAGGGGTATGGCAGATTAGTCACCAACCAGGAGGCATCTGTTTGTGTCTTATTGTGAGGCTCTGGCTGTCATCTCCCTGGGTATGTAGCTACCTAAACACTAGAACTCTGGGAAGTATGCAGTGACACACTCTCCTCAACCCATCATTTTCTAACCTTCACTGATCCAGGCATTGATCAGAATAACATAAGTTATATTTCGATGACTAATGACCCCACTATTTCTCTGGCATTTAAAAAAAAAAACATTTTCATTTCTCATTTACATTAATGTCTGCTCTGGGTGTGGTGACTATGTTTCTTTATCACCTTCATTTGGAGACCTTGGCAGATGGGATTTTCTATTTCTTGGTCAAGGGAATATGGAGAAACTGGCCACTGGCTCCTAAAGCTTCTTCTACAAAGAGTCATATCACTTTTGCTTACATTGCTTTGGCTTGAGCAAGTCATAAAGTGAAGTCTCACATTAATAACAGAAAAGTGGATTTTTCTCCCAAGAGGGTTAATGAGTAATTTGCTGTAGTCATAATACAGTACACTACATTTTCTGTCCCTTTCTTTCACTTATAATAGCTGAACTCTTCAGCTACCACTTTCTGCCTCTGTTCCCCAAACTGCCTGGAGTAGTCTTCAGCTGTGAATATCACTGTGTTTCTATTCTGCATATTTGTGTTTTCTTGATGTTAGCCCAGCTGTCTTTTGCTTTTCTGTTTTTTTACTTTTGTGCCTCCTTGTTATATGTTCAGAGTATAGGGAAATCCCTCAAATAACAAATTCAATATGCCATCTTGCTCAAAATGTTACCCATAATTTTTGTTTGTGTGTGTAAAAAAAAATCAGATTCCACAAATCCATGATGAAATTCCTGCTCTTTCCCACAAATCATCCCTTGGGTTCCATGTGAGTTTCAAAATATAGAACTAACGTCATGGGAGTCTGGTAGGAAATGAATCTCTGTACTCTCCAAAACTTTGGTGTTAACTGATCAGATTGAATTTCCATATAACCAAAACGCATTCCTTGGCCTGAAGCGTTATCTCATTAGTAAGTATAAATTGGTGCTTATTCAGCTGAGCAATGCAATTTTTGGTTTAATAAAAGCCTAATCTTGCTCATTTGTTTACTCTGTTTACTCCCTAAAGGCTAAAGCTTTGTGACTAAATACAGTGCTTAATAAACAGAAGAAAAAGTATTAATTGTAAGCACTGCCACATTCCTAAGAGCTGAATTTGGCTGCAGACCAAATGGGCTCTTGGGTAGAACCTACTATGTTGCCCTCAAGCTTAGACTTCCAGCTCTCATAAAATGGATCTTGGGCTCAAACAAACACATTTTTAGAATAATAGTTTTGCCAGAGCAGATCAGCTCAGCTAGCATAAATCTTCACTTGTAATTCTCTTCCTCTGTCAACCTTTACATCTCTGCATACTTTCTTCCTCTAATGCATCTCTCTTATGTTCACAATAGTGGTTACTCATCCAAATGTGTCATTGGTGCTGGACAAAAGAGAACTAATCTTTACTTCTTTTTCTATTGAAATCTCACGTTTCTCCAGGTTAACCATCATGTAGACAGAAATTAATTTCTTCTCCACAGCTGACACTGAGAAAGAGGGAATAAATTGCATGTGTAAAAAATGCAGGAAATGAAAGTCTTCTAATCGATAAAGTGCAGACCTCTCTGTAGCTAGTCTTGTCTGGAGTAACTGTCTCCCCATTACTGAAGATCTTCAAACAAATGTTTGATGATCATTTGGTATCTCAAGGGAAGAGGTATTGGGTGTGTGTGTGTGTGTGTGTGTGCGCGCGCGCGTGCGCTTTATAAAAAGCTTTTTAAAAATTATTTTGTATTTTATTCTTTTGACTATCCTTTATTCAATATTTGCCATTTTATTTCACCTTTTATACTTAAAAATATATATTATGTTCTTCTTAATTCTAAAAGAAGTTCCTTCTTTCCTTCAATTATGTTTCTCTCTGAAGTCTCATCCCTATCTTTTCCTTTACCAAAGAATGCATGTTGAGTTATGTATATATATATAAATTTTTTGAGAAGGAGAGAGATAATGGAGAGGGGCAGAGAGAGAGAGAGAGAGAGGGAGAGAGGGAGGGAGAATTTTAAGTAGGTTTCACGTTCAGCACAGAGCCCGATGCAGGGCTGGATCCCACCACCCAGGGTTCATGACCTGAGCTGAAGTCAAGAGTCGGACGCTCAACTGCCTCAGCCACCCAGGCGCCTCTAGTTATGTATGTTCTTAAAAGCAGCATACATAATTCTTCCCATTGAACTCTGGTCAGTGTCCCCCACAACTGTAATGAGAACTCTAAGACAGACCTATGAGCTTGTCAAACAGGGTTACATGTGTGCTCCCATGCTCATGTGAGGTCATGGGACATGTTGCATCCTTCTGAAGTATAAGTTCTACCCAATAAGACATTGAAAACATTATGCGGTTAATAAAACAAACACAAATTATGGATATCACTGCAAAATCTTCATGAACTTAATATTAAAAGAAGATCCTAAAGCCCCACTGTAGCCCCAGATTGCCAGACTCCTTCTCGAAGCCTGTTGGGTCCACCATAGAGTAGTAGCTTAGTCATTTTATGGGTGAGACCAAGAGCTCTGCAGTGAGATTTGAAAGTGCTGGGGCAGTCTGGGCCCCATGGACTCTCAGAACTAATCAAATGAAGCTTCCCTCCAGGACAAACACCCACACTGATGAGAAACTAATGGGAAAGAACCCAAACTTATCAAAGAAGCAAAGGAAAGAAAACTTTGTTTTTGTTTGTTTGTTTGTTTGTTGTTTTTAAATAAGGAAAAGGAACAGACAACAGCATTACAGTAAATGTGAGGTCATATTTTTTTGTTGTTGTTATTACTTTGCAAAAATGACAGGAGAGGGAGCTCTAGAGCCATAATGCTGGGAAAACTGCTCCGACCCACCCACCTTCCTGAAAGTAAAAGGAGACTCCAGAGAAGGAGCAGAAGGTGGAGGAGGAGCAGGAAGAAGAGAATGAGAAATGGATCATGGTCGATTTCCATACAGAACTATTATAAGTCATTATGAGGAAGAGGAAATAAAGGCAGAATGATTCAGGCAATGAAATTATGCCAAAAAGATACATCCAAAACAATAGAAAACTACAACCCAACATATTTTTAAGTAGCTAAGATAAATAAAGAAGGTACAAAAGAATAAAATCTACCAAGATTAGGAAAACTCCAGATTGAGGTGATTAGAGAAATTAAGCTCTAAAAAGGAAAAAAAAAATACACACACACACACACACACACACACACAAAGAAAATAAACATTTGTATCAGTCTTTATTTTCATTCTGTTGTATTTAACACTTGATTTTCTGGAACTCTCTCCTACTCTGGCCACCAGTAGATGACAATCCTAATTCTCATCCAGCCACTTCTTCCTGCTCTGCCTCAGGGGCTCCTCTCTGTCATTGCCACAGAAAAGGGACATTTCCTATGGCTGTCTCTTGGCTACCTCTTTCAGTTCACTCTACTCAGTGGCTGCAGCAACTTATAAAATTGAATACACTTCAATATGCCTGCATTCCTAACATGTCCTATTCATGACCTGATCCATGTATGACCAGCCAGCTGCCTTTTTCCTGTGTCTCACTGGCACCTCAGATGGACCAGGTCCAAAGTCACTACTTAGCGTTTAATCTATGTCTCATCTAAAGTTCTATAGCTTGGAACTTAGCTTCTTATCTCCCAAAGCATCCATCTCTGTTCTTTTCCTCATGCTGCCACTTAATCAAACATCCCTGTCTGTTTATTTTTGCTTCCAAAGTAGTTCTCAAATCTGTTCCCTCCTGTCACATTTAACTACTACTGTGCCAGGTCCTTCTATACCTCAGAAGTGGACTCTTGCAATAACTTACTTGCCTTCTCTGACTTCATTCTGTCTCAACTGCAAATGATGTTGTGTAGCACAAGGACACTATGTTTAGGGGGTTCCATTTACATAAAAAATAATGTGAGTGTTACCACTCAGTGTTGTGTTTCTGTCCTGGCTCTGCCTTCTTCGAGGGCAATAGGTCCTTAGCTTGTTTTTGTTCTCAGCGCTATGGAAGGAATTAAGCATTTTAATGACAGTCCATAGAAACTACAATAGAGTAACTATTAAAATAATTGTGACTGCATTAAAATATCTCAAAATGTCCCTAAAATTGTTCAAGATGTCACCCTCTAGAACTGCACTGCTGTTCACTGCCCTTTGAATACTCTTTTATATGCATGAGGTGGTATCTTTGAGTAACTGCTTGAAAAAAAAAATATGCAATACCTTTTTCCCCTTCCTCATAGCACATCGCACCCTGATATTTGCAACATCACAAAACCCACTCAGGTCGGTGCAGACCAAGATAAAAGCAAGTTGTAGTGTTAGGTGAATGAAACAATCCTACTGACAAAAGACGTTTCTGTACTAAAACAAGAGAGAGAGAAGGTAGTCTCAATTTGAGGAAACATTACTGGATTTACATGTATATAAGGCCGTACACAAGAGACTATAAACTCTGAACAGAATTTCACACAAATCTATACATTAGTCAAATAAGTAACAATGAAAACCTCTCTCATTTCCTGTAGAGATGAGTGGATGCACCCTGTTATTGTCTGCTGTATACTTATGAGAGACCTTCGGACTAATTTGTAGGTTCCTGTTTACAGTTCCAAGGACCAGAAGACCCAAGCCTTGTATCTTAAATTCTGAAGGCGAGGCTTATTATTGGGCCCTATTTTGTTTTCAAGGAGGGCATGGTGGGCAAGAAGCACCTCTCTGTCAAAGAAAATGTCAGTATTTTTTTTAAAAAAATGTTTCTTTATTTATTTTTGAGAGAGAGAGAGAGAGCATGTGTGTGCAGAAGAGGGACAGAGAGAGAGGGAGAAAGAGAATCCAAAGCAGGCTCCATGCTGGAGCTGTCAGCACACAACCCCACATGAACTTGAACTTGAACTGGGCTTGAACTCATGAACTGTAGATCATGACCTGAGCTGATGCTGATGTCGAGCCAGCCAGGCACCCCTCATCATTTTTTTTTAATGACAGCAGATAGCATCACTTGCAGCAACAACAGCAACAAACTCAGATTTATTAGAAACTCTGAGTAGAAGCTGGATATGTGACCTACATCGAAGCCAACAATGGGGCTGTGAAGAGGAAAAGCGGGTATGATACTTACATCACAGAATTCGACCTTGAAGTGGAAGAGTATGTCACCTTACCAAAAGGGGATATTCACAAGAAGAAAGAAATCATCCAGTATGTGTCCTTGCATGACTGGATGTGGCCAACACATGGCCCTGGGGGGGCAAAACATCCTGTCTATGATGGGCAAGTTAATGGAGCCAAAGAAGACCGAAATCACAGACAAACTGCAAGGGGAGACTAACAAGGTGGTGAATAAGTATATTGATCAGGGTATTGCTGAGCTAGTTCCAGGTGTGCTCTTTGTTGATGAAGTCCACATGCTGGACATCGAGTGTTTCACCTACCTTCACTGGGACCTGGAATCTTCTATTGCCTCCATCATCATCTTTGCATCCAACCGAGGCATCTGTGTCATCAGGGATACTGAGGACAGCACCTCTCCTCATGACATCCCTCTTGACCTTCTGGACCATGTGATAATCATTGGGAACATGCTGTACACCCCACAGGAAATGAAACAGATTATTAAAATCTGAGCCCAGACAGAAGGAATCATGAAGAGTTCTTAATACATCTACGGCCCACCACATGCACATTGAGAATCACTGGCCTACAGAGATTTGGCCAAGTTTGCAATGTAGAACTCAAGCTCTTTGGTAATCTAGGATCAACTTCATTTGTAGTCACATTTCTCAATCCTGCATCCTTTCCCATTCTCCTCAAGGCAGAAGGACTAGCTGGGATAGGATCAGCTAGAACACGGAGAATAAGTAACAGAGACACTATATAAGGAACTGGGGAGTCCCCAAAAACTTTGGGATAATTTGAGGTCAGTCAACCTTTTGATAGTGGAATTAAACAATTGAGAAGATGACCATGCAGAAAACATATCATTGGGCAGTCTGCCAGTCATTTACTGAGTACTTACTCTATGCCATGGAACAGATTAATGTTAACAACAGTGTTAATCAGCATTAGAGTTCTAACAAAAGATGTGGGGACTTAGTTATTGAGGTTGTATTTCTTTAGAAGAGTTCCGTTGTCCAGAAAGTAAGGGAGGTAAAAAGATTTTGGTCTATTGTAATAACTGGAGTGCCATGTGGGAGACAATATTTTGAGAAATTCAAACAAAGGACAAGAGCCCTTACTGACAATACTAGTGGAAGATTCATGCACCACACAGCAATGACTGATTGTCTCTGGGGTTCCTTCTACTCCTGGAAGCCAACTGGAATATTGTAGCAGGCAGTGTCTGTGTAGGATTCTATGCTAAAAAACAGGCTGTTTCCGCTGGCTCCATCAAGATTCCTCCTTAGAGTGCAAGTATGTCTAATCCCTGGCAACGGTTCAACTAGAAAAGTGGTTTCAGTGAGCTCAATGAGTTTCAATGAGCTCCTTTTACTTTCTCTCTTGCCATGATCCTGGTTCCATGCAGGTGCTAACACTTAGAACAGAGGTGCTAGGCCCTGCACAAACTTCTTGGCCCCAGAGAAAAGGCCTAAAATGAATTTCTTATATCCATGTTTGGATTTAACCTTTGACTTCAATGCCTTCATTGAAGTTCTTGCCTTTGATTCTCTTTACTTTCGTTTTGACATTTGAGCCCATTTTCTAACTTTCTTGTCCTTGGATGTGATCTCTCTGTCCTTATCATCCCCTGTAATGAATATTTGTCTTATAGAACCCATTACTGACAACTAAAAAACTACATTCAAATTAACTAAAATCAAGTTAACACTAGAAAAATTTTTCTAATACTACTCTGGGTTTCTATATCTTTACTGCCCATGGGGTGGGGAGGGGAATCTTTGATTTGGTTAGGATTTTGTTTGTTTGTTTGTTTGTTTGTTGTTTGTTTTAATAAGTGAGAAAGCCCCAGATAAATTATTATGAACCTAATTATTTTTACCTATAGGCAGGAAAAGGAAGCATACTTGATCACTACCATTGACTTGGCTTAATTAAGCATCCCAATAATGAGTATCATTAATTCATTCAACAATTTTTGAATTCCAAGTTCAGATAATTCACTGTGCCCTATTTTGTGGGGAAGGAGAAAGTGCATGTTGCATATTGAGTCCATTGCCTTTAATTTAGTAAGTACTCAATGTTAGCACTCTTGCTGTTGATCGTCATAAAAATGGTGAATGTGGCATAAATATTACTGACAATCTATTTTCTACATAAAAATATTTTGAAATTATAGATTAGCAACCAGACTACAGAAAACCAAGCAAGATGTATCAAAACTAAGAGAAGAATATCAGGTGATCAAAAAGCCTGAAATGCCAGCCAAACAGGTTTTTTTTTATTTCTTTATTTTGAGAGAGAGAGAGAGAGAGAGAGAGAGAGAGCAAGAGAGCAGGGGATGGGCAGAGAGAGAGGGAGAGAGAGAGAATACGAGCAGGCTCCACACCTTCAGCTGAGAGCCTGACATGGGGCTGGAACTCAAGAACTGTGAGATCATGACTTGAGCTGAAATGAAGAGTTGGATGCTTAACCAACTGAGCCATCTAGGTGCCCCCAGCCAAACAGGTTTTTAAATGTGACTGGGAGTCATCTAGTTATATGTTTTTATTTGACTTAACAGTGACCTTCAGCAGACTCCAGATCATTAGACTTGATGTGGCATGGGCCACTGATGCACAGGGGAGCTGGGCAAGTCAGGCTGGAAAGGCTGTTACCTAGTAACAATGCCTAACTAAGGTGAAAAGATTTGGGGAAGCTGGATGGCTGGAAAAACTTGATTGAGTCTTTCTGAAAGGGCAAAAGCAATTACACTAGGGTAAATGGCCATTTTGTTCACAGGAAGAACAGTGGAATAAAAATAAATGCAACAAAGAGCTCTTAAGACACTAATTCCTGAAGACTGGGTATGTGCTGAATACTCCTGTTATGCAGAGACTAGTGTGGTTCAACAGAGAAAAGTCATTCTTCCAAGATGTGACAACAGTCTGGATGTATCTTGTGAAATCCTTTACGTGTGTCAATCCAAACGCCATGTTTAATTTTGGGAATTTGGAGAAATTTTATCTGTGATGCTGGGATCAGCATGCCCTGGGAATTCGAGTATAGGACTGAAATACACATGAAAACTTAGAGTTGAAGTGGTGACTCTATATCATCTTCTTTGCACATTGGCAAGATAGTGTTCAGAACTCTTTGTTTTGTCTTTCTGTCTTTAAAAAATGAGCTGACATATTCCAGATGGAATGAAGGCCATTAGCAGATTGCCAAGCCCTCCAACAATGAATTACAGGCATCATCATGTGATAGAAGTAGGGTTAATCATTGTGTCACTGGTGTCCACAGAGTTGATAATTTTAGATTTTGGGCAAATGTAAAATTGGAATCTTCGGCTGTCTTTTGCCAAGCTACTGAGTGTCAGCACAGAGTCAAATATGACAGAGAGCCAGTGAGAAGTCTGTTTACCTGGGGCAAACATGGCTTATCTTTTAAGAGTGTTTGAAGAGTGCACAGAATTTCTAGGGAGAGCAGTATTCTGGAGGATGCTCATATGTTCCTGTGATATTTGCTTCCTGCGCATATCATTCATGTGATGCAATGGTAAATTCAGATTATCTGTTCCAGTAGACAAATTCAATTTAACACTCAATAAGATTCATTGCTAGCCCATGCTTTGATTTCTCTGGGTTCCTTTAAATTACCAAAGTGTCTTATATGTAAGCTGCACTGACCAATTTTCATTTGGGGAATATGAGGAAAGCATCTTTTAACAAAAATTAGGAAAATTTCAGCATTAAGCATAGACTTAATTTGCTCTCAGGCTTCATGCTAGAAATAGCAATGATCTGGGTAGAAAGAACAGCAAAATCCATTAGAGGTTATTTGCACTTACTGTGAATTTTTAAAATCAATTTTACTCTACTACCTCATTGATATCACGTATACTTAAAGAGTGTTTAGTGAGGCATTAGAAGAAAGAATAGAGATCACTCGGGACTGAGAGAGGGGAAGTCTTGATGTAGTGTCACAAATGAATATCATCTCAGATAAATGTCAATATCTGAAAGTCAGGGAGGGTGTGCAGCAGCAGAAAGTGGAGCACAGAAGGGTTTGGACATATCTCCTACTTTAGAAGTCAGCCTGGAGCTACTCCGCATCATCTAACTTCAGTGAAAGCAAATGTACAGGAGCACCTGGGTGGCTCAGTTGGTTGGCAGACCTACTCTTGACTTCTGCTCAGGTCATGATCCCAGGTCATGGGATTGAGCCCCACGTTGGGCTCCATGGTCAGCATGGAGCCTGCTAAAGATTCTTTCTCCCTCCCTCTGCCCCCCTCCCTGACTCACTCTCTTTCTTTTCACTCTAAAAATAATTTTTAAAAACCCCACAAGTGTACAGTTCAAGGTGATCAAATTGGTAAACCTCAGATTTAATAGACTAAACACACCTACAATAAAGTAAAATCTTAGAGATTATGACAACTGTTCAGCATCTGGCAGATCATTGTCAACTTATGTCTATTCATATATATTCACTTCAAGACGCAAAGATGTATCTTTCAAATCAGGACTATGTGAAAACACTAGGGTTAATATAGAAGAGAAGGGCCATCCATGAAGCAGTACTATCCACTAGACTCTACTTTGTGATTGTGTTGAATTCTTACAACTATTTTCTGAGGTAACACAAATGCTTGTTTATGGTGGAGGAAATCACAACCTAGAAAGGATTAGAGAGTTTGTCTGAGCCTATGTGACTTAGGTTGGGAGCCAAACTCCTATACTTCTTCTAAATCATTCTACCCTCCAGTAAAGGTACATGTGTTGGATGAATGCAAACATATCCATTGATTTTGTTGTAGTACGACTGGGGAATTAGAGAACTTGATATGTGGGTGTGGAGGTTGGTTTAGTAGTATATTTTGGAAATGCTTAGTTAATATCTTTGTAAATTACATTTAAATATCTCTGCACTTACTTGTGTGAGACTCTACGTGACAGAATAGGTAGGAAAATCCAGTTACCCATGCATCTCCTGATAAATCAATGAAGACAACTGCATTGACAAAAGTATACTTATTTCATCTTTGCTGAAGGGCACATTTTACCAAACATTGGTTCAGTAATTTCACTGGCAAATCTTAGAAATCTTGTTATTTATAATTATTCACCTTAAAGCATTTCTTTCCCCCTTCCTTCCTTACTCCCTCCTTCTCTCCCTCCCTCCCTCTCTTCCTCTGTCTCTTTTCTTTCTTTTTTTCTTCCTTCCTTCCTTCCTTCCTTCCATTCTTTCGTTCTCCTCTCCCCATCCCTCTCCTTTTCTCCCCTCCCTCCCTCCTCCTTCTTCTTTCTCTCTCTTTTTGTTTGAAAGTTTATGAAAGAAGTAAGAATGTCTTTGATGCACTTTGAGAAGATTGCAGATGAATAAAGGATGACCTTTGGGGTTTCTTTGGTATTGATGAAAAGAGTGTGGGCTTTTGAGTCAAACACACCTATATATTCAAGCATACATATTTATTAGTTGTATGACCTGGAGCAAATCATTTCAACTGCCTTCTCTTCTATTTCCTTAGCTATAAAATAGAGGAAATAATGTACTCTCACAGAGTTGTAGTGAAAGTTAAATGAGATAATGGGTACAAGAGCATTTACCCCAGTATTTTGAACATAGTAAGTGCACAGTAAATGCTACCTACAAAATTACCATTACTATTATTGCTATAATCACACCTGGAAAAATCATTTATTCTCTCCAAACCTCAGAGTACTCTCTTTTAAAGAGAGGCTTAAATAAGAAAGCATGTGTGAAGTATAGCCTTGATGAATGTGAATGACTCTTCAATTCACTTTCATCCAGACACCCTTTTATTGCCAAGTAACTTTCCTTTGTTGGGGTTGGGACTGCAGACAGTCAAAACTGACCCTGTTTCCAGAGTCCTGGCATTCAATATGGCCTGTCATTTTCTGAGAATATACACATTCTTGAATTTACCTTCCCTGACCAAAAAAAAATCAAGTTGGGATATTAGGTATCAGTTCACTTGCTGCTATGGGACACACGCTGCCTTGTCAGGGTTAGAGTATCCCAGGTATAGTGAAGTCAGTCACACAACTTTTCATCAGCTTGTCTTACACTCATCGTTTCGATCTAGTCAGTGCTCTTCAAAATGTAAGGGGATTCAAATCCCCTGATGATCTTGTGAAAATTAAGCTTCCATTCCAGGAGGTCTGGGTCAAGGCCAGAGGTTCTGAATTTCACAGGTCCCAGGTGGTAGCAATGCCACAAGCTCACATGTTGAGTAGACAGTCTTGGAGTCCTTACACATGTTTGGAGGGTAGTTAATGAGCTCACACCCTATTCAGATGATCGCTTTGACTGGTAGAAATTAGCAGACATTCCTTTCAAGTCATATATTCTCCACTCTGAGCTCTGTGTTCCCATTTTTCAACACCCCTTCCTTAATTGTGAAGATAAAGTAAAAACACTTTCTGTGCCTCCTCTTCTGTGAACTTTCCCTGGTGCACCCCGTCCCCAAACAGCACCTTCTTTTATTTACTGTGCCCCCATGGCATATGGCATTGTACCTAAGTTTAATGATTGTTCTTTTCTTTTGAAATTTTTTCTCTATTTTTCTCTATTTTATACTTTTGACGATAACAGAGCACCATGAGGGAACTCCCTATTCAGTTCTTTGCACCTCATGCTGTCTTAGCAGACACTAGATGTTCAAGAAACTCAGGAGGCTGAGATATTCAGTAGAACAAGCAGTGTCCATTGGAGGCAGACAGACTCGGGCTCAAATCAATGTAAAGTTAAATAAGTAGCTTAGGTTTTCTTCACCTCAGCTTCTTCACCTATAAAAATAAGATATTTCACCTTCCTCTATAAGGTTGTTGTGACGATTATGTAAGATAATATCTGTGTGTCGTGTGGCCCCAGTGCCTAAGGGAATAGCCAATAAATGTTAATATTGTGGTTTATCATTATCACTAACATTATCGGATTGTTTGAGAATTACCTCAAATAACATAAACAAATATTAGAATACAGTTCTTCCCCTTCTATTTTAGAGTGAATGAATTCATGTTATATTTATCTTATTATGCTCTTATAGCATACAGTTTTGTTATTGGGACTTTCAATTTTTCATAGAATGAGGGCTATCTAAAGAAATTGAAAATGAAATATACAAATGCGTATTATCATTCATTTCACATATTAGGTCCTCGAAAGATGTTTTTGATCTAAGTCATGAGAAAACTTCCTCGAGCAATACTTCCTACATTTAAACAACTTTATGCCTGAGACGGTTCAGCATTCCCAAGGTCAACCATTTACTGACATACTTAATTTGCAAACTGGGATACATAGTTTGCTATGTCTGGTGTTCATTTTCACTGAGGTTTTTATGCCCAAATCCCCTCTGATCCATCTGGTCACAAACTTGCCTGAGATGTTCTCTCCCTCCTGGTGCCTCACTCTTTGCAACAGAGATAAATGGATTAAGAACATGAAATAATTGAAGCACATCAAGTGGAGAAGACAATCACTTTCCATAGCGTTGCTTGCATCGATTGCAATTTGAATGCATGATGACTTCTTTCCCAGGAGTGTGAAAAAAGAAATCGTTCATAAAATACCCAGGAAGTCTCTCAAGGAAACTAATTAATGGCATTATTATCTTAAGCACAGCAAAGATTATTGAAAAGTTTCCTGTTACTCAAAATACTTTATAAAACAAATTATGATTACTTCGGATACTGTGCTTTAATGAATCTTTCATTGATTTCCTGTGTGTTTACAGAGAGGTTTCAGGCTTTATTTTCAACAATTTACACAGCATTTGAAGGAGAGGGCTCCACAGGCACTGGAAAAAGAAAGCCATTTTCTGCTATTGCATGTCATAAAGCAAGAACCAAAAACTAGAAATGAAGGGGAAAAAAAGGTCAGAGTCCCGTATATGTGTCCTGCCACACCAGTAGCATTTCTCTAGAGTGTATCAATGAGAAATTGATTAGCTGAATTGAAGAGTGATGTGCATATCCAGATATGTTAGACTATGCTGCAGTTTTTACCAAAGCAGTTACACTAATTGACATTTTGATTGTTGTATCCATCACAACAGGTGGTATTTTGTGATTTTCAATTTGCCACCTTTGCATATATAAATGTATCTTGTCTTGGACATAATTTATATTTCCTTAACCATATTTTCTTATGTGTTATGGCCATTTGAACACCCACCCCCTTTTTTTAGTGCTTCTCAGGTCAAATTTTGCCCAATTTTCTCTTTGGTTTCCAACGTTTTCCACGTTGACTAATAATACTCCGTTATTAGTTTCAAAATATTTCTTAGGTGTGCACGTGTGGTATGTGCTGTGCTTATGTTGGGAATAACTCCCCAGTCTCCCAATTTGGACTTTCACTTGGTTTACGATGCTTTTTGATGAATAGAAGTTAATTCTGCATTTTAGCTTAAATTTTACCTGTGTTTAGTTTTCTTTTCCTTTAGTTTGTTCTTTTTGTGTCTCATCTAAGAAATATATCCCTATGATGAATTTCTGAAAATATATTCCTGCATTACATTCAAAAAGTTGTATGCCTTTGCTTTTCACATTTAGATCTTTAATCTATCTTGAGTTGAATTTTCTTCTTGTACCAGTGTATCAGGCAGATTCAGTGAGGAGACAGACCTCACCAGGTTTTTTCTTAAGTAATTTAATATAAAGAACTGTTAGCAGATGTAAACTATATAGCACATGTAATTACATAACTAGAAAGACAAAACACACACACAAAAAGAACCTTGAATTATCACAGAGGTGGCGACTGATAAGCAGTTATCATATGTACATTTCGCCATATGATTGGGGAAACGGAGAGATTAACATTATTGAACAATAGCAGCTTACAGGAAGGGACCTATGTGTTGAAACTCAGATCTCTGAGAGAGCAGTGCAGTTCAGTTGGCTCTGAAGCCTCCAAGCTCAGAGAAAGGGCACTGGCCAGCTGGAGCCATGTTTCAGAGAGTGCAGTGAGCTTCTGCAAGTACTGGAAAAACCACAGACTGTATTTAACTGGTGCTATGGACAGGGGCTGCCCCTGCCAGCTGATACAAGAACTAACAGCACACCAGAAGCCACAAGAAGCTATTATTCTGAGGAGCTGTTTCAGCCTCCCAAACTTCTATCCCTGTTTCCTCAATTTAGTGAGACCCATCATGCTCTGCTTGGGATGCCCTCTGCCATGGTCTGGAAAACACATCCAGAGGAAAACCCAGGGCAATCAGAAGGCTCACTCACCTCATTTGTTTGCCCCCATTTTTCCACTGTCAGTGATCACAGGTCTACACTGCTGGGTTCCCAATGTCCGCAAAGAGTTGTTTTCTAGTTGTGTGCAGCAGGGAGGGTGGATCAGTTCCAGTTCATCTAATATGGCTGAAAGCAAAGATTCTTATGTCTTTGTTTCTATTTAATTTCTATTCCTCTGGTAGTTTATAAATTTTACATTATTATTTTACTCTTTTAGTGGGTGCAATTTCCTGACATATTTTTGTTATATATTTTAAGTTTTACCTTATTTTTAAGTGAAATGGAATGTTTATAGTTTGCTAGTGAGGTTTGGCTGGTAACAAACTCTTTTGTCCGTCTAGATGTGTCTCTGCCTCATTCTTTTAAAAAAAATTTTTTAATGTTTATTTATTTTGAGAGAGAGAGAGACAAAGTGCGAGCAGGGGAGGAGCAGAGAGAGAGGGAGATAAAGAATCTGAAGAAGGCTTCAGGCTCCAAGCTGTCAGCACAGAGCCCGGGGCTCAAACTCACAAACCACCAGATCATGACCTGAGCCAAAGTCGGACACTTAACCAACTGAGCCACCCAGGCGCCGCATCTGTGGCTCATTCTTAAAAGATAATTTCATTGGATGTAAATTTCTAGCCAGGCATCTCTTTTCTTCAGCGCAATAAAGATACCCTACTTTCTTTTGACATTGTCATTAGTCTGCTATTCCTTTGTAGGTAAACAAGTTTTTTCGCCGATTTTAATCTTTTTTTTCATTTTTGAAGCTCTGGAGTTTCACTGTAATAAATCTTAAATGCATTCTTTTTTCTACTTGCAATTCTCTAGCCTCTTGAATCTGTGCTTACTTCACCCTTTCTGGAATTTCTCATCCATTATGTCTTCAAATGTTGCCTCTATTTTATTCCCTTTCTCTTCTCTTTAGAAATTGTGAATGCTTATTAGATCTCCTTAGTCTCCCATGACTCTTAACTATGCTTTTCATTTTTCCCATGTTATTTGGTTTCTGCTGCATTCTGGAAAAGTCCTATTATATTTCCAGTTTACTATGTATCGCTTTAGCTATTTCTAATCTGATATGAATTCTACTAAAAGAATCCAGTAGGTTGTATTTTACCACGCCATGCTACATGCTACAGACAGGTACTATCTAGCTTGGCATTTTCCTTTTTCTTAGAACATTGTAAGCTGCGTTGAAAACCATATCCGATATTGGAAGAATTGTGTTTTTTACTGTTCATTTTTGTTCTTGGAGACTTGTTTTCTTAGGGACTTCATTGCTTTATATTTTGTGCTGGTGATTTTCCTTGAAAATTACTGGCATGAATTTTTTTCAGGCCTGGGGAAAAAATGCTTTTTTTCTGCATTTGCCTATCTTAATGCCTGGGAGGCCTGAGTGCCTAGAAGTTCATAAATTTCATGCCTTGAGCTTCCTTGGACCACTCAGGCGGAATTTGAACTGTATATGTGGAAAAGATTTGAGGCTATGACTTTTCCAGGACTTTTATTTTCTCCTTTGCTAATCAGCACCATTGCAGTTTTTCTTGTTGCTTCCTGAGGGTGGAGAGTGACAATTTTGTTTTATTTTCCTTCTTAACCTTTACCTCAAATTTGTAGTTATTTAAAGATTCAGCTTTTTTGTGGAGAGTTTGCACTAAAGTCCTAAACTTGGGTGAGCCTTGGCATTTTAGATAATCTTGTTTATCTAGATATTGACCTGATAAATCCCTGTTATCATTTCCACTCTATAATGCTTCTAAAAAAGATTTTTAAAATATATCTCAATTAATTTAATATTAATCATTTATCTTAGTATTATCAATGAGAGAGTTGGTCCAAATTGTGTAGCTCACAGTAACCCCCAAAACAGATGTTCCCTAGATAAATTTTCATGTGATATAGCATCTCCTTTAAGAGCTATACCTTTATACTTTTGACAAGTAAATTAGGTGACATCTCTTGCTATAAATAGTTTTCAGCAAATAGCTATTTTAATGATTGGGGATAAAGACTGTTGGGCAGATAACTTCATTAAAATTTCCTTTGACACTATATATTTTTCAGGATGCTTGTATCAACATCTTAGTATGCAAATAAATTTCTTTCTAATCAGATAATGAATATCGTTTCCTTTTTATTTTTTCCCTTAAACTTTGGCTTTAGAAGATCACTCCTGTGTTATATGAAAACTCAAATTTATGTTTAAATTAACTCTGTAAAGCAGATGCATGTATAAGTGCAACTAGTAAGTACAATAATGAATTTAGATTATTCAGACCTGTTTTCCTACAGAAGGCGGCTCAGGCCTCATCTGTCCTCAAAAGATTAAGCCATTCAGTGTCAGACATGAGGTTAATGGCAGTCTTCAATTTCTATGAAAACCCATGTTCACCAAGATATTCCAAAGTCAGTGTACTTATTGAAATGGTTAGACTTATTGAGGAAGGTCAGTTTCAGCCCCTAACCGCCCACTGTTATATCCTGTAGTTGTCAATAGCATCCTGTTTAAACATTTTGTCTTCCTCCCTTGATTGAGAGAGACAATATTATTGATGATGTAGGTGGTAATTAGAATAGTGCTTAACTAAGCCCAGATAATGGAGTACCTACCCACAGGGTTTTGTGAAGGAAACTACCTGCTGAAGTCTAAGCTAAACTCTGATTGGTGAGTCCTTGGAGAACAACAAAGACGGGATCCTTGCCTTAATATTACTTTCATTCCAGTGGGGAAAAGGCGATAAGCTAACAGGTAACATATAAAATGTGAACTAGTTTCACTAGCACAATGGATAAAATAACAAGAAATTGTCCAAGAGGATAACAAAGGGGGGATTCCAATGAAGGCTCACCTATGTGATGAAATGTAGGCTGAGATGCAAGCATGAGAAAGACCAGAAGCATGAGAACCTGGGGAGCAGGAGAACTTCTACCTACATCTGTTGTAGAAAAGAGAGGAACCTGTCCTAGGAGTAAATGGGAGGGAAATATATTTGGAGGATAATGAGTGAGAAGCAAATTGGCTTGAAGGAGAGGTTTTCCAGTACTGGGTCACACAGGTCCTTTCCGACCCTGGTATGAAATCCGCTGGAAGGTAGAGAGGTATCTGGAGAACAGAAACAAACACACTGATGAAAAGCTAATAGAGCGTGAAGAAGTTGGTGTGGTTTTGAACAAGGGTAGTCTCCATAGAGATGCATCTGGTGAGCTTGAGCTCTTGGGACTCATGGCCTTCCTCTAAAATTACCAATGCTGCTCTGATTTCAGTTAACTGTATGGCACTGGGCACAGGCCTGTTCCAAGGAGTTCTGACTTTGGATCAAATGTTTTAATGTGTTGCTGCTATTTCTAATGATTTTTATTCTCAAATTTGTCTTGGTATATCAGTGAGGATAAAGGGAAAAGCTGGCTCTAGTGGAGATTTTTTTTTTTTTGTAATCTTAGTATTAATAACTCTTCAGTGATTCTTTTTTTTTAAGTTTATTTATTTATTTTGGGTGAGAGAGAGAGAGAGAGAGAGAAAGCAAGGGAAAGGCAGAGAGGGACAAGCAGAATCCCAAGCAGGATTCCTGCTGTCAGCGCAGAGCCCAATGAGGAGCTTGAACCCACAAACCACAAGATCATGACCTGAGCTGAGATAAAGAGTTGGACACTTAACCAACAAGCCACCCAGGCACCCCTTCTTCAATGATCCTTAAAAATAGTTCAAAAAAAATCAAACTCCTTTCTATTCTTTTGCTAGAGAACTGTTTATTTTGTTTTGCTGAGAGACTGGTTGGGTCCTGTTATGTTCTTCAGAAGGCTGGTTGCATCACAGGAAAACATCAAATGGAGGCTTCAAGCAGGTATGAGACCCAAGAAGTCAGAGATGCTCACAATGGCTCATTGCCACCTCCTTTTATAAACATGACTTTTAAGTATTTCCAACAATGGTGATGACTGTCAAGGCCTGGAATTATGCCAGGTTGTCTGAATATTTTGACAAAACACCATTATTTTTTATCACCTTTTCTCTTTTATTCGTATTGGGTTAAATAATTGAATCTTTATTTAGTTTTTTCTGGTTTTATAAAAATTTTTACTGGAGACAGAAATTCCTGAGCTTATTCCCACATTACACATTAGCAAAGGAGGGGTGAGTTTGTGGACAGTAAACCAGGCTTCTCCTGAGGGACCCACAATGACGCAAAGAATTGCAGCTAAAAGAGGCCCCCCTTCAATTTAAACCTGATGATTAATTAAGACCCTTCAAAGCGCCTCTTCTTAGAGAAGGCATAAATTTGAAGATGCTGTTGGTTCACATTTCTGGAATGGGTTTTGGAGCTGTCATGTGCCACTGGTCCAGAAACCCAGATTAGCTAAACAGGAGGAGAAAGAATAATTAAGGAATGGCAACTGGAAATCTAAAAATAAATGATGCAACTGGGAATCTGATGGGGGTTCCAGAGCCAGGGCACAAAACTGGACGAGTTTAGGGGCGCCTGGGTGGCGCAGTCGGTTAAGCGTCCGACTTCAGCCAGGTCACGATCTCGCGGTCCGGGAGTTTGAGCCCCGCGTCGGGCTCTGGGCTGATGGCTCAGAGCCTGGAGCCTGTTTCCGATTCTGTGTCTCCCTCTCTCTCTGCCCCTCCCCCATTCATGCTCTGTCTCTCTCTGTCCCAAAAATAAATAAACGTTGAAAAAAAAAAAAAACTGGACAAGTTTATGTTCCTCCTTAGTTGATCATCAGTATTTCTGATACAGTCTGTTGTAGAAAGACAACGCATCAGGTAGAGAACCTCTGAGGCACTATTTGCTTATAACCCATTTAGTTCCTACTTGGCATACACTCTAATCATTTTACTTATGAAACATTTCTACTCATATTCTACATACACTTGAGAGACTCAAACTCCCATTTTGCTTTCAACCCTTCCTGCTTTAATGTGATGGAATTATAGCTCTCCAGAGCACCATTTGCTGCCAAGGCCCTAATTGGTTGTCAGACAAAAATGTCATGGGAGGAAGTCACCATCTCAAAATGTGTTTTGGCCTCTTGTTTTTACAAATGTTTGCAACACCTTACCAACATTTTTTCCCCTGTAATCATGTTCAGCTTATAAATGAGATGTCTGTCAAAGCACGTGAAATAAGAAAGGTTAAAAAAAATGACATCCAATTTTTTGACTTACTTAGGTGGCATCTTGACCTATTTATTTTTATTATACTTGATATATAATAATTGCATTTTCAATAACATCAATTTGAACAAAGTTTCAAGCACTCAGGAAAGGGAACTGACGGTTGTTTGTGTCTGGAGATTTACTGACATCACCTTAATACCTCAAAGAGAATGAGCAAAGTATTATTAGCTATATCTACTTAAATAAGGCTCACACACTGCCATACATTCTAGTGACATAATTATATGCAGCTAAGATTTGAACATGAATCTGTGGGACTGCAATGTAGTTTTCTCTACCCTTGGAACTTTAAATCTGCTCTAAGGGTAGCAACATCAGCATTGCCCAGGAGCTTGTTAGAGATGCAGAACCTTGAGTGCCATCCCAGACCAAACTACATCAGAATCTTTATTTTAACAAGATCCCCTGATGAACCCTATGCACGTTAAAGACTGAGAAGTACTGATTTATACACCATGTCTCCAAAACAAGGTGGATTTCTTTTCCCATTTCCTATTTCTTCTACCAGTGCAAAGGCAGCCATGTGGCATACTTTAAACAAATTCATTTTTACTTCCCGACAAAACACATCTAATTTTTGTAGGAATAGTCTGGGATCTCATCGCACTATTCAAATTCTTCTTCTTTTTTTGCTTAAATAATCTCCTCTCACAGACCATTCCTTTTCCTCTTCATCTCCTAACATCTATTACAAGTTCCTTAAGCAAACTGACTCCCGTTATTATAAGGTGGCAGTGCAGCTGGTGTTTCCTTGTTTGTACTGTGAAGGAAGAACATTCATATGTTACTTTATAGATTCTGCACATATTTCCAATTCATTTTTCATGTACCTTCAGTAATTGCTTTTATACCTACCTTTTGAATGTGATTATCTGTGTGTATGTAGTGGGGAACAAAACACAATATCAACTGGTTATTTTGAATAAATATATTAGAGTCTCTTTTCTCACTTTGGTGGTTTCTAGTTTGTAAAACACACTTTCTATTTACACCATTCACACTATCACAAACGTAGACCTGAATGATACAAGACTACATTAGGATCATTTTACCGAATATCACAGGAAATAAATATACGGGTTTTACTTAAATCCAGCAAAGAAAATGACTCATTCCACTTTGCTATCATGAATTATTATTTTTGGTGCTCCACATGATATTATCTGATTAAATATATGTGTATGATTAAATATATTGATTAAATATATATGATTAAATATATGATTAAATGTATATGATTATATATATGTGTATGTATATGTATATTTCTGTTTGTTCCAGTTTTATGATGTCCTTAGGGAAGATATAGATGGGTGTATTATTGCATAGATGACTACGTATGTCATTTTATTAATTAATTAATTTTTTTTGAGAGAGACAGAGCCAGAGAGAGTGCGTGAGCAAGTGAGCAGGGGAAGGGCAGAAGGAGAGGGAAAGAGAGAGTCTTCACTAGGCTCCATGCCCATTGCAGAGACTGATATGGCACTGGCTGTCACAACTGACTGTGAGATCATAAACTTGAACCAAAATCAAGAGTCGGACACTGAACCGACTGAGCCACCCATATGTGGTTTTATATTTTCAGATAGGCTTAGAATAAGAAAATATTTAAAATTGAGCTACTAATTAAACTACTTTTCTTTTTTTAAGAAATACTTCACTAATTTTTCTGCAGCAAAACCTTCACCTACTTGTGATTAATAAAATTACACATGCTTCATTTTTAAGTTTTAATTTTTTTAAATGTTTGTTTATTTATTTTTGATAGAGCAAGCACAAGCTGGGGAGGGGAAGAGAGAGAGGAGATAGATAGATAGATAGAGAGAGAGAGACAGAATCTGAAGCAGGCTCCGGACTCTGAGCTGTCAGCACAGAGCTCAACATGGAGCTCAAACACACAGACCGTGAGATCATGACTTGAGCCGAAGTCAGTCGCTTAACTGACTGTGCCACCCAGGTGCCCCCACATGCTTCATCTTTAAAAGTTCAACCCAGAATTTAGCGAACTAAGGTTATCTCAAAATGATGACTTCATCCATTCAATAGATACTTGTTGATTATTTTAATTTTTTAAATGTGTTTCTGGTCTTGTGATTCAATGATGAAAAAAATAGGGTTCCTGCACTCGTGTAATTGACACTATGGTAAGTCAGACATATAAACGCCAAATTACGACATGGGGAGTCAGTGGTACAATGATTTCTACTTTACAGTATAGATGTGATTTGGCTTGAGATCTGAGGGATAATGGCCGATGAATGGGCTTGGTTGTAAAGGCAAATAGTTAAGGGATGATGGTATTGGCTGGAGCAGTAACGAGAAGAAGCAATGGTGGGAGTTGAAACAGGACAAGCAGGTTGGTGTCAGTTCAAGATAACATCCACCATGCTTGGGGCACCTGGGTGGCTCAGTCAGTTAAGCTATGGACCGTGGCTCAGGTCATGATCTCACAGTCTGTGAGTTCGAACCACGCGTCAGGCTCTGTGCTGACAGCTCATAGCCTGGAGCCTGCTTTGGATTCTGTATCTCCGTCTCTCTATGCCCCCCCCCCCAGCTTGCACTCTTTCTCTCTCTCTCTCTCTCTCTCTCTCTCTCAAAAATAAGTGAACATTAAAAAATTTAAACACACACACGTGCACGCACACACACACACACACACACACCATGCAAAGAAGAGGACAAACTATGATAAGCCATCAGAGAACGCTCAGCCTACAATACTCAATATTTATTCAATACTCCCCATTGTGCTGGTGATTGTATACATAGTCTCTTTCTATTTCAATTTTATACGTCATGGGGGGATAATGGTGAATTTCATAGAGTGTCACACAAAGAATATCTGGGATGTGACCCAAGATGTGCTATCCCTAACACTTTTTCCCTTTTTTAAATATGCAATTTATCATTTATTCAAAGGATACAAATTATACATATATATAAAATGTGACAAAAAGAAATAGCCTGTTTCCACCTACTCAGCTTAAAGAATTATAACATTGGTAACACTATTGAGGCTAACTTTGTGCCCGTCTGAAATCTAAACATGCTCCAGAGCTAAATAATATTCTTTAATTTGTATCTGTCTCCACAATATATGGTGTATTTACTTAATTTTGTTTTATTTTATTGAGCTAAGGACACTTAACATGAGATGTACCCTTCTTAACAAATTTTTAAGTGCACAATACTGTATTGTGAATAACAGGCACTATGTTGCATAGCAGATCTCAAGAACTTGTGCCTCTTGCATAATGAAAACTTTATTCCTGTTGTTTAGCACCTCTCCATTTCAGAAACTTACTTAAATAGTATAATATTCCACATGTATTTTGGTGACTTTCTAAAATTCAATCTTATGTTTGTGAGATTTTTCTCTATTGATAAATGTAGGTGTAGGGAGTTTGCTTTCCCAATCCATGTATGTTTTAACCTTAAAATGGCTGTTGGGTGTTCTAAATTATTGCTTTTACTGTCAGTGCTATTATAAAATCTTTATCTATGTCTCCTCACGCACTTGTGTAAAAACTTTTCTAGTGTATTGACTATATCTAGGGTGTTATTTCTGGGTGGTGGGAAGCATTCATATTTAATTTTAGAAGATAACATTGAATAGTTTTTCCAGTTGGCTTCACTGATTTATACTCTCATCCGTACCATCTTCTTTCTATGACCTTGTCAATAAGTACTTCTTAAAAAAAAAATTGGGGCTAATCTAATGGGTTGCAAATGGCATTTCAAGAATCCAATTACAAGGCAGATCTTTTTTTCTTATAATGTATTCACTTTTATATTTCTTCTGTGAAAAGCCCAGTCAAGCTTTTGCAAGTTTTTCTTATTGATGTATAGGTGGTCTTTTCATATTCTGGATGCTAATTCTTTGTCAGCTATGTGTATTGCAAATTATATATTTTCCCAGTTTATGGTTTATTTTATTGATTACTTTTGATAAACAGAAGTTTGTACTGTAGTTAGCGTTGCCAGACCCTCCCTCTCTTCTTTGTGTGCTTTGTGTCTTGATTAAGGAAAGTAGCCCTAGCTTAAGTTAATGGGTATGTTCTGCTCTATTTTCTTTGAAAAGTTTTAAAGATCTGCTTTTTAGATTTAGATATCCAATCCATTAAGAACTGATTTTTGTGAATGAGTGTGAGTTTGAACTCCAATGTTGTTTTTCTCCCTGTGGATATTTTGGAATATCTCTTTAGGCAGAGATGTTGCACGAGTACAATTTTGCTTGAGGATGGACTTGGTTTACAAAGAACTAAAGACAAGCAGACCAGTAAAGAAGCTACTGCTATCATTCCAGCAAAAGATGATGAGGGCCTGAATTAGGAGGGTGCACGGGAAGATACAAAAGATAATTTGGAGCCACAAACAACAAGACTTCATATCTGATTTTAATGGGCATAAATACCATTTTGATTGTCAGAGATTTTATGATAATTCTTAAAATGAAATATTCTATTGCTCTACCAGGGTATGGGGTCCTTGCGTGTCCTCTGCTTGCTCTGCTACCCATTTAGACATGTGCACTGTCTTCAAGTCTGCTGAAATTCACTTTTTAAATGTGGACTCCTTCAAGTACCCTTTACAAAATAGCAATCGTGTTATCCTGAGCTTTGATATATGCAAATACCTGGCAGTCTCCAGTTCCTCATGATTTATTACCATCTTTGCATGATTATTTTTATAGTGCCTGTATATTTTCACTAGATTATAAGCTCTGTGAGGGAAGAAGTTTTCATCTGTTTGTTTACTGCTATATCACCAGGACCTATGTCAGTGTCTATTAAATTATTATAGTCATTGAGTACACAAACAGGCAGAAAGTAATTACAGTTGACCCATGAACAATTGGGGACTTGGGAGTGCCAATACCCATGCAGTTGAAAATCCACCTATAACTTTTGATTCCTCAAAAATTGAATAACTAATTGCCTACCGTTGACAGAAGCCTTATGGATGTCATAAACAGTTGATTAACACATATTTTGTGCCTGGAGGTGCACCACCTGCCCAAGGTCAAGGGAGGCTGCAGCCCCATGTGAGTGTGTGGGCTTCTGGGAAGCCATGGGGTCTGATCCCCGCTGTGGGAAACAGTGTACACCCAGCCCAGGAGGAGCCCAAGGCCTCCAGCCACTCTGGCACAGCCCTGGAGCCTGGTAGGGAGGATTTGGAGGGCAGGGATGTGGAGGTCCCTGAGCAGCACTCCCTACAGTCTGGGCACTTCCTTTGCTTCAGCCCAGCCTCCTGCCCACCAGCACTGGCGGCTACACCTGACAACACTGCCATCACACAGGACACCTGCAGCCCTGCCTGGTCCCAGGCTCCCTGTGGGATGCTGACTGCCTTGGCAGGCTTCCCAGGGTACTCAGAAGGCAACGGGCACCACTGGTGCCAGTAGCCTTGGATTTGGTCCCATGGAGACTGGGGTGGGCAGTTATAAACAAATGCCTTGTGGGTTTTGCTGTCAACTCTTTAAAAAAAAATTGCATAAAAGTGGACCTGGACAGTTCAAACCCATGTTGTTCAAGGATCAGTTGCATATGCCAATGAAATGTGTTGTCTTTTTAAAAAGAGAGACTTGTAAAAACCTAGTGTTTTTAGAGTTGTAACAAATTTTTGCTTTTCCTACAATGGTAAAATTCTGGGGAAGTGGCAGAATGAACCAGTGTGCTTAAAGCCATCTTCCTATCAGATCTCACTGTAGTACTTATAAAACAGTTTAAGAATAAAAATGACAAGCAGAAGGAACCATTGTGAATACCCCAGTTTGGCCTGCACATGTCTGGGTAAGCCCATCCATCATCTTTATTTCACATTGACAGTAAAAGCAATGGCTTCTAAATTAACTGAACCTTTAGAGATAAAATGAAATAAAACTGTGAAAATTAATTGGCCTGCGTCTCAGCACCTGCCTAGATTGAGGCAATACTTCCTCCTCAGCCCTGCCCCCACCCCCTGCCACAGGGTTGCATTTAACTGGCAGTGCTCTACTGGGCTGGCTTTGAAATGTTCAGAGTTAGATTGCCTTGTCTGTCTTCATCCATGCTTTTGAGAAGAAAACCATGATAGATGATTAAAGAAACTCGTACAACAACTCGTGGGCTGGAGTTTGCATAGTCTTTGGTCACATTAGAGTTTGACAAGCATCTTTTCCCCAATCCACACCTTAGAGACAGAAAATTTAAAAACTTCTCACCTGGCTTAGGGGTTGGCATCTATCCTGATATCACAGCTGGCTTAGATGACCCCCAATGTGACCAGGTTTTTCTCAAATATGTAATGTGAATATGTTTTACCTGGCAGTTTTGTAGATTTTGATTCAGTAGTGCTGGGTGAGGGTCTATGATATTGCATTTCTTACAAGGTCCCAGTTGATGTTGACATACACCGTACCAGTACCATATTTTGAAAAGCAAGGCACACTGGGAGAACTGGACAACAACATGCAGAAGAATGAAACTGGGTCACTTTCTTACACCACACACAAAAATGAACTCAAAATGGATGAAAGGCCTAAATGTGAGACAGGAAACCATCAAAACCCTAGAGGAGAAAACAGGCAACAACCTTGTTGACCTCCACCACAGCAACTTCTTTCTTGACACGATTCCAAAGACAAGGGAGATAAAAGCAAAAATGAACTATTGGGACCTCATCAAGATAAAAAGCTTCTGCACAGCAAAGGAAACAATCAACAAAACTAAAAGGCAATTGAGGAATGGGAGAAGATATTTGCAAATGGCATACCGGATAAAGGGTTAGTATCTAAAATCTGTAAAGAACTTACCAAACTCAACACCCAAAAAACAAATAATCCAGTGAAGAAATGGGCAGAAGTCATGAATAGACACTTTTCCAAAGAAGACATCCAGATGACCAACAGACACATGAAAAGATGCTCAACATCACTCATCATCAGGGAAATACAAATCAAAACCACATTGAGATACTACTTCACACCTGTCAGAGTGACTAAAATTAACAACTCAGGAAACAACACATGTTGACGAGTTTATGGAGAAACGGGAACCCTCTTGTACTTTTGGTGGGAATGCAAACTGGTGCAGCTGCTCTGGAAAACAGTGTGGAGGTTCCTCAAACAATTAAAAATAGAATTACCCTACTATCCAGGATTAGCACGACTAGAAATTTATCCAAAGGGTACAGGAGTGCTGATGCATAGGGGCACATGTACCCCAATGTTTATAGCAGCACTATCAACAATAGCCAAATTACAGAAAGAGCTCAGTTGTCCATCAACTGATGAATAAACAAGATATGGTTTACATATACAATGGAATACTACTTGGCAGTGAGAAAGAATGAAATCTTGCCATTTGCAACAACGTGGATGGAACTGGAGGATATTGTGCTAAGTGAAATAAGTCAGTCAGAGAAGGACAGATATCATATGTTTTCACTCCTATGTGGATCCTGAGAAACTTACCAGAAGACCATGGGGGAAAGGATGGGGGAAAAAGTTTCAAACAGAGGGAGGCAAACCATAAGAGACTCTTAAATATAGAGAACAAACTGAGGGTTGATGGGGGCAGGGCGAGGGGAAAATGGGTGATGGGCATTGAGGTGGGCACTTGTTGGGATGAGCACTGGGTGTTGTATGTAAGCTATGAATCATGAGAATCTACTCCTGAAGCCAAGTGCACACTGTATACACTGTATGTTAGCTAACTTGACAATAAATTATATTCTAAAAAAGAAAAGAAAAGAAAATCAAGGCACACAGAATTCTGGTTACAATACTGAATATTATCAACCTAAAGCTAAAGATGAGATTTTTTAAGACAAATTATTAGAAAAAACTAAATGATGAAGATGCTTGAGTTCAGAGTAAAATATTATTTGAAATATATTTTATATGAAATAAAATTAAATATTAGGATGAGGTATTTTTTGTTTTAATACTATATTAGATGAAAAACCATTGATTGTGCTTAAAGCTATAGTAAAATGTGGGCAAAATAAAAATAAGATCTTTATTGTGTATGGAAAAAAGCAGAATCAGCATTGCAAAAAATCAAATCAGAGAACCAATAGGTGAATTAAAAAAACATAATCAGGATGCAGAAGAGATGTCTCAGGAGATAAAGTGAATACAAGAATACATGAACTACACCAAACTCAGGCCATGGAAATTCTCGTAAACCTGGCCCAGGGGGAGGGAAATGATTAGAATCAGTAATTATGTAACAAAAGAAAATCTTCCAACTATAAAGGTTTTTAAGGGCAAGAAGGCTTACTATAAGCTGGTAGAACTACTAAGCAAAAACTAACATATACACATTCCCTGGTAAGTTTTTAAACCTCAAAGCAAAAATAAGGAGCTTAATGCTAAGTACAAAATTAGTTCATTTTGAAAGAAGAGAAACCAGACTAGATTCAAATTCTCCTCTGCAACAGTCAAAAACAAAAAGCAATGAGGAAACATCTATAAAACCATCAGAAAATTAAAATGTAAAGCAAGATTTTACATCTTGACATGTTGTCCTAAATGTGATGCAAAAGAAAGTTGCAAGAACTTGAGGAATTTATCAGCAAGCACCAATCACTGAAACCTGTGTTCATATCATAAAAGGCAGACCACAGAATGAACTCCTAGATCCAAAATGTTTAAGTTGTTTCATGGCTTAGTCATTGTAATGACTAAGTGTTCTAAGAAATAGAAACACGAAGTACATTATTCATACCTCTTTTATAATCCTCAGCACACTGCATTATAGTGTAATAGTTGCTTCCTTGATTGAGACCTTTGCTCCACAGCAAGATCATCTTGAGAGCAAAGAAATTTATTTGTATTATCTGGTGTATGCTCTGAAAGTATTTGTCAGTTACGTTTGTTGTCTCTTGTGGCATAATCTCTTTTAAATCCATTCTCGTTTCCTAGAGCTGATCATGTTTAGAGCTTTTGTGGTGGGAATCATAGAAGTCACTAACAAATCCTATTTAGAGATTCTGTATTTTGGCAATCTTTTCCAAACCCAATTTTAATTTTTACAGCAACTTTGGACAGTGGAGCTCCAAGCTATGTCTGAAATATAACTTGAAATGTACACACACACACATATTGTGACAAAGGAACAGAGCTTTTGAGGGAGGTGGGAAATGGCTCTGATCCAGGGAGAGACTCCTCAGTCCCAGACACATGGAACCATACAGGTCTGCCATCTAGGAGAAGAAACTGGTACTCTGTGCAGGGGGCATGGTTTACTCCTAGGAATGCTCTTTTCATGGCAAACGATTGCTCACTACCCTCTCTATAGTCTTATCAGGATCTCCTTTGATGTAATTTGTAATATAATTCAATTGTAGCAGATGCAAGCATTTCGTACCAAGCATGCATAGGCAAGTGGTTTTCAATTATATCAATATGTAACTTTAAAGCTGGTGTTTTCAGGGCACCTGGGTGGACGGCTTTGTCAGTTGAGTGTCCAACTCTTGATTTTGGCTCAGATCATGATCCCAGATCATGAAGCCTGCTCAACGATCTCTCTCTGTCTCCCTCTGCCCCTCTCCCTCTCTCTCTCTCAAATAAAAAATAATAATAAATAAAATAAAATAAAATAAAATTGGTCTTTTCATTGGATAAACTTTGGCAAACATACTAATTCACAGAATATTGTGAACTATAATTATACTGAAATACAGAATAATAAATAAAATGAGCATCCTTTAATATATTAAAGAGTAGAACTGGGAAAGTGTTTTTCCAGGATTAATTTTATAAATATTAATTACTATCATTATTAGTAAATAGTAATGTATATTATAAAAACTAGAGGCCACGTGGGGCTGCTCCTTCAAGAATATTCCTAATGAGGAGGGCTGAGAAGCCAAGTTGGAAACGTCTGAATCTTTGTGCTAAATACTTCAGTGCTTTCTTGATGCCATTAAAGTCGATCAACCAGGGCTGCTTCTGACCCGTGAGGAAACATCTCACCCTATAAAAGCCTGAGAGAGAATTATCTTCTGAGTTTTAGGTCCAAATATACAGGAATTTTATTTTGTGTCTTTTTCTTTCATTCTTTGACATCCCTATTTCATAATAATCCACAAGAACACAAGTCTATTTCCTTAAACTTTACAAAGCAGTATCATATATATCATTTCATTTCTTTCTTCACAAGAAGGCTGTTTAGATTGTGATGAGTACTTAGGAGCACTGTCATGGTTGGCTGTCTGCTAATCACTTTACATGGGCAGCCTCCTCGGATCCTTGCAACTCTGTAGTGTGGCGTTTATGCCTTGACCCATTTTACAGAGAGGTAGCAAGGCACAGAAAGGTAACATAAAGTCTTGCAAATCACACAGCTAATAAATGCTGGAGCAAAAGATCAAACCCCACCGTACTGATCTGTTCATGGATAAGGATTTTTATTACCATTGCTCTAAGATTCTACATACGGTCATCCTTTCCCTCCTGATTTAATTAAGGGTCTTAGGAAACTCATGTAAATGAGTTGTTGGCTTCAGTCATACTATGCTTTTGATTTTTTTTCTTAATTGCTATAACATTTTGAAGAAGTTCATCACGCTTTCCTCTGAGCTTCAACAAAATGCCCAGGTGCTTCTTGCTTTATTTCCAGTCTATTTGAACTCAGCCTTCCCCTTGCATCCTGCCGTACATGACTGCACTTCATTGATTTCCCCACCATTTGAGGAGATAGTGGTGTTTATATAACAGATTACTGTAACAAAAAAGTTACAGTTAAAGACATTTTTCTTAACTCTGTGTGTGTGTGTGTGTGTGAGTGTGTGTGTGTGTGTGTGTGTGTGTCTACTATCTGACCAACCAAAATTTTCCCTGTATCTGACTTTTATGTTGGGCTCTCTGCCTGCTCCTTTGTGGCTGGAACCCTCTTCCTGCTCCCTCTGATGCCCTGAGCATCTGAGTTTCATTCTCTTTGCCCTAGAAATTTCAATATTCTTCTCACTATAACACGTAGATAAATGTAATCTCTTCAATGCAGTTCTTATTCTCCCAGACCAGCCCTGAGAGGAGTGTCCCATTTTGTAAGGCATCCTGTCTAGTTTCACAGATGAAGACCCCTCTCATGGAAAGTAACAAAGTATTTTCCTGAATGAAATTGTGCTTTTTTATGGAGTGGAAGGAATTGTTTCAGGTTTGGTTTTAAACACCAAATGTTCTCCCTTTTTCCATACTGATGAGATGATCACCCCAGCTTTGGGTCTTGTATTGTGCTTTTGTCTCTTCCCCATTAATTTAACAATTCCATGAATGGCTTTCCAAGTAATAGTCCCTCCTGCATCAAGAAAGAAGGTCTCTGGAACTCTTTGCTTCTTTCTTTTCTATATACCTTTTCTCCCCCTTTCTATATTACCTCTACTTCAGCATATTGTGCTCAAATTGGCCCAAGTTTGATTCACTTAAACCTGAACCTTAACTTCATCCCAGGAAGAATTAAGATTTATGTCCCACAACACTGGGTGAAAATGAACTAAAATGAGATGAATAGACCTGCTCTTGCTAAAAAAGAGGACCAGGATAGTAAACCAGAAGTTCAGGTTACCACCCATCCAGGGGTCTCTTTCCTGGGGACTTCCAATATGAACAGACTTCCCCAGGGAACAGCTTTAAGTACCTCTCCTTTGTTCTACTCTATGCCTCAGCACATGCAGGGTTCTTTCCTGGAAACAGAGCAGGGCTGGTCCCTGGGAAGAACTACTGTAGACCTAGCTTACTCAGGTGAGGAAGACAGAGCTGTGTTAACATTCAAAGAGTAAGGACCATTTATGACGAGCAAAAAAGGCCCTGGGAAAGGGCAGTGCATCCCCAGGAGAGATAAGACAGTGTAGGACAGGATCCCTGTGAAAGAGAAACCAGATGAGATGTCCTAGTTTATCTTCTTTTAGACATATGAGTTACAACTCTTCACTAGTTGCACCTCAAGAAAAGTCTACATACTGAGACCAGACCTGACATATAACTCTTGATTCCAATTTTTAATTTTTTTTTAATTTATTTGATTTATTTTAAGAGAGAGAGAGAGAGAGCAGAGGAGGGGCAGAGAAAGAGAGAATAGAATTCCAAGCAGAGTCCACGTTGTGAGTGCCATCCAATGTGCGGCTAAATGTCATGAACCAGGAGATCATGACCTGAGCCGAAATCAAGAGTTGGATACTTACCCAACTGAGCCACCCTGGTGCCCCATCAATTATTTTATTTTAAAACATATTTATATGTACGTGTTGTATTTTACAGGGACTCTCATTTTTTCCCTCCATAAAGCTTCAAATTAATATTCTCTAGCCATTGTTTTGTGTGTGTGTGTGTGTGTGTGTGTGTGTATTGCTGGCCTACATAGATCTATCTGAATGTTTCTGAAGGGGAAACTATACAACTCTTACTTTCCTCTTTCACCTTATCTTGCCTTGTCCTGACCCACCTACCCTTTAGAAATGCATGCTTCCTTTAGACCAGCTTAGTGCTCTAAGTGTTAAATATGCTTCATTGTTTGTACACATTTATTTGAAATTCATTTTCTTCTTTGGACAAAAACTGCCATTGACCTGCTCTAATCACATGTCATTAGTTTACTTTGAAGAAAGTGTATATATTTCCATGATCCTTTTTTTTTACCCTTAAGTAATCATGAGAATGCCTTTATGAAAAGTTTTCAAAAGCATAATTAAGAAATTTTTTGTAATTGGGATCATTCAGACTGCCAATCTTTCAAGCTCAGACATGTTTGAAGTCACTAGGAATTTTTTTATTGTCACTAATGGAGAATTTAGTCCTATTAAAATTAAACTCGCTATTGTTTTCTCTCTCTGACTCAGCTAATGAGTTTGGTATTCACCAGAATTTATTGTGAGCTGTTGCAAAGCCCAAGCTATGTAAACTACACTGGAAGAAGACTTTATGAGGAAAACATAAACAAGCATACACTGTCAAATAAATCATCCTTAATGGTGTGGTAGAAAGTTTGGGGTTAGATGGCCTAATTTGAATTCTAGCTTATTCATTTCCTCATTCATCCACATGTGTGGAGTGATAACCCTAAGTGAGGCATCAGAGAGAGGTGCAAGTTCCTAACTAATTGTGCCAACTATTATATCCTCTCTGATCCTTCACTAGTTCCACCTCACAGCTCTTCCCTTACTGTTCCCTTAACAGTAACATGAAGGAAATAATATCTATTATAATATAATAATTACATTAAACTATAATAATTTATCCAGGGCTCTTAAGAGTATTTAATGAGGTGATATATTAAAATAGCTGAGACAACAGAGATGAAGGCATTTTTTAAATCCTAAGGTAATTATTGTAATTATGGTTGCTTGTGCTAATAATGAAAAACATTTTACTCTGTGTTCTGTACTGAGTTACGTAGGAAGGAAAAAGCTATGTAAGACCTTGTACTAGCATTACATGCTGGCAACATTTAGAAAATAGAAAGTAGCATGGAAGTGTATTCCCAAGGTTGAGGTCAAGAACAATAACTGGCAAATAAGGTCATTAGTGAAAAGAGCCATCCGTGGATGTAGAGGAGGGAGCATGCGAAGGCAGCAGGACCCTGGGAGGACATCTAAGGGAGGATGTACAGAACCAAACATGGAAAGGTAGAGAAATTCAGTGAACAAGGTGGGGCAGTCCCAGAAATGCATACAGGATATCAGTCTAGTTAGAACATGGCTTTGAGTGTAATAAGGTGAGTGGTAAAATTGAGGAGAGTTTTGAAGAGCAGAGAGAAAACATGGAACGGTTCTATTCAAAGAGTGGATCTCACTTAACATCAAATGAATGGCTTGGAATCTTGACTTATCAATTTTGCTTTCCAGTAAGAACAGGGTACAAATTGAGGCTTAGACGCCCCATCTGTGAATATCTGTTCTCAGCACTGCTTTGAGGACTAGATAAGATAAAATCCATTACAGTGTCTGGCATATATTAGAATCTTAATAAACTTTAGCTCTTTTCTTCTACTTTCCTTTTCCTTCTCTTCATCATTGCAATTTGGGCTTTTATCCTTACATGAGAGTGTAAATGCCTCATGATGGTGTCCCTGCACATTTTATACCTTAGATGTGTCTTATATTTACATCATCTGCTTCCTAGAGTCTAAGACCTGAAAGTTTATCTTCAGAACTTATCTAGCAGGATATACAGGTAAGTTCATGTTTAACTGTAGCCCTCGAATTTTTCCCTAATCAATTGCAATTGCTTCTTAATCTAAATCAAATTTCTTTTTTTTTTTTTAATTTTTTTTTTCAACGTTTATTTGTTTTTGGGACAGAGAGAGACAGAGCATGAACGGGGGAGGGGCAGAGAGAGAGGGAGACACAGAATCGGAAACAGGCTCCAGGCTCTGAGCCATCAGCCCAGAGCCCGACGCGGGGCTCGAACCCACGGACCGCGAGATCGTGACCTGGCTGAAGTCGGACGCTTAACCGACTGCGCCACCCAGGCGCCCCATAAATCAAATTTCTTTAAAGCATTTGGATTAGGGGCGCCTGGGTGGCTCAGTCGGTTAAGTGTCTGACTTTGACTCGGGCCATGATCTCACAGTTTATGAGTTCGAGCCCGCATCGGGCTCTGTGCTGACAGCTCAGAGCCTGGAGCCTGCTTCAGATCCTGTGTCTTGCCCCTTCTCTCTCTCTCTCTCTCTCTCTCTCATATAAATAAACATTAAAAAATTTTTACAAAATCATCTGGATTATATTAATAACCTTCAGGAGAGAAAATTTACTATCAGTTAAGTATCCTCCACTATCTGTTGCTTGTTGTCTGCTTACTGTTAAGAAACAAGCTATTTCTGAGTGTTGATGATTCCAGATTTGAGTTCATTTTGTTAAGTAGCTCAGAACATCACCTATCAGCATGTATTTCTTTCTCCTAAATAAAAGGTGACCTTTCCTTTAATCTTTTTCTTTGGTTTCTCATTAGAGAATAGATCAAGATGATAAAATAGGAAGAGTCTTCCCTTGCTTTAGTCGAGCTTTGTGCTATTGTTTTGCTCCAGTTCTTGGTTAGCCACAATATCGAAAACAGTTTTTCAGTGAATGTTTAAGAACAGAGGCAATTTTTAATACTTTCAAGGAATGAGAAAATCTTAAAAATGGCTCCAATTCTACTGTCTTATTCAAGTAAGGCATTTGTTTCTTAGTCCTTTTCCATTCTTTGTGTCATGACCTCATTTTCTTTCAGTACCATCACAGTCTTGATGAGCCCAGAACTCACCTGAGCAAAGGAGACATGGATTAGCTGCCCCCTCCCCTTTTTTGTCCTCCATCTGCTCTACAGTATCCGTACCACCCACCACCCCCTTTCCAGCCCTACCACCCTTCCTTATGTGTGAGGCCTCATTTCCTCTTAACTCCATGCTGGAGACATTCTCTGAAGAGGTATGATTTCTTACATCTCCCATTCATCCTGCACACTATTTCTAATATCATCTTGCCTCTGCTCTCAGGATTTAAAAACAACTTCTGAATTATGAAGCCCTGTCACTGGGAGGGTGAGGGACAGTGGCATGGTCTGGTTAAGTGAAGTGTTCCCCATACTTAACCTGAAAAAAAAGGTCACAGACTCCTGGGCTCCCTCCAAGACTTGCTGAATCTGCGTTGATGAATGAATAATCCTGGAAATCTATATACTTAGTAAGCATAGCAGGTGATACCCATGCATAGGCTTGTCTAGAAATCCAGCCCTGCAGAGTGCACAGAATACAAATTCGAGAGTCTGAGAATTGCAATACCACATTTAATATCTGCATAGAACTGGGAAAGGAAAGTCTTTTAACTTCCTGATGTTTTCCTCTTCAAAAATGAAGACTTTAACAATTTATGGTCATCAGTGTAGCAAGGCTAAAATATGACAGAATACATACAAAGGCTGGCAGCTGTATAAGAGCTCCTTCTGCTTCCCTTTCTCATCCAAACAATTACTTTCCAGAAACTTGGTAAAAAGAATGAATGATGCTTTCTTTCCATCTCACCAATTAGGCTTGTGAGAGGCAGATCTGAGATTCCAAAACCATAGCTATGGCTTTGGTTTCCATGTACACATGAGTCCGTGGAGATCTGCAGGACCAAACATAAAGGGTGTCAGTGCCCTGTGAGAAGTCACAAAAGTGGTGGAAACAGCTTTCCCTCACAGAGACTAGGATAGTCTGGACTTATAATGGAAAGTCACCACGACATGCCCAGGAATGACAAGGGACCTTGATTCAGCACCCCAAGTTATCTACCTAGACATAGTCCAAAAGTCCAAATCCAAATGGACCCAGGGCACAGCTCTGGAAAGATACAGTGTCCAAAGTGAGGTGGGCTCAGGAATAGAGAAGGCTAGACCTGACTGAGTGGACCAGTCAGGCTCGGCCATGAGCAGCAGTACAACAGAGATGGAGGCATGAAGCCAGTGGGTCAGTATCCCAGATCTGCCACAAAATTGCAAATGTTTCCTGGTACTGCAGTGCTCTGCCCTGTGCCCACCTTGATTTCTCAGAGGATTTGTGGGGTCAGAACGTGCCGTACAGAGTTGGTTTGCAGGCAGATTGCAGGTGAGATTTGGGAAGTGACCTGTGGCCAGCTGAGGTGATCCAGCGCTAGATTCAGCCCTAGAAACAAGAGGCTGGTGCTCTGGTTATATCGGCAGAGGTCTAATGTGGAATCCAGCCTGGGGTGTGGTGAGTAGACCACAGGGCTCTCTGTCATGCCTAGCCAGGTTTGTGAAAGTCATTTCCAGCTGTCCCTTCATTAACCTGACCTGGAGTCTGGATAGCTTGATTAGGATTTGGGGGCACAGGGACCAGGGCAACTAGAATTTGACCACAGTCCTTCCTGGGAATCTGTTTCCCTGCAAACCCCAGCCTCACTGAAGTGGCTCCAAGTTCCTCTTTCCCTTGCTCTATGCCCCTAGGCTTCACGATAGTCATGGAAGGTTGAATAAGCCATTTAATTCTCCCTGGTGCTCAGTACTTTCAACTGTATAATGGGGCTGTCTGGCTGGCTGGGCAACGTAAGTACCTAGTGCACCGGGCACATAGTGTGAGCCTCGTGAATGTTAGTTTTCCCTTCACTTTTCCTCCCTTTGCCAGAGAGATCCTCTGAATATATTTGTTTGTGTTCATTCTTCTGACACTCAGATTTTCATAATAAACTGTCACTCTGGCGTATTTCGATCCTCCGAGAGCCATGACGAGTAAAACCTTCCTTAAGGTAATCTCAACTATGGGCTGGAGGATAAGAACAAATAGATTTTCTCTGGTACCTGAAGGAGTGGTAGCTCAGAGGATGTAAAA
Organism: Lynx canadensis; assembly: GCF_007474595.2. NCBI lineage: Eukaryota > Metazoa > Chordata > Mammalia > Carnivora > Felidae > Lynx > Lynx canadensis. The sequence continues at coordinate 45,825,039 of NC_044313.2, read as the reverse complement.
GCACTGAAATGAAAAAGTGAGCATCCCTGCAGCCGGGCCTTTTTGAGAGGAAGGCAGTGGTTTGTAAGGTTTAGAGAAACTCTCGGAACATAGCAGCGGCAGGTTTTCAGGGCAGGGATTTGGGATCCTGATGTGGGAACAAACCAAAGAAGTATCAGTCACTCATTTAACATATTTAACGAGGCACTAAATGCCAGAACGTTATGGTGAATATGCTGGATTTGGTTCTTGGGCTTGCCTAGCTGCCACAGTAGTGAAGGACACTGATGATAGGTGGACAGTATGTGCATCATCGTGTCCTCCACATTAGGGGACATTATGTCTGCTGATGGCTGGCAGCTGACTACCTCTCCGAGACTTGTCTTTGGCTGTGGAGCACTACCAGAGGAGTCAGCTGTAGTCCTGCAGCTGATAGATGCAGGGGCCCAGCCCTGTCGCCTCATCTCAGAGCAGTTCTATCTTCAGAGCAACCCGAGAACTTGGCTGAGGTCTTAGTTATGACCGCATTATCGTACAGTCAATTCTTCTGCTCCGTTCTTCTGTTAGTTATGTATTGACATATAATTCACATATCCCAAAATACACTCCCCTAAAGTGTAAAATTTAGTATTTTTTAGTGTATTCGCCAAGTCATGCAACTATCACCCCTGTCTACTTCCAGAACTTCTTCATCACCCTCTTCAGCCTCATGTCAGGCTCTGTGGTGACAGCTCAGAGCCTGGAGCCTGCTTCAGATTCTGTGTCTCCCTCTCTCTCTACTTCTTCCCAACTTGTGCTCTGTCTCTCTCTCTCTCTCTCTCTCAAAAATGAATAAACATTAAAAACAATTTTTTCTTAAAGATTTACTCCTATGGTTTTTCTAAGAGTTTTATAGTTTCCGTTCTTACATTTAGGTCTGTGGTCCATTTTATATAAATCTCTGCCTTGGTGCAGTTCTGCTTATGCCATTTCTTTCAGGTATGGTTCCCAAGTGCATCTTCTGTATATCCTCTGCAAACCTCAGGTTTGCTTCCCAGGAATCAGGTAGTTGACTCAAAAACATTAAAATAAAATAAGATGATTGGGGAAATCATGGAATCTATGAACATGGCTGTCCCAGGCGGGTTTCTGAGGGCTGACATAGCTCCCAAGAGGGAGGCCAGCCAGTAGAAACTCCTAATTAGACTTCCAGGGAAGACTTCTCCATCTCCCATTGTCTTAGTCCATTCAGGCTGCTCTAACAAAGATACCATAGACAAGTGGCTTATAAGCAACAAAGATTTATTTCTTCCAGTTCTAGAAGCTGAGAAGTCCAAGATCGATACCTCAGCAGATTTGGTGTCTGATGAGAGCTTGCTCCCTAGCTCAAAGATAGCCTTCTTTTCTCTGTGTCCTCATATAACACAAAGAGCGAGGGAATTCTCTGATGTCTCTTTCATAAGGGCAGTAATCCCATTTATGAAGGGTCTGCGTTCATGGACTAAACACATCTCAAGGCCACATCTTTTAATACCACAGCATTAGGTGTTAGGATTTAGCATATGAATTTTAGCAGGAAATAAACATTCAGTCTATATAGCACTTAACTTTGCTCCAAGCCTACATTACTCCAAAGAAGAAATTTTCAATCACAGAGATCAAAGTGCAGGCAAGTAAATATTCAAAACTTGTCATCAGATTAAGTTACATATCTGTTTATTTATGTAATGGAGCAAGAGAAAGATAATAGATATTGTGTAGCAATTGTTATCCTGTAACATATAATTAAATGTTATAAAGATGGGCCCATTATATGTGGAAAAAAAAACACAATTATGTTTGGCCCAAGCTGTAAAAATGCTCACTTCCTATGTATTATATGCTAATATGCAATATGGAGTGGATTTGTGCTTATTTATTTAAAAAGAAAATCCATTTCGTGTATTTAGCATACATTATGTGGTCTAGATGTTTGCAGCTTGACGGCCACTTTGGAGATATTTTAGCTTATTGTACTGAATCATAGAATAAACTTTATGCTCAGAAAGTCTAAAGGGAAAAGGATAAGAAAGGGTAGGATTTGTTCAACAGTTTACTGAAATTGAGTATTTTTGCATTTATATATTTAAATTAAATTTTTTAATTCCAAGTTTTTTCAAGTCTTAGGATCTCATGTCAAACCACAGGCAGTTTGACATGAAGGACACTGCAATCAGCTAGTCTATGCCCTCACTTAACCTAAAAGGAAACTGAGTCTCAAAGGAGGAATGATTGGCCCTAGGTTGTCGGTGCATTAACAGTAAGACTTTGCCTAAGCTCAGATTCTGACCACTCCCAGCGCTGAGACTTCATTCTTGCGACAAGCTGTCTGAGTATTTTCCAATGTGGCTTCATACTGTTCATTTAAAACGTGTGGGAGTTTCTGTTAAGACATCTGTGAGTGCGGACAAGAAAGAAAGAAAGCATGCAGCCCTACCCCCAGCAAGTTGTGTCAGGATCATCTAGGTATTAGCACCACAAAGACCTTTCACTCGGTTGCAGACATTATAGCCTTGGCAGTCAAAGACAAGTGTTTCTCATACTAACTGAGGACCTGACCCAGAGCAACTCCTGGGAAGGTGGAGGATCCCAGGACTACTTGGCAGCATTGTTCAACTCCAGTTAGGAGCAGCAACCCAAGGAAAAACCCTGTAAGGTATTTTAGCAATTGCAGAAATGAAAGGAGATCCTTGTTTTGAAGCAGAGTGTGGGTTTTATTTTATTTTAAATGTAATTCTCCAAAATATTTATTATACTGACACACAAAAGGCATAGAGAACATCCATAGACCCATTGTTACAATGAGCACCCATATATACCCATTGTCCAACTAAAGAGAAACAAAATGCGGCTTTAAAATTTTTAATAGTAACTAATTTTCTGTGTCTGTGATAATTCTGCAATTCTGATGCTTTGAAAGATTTAAAAACAAAAATTCAAAATAGCTTTCATAAATCACTTTGACCTTGCCCTGAAACCAAAACAATAGTTAATTCACTTGAAGCAGAGATATAATAAGTTCGAAAATAATCTCCCAGAGTCAATTTTAACAAGATAAATAAAAAATAAAGTACTTCATATTTTCATATTAAAAGTCATTTTATGGGAGCCCCTTTGTTTCATTGAATTTAAATATGTCATTATAAACTCAGTATGTTCCCAATAGTGCTGCCCTGCAATGACAACCACTATTAATATTTTCACATGTGTTCTTTGAGCTTTTAAAAATTCTTTGCATGAGTTTTTTTAAAGGGTGTTTTAGATTCTGCCGCACAGATGAAGAGCACCTCATTGCCCACCCCCCTGTAAAAGGAGTATTTCCAACAGTTTCCCTGAGACTCTGTTACCTTGATAAAGAGAAGACTGGCTATCTTCTACATAAGGTGTCCTGAAACCAGCCACAGTTGGCCAGGGTGATAGGTACAGCCATGTGAGCCAAGACCTTGGCCAGTGCAAATATGACATTAAAGAAGGAACCTTTATAAAATGATTTGATTATGAAACAAAAATCCTACTAGGAATGTACAAAGTTCATTGCCCATCCAGAAATGCAGAAACAAGTGAGAGATATGTACTCATTACTGTTTTCTGGCAGTTTCTACTACTGCAACTGCCTAATCACAGGATGAGAAAAGAATGCAACAGGAAGCTTCTTAGATGTCAAATCCATCTTAAATCCATTTTAAGGATTGGGAAACAAGCCAGAGAATAAGCCACATGTCCTAGGTTCCCTGGTGACAGAGTGGCTGCACCTCATCTGCCTTCCTGGGTACTCTCTTGTCCTGTCTTTTTTTTTTTAATATTTATTTATTATTGAGAGACAGAGAGACACAGAGCATGAGCAGGGGAGGGGTACAGAGACAGGGAGACACAGATCTGAAGTAGGCTCCAGGCTCTGAGCCGTCAGCACAGAGCCCAACGTGGGGCTCGAACTCACAAACTGAGAGATCATAACCTGGGCTGAAGTTAGTCGCCTAACCAACTGAGCCACCCAGGCTCCCCTCTCTTGTCCTGTCTTTAGAGCAACTGCATGGGTTTCCCCCTGGTTTTTAGTACCTAGAGTAGACGTGATGTCCCGGTAACTCATGCAATTATACCAAGGTGAATATTCTAATATGAGTTACAGACATTTGTTTGCATGTTGCCAACACTCCATTTTTTTTTAAATCACAGGTAAGATTTTTCACTTGGCTGAAATGTGAATTTTACAAATCATGGAAACTTGTAGGGGGCTGCAAAATAAGACTGTGAGCAGTTATCTAAGGGAAAAACAGATGCAAAATTTGACTGGCAAAGGAATAAAATTAAATCCGATGCCAGCATAACCCAGGTTCTTCCTTGTCTCTTCAGATGACAGTCGTGCAGCAGCTATGCTGAGTATTTGATGGGAAGTGAAAGGCATTAACACTCTACAAAACATGACAAGGAATACATTGGATAAACAGTTCCCCCTGTAGATGAAAATTTACCATCAGGTATAGTTCAACAGAGAAAATTAGATTTTTTTCTTTTTTTAGTAAATTTTATAAGGCACTTTTTTTTTTTTTTTAAGTTTTAGTATGTGTGCTGAAGACTTTGGGTTTTAAGCATGTGTTCATGATTTCCCTGATAATAGGATTTCAGACTCCATTTTTTCCTTGCCTTTGATATATAGTTATTTGATGGCCTGTATGGCTAGAAAGTCTTATGTAGTTTTCATTGACTACAGCTTCAGTGACTTTTTAAATTTTGTTTAATGTTTATTTATTTTGAGGGAGAGAGACCAAGCACGAGCAAGGGAGGCGCAGAGAGAGAGAGAGGGAGACACAGAATCTGAAGCAGGCTCCAGGCTGTCAGCACACAGCCTGACGCAAGGCTCGAACTCACAAGCCGTGAGATCATGACCTGAGCCGAAGTTCGACACTTAACAGACTAAGCCACCCAGGCACGCCTTCAGTGACATTTTAAAAGGTGGAGCTGATAGCACAGTCCAGAGGGCTAGAGCAAGATTTTGGAGCTCTGCACCATTTCTTTACCGTATGTCAGGTCTTTGACCTTGAACAAATCATTGAACTTATTCGAATCACCATTTTCTTATCTGCCAGAGTAGGTCTGAATTAGTCAGAAATGTCTCATTGGGGTCTGTATGATCAGAGAAAAGAAGACACTGGATCCTACGCTGGGGGAAGAACATAATCCAAACCGTAAAGATGCCTAGCAATGAGACCAGCTTGACTGATCAGATATTTTGAGGCACAGTAGATCATAAAGCTGAGCAGATAAAGTGAAGTCAAGTTAAGGCGAGTCTTAAAGCAAAGTTAAAGTGCCTGGTGTCTATATGGTAAGGATTGACTCAGAAACCATGAAAGGCATTTGAGTCATGGTTTGAAAAGTAAAGAAACAGCTGATGGAACAGGTCTGGTAAACGGATAAGAGGAATTCGATTGGATTATATTCTGGAGTCTAGATAGTAACCTAGAGATTGATACCTTTAGATACTGTGGGGTGTATGTGTGATTATAGCTAACACTGACTGAATTAATAACTTTGGCAGATCAGACTACTTACAGGTCACTAAATTATCCTAGTGTCAAAGCTAGTCAAAAGCTGTATTTTGGTTGGTTTGTCTACAGGGTTGTGCCAAATTATAGGCAATGGGTGATGGCTATGCCCAACCAATGAGAGATTCACCTATGGGTGCACAAGTGAAGGCAGTTGGCCATAAATAAAACCGAGCCCTTCATCCACAAACCCACAAATGTGTTTGCATTTCATATCAGGCAACCACATTCCATATTATATCATGGTGATCTTTGATCAAAATTTAAGGTGGCATAAATGTTAACAGGGTATTTTCCCAATTTTGTCACATGACTTGTTTTTGAGTTGTAGGTGAGGCAGAAACTAGAACCTCTATTCTTTAGAGAGCCATAACTCACATAAAAGTATTAGAAACTGAAAATAATCCTATGGTAAGAAACGATTTAACTTTGTATCAATACTCAGCTTTCTTAACCTTCTTTGTCTACAGACTCATTTCTCTTGTAATTTCCATTAGCATCTACTGGAACTGGAGATGTCCAAAACAGTGTAGAAGATCACTATGTCAAGGATATTAAGTTTTAACCAAAATTATTAACAAAGTATTTTTCCCTCTTAGGACACAGTGGCTCAATATTTAATTTTAGTGGAAATCACAGAATAAGTCTCAACATATTTGTGACCTAGACTTTGAGGTGCACAGAAAATTGACAACACGATAGTTGAGAAGTACAAAATTTGGAGTTAGACATTCAAAGTTAAAATCCTTGCTTGACTCCAGGTCAGATAGTCTTTTTACTTATCCAATGTAGTTTCTTTACCTACAAATATAATATTATCCATCTATAAGCGATTATGAGAAAAAGACAATGCACATGAGAATCTATTAAAATTGCAAAGCCTCAGTTGAATCTATATTCTGGTTCCAAATGTGCTTGTGCCTACTTATTCATGTTGTCACAAAAGTTAAAGCAATTCCTACCATGTAAGCAGAGTAGAAGGGACACATTTAAGCAAACTGTCATGCGAAGGCTGGGTCCCTAAAGCTGTGGTATGGTTCATATTAGAATATAGGAAAAGTCAGAACAATACTATAGAAGAAGGAATCCACATTTGTATTCAAATCTGTAAGAAGTTGCAAATGGATAGGTCCCTAGGATGACTCTGCCTGTTGACATACTCTGTTTGAGTGGAAGAGTTTTGTAAATAAATAGGATTTGAATGCCCTGTGTTATGTTAGCCATAGGACCCGTTGCTTATTCTTCTTATGTCTAGCCTGAGACTTACATTTATATCCCTGCCCCTCACTGGGAGATTTTGGAGGTTGCTAACCCTGCTCTAAGCTGTATGCTTAGTTAACCTCATTGCTTACTAAGATCATGAGGCCATGGAGACCATATCTAAGCATTAGGTCTTAACTGACCTATCCAGGTCCCCCTAAGCATCCCTGAGCCAAGGGATTTAACATCATTTTAGGTAAGCAAGAAGCCTATTTAAATAATAGGCGGATCTTAACTCAAGACTGCATAGCCTGTAAGGGAAAACATAACCAAAAAGAAATCACTTCCACTTGAAGTGAACCTATTCTCCAGATCGATGTCCAGATAATGATTTAATTACAAATAATAATGGGAGACATCTTAATGTATATAGCATCTTATAGAATACAGAGTTCATTTTTTTAGCATACTTTATATACTAACTCTATTAAGAAATTATTACTATCAGAACGAGAGAAGTCTCTCTAAGAGAAGTGATTTGCCTAAGGTCATGCAGACGGAATGATGTGTACCCAGGACTGGAACCAACATTGCTGTTCAAAAGCCTTATGTGCCCTGTACATTCCATATTTCCTTGGGATAAGATGAGATTACTAATGCCATGACCTTCTTTAAGTGGGACCTATATGCACGTGTGGATATCCAAATTATGTTGTTTCCCAATGTCCAGAAAGTCTTGCCTCCTGGATGCTGCCTGACAGTTCCTGTTTTTCTCCCTTTGCAATGCATTACTAGGAACAGGTGCTGGAGAGGTTCATAAGGAACATTATGTTACAAATATGTCAATTTGGATCACTAATATTGGGGATGTAAAAACTAAACTAAACTAAACAACTAAATTCTTTTAAAAATTGGTCCTGCCCAAGGTACAGATCCTCTGACCCTCTTTCAGCCTAATCTAGGGAGAGCTAGTCTAACCACGGAGACTTTTGTGGCAGTGCCTCAACTGGAAACTTGAGCCAAGGTCTCAAACTCATAACTGAAATCATTTGAGCCTAAATATCCTTCTACCTCATTGCTGAGCTACCCAAGCACCCTGTTTCCCTTACACCCTGTTGAAAATTCATTCTCCTCTAGGTGCTCTCAGTTATAGGCATACCAACTGGCATACCTTTTTGGAAAGCAAATGGGCAACTTATAGCAATATTCACATATGGTGATATTAAAGGAGTTTATATCCATGATTCAGTAACTCCCATGCTGGGAAATGGAAATGTGGTCATTGATTTATATGGAAGGGGTAATAACATTGAATAGTTATTTATTATATCAACACTTGCAAAAACTGTGCTGAGAGGGTTTTTTTTTTAATATAAATAACTGTGCAGCCATATGATGGACTATTATTCTACTGTGATAAAATTATACATTTGGAAAGTATATTTAATGATGTGAGAAAGTGCTAGAGACATGCTGTTAAGACAGAAATTAAAATGTATGTATGTAATTGTGTTTGTGTGTTGAACATTGCAGTTCTCGTTAGCCTGTGAGTAAAAAGAGGTTGCATCAAAGTCCACGTTACAATGGCCTTACAACTTTATAACCTTCTCACAAAGCAAATAACAGTCTGTGCTCAGCACCAAATCCAAAGAGACCTTTTTCCCTGTTCCCTGGCTTCCTTGTCAAGGCTCCCTCCATTGACCTAGTGTAGATGTATTTCATTACAACTCTAATATTAGCTGGAATACTTGGACATCAAGGATACCATTTGATTTGAAAGAAGATGCTCGTCATTCTAAAACTGTGCTTAGACTTTAACCTTTTATTTTATTTTATTTTATTTTTAATGTTTATTTATTTTTGAGAAAGAAAGAGACAGAGCACAAGCAGGGGAGGGGCAGAGAGAGAAAGGAGACACAGAATCTGAAGCAGCCTCCAGGCTCTGAGCTGTCAGCAGACCGACGCGGGGCTCGAACTCACAAACCATGAGATCATGACCTGAGCCAAAGTCAGACGCTCAACTGACTGAGTCACCCAGGTGCCCCTAGGCTTTAACCTTTTATGCTAAAGTTGAGGTAAGAAAGTCAGGAAACAAAACAATGAAAACAAAAATGTATATAATGCTAGTATTTTATAGATAAGTACTGCACCATTCATTCAAGTTATCTATTGATTCTCAGCTATCCCCACTCTCTCTTTTTAATACGAAACTCAAACGGATCTAGATAGTATTCTGCACATTTTAGACCTGAGGTGCTATTTTGCTCCCATTGACCCTAGAAAAATAAGACACCCTTAATCCTGACCCAGACCCAGTACCTGAGCAGGGTACTGTTGCCTACTGACAGATGCCACTAACATTGCCTGCCTGCCCAGATTTCTAAATACTGCTGCTCCTAGCGGTAATCCATCTTGCCACCTGTTTGGAAACTTCTCTGAGGCCGACTGGTCTCCTGGCCTCCCACCAGTTTCCTAATCACACTCCACTTGCTGGAACCCATGTTCCACCCACCCTTCTGGATAGCTTCCCATCCACAGCAGCTGCAGTGGAAACCCCGACACCAAGCCCACCACAGCAGACAAGTCTAATTCCAAGTCCAAAGGCTTCCCAGCCTACTGGTCCACCACTGCAGTTACACTTGTCATACCCCAGCCACCGCGGTTACACTCGCTAGTTCTTACAACATTATGTGCCCTGGCAAACGTATGGTAAGATTTTTCAAGATTATTCCATTTTCTGTCTCTTAGCTCTTCCTGTTTCTTCAAATTAAGTCATTTGGAAGGAGTGAACAGTTGAAATTTGAGTGTATTTTTTGGAAGATTGAGGACTGACAAGAGAAAAAATATAGCTGATTTAATATTCCTGTCTTTCAGTCCACTTCACACTGGAGAATGGAGGTGAAGCCAGGTTGTGAAAAATAATAAAGCCAATTACTTTGTCTGTTCCTCTGTGTGATATACTGCACCTTTTTTTAAAAGAAAGCATAGATCAGTGAGTACAAATTGGTAGTTCTATTGCCCTGGGTCTACCATGCCCAGATCATCAATTATTATTACAGCATTGTATATTTGCTATTTAGAGAGTGAAAGCTATCCTGTCCTGAATGAGATGATGTGGCTCTCAGGCTATGCTTACTTTACTGGTGTCAGCCCTGCCCATTCCTAAAAACCGAGTCCACTGATGTCTTCATCTGTCCTTAGTCTTGGAACAATTTAGGCTTATGCAGGCAGAAAGACTTTAAATGACTAAGTTGTTTGCTGGTGAAACTTACATTGAGTCTTCTTCTCACCTTTGGCCTTTTTCTTTTTCCCACCTTGGTCCCAAGGGGTACTCCCATGGAGACAATTGCTGCCCCCTCAGGTCACCACTCTCCGTAACTGTCACAGGAGGAATAACAGTGAATTGCAAATAAAGACAGCCAAGAATCTTTTGGCATTTGAGGAAAACCACAAGCATAAAACAGGGTCACTGAACTTAACAAAATGTAAAAGTTAAGAGAGCAAAAGAAACATCATTAATAGTCTAGCCCTCTCAGTATGGATGGTCTTTACCCCTCCTGAAGATCATCAACCACCCAAGATGCCACCATGCTCCTCTGGTCAGATGGCCATGCTCACTTCTACCTCAAAAGAAACTCACGTGTTGCTTACCACTCTAAGGGGATGGGGTGGGCAGGGTGGTTAGAAGATGCTGAGCATTCATTTCCTCCTAGCTGCCTCTACTCAGTATCCCCCTTACTGACTTGGTCATTTTTTCTTGGGCCCCACCTGTGTTGGCCTGGTTATGTTGAAAACATCCTTGAAGTCACTGCTATGTTTTGAAGTTCTTTTCTGGTAGGTTTGAACTATCACTTTTATCTTCTGTATGATCCTGCTTCATTTTGAGGTGTTAATGATTTTTTAAGTGTGTGTGCGTGTGTGTGTGTGTGTGTGTGTGTGTTATGTTATTAAGAAGGATTTGCAGCAGGAGAAAGAAGCTGTCGCTTTTTCTCAGGAAGAGATTTTGTTCTGAAACTTGGACTCCTTCACCATCAGTGTCATTTTCACCTGATTCCCTGGAGGCCATCCTTGGCAGTCACAATTAGAAAGAACATCTCACACAGAAAGAATATTATTTGTATCACAGTAAAATATGGTCTTGATGTACAATAGTGCAAAGATGTTCAGGAGACACCTTCCAGTCCCCTGTGCTTTGATGTGCCCTATGCTTACTTAATGGCCTCCTTCCCAGGCAACTGAACACAGGAAATTTGATATACCTGGATTGTCTCTGAATGGAATTAGCACATTCCAAGTTGACATGCTCCATATTCATGTTTCGTGTATTCCATTTCCATTTATTTTCAACTTCTATATTTAAAATGTAGGCTTTGAATTGAGTATAGAAGAGTATGAAATATTTGACTATTATCAAAAGAAACAGAATGAGGAGACTTAAAAATAATAAGGTTGGGGTGGCAGGGTGGCTCAGTCTGTTAAGCATTCAGCTCTTGGTTTGGGCTCAGGTAAAATGGTTTGATCTCACAGTACATGAGTCTTAGCCCCACATCGGGCTCTGCGCTCACAAGTGAGGATCCTGCTTGGGATTCTGTCTCCCTCTCTCTCTGCCCTTCTTGCTCTCTCTCTGTCTCAAAATAAATAAATAAACTTAAAAAAAAAAAAAACATGTTGCTGACCTGGTATCAGAATACTGGGGTAATGTCTTAGCTCTGAATGATTAAACATTTTGCCCAGCATTGCAGAGCCACGCAGATCTGGGAGCTTCCTTCCCTCCAGAGGATGAGAGAAACTTACTAGATTTCATATATACAGAAATGCCCAAATATATTAAGTTATATACTTGGTAACATGGGTTTCCTCAGGGAGGTTCTGCAGAGACAGAAAGAAGAGATTTTGCAGCATTCATGATGATATTTAAAGAGGACATTTTATCGGCACCTGGTGGCTCAGTCAGTTGAGCGTCTGACTTCCGCTCAGGTCATTATCTCGTGGTTTCTGAGTTCAAGTCCCAGATCGGGCTCTGTGCTGACAGCTCAGAGCCTGGAGCCTGCTTCAGATTCAGTGTCTCCCTCTCTCTCTGCCTCTCCCCTGCTCATGCTCTGTCTCTCTGTCTCTCTCTCAAAAATAAATGAACATTTAAAAAATTAAAAAATAATAGTCTTGAGTTCATACTGATTTCTCTAATGCCATTCCTATGTCATAGGATTCATTCTAGCCTTCCCCATTTCTTTGTACATAACTTCTTTGTCCATCAATGAAAAACTCAGCTTTTGTTATCCACAATATATTTACTTATTTGTTTGATTCTAATATACACAAAGAATTTCAGAATCATTAACCCATACCCATATGAAAAGCAAGTTTACTAGCTGGAGTACAGTGCTGGTGCACAATGGGATTGGCATAGCCTTCTATAAAGGGTCAGATAGTAACTGCAGAAAACTGGCCAACATGTGACAAAGACCGAGTTTTCCCTCAGATGCCCACATAGCTATATCCCTGACTTCCTTGGTGGCACCTTGGAGGTCTGTTAAGATTAGAACCCCCTCCCTACCCCACCTAGATCCTCCTGCTCCCTCTTTTCCTACTTTTTTCCTGTAGCACTTACCACACTGTAACACACGCCTAGTTTATCCACTCTAATAACACTTTACACATACATGTTTTAAATATAGACTGAAACATCTCTAAAATGTGAATATTTCTTAATCAATAACAGCTGATTTAATTGGGAGCTTAAATTATGTCAGCATTTGCAATTAGTAGTGTTTTAGATTTAATAAAGCACGGTATATAATTTACTTATTTCTTTTGTTTCCCTTTTATCTTGCCCTTTCAGAATGTGAAAGGCACAAAGCCAGAGTTACTAAAGAGGATATTCTAACTACTATAAATCTCAGTGGATTAACAGATCAAGGGTTTATTCTTCTCTGTGTCATTAGGCTTCTCTGTTTCACACAGGGCCTGAGTGTCCTCTGTTGGATCCTTTACCTCCAGCCAGTTTAAAGCGGTGAGGGTTGAGGATCACTTAATCATATAGGAGCAAGCCTGAAATTAGTATTTATCACTTCTGCCTGGTAGCTATTCATGTATTAATCAGAGTGTGTTAATGGCTATGTTATTATGGGTTGAATTGCGTTTCCTAAAAGACATATGGAAGCTCTGCTCTCTGTGAATGTAACCTTATTTAAATATAGGATCTTTGCAGATGTGATCAAGTTAAGATGAGATCACTCAGAATTAGGGTGAACCCTAAGGCCACTGAATGATATCCTCCTAGAAAAGAGAGATTTGAAGACACAAAGGAGACACAGGGGAAAAGTCCAGATGATAATAGAGGTAAGGGTTGGAGACACGCTGCCACAAACCAAGGAATACCAAGGATTTGTGGCAACAGCCTAGAAGCTAGAAGAAGCAAGGAAAGATTCTTCCCCAGAAATTTTGTAGGGAGCATGGCCCCTTTTGACACCTTGATTTTGGACTTCTAGCCCTTAGAACTGAGAAAAAATTAATTTCTATTGTTTTAAGCCACTTGGGTTTATAATTTGTTACAGCTGTCCTAAGAAACTAGTAACCCACTCCTGTACCAAAATCTGTATCAGTAAATGTTCTGCAGACAAATAGGGCCAAGAGGATATATGTGTGTGTGTGTGTGTGTGTGTGTGTGTGTGTGTGTGTTACATACAGGGTCTTAGCATCCTCTGTTAGATCCTCTATCTCTAGTCAGCTTAAAAAGTAAGGGTTAAAGGGGTGCCTGGCTGGCCCATTTGGTAAGGTCTAAAGCATGCAACTCTTGAACTCAGGGTTGTAGGCTTGAGCCCTATGGTGGTAGAGAGATTACTTAAAAATTAAAAAATAGAACTAAAATGTGAGGGTTGAAGACCACATAAGTATTTAGAAATAATAAGAGATTCTATCTATTCTATATTACTGCATAGAATAATATAATAATTCTATAATATATTATTATATATAATCTCCTGTGGGTTCTGTGTGTTTCTTCTGTTTCTATATAATTAATATAATTACAAATATGTATGTAATATTAATCATATATTAATAATATATTAATCATAATCACGATTATTAATCATTACTCATTTATATACATGATTTATTATACACACACACACACACATATATGATTTATTTTAGGGAGTTGGCTCCCATGATCGTTGGAACTGGCAAGTCTGAAACCGTAGGGCAGGTGGCAGATTGGGAATTCCCTCAGGAGTTGATGCTGCAGTCTTGAGGAAGAATTTTTCTTCTCTGGGAAATCTCAGGTTTTGGTCTTAAGACCTTTAACTGATGGTAGGATAAGGCTCATCTTTTTATTAAGGAAAATCTCCTTTATTTAAAGTTAACTGAGAGTAGCTGTTTACTTCATCTACAAGATACCTTCACAGCAACACCTAGATTAGTGTTTGATTAAGTAGCTGCGTACCATAGCCTAGCCACACTAATACAGAAGACAATCACATAGAGCAAAGTGAATTGAAATTGCTGCTGCTTGCCACACAAAAAAGGCTTCTCTCATGATAGTCAAACGTTGAGATTGCTGGCAGGGTGGGAAGAGTGCTGGCCTCCACATGATCACAGAGAAGATAAGGAACCCATCTAGGAATTCAGAACCCATCTAGCAGTTCCTCCCCCAGAGCTGTCAGAGAGTTGTTTAAAACAGGCCGGGGGGCACCTGGGTGGCTCAGTCAGTTAAGCATTAGACTTTAACCCGGGTTATAATCTGCATTTTGTGGTTTTGAGCCCCGCATCAGGCTCTGTGCTGAGAGCTTGGAGCCTGGAGTCTGCTTCAGATTCTGTATCTCTCTCTCTCTGCCCCTTCGCTGCTTGCACTCTGTCTCTCTGTCTCCCCCCAAAAAAATAAATATTAAAAATTTTTTAAATAAATTAAAAAAAAAAACATGCCAGGAACTAGAATATATTCCTTGTTTTACATTGGCCAGAGCTCAGCAGCATGGCTCTGCTTACTTAGCTGCAAGGGTGACTGGGAAATGTAGTTTTACAGTGTGACTAAGAGGAAAATTAGATGGTTTTGAGGAACACAAAGCCCCATGTTCATCTCATAGGGATTATTTTTCTGCTTTGTTCATTGATAAATCCCAAGAATCTAGAAAATTACACCCTGAAACATATTTAGTGAAGCACTAGTTAAAAAAGAAAATCTCAATATAAAATAAATGATAAGAATAAGAAATGCCAAATGATTAGGCTTTAACATATTAGTTATTAAAATAAATATGAACCACTGAATTTTCCCACTGAAGGAGAGAGATTAGGTGAGAAAGCAAAGTGCAACTATGTGTTATTTCAAGGAAACATTTTAATGATAACTGAAGGTAGAAAATAAAGGGATGGGGAAGAGCTACTGGTCAAATACACTTTTTAGAAAAAAGAAAGCATAAAGTTAAAGAAGAGTTGCAGTATTAATGAGAGGTGAGGTGTTAAGTAAGGTTAATGGGATGAATCAGGATAAAAAGGGACATTAAGTAATGATAAAAGCATAATTTATCAATATGATAACCAGCCATTAACCAATATAAATGAATTTATATAGCAACTAAATATAAAAAGTAAAATACATTGGATTAAAAAATGTTTGGTATAATACAATTATATACTATAATGAAAACCTCCAATATATTTTTTGTCATAGTTGAAGAGATCTTAGAGAGAGAGAGATATAAGGACACAGACCATCAGTACCATAAATGACTGAGAGTTTAGGTGCAATTTTTACATATTATTAAAGTAAAATAAATCACAGTGGCGGAAATTATAAAAGCAAGCTAGCTGGCTAATATGTTCTGGTAAGTGACTCTTTTTATGTGCCTCATTTGTTTGCTTCAGAAACATTTCCTTAAGTGTCTCTTCCTAATTAAAGCCCATTATACACAATGATGGACTCGTGTTTAGCCTCTATTGACACAGCTCTGCTACAGTTTATTCATCCGAATATAAAGAGGTCCTTGGGTGTCAGAGATCTGTTTTGGGAAAAGTGCCGTCTCTGGAGACCAAAGACTGGGTTTGAGTTCTGACCTTGTCATCACTAAAGTAATTTAATGCTTCTGATACATGATTTATTTATATCTGGAATCACAAACTTAAGTTTAAATTCACACTGTTATTTATCAGTTATGTCATCTTGAACAATCACTTATGCTCATCAAGATTCAGTGTTCTCATCTAGAAAATGGCGAAACCATTTCAAGATGTAATTCTGTCTATAAATAAGTTCAACAACCTGTGAAGTAATAGTGCAAATAGTTTCATCTCTTATGATCCAAAAGGCCTCTGCAATCCCCATTTGGAACAAGGAATTGTATTTATAATAGAATAACTAAAATACCAATTGAGACATATTATGCAAAATACATTGCAGCTGTTTCCCCCTAAAGAATAACAAGGGTTAATTAAGGCAGTGTTAACTAATAGTCTGTTGCATTTGTTTATCAAATTTCCAAAACACAGGTTGGAAATTTTAAATGCTGCAAGTGATACAGGCTTTTTTTGAGTTTTATACACACCAGTGGTAGTGTTTCATGCAGACCTTGGCTTCCTAGGTGATCTTCTTCCTTGGATTCCTGAAAATAAAATTAAGGTGGAGCTGCATCATTGTTCCTACTGCCACAAACTGACAGTAGTCCATTGGGAGGTTCCTATTCAACGAATGTCTTCCTGATGAGGCCAAATGATTTCTCCTCCAAATGATTCCATGTAAAATGATTAAAAATGGTAAATTGCTGATCTACAGAATAAGTTGTGATGCTGAAATAAAGTGTCAGTATGTGCTTATACATGTAAGGCACAAAGGAGAATTAAAACATTCCTCAGGGGCGCCTGGGTGGCGCAGTCGGTTAAGCGTCCGACTTCAGCCAGGTCACGATCTCGCGGTCCGTGAGTTCGAGCCCCGCGTCGGGCTCTGGGCTGATGGCTTGGAGCCTGGAGCCTGTTTCCGATTCTGTGTCTCCCTCTCTCTCTGCCCCTCCCCCGTTCATGCTCTGTCTCTCTCTGTCCCAAAAATAAATAAAAAACGTTGAAAAAAAAATTAAAAAAAAAAAAACATTCCTCAGGAGGCAAAAAAAGAGCATGGATGTTACAAACTGTAATAAATATTAAGGGCACCTGGGTGGCTCAGTCGGTTAAGCAGTCAGCTCTTGATCTTGGCTCAGGTCATGATCTCATGGTTCATGAGTTTGACCCCCATATTGAGCTGTGCACTGACAGCATGGAAACTGCTTAGTATTCTCTTTCCCTCTCTCTTTCTGCCTCTCAACCCATTCACATATGCTTTCTCTTTCAAAATAAGTAAATAAACATTTGTAATAATTCTAATAGATATGTAATAGAAGGACAGAAATTGGGGGAAATGGATAAACTGGGGAAAGGTAAAAGCAATAAGAGAGTAAGGAAATATATCATTTGTCTCACGTCTTTGCCATATGCAGGAGAGAAAAACTGAAAAAAGAAAGAGAGAAATTGACATGGAAAAGTATAAATATTTTAGCAAAAGGAAAGAAATAAATGCTTGAAATGACAAAAACACAACACAGTAGATGCTGTTTTAGCCATTGTGAATGTTTCTATGAAAGCCAACCACATAAAGTACTGAGAAATAATATTGATGTACCTAAACTTTTATGCTACCATAAATACATGCACCCATGCATATGCACACTGAGAATTTAACATCCATAAGAAAGAATAACCCTGGAAGCTTATTCAAAATACAGCTCATAGAATTTGCATTTTTAGCATGCACTTTGGCTGATTCTAATACAGATATTCAACAGTTCACAGTTGGGAGACACCTCGTAGTTGTTCTAAACTTCATCATTACCCCTAGAGAAATGAATTTTCTACTAACATTTTTATCTTGTGTCCTTGGTGGGATTAGAACAGCTTGGAGAATTGAAAATCACTTTTTTTAGTTATGTGGCAGAACCCACTAAGATCTGAATGACTCTGGACTGAGGAGAATATTAATAAGACTTATTCTAACCAATGGATTGTGGTTACAACAGAAGAAAGAGAACAGCAGTTAAGCTTGTCACAAGATTCAGAAGGAAAGAGATGATACATTCTGAAAAAGAAGTTAATACAGCCCACAATGAAAAGAAAATATTCAATTTCAGCATTCTGAAAATTGGGAAATTATAGCAGATGATGCTGTTGCCTTCCAAAGATCTATTAAAATGCATTTGTATGAAACAAATAGAGCTCACTTTGAAGGATTCCTGTATGAGGATTATTCTTCATTATCAAGTGGAATTAGAAGAGGAAAGCTGTTTAATGTTCGTGGGTTTTTTTTTTTCATGTTTATTCATTTTTGAGATGGAGGGGCAGTGAAAGAGGTAAACAGAATCCCAAGCAGGCTCCACACTGTCAGCACAGAGCCTGGCATGGGACTCAATCTCACAAACTGTGAGATCATGACGTGAGCCAAAATCAAGAGTCAGTCAGAACCTTAAATGAGCCAACTAGGCACCGCTGTGTAATGTTAATTCATGAAGAACTGCTAAAAATTCAAAGGTAGAAGATTCTCTACTTAAAAAAAAGCAGAACAACTAGCGGAATTGAATATTAGAATAATGTCAAAATGGTGATGATGATGATGACAAAGACAACTGTGTGTACATTTATATGCACATACCATATATATAAAGATAAGGCAATAAATACTTGTTAGAAGAATTGCATATATAGGGTTGTTATGGGTTGGGTTGTGTCCCCAAGATTCATACGTTGTATGTGAACTTACTTGGAAATTGAGTCTTTACAGGGGTAATCAAGCCAAAATAAGATCCCAAGGGTGAGCCCTAATCCAATATGACAAAAATGGCCTTATTAAAAAGGGAAATTTGGACACAGACATGCACACAGAATGTCGTGAAAAGATGAAGGCAGAGACTGGGGTGATGCATTCATAAGCTAAGGAAGGTCAAAAATTGCCAGCCAACCACAAGAAGCTAACAGGAAGGCATGAACATATTCTCCCTCACAGCCCTTAAAAGGAATTTACCACACAAACACCCTGATCCTGGACTTCTAGCCTCCAAAACTGTGAGATAGTAACTTTCTGTTGTTTAAGACATCCAGTTTGTGGTACTTTGTTATAGCCGCCCTAGAAAGCTAATACACAGGTGAAACCCTTCCCTCATGGAACATTTTAGTTTGGAGCAGGAAATGAGATAGAAAATTACCAAAGAGATATGATAATACTTCATATGGTAATAGATTCTAAGGAGTAAAGAAAAGTTGGGTGAGGGAGATCAGAAGTGCTGTTTTTATATAATATGATCTCTGATAAAAAGCCACTAGAATTGAAAGGAGATGAGAGATTGAGTCATGTCGCTATCTGGAGGAAAAGCATTAAGACAGAATCAGCAGCCAGTCCATGGCTCTAAGGAAGAAGAATGCTCCTGGGTTAGAAGAGCTACAAGGAGATAAGGGTGGTTGACCTGGAGTAAGAGAGAGGGAAAGTGGTATAGTATGGTCAAAGAGGAACATCGGAGAAATCAGGGAAGAAGATCATCTCTGTACATCTATGGAGGATGCTGCAAGAAGTTCCCACTGAAGAGAAGCAGTTTAAGAAGGGGGCCATTGAATGTTAGTGCTGGAAGGAAAGATGAAGTTGATCTAGAGGAGAATTTGGCTTGCTGCAGTTGTGTTACCTTTGGGAGTCATGGGGTCAACAGCTATCACATGATTCACTCCTCTTACTCATATCTTTGAGTGACATTTTTGGACCCCCGTGAGCCATTGTTACAATTTAGTCCCTACAATGAGCAAATGAATTTCATTTCTTCTAGAGAGGGCTCAATTTGAACAAGGGAGGAAATGTCATTATTTAAATCTCATATGGCCTTGAACCTTTTATCTAGGATTTACCATCCATCTATTAACATGAAGAAAAGGAAAATTACTGAAAACAAAATTCAAGCTGGTTTGACACTAACTAAGTAAAATTGTTTGGTTTAATAATATGGAATGCTCATAGCAAGAACATTTCAATAATAAGTGCTTAACAGCTGGAAATCCCACTACATTTGTTGAAAATTTCTTTGCACCTAGCTGCTTAAATATTTTGTTTTGTTACCATACAAATTACCTTATTTTATATTCCAATTTTTTTCAAGGGCAAGAAATACCAATTTAAAAGAAAAAAATTTTAAATACAGTAAAATTCATGCATAACATGGTGATATTGAGCTCAGGGCAATTGCGTCTAATTTTGCAGTACAATTAGTTAATCAATCAGCTTCTTAATCTTGTAGCAGTAACAAATGATAGTCTACAGAATATGGAGCAGATATGGATAAAAGGCCATTTGTATAGTGGGTTCAAAGAATGAATATTTGAAACCTGGGTTTGAATCCCAGCATAGTTGGTTACAGGTTGAGGAACCTAGCTAACTTCTGTGTGCCTCAGTTTCATCTCTGATGTGGAAATAAAAATAGCTGTAGATTTTCATAAAATTGTTGTAGGTTTTTAATGAATTAAGACATGTAAAGTACGCAGAGGAATGACTGCCTAGATTAAGCCTTCACAAAATTTAAGCTATAATGTCTATATCATTTCACTTTCCTCATTTTCTTTGTAAGTTCCATTGGGTTAGAGAAAGGCAGAATCACAGTCTACGACTGATTCCTATTCCTTGAGGTTTGTGTCGAAGCTCTGGGAAGAGGCTTGGCTCACACAGGGCCCAGACATTGGTGCAGCTGGAGGAGGGCTGAGGTTGTGGCTTCAGTGAATCCTTCGTACCCTTGCCTATCCATGCTGGCGTCTGCTGAGATGTCCTTATTACCATCATATTTTTTCAGTCCATAGACGTCATTGCTGCATCCTATAGTCTTGCCAACTTCATAGTTCATTGATAACAAGCTCTCAGTGACTGTACCTGTCAGGTATGTGGGGAATAAACTGGTCTGTGTAGCTCTTCCTACCTGGCACATCTGAGGCACATCTGTCTGGAACCTGTAGGCATCCCATCCTTCAGTGTGAAGCTGAAGTTGGGAGAGTAATGGGCATGGGCAGCTCTGTGGTCTTGCTGCCTCCAGGGCCTATACTTAGGAAGCTCAAGACAGCTCTGTTTCTGGAACCTGTTTTACTTCCTGTAACCAGAACAGTGGGTATAGTAAGAAGGGTATGATTTACAGAAGCAATGTGCATGTTTCTTTCTGAAGGTCATCTCCTAGGCATTTTGGCTTTCTTCCATTTCTTCCCTTCCTAGAAAATCTTTAACATACCAAACTGTGGGAGGAGCCTGACTCTTTGTCTATAATATAAGATCTACCAGTTTATATTTCAGTTCCTTCCAGACCAAGAAATTACAACTCAAAAACTTTCCTTTTTCCTTTTTTATTGCTAAGGCCTTTCTCCATGAAACAATGGAGGAAGGGATACAAGATAAAAAGAACTACCAGTAACAGAGACCACACTGTGTAAAACTTCAAAAATCCACGCAGTGGTATAGTTTTCCTTTATTTAACCAAATGCTCTCTCTGTGCCAGGAACTGGCCCAAAATCTATAATATAAAAAGAAATTAAACATGGTCTTTTTATTAAGTTGTGTGTAGTCATTTGGGGGAAGATGGGCAAGTAAACAAATAACTACAGTAACAGAGTAGAGTGTGATGAAACTTAAGAACACATGAATATAAAAAAAAAATCTGTGAAGGACTATCTCTACTGGGGACATTATGTGGGGAAAGATGCTTTCCAGAGTTCACCAGAGTGTGCATGCAAGTTGAGGCATCGGAATTGGAGAGTGGGTGCGAGGGTAGGGCTGGAGAAGCAGCCTGGGGTGGGATCATTAATGTTTGATTTACATGGCCTGCAAGACAAGGCGGAAAGGTTTTTGTGAGAGACAGAAGCATGATTTAATGAAATGAGATGTTTCCCAACTTGAGCAGATTAACCCATGTCTGAATCTTAGTTTCCTCAACTATAAAATGCGATCTCTAGGAAGGATGCTATCAGGATGAGTCAGAAGGATGTCATATAGATTCTCAAGTATGCATTTGTAGATGGTAGTTTAAAGGAATTATGCTGTAGATTCTGTTCATTTGCCTTGTTAATGTCTAAGGGGTGTAAAATTAGAATTTTCTAGATTCACCCATATTTGGCTTCTGACACCTGCACACCGTTTTGAAAAAAGTAATCTTACTAATAAGATGCCCAGCAGAATGATTATTTCCTCTAAGTATCTAGGAAATACATATAGAAAGTTACCAAGTCTATGGAAGAAGGTAGTGGGAGGATGAGGGTAAGAACTTAGAAGTAGGTGGATTTGACTGAGATCTCAGCTAACTGTAGGCAAAATTAGATAATGGTTTCTTTCATTATTTTAATAAAGGAGCTTCCCTTGATTTTCCTACTCTACTAAGAATAATCCAGCTACTCTGGGGGAAGCCATTATTGTAAGAAGGCTCTGCCAGTTTAAATTCTATTTCTTTATTTCTATTAAATAAAGGAAGCTTACATTAGTCCTTATGTTATTAACTACTTAATGGATTTAGGAAGCAGGTAGCAAAAAAAAAAAAAAAAAAGAATTGTTCTTTGCATTTAAATGAGACAAATAACACTCTCAGCTGATTATGCATTTAGGGAAAAAAGTTTCATCCTATTGCTACATTTTAAGTCTGCAAAAGTAATAAATTAATCCATTAGTGAGCCCAAGTGTGTCGTATGTTGTGCTCATTATCAAGTATTCCCAGGTGTTCAGGGGTTTATAAGAATAAATTGATGTGACTTTTAAATTTGGTAACAGAAATATTCAGCATAAGGATCATAAGCTATGAAACTATTCCCATAGCATTGCTTTTTATAAAAAAAAACTTATAGAATTAAATATGAAATTAAGATGTTCCCCAATATTTTAATGTGTCATCTTGTCAGAATGAAGCAATGAAACATAATTAACAAAGAACCCATAAGGTTGCCACATTGTCTTCCCAGTTGCCTGATTTTATGTATCATTTTAGAAGCACAATACCAAATATTAGGCACCATGAATATGTACATTTAAATAAATGGATTGATTTATTCAGATGCTTATTTCCATTCATTTGTGTATTCAGTCAACAAAAATGCTTTGAGCAGTTCCTACCTGCTAGAAGATAGTCCAAAAAAAAGGTAAGATTGCTGGATAAATGACCACAAGGTAGAACTGAAGAACAGAGTGTTACTGGAAGGGACACCATTGGAGGTATTGTCTGAGCTGAGTCTAAAAATATGAGCAAGAGAAAATAGGTCTTCCAACTATCCAGAGCTCTAAAGGGCCTATTGTGTTGAAACACATTCATCCATTCCACAGGTGGAGCTTAGTTTGTGTATGGGAAAGAGGCAGGGGATGAGCACGGGAGTGCAGAACAGGATTGTCATGCATGGCTCTGGATAAGCACCTTGTGGAGGCTTTTCTCTGCAATTCTAGTGGCTATCAAATGCTTCTCTGTTTTTCAAGAGACATTAAAGTAAGAAATTATATGAGTGTGAAGACCTCAATTGACTAATATGGTAAAATGGGGGGAAAAAACTTTACCTGTTTTTTTTTTCTTTTTCCTTCCCTGAAGTTGACTCATGATTCAATGAGGAATAAACTATGTAATTCTAAATATAGAGTGTGTGTGTGTGTGTGTGTGTGTGTGTGTGTGTTGGAAAATCTGGAAGGCAAAGAGAGCAAATACAGCCCAAGAGAAAGCACTATAATTTTACTTTTGTGATTTACTCTTTTTTTTCTTTTTTGCTTATGTGATTTACTTTTAAAAATCTCACAAAAGTATACCTTCAATGGGAAAGATAACTGGTGGAATTATGAAAAAGGAGTCAATAAATGTTTACCCTCCATAGAAAGGCACTAGGAGAAGTAAAGAAGGGGCCAGTTTACTTTAATAGTTATGATATAGGTATATCCCTACTAGTTACAACTTAGGGTGTAATAATCCTACTTTCTAAATACAGATCTCATTATCATTCTTAGAAAAATGGAGCAGGTGATGTTATTTCTGGTAATCAGAGATGGCTTCAGGAGGAGTTGGGCCTTGAAAGGTGGAATGCGTTTGTAGGAGGAAGATTTGAGTCCATCAGTAAGGATACTCAAGGCGAGTGTCATGGCTACCACAAGACCATGTGTGTGAGTATGGGGCCTATATGAGAAGTCCCAGCAGAACAGACTGCTTAAAGAGTTAAGGGAAAGGGTGACTTTTTCTCTTATTTTTTTTTAGTGATTCACTTATTTTTAGTGATTCTCTACAAAAAATGCCAGCTACCCTTTGCATTTGAAGAAATATCTATAATACTGTTTTCCATACAAGTGAACTTTGCATAAAACAAAACAAAGCCAGTCATTGACAATGGACAAGTCTGCCATTCAGAGGCCACAGTTATCTGCTACTAATTATGAGTCCAACCTAAAAAGTAGTTATCAAAAGAAAAAACTAAGTTTCAGATCTGTTTTGTGTTGTCCCATACCATTTCTCAGGGTATCAGGCATCACTTAAGACTATGCCTCCAACATACTTGCTTGTTTTGGCCTTAGTCCTGAAACTGTTACTCCACTTATGATAAATTGCACTTACTTTCTCAGTACTGACCATTTTCCTGAGTCCTAACATAAAAGTAGCTCTTCTAGGTTATGACCTTGACTTGCCTGCTTAGAATGAATTATCTTTGCTACTTTTTTGACATGGGCTTACTCTTTTCTTACTTCATATGAATGAGACTTTTTGCCAGCCCCATTACATCACTGCATTTGGATGCTTCAGATAAATACCTTGGGAAATTGTTTCAGGACCAGGAATCTTCTACCTCACACAGGTCCCTTGGGTAATATTTCTCTTTGGTTCCTCTGTCTTTGGGAGGTGAGAAGCAGAAGATCTCTTTTTTGGGGATCTCCATTTTACTACAGTGGTCATATCTATTGGGAGCTGGTTGTTAGTTGTATTCAGGAGAGTATTTCTTTTTTTTTTTTTTAAGTGTATTTACTTATTTTGAGAGAGACAGAGACAACACAAGTGGGTGTGGGGCAGAGGGACAAGGAGAGAGAGAGAACCCTAAGCAGGGTCTGTGCTGCTAGTGCGGAACCCAATGTGGGGCTTGAACTCATGAAAGCATGAGATCATGACCTGAGCCTAAACCAATACTCAGATTCTTAACTGACTGAGCCACCCAGACGTCCCAGAGCAATATTTCTTAAAATGTGTTCATTATTTTCTGAATTACTATCCACCATGAAGATATTATACTTTTGAATTTGGGAACGATTAAAAACATAGTATTAAAACAATTACAAAGGCTTTAATTAATTACTGTGGCAGTTATAAAAACTTGGAATACTGATTGCCATGTATGCCTTTCTTTCTTTCTCTTCCTTTCTTTTGTTTATTTCTGTCTTTTGAGTAACACTTTTCCCCATTTTACAATAATCCTTTTACCTATTAACCATAATCTCTTCTGTATGTCTTTACTGATAAATAAAATGGGTTGAAGTTGAAAAGTTAGAACTCATAAGAGTGCACACAATAGCTATTTCAAAGAGTGCATAAATGTTTTGAAATTATTAAGAGGTAAATCCTTAAATAGAATATAAAATAATATTTTAATTACCATCAAAAACTCGATAGCTGTTTCAAAGAGTGCATAAATATTTTGAAAGTATTAAGAAGTAAAACCTTAAATGGCATATAAAATAATATTTTCATTACCATCAAAAACTTGGTATCTTTTTCCTGTTAATTGATTCAAGTGAATCCTAAGTTACATACAAAAATGTGACAAAGATGTTGGCCTTTTTCAGAAAATAACCTGCTAATTTGGGATTTCAGATTTATATACTCATGTAATTGGTAATTAAATGTACTTTGAGTTGGGGAAATGTTCTAAAAACATTTGTGGATGTTTTTCCGGTATTGAAAGAGTTGCCTCCAAAGATGTCATGTTTGTTGGAATCCTCAAAAACTGAAGTGACAGAAAACAGGCTAGGTATGCTCTGACAGAGTATGAATTTCATATTCAGTGGGCAAAGGGGCTGACCCAGATAGCATTTCATTCACTCAATAAATATTTATTGAGCATCTACAAAATGTCAGACTCTATGATAGGCTGAAGTGATAAATCAGTGAGGAAAAGAAGTAACTGGCCTTCACTCCTGGGATTTAAGATACTTTTCCATCCTAAGAATCTGGGAGTCTACAAATATGATCTTTAGTCCTTCAAAGAAGCTTATGTTCTTCCGCTGTTAAAAGGGGCTCAGTAGCACTACTTTACAGGCTTATTTTTAAACATTAGGAAATAGTGTGTGTGGAAGTACCCCGTGAGAAAATATGAGAAGTTGAGAAAGTCAATAAAATATGAGAAGATGCTGGGGGAATTATTGTGAGTTCAGGAGCAGGAGCCCTTCGTGCATTTAGCTGTACAAATTTACTATCATTAATCATAGAATCAAAAAAAGTAGTATGTTTTTGAATGGAGAGTTCTTCTATATGATTCTACTTCCTATTCTCCGCTCAATTACTGTGAACATGGAATCAGACTTAAGTCTAATACTCCAAGATGTGTTCACTGGAAAATTCTACAAGCTACTTAGGCAAGATTCATCTTTGAGGAGCGAGCTAGGCAGGTGGTCACTCGTAAACCTCTTTTGTAATCCTATTTCGAGATTTCATTTTATGGAACAGGCTGCTCATCTTGAGTTTGCCCTGGTTGAACATGCAGCACAGTCTCCATGGCCACCTTTGCTACAAATGGACATGCTTATGCAGAGAATGAGAAGGGGGTGTGAAATGCAGGTGTCTCTTTGCTTAGCAGGAATCAGCAATAGAGCTTTCGAGAAGAAAAATAGGCCATGTTTTATAACAAGGCCCATGGAAAGGAGAATGGGTCTGTGTGCTTTTCTACAAAAGTGATTTTGCTTCTTGATGATTGATGACCTGTCTGGTGTGAGGCTGGCCACAGTAATAATGTCAGGGCTTACTCTCAACAGTAGAAAAAGCTGTCAGTTCTGATATGATGGAGCGGAGAGGGGCATTGGGATTATAGAGCTAAAATGGCCACAGGATGTCCTCTGACACAGGCACATCATGCAGGGTGATTTTGTGTAAAATTTATCTTAACTTTATTTTACATGGACAGAGGAACTAAAAAAAAAATAAACCAAAATATAACGGGAATTACTTTTTGGAGGTAGTGAGAGAGGTGTCGATTTATCATTACCATGATGTTTTACTTTCTAAACTTTATTTATGAACATGTATAGATTTTTAAAATCAAATATGTAGTGCTAAAGTATAATTTAGCAAAGACAGCATAGAGTTCAGAACTTGACCTGCATTCATCTCCTAACTTGCACTAAATAACTGGGAAAAAAGGTAATATGATAATACCCTCTTCTTTCAGGACACCAGTGCCTAGAGAGGGAATTTCCTGCCTCACCCTGCAGCCCTGTGCTCACACTCTTGCCTGCTTGCCTCCCTCCCCACTGTAGGAACTCAGGCCTGAAAGATTCGGGTCAGGCTGCCACTCTTCTCCCAGTTGTGCATTCTCTCAATGACTGCCAAGTATCACTTCCCCCTAATGATACAGGTATATGCCCTGGTAGCCTGTGGTGAACGCTGTTCCCCTATCCTTTGACCCCTGAACCTTCTTGAAAGGTGTATATGTATTCTGTGGATCCCAAGTATTGCTTCCAAACTGAAGCTTCCCTCAGCAACCACCACCAGGTCCACCCACAGCCCTCACTGTTGCCCTAAGCAGAAACCTGCAAGCCTGTCCCAGCTTTTCTTGCTTTGTCCATCTTACAATAATAAACTGGGGCATACATACCTCTGTCTCAAGATATGGCATCTCATAACCATGTCCGTGATCTGGGAGTAAGCAGAATACACGGACTCACTGTTGAAGTGTGAGGCAATTATAACTCTTTACAGCGATTCTAGAAATTACTAGAGAATGATAAGCCCAGGTTTTGGGGGTCAGTAAATATTCAACACCCAGTTTACCATCTTCGTAAATCCAATTTAGTGTCACCAGTGAAGAGTCATTTGACAAGGATCTGTGGGTGGGATCCACACAGTGACAGATTTGGGTTCTGTTATTAGGGAAAAAAAAAACCATTTATAACCAACATGGTTTATAGTTGTGTGGCTGTTTTCCTGGACACTTCTATGGCATCCATTTCCCTGAGAGTAGATGCCTCAGTCATTAATTCTACAGGTTGCTTCATGGTGAAGTGGTTGACATCCAGGTGGGAAATATGTTCGACTGAACCACTGCTGGGAGAGTCTCAGCACACATTTGAAGGTCTTTAGACATGTTTGCAATGCAGAAACCTGTTGAACTTGAAGCCAGTATCCTAACTTTTTTAAACACAGAACAATAATTTCGTGTGGCACGTTTTTCCACATCCCATGTGACATGGTTTTAAACAATCACATTTGGGACTATTCTGTGATAGAATTGCCTTGTTTAGTTACTTGTAACACTTATGACACCAAAACCCTACATTCATGTCGCAGTGCCCCAGTGCTGCATTGCACTGAGTCACTCATGGCGAGTTGGGTAACATCTTGCCTTGCCTTGCCCTGGGATTGGAATCCAGTTAAGGATTGTCTTTGCTTGTTCTTCCTCACCCTGTCCACACAGAGGAAATTGTTGGTAGCCTCTGTCTGTTACCATATGAAAAAAAAAAGACATTGAATTCCTTGCACATAAGGAACTGTGGACACTTTGGAAATATGTGGGCCTTGAATTTCCGGGAGTTTTTGACTTTCCAGAATATTACGTTTGTCTCTCCAGTCACCTGCCTCGCCCACAAATCTCGAGAATATTTCAGGTCTGCAGTGGGTTGCAGTCACTTATTAAGTGTACTGCCAATTATGAGATTATTTGGTTCAATGTTTGGCACAGATTCAGACACAACTCTTTATATACCCCTTGCTGTATATACAAGCAAATCACTTCAATTAGAGCAGCCTCATCATGAAGAAGTCTCCCTAGTAACCAATGAAGAATATTGATGATTTACCAATTTGGTCCATTGGAGAGAAGGAACCCCCCTCCACCTAGCTTATATTGGTCACTTTATGAATATACTACGGGTGAGCACATAAATAAGCCATGCTCCTACAGTGCCTGAGGATACATGAAAATAATTTGTTCTCTTTGGTAGATTAGATAACTCCTCCCTGAACATTTTATTACCTGATAGTTTCATAAATATTAGCTTTTCCTTCATAGGGAAGGCAAATGTAAACCCTGAGTGTCACTCATTGGTGGCTATGCTTAGTCTCAATTGCATTTCTACCATTTACAGCAATGTAGTTTAGGAGAAGTTTGTGCCCCTCCCCATGCCTCTGTCCCTCATCTGTAAAATGAGGGTAGTGACAATCTTATATGTTCCTGCAAGATAATGTTGAAAGCAGTTCCTGGCAATCATAAATGCTCAGTAAGTGTTAGGCACTATTGTATCATCATGAGGGGTGACTATTCCAAAAGAATTGTAATGTTTACATAGAAAAGTTAATCAAGCTCAGCCATAAAAAGTTAATATTGCTCAGCCATAAGGAAGAATGAGATCTTGTCATTTGCAACAACACGGATGGACCTACAGGATATTATGCCAAGTGAAATAAGTCAGACGGAGAAATAAATACCATAAGATTTCACTCATATGTGGAATTTAAACAAGACCAAACAAACAAACAAACAAACAGAAACAGACTCATAAATACAGAAAACAAACCAGTGGTTGCCAGGGGGTTGGGAGGTGGAGGGATGGACATAATAGGTGAAGGGGGTTAAGAACAGAAAAAAAGCTAATCAAACTGTTAAAAAGATAGAAATTACACATTCTAGTACATGCCATAGGGGAAATCAAACTGTTTTTGCTTAAGATTATATGCTTTCTCTTCCACCCCAGTATCTGTGTAATTCTTGGCATGTACTTTGTTGAGTGAATGAATAAATGAAAACTTAATTGATTAATTCTACCATATCCCTCTTGATGTTTTCATGCAGGCTTGAATATGCCCAAGAAGGCTGTTTGCTTTAAGAAATAGCCAGTGAAGGGTTATGAGAAATATTTTGGTTTATGTTCTGTATATGACTCAATAGACAAAATTAATTGCTTTTCTATCATGTTTTTCATGGATTTTCATTGATCCTTTTGTATGAAAACAAAGCTTATCAGTAGCTTTAGACCTATAATAAGGATCACAGTTTTTAGTGCTTTAATAAAAGAAGGGTGTGTGTGTGTGTGTGTGTGTGTGTGTTTGCGTTGTGTTTATATGTGCACGTGAGAGAGATTTTAAATAATCTCTTTATTTATATGTTTCAGTGGCATCAGTTTTCATGAATTTCATTATAAAAATTAATAAATAATTTCTCTTTAAAGTTCAAGAATAAAGGGGTGCCTGAGTGACTCAGGTGATTGAATGTCTGACTTCGGCTCTGGTCATGATCTTACGGTTTGTGAGTTCGAGCCCTGCGTCAGGCTCTGTGCTGACATCTCAGAGCCTGCAGCCTGCTTGAGATTCTGTGTCTCCCTTTCTCTCTACCCCTCCCCAACTTGCACTCTGTCTCTCAAAACTAAATAAATGTTAAAAAAAAATAATAATAATAAAAAATCAAGAATATCAATGCCACCTTGCTCCATAGTAATTCTGGGAATTCCAACTCTTATAATCAGATGTCACTTTTCTGCTATGTTAAGAGAAGAGAGATTTTCTTTCCTTAATGTTCTACTTACCTTTCAGTGTTTAGATAAATTTCAAATTCTGATTTGTCCCTTCTACTGGTCCTGAATTCATTGTGGCTTAAAGAATTCAGATTGCCCTCAAATTTATTAAGCATGCCACTCAGTCCTTGGTGCAGTCTCCAGACTCACAAAGTCTGATTCTCCATATTCCCTGTCACATATAGGAGTGGAGCAGCCAAGGCTGTGGGAACAATTAAGAGTGACGACCATTGGTTCTATTGCCAGCAAAACAGACAACAGACAAAGCGCCATTTCTGACCATCTCAGCTCCACTAGAAAGTTATTGTTCAACTAGGCTGGGAGGCTGGTGGCCTTCTAACTGCCCAGTCATATCACTGACATTCTGGCCCACTATTTGAGGTGCTCTGTTCCTATATTTCTATATACTTTCTTATTCTGATCTCTTTCTTATGCATTCTATTCCGACTGTATGCAAAAAGGTTTTTTTAATCCTGTGTATTTTTTTCTTACCTTTAATCCCATGATAAGTAATCTCACTGAAATCCCCGTTTTTAAATACCACAATTCTACTCTCTCTCCAGGGACCCAAGTGCACACAATTGAGAAGTTACTTATTCACACAAGAACCCAAACATGGTGTTACCAACTTTTCTACAACCTCTTTTCTTTCACTAGCATATTCTGTTTCTCCCAGGAATAAGCCTAGGGGTCCTTGGCCTCTCCTTCCAATGCGTATGTTCTGGTTTCCATTATAGGGCTATTACAAAGAATTAAGAGACCTTTGTCTCTGTGGGCTCCTTCTGATGTCTGAATTACTTGAGAACAAAAATCCTGTCTTTCCATGAAAGTGTGCTAAGTATCTGTCATACTATATAGTAAGCAGTCAAAATTACCATATGAAGTAATGCATCTACTTTGAAAAAACTTTATTATAATCTTTCTTTACATAAAAGACATTTCTTAATTAATTACTTAAACAATAAACTATTTGTGGGCAAGTTGATTATGACAGAAAGTAGATTAGAGGTTATCAGAGGATGCAAGGAGAAAGAAATGAGAAATTATTGTTTGGTGGGTGCAGTTTCTCTTTGGGGTGATGGAAAAGTTTTGGAAATACAGTGGTGATGGTGCACAACATCGTGAATGTAATTAATGCCACTAAATTGTATACTTGAAATGGTTAAAATGATGCATTTTTGTTATATATATATATATATATATATATATATTACTGCAATAAAATTAAAAACTAAATTATTTACAAAAAGGAAAGACACTAAAATCCTCAAGATAACTGAGTGCATATTTTCTAAAAAGAAAAGCTTCTTTGCTAAATAGAAAATTCATAAAAGGAAGCCTAGTAATTAGTCATAGAAACAAATACAATTGCAGCCATATTTTTTCATGTATTCTCATTTAAGAAATATGTTACTACAACAAAAAGTATCATTAAATAAAACAATGAATTTGAAAAGTGAATAAGTGAATAACTGAATGATTAAAAGAAAGCACCATTTAAATAAACCGACCTCAATAGTTGAATGCCTGGGCACAGTGGGGCCCAGTTTCTCACTCTGCTGACCACAGACAGACATTAGCATTAACGGGTCCAAATGGTCAGCTGTGCACATGCACGTAGAACAGACATGGACACATCTGTCATGCATTTTTGATAGGTAGGAAGCACTGTCAAGTTTCATCATCCTAAGACTCAAGGGTCAGACGGGGGGTGGGGGGGGGGGTCGGGGGCGTGAATCAGGACCAGGTTTGTGAAGATGAAGAGGGCCTGGTTAAGGTATCATGGAGTTCTTCACTGGCATTATTAACATAGAGGTCCAGGTAAATTTATATTGAACAAGTATTCTACCTAAAATATCATGAGTTCTGAAAATAAATTTAGTACCAGATATTCTTTGTGTAAATGTTTGTTTTCCTCCCTTTTCTTTTTTTTTGCCAAATTTATACTTAGCATATTTGGTAATTGATGCAATATTATTTCATCTGAAGCTCCAGGTTGTTGGGAAATGCCAATCAGTGTTCAGTTTGTTGACAATCTGTAAATTATCTGTCTCAAAAAATGGTTGTTAAAATAAAGATATATTCTTTGCCTTGAAAGGTCAATCTTATAACCATTGGCTTCCATGTGGAATTTTTTCTAATCTTTTTCTCTTTTTCTGTTTCTCTTTCTTACATGCTGACTTCGGTGTAGCAGACCACTTGGGGATTGAATTCATGGGTAAGACTACACAATTTGCTCCTTAAATATCCAGAAAAAGCTAAGTTTCATAATGTATACAGTGTATTCCTTCCCCATCTGATTATAATTGAAATGTCTCATCATCAGATGCTGTCAGTAGTAAAAAGTGTTTTTGTTGATTTTTCACTAAGTAGTGGCTCAAAATGAAAGACTTAACTACTTATTGGGAACGCAATTGAATGTTAAGTGCATCTCTGGAACCATACAGAGGTTGGACTTGGCTCCTGGTTTGTTTGCTCTATTTCTCCATTTTCTTATCTGTAAAATAGGGATGATAGTAGTTCCTGTTTTAGTGACCATGTGAATTGCTTAGCACAATGTCTACAAGATGGCAAACAATAAATGATTGAAAATAATAGGGATGATTTTTAAATGCTGTTTTTTTTTTAATTTCTGCCCTGATTCCCTTTCCTTTTGCATGATGACTACTTTGTATACATTATAGTATCAATAAATTTGGAATAGGGGCTATATAAACACTTCCATTTACAAAATTAAAATATTTCTTGTGAAAGTACTTACAGTGAATTGTATGCTTTTAAAAGCATTGGAATGCCTTCCACAGGAATTACTATTATGTTCATAGATAATTACATTAAGAATTGAACATAGGGGCGCCTGGGTGGCGCAGTCGGTTAAGCGTCCGACTTCAGCCAGGTCACGATCTCGCGGTCCGTGAGTTCGAGCCCCGCGTCAGGCTCTGGGCTGATGGCTCGGAGCCTGGAGCCTGTTTCCGATTCTGCATCTCCCTCTCTCTCTGCCCCTCCCCCGTTCATGCTCTGTCTCTCTCTGTCCCAAAAATAAATAAACGTTGAAAAAAAAAATTAAAAAAAAAAAAAAAGAATTGAACATACTTTTCTGAGTGTATATTTTATGTAAAAAAAAAAAAAAAGGAAATCCATAGGGTTGATATACGTCATGGTGCTAAAATGGAAGGATACCCAGGAGTTAAAGTTAGTGAAATTGAGAAGACCTAAGCTTGAAATCCAAATTAATAATTCTTTGCTTATTTGGCTTTTGTTGAACTTTGGATTTTTGTCTTATATGATATAGATATTAATACTTCCTTCATACATGAGTACGGTTATTGCAATAATAGTTACAAATTTAATTGTATTCATTTATCTATTCATTCAACAAATAATTATAAAGTGCTCAATGTAAACAAAGGAAAATAATGCAAAATATTGCAAATAAAATAGCAAAAATAGACCAAAAAAATTGGTCCAATGGCACTTACAGTCTAGTAAGCTTACAGATAATAGGTAATAAACTAATAGATATACAGTTGAGGTTCTGAAGACCTATTTCAGGCAAGATGATATTAGCTTGGACTACTGTGATTGTGGAGAATATGGGAAAAGATGATACACATTTAGGATGTGGTATCAGCAAGTATTTGAGAGGAATTAATGTTGAAGGTTAGGAAGGAGAGATTATCAAGGATAATACAGGGTATATAGTTTGCATATTTAGATAAAAGGGGGGCCCATTTACTGAAAAAGAACACTAGAAGAAGAATAGATTTATGGGAGATGTTTTACTAGATTAGGTTTGGAAATGGTGAGTTCCAGGTACCTCTGATATATTGAGAGAACATGTCACATTTGCAAGTGTATTGCTGGAAGTTTTTAGCGTTAATTAGAGCTTAATGATTTAATATTTATACTAGAATTGATCTCCCCTGTTGTGTAGTATTTTTCATTAGTGCTCTATTATCTGGGTATTATATCATAGAAGAAACAGTTCAATTCCTGCAGGTTTGGGGTTTTGCTAGAGAAATGACATGAAAAATAAGGGCAATGAAATTCAGGATAAAATTCAAATGAAACATCATGGAATGTAAAGTAGGTGTGGAAGGAAGTGACAAAAGGGTGGCTACCTGAATATAATCAATGAACACTTATGATGGGAGCACTCAAACACGTTGTTGGCATGGAAAGGAGACTGTAGTCATACGGGTCAGAAATTATAGAAAATTACAGACAGGTTCGTGTAGAAGAGTATAAATTGTTGAGAAGGATATATGGCTTTTACTTTCCTCTTTTACTAGATAGCGGGGATTAGTAGCATGGAAGTCTGAGTATTAACAGTCACTTTGAAGATAATAGGTCCTGGGCCTAATGAATAGAGAAAATTGCCCTGGTGGATTGCGGTCATTGCAGACTTTGAGAATAGAGGCTTCAGAAGTTGGTTATGCAGCAGAATGACTGCATATATAGGAAACACCATGTAGCTGATAGGTAGGGCTGGACTAACTTCAGACCCCACAAGTGGTGTAGCCATGGTTATAGCAAACTAAATTGCTGCATCAGCGTTAACTATAATTGTTAAAAAAAAAAAAATCCACCCGTCACCCTCCTATTGGGCTTTTCCTGAGGAGCTCCAATGACACAGTTACTTTATGGTAACAATTTGCTATGGAACCAAGATATGTATTAAAAAGTTTGTGTTAAAACATATAAAAGACTTCAGGATACTGGTAGGTGAAATATAATAGGTAATTATGTAGTTCATCTATATAAATGTCAAGACTAAGGTTATAGTGGGTCATGCAAAACTGGGCGTCAAATCATAGCAATGAAGCCTTATAGGAAATAAGTTCTCAGTGTGTGAACATTTGACTCCAGCAATAGAGATTGCCTTAAATGGAAGGGGGTGGGCAAGCAATCAGAAATGAATATGTAGTATGTATACAGGTGACAACTAATGAAGGCTTGTTTGAAATGGTGAATAGGTTAATGAATAAACTGTTCCCACTGACCTTACTAGTTCTGGACACTGTTCACTCCCACGCATTTTCTAACTGAATATGTAAAATTCTGTGTGTTGCTTTGGGAACAAATATTTTCAGATTTAACTTGTGATTTTAGAGTCCATATGGGTAAAATTATTTGTACTGAAGGTGGTATCATCCCAGTAATATGACATGTCTAGCATAAATACAGCTGGGAAGCAGAAATGTAGGCATAGTCTCTATAAACTTAATCATGTCAGTATATTGGAGTACACAGTGCTAAGTGCCAGTTGTGTTTTAATGAGTTCTAGAATACCTTTCTTCTCAACTTCCATCATTCTTACTTTGGGCAATGTTAATTTCATCTTTCTTGAGTTGGAACACAGATCACAAAATGATGATCTGAAGCACACAGCTCTTTCCCTAAGCCTTTGTATTCCCAGGGGCCAAGTCTATGTTATTGATCAGACTCAAAAGCTGAATACTTTATGCAGCATAATAAATTCCTATTTAAAGCAGGAACTTCAAATCGTATGATTTGAATCATATGATTCAAGAATCCTATTATTATTTAATCAACCTATATTTCTCACACTCACTATATGGCAGATGTATGAGATATTGAAGATGCAGATATATAAGCCATATCCTTTCATACCCAAGGGCTCTGAAACGAAAAAGAGAGAAAAACTACAATAATGGAGGTGATATAACAAGTGCTATCAAAATGACATAGGCAAGGTACAATGAAGGAAAAAAATGAATTTTAAGAAAGCATCTAAATGGGTTTGGGAAATTCAGAGACAGCTTCCTGGGGGAGGAGACATGTAAGCTGAGTACCAGCCAAAGTGGATAAACTGTACTGAGTGATGCCATAGTCGAGATGGTACCAGCTCTGTATTATTTCTACATTACGGTGAGCCTTGATGTTTCAGTCTATCTGGATCTATAAGCTCCTTAGTGTCACTACTCTAGGACCGGAGAAAGAATGTCAACTTCAGTAAAAACACTTAACCAAAAAAACTGTTCTGAGTTGATTTAATAATTTTAAGGAATAATTATCTTATCACATAAGCCATGCTAAACCTAAAGTCCATAAAGCTGTCAGCATTCAACAGGATTTGTCCTTAATTATATTCGTGAATTTTTCTTATTGATGCTTCTGGGACTGGCACAATGAAAATATCAACAATAAATACTGTCCTGGAATACACTATCAGTTAAAAAAAAAGAAAGTTAACTGACGTAAATAGGGCAGGCATTTGAAGGTACATGAAAACACAAAATTGTGTTTGTGAAAAAAATGTAAAATCTTTGTTTCTATTAAGTCAGTCATGAAAAATATTTCTGGAATGAATGACTTAACCTACTCACCATGCATGCATGAGGGAAAATTGAGATTTTTAAGGTAAGATGTCCACAGTTTTCCTCACAGGGTGAACAGATCAGGAGATAGAATAGACAAAACTTCATTGTAAGCATAAATACTCATTGAGAAATCCACCCAAACATCCAGAGAAGACAGATGGCCAAAGGGCATGTCAAATTGGCCAAAGCTTGGAAGGCACATTGATCACGAAGAGGGATTTCTCATCTGAGAAATATCTGGCTACAGTGTCAGGTGCTCAATCATGGAGCATATCTCATTATATCCATTTGAGCTATTTGTTATGCAGCTATTTCTTTGACAATGCCCTGATGCATTGGATGCTGTAGGCATCAAAGATGTTTGTATAAAAGCAGGTGCAATGCCATTTGCAAACATATTAGCAAACCACAGGGAGAGCTGAAGATTGTGTGGGAGATATTTCATGCAAATCTCTTCCATTCTCATATGGAAAAACAAAATGAACTCTCTGAGTTAAATGTCTTATTTGTGATTTGACATTGTTTTAAAGATAACAATGTATTTATGCAAATTTTGATTGAGTAAGCCCTAGTACAATTTTTTTTTAAATCAAAAGACTTAGAGAACTTGGGAAAAGCAGAATTTTAACTAAAATCTGAAAAAGTTATTCTAGAATGATTTGCATTTTGAAGTTGAAAAAAGAAAAAAGAATGAAATGCTGAGTTTGCTATAAGGAGAGCATTAGAAATGTGTTATAGTGAAACTGTATGGTCTAAAATATGTGTATAGTTTTAGAATTGATAAGGTCATACTTCACCATATATTGAGTATCTCTTTATTCTGTCATGTAAAAAAACATTGTTTTAGGATATTTTAGTAAGTGCTGAAGACTGGTTTCTAATTCTGTCAGGATGATATAAAATGGGGGTATTTTCCTAAAAGCTACACTACTTATGATAAATGATTTGGTGTGTGTTCCTTTAAAGCTAACAGGCTCATATGTCAGTCAGTGAGTTCATACATAGGCCAAATTTGTGACTTGGCATTAGAGATACAGAAGTGATGATTCTCTTTCTTTATGCTGAAATTTCTGAATTAGATTTATGTAGAACAAAAATGTTTTCATTCATTTAAATATATCATGTTTTCTTATAAAACAAAAGAGCAATTTATGGATTAATGTGTCTGTATTTGTATGCGAAGAGTGTTTGCCTGTTCATGTGCCCTTCTTTGCCATATTAAGCTACACAAGAAATTAGATGTTTCAGAGCAATAAAAGTTAACATTATTTAATGTTAAATGTCATTTAATGTCAACTTTTATATCATCCAATTGAACTTTTTTTTTTTTTTGAGAGAGAGAGAGGGATTGGCAGAGGGACAGGGAGAAAGAGAATTTTAAGCAGGGCTTTACCTCACAACCTGAGATCATGACCTGAGCCAAAATCAAAGTCAGATGCTTAACTGACTGAACCAATCAGGCACTTCATATATCATCTCATTGAACTTTAGAAAACAGTGAATGAGGTAGGAATTCTGTATATCCTTATCTTGTAAATGACAAAACTGAGGCCTGTTTAGCTGAAATATCTCATCTTAAGAGCCAGGAAATTGCAGGTACACGATTTGAACTTAAGTCTGTCTTCCTTTCGAGCTCTTGAATTCTACTGGTGACTAATTGCTGGGCATGTCACACAATGAGGGCTTCAGGATTACTCAAAGAGGTTGTACTCTGGCAGTGTTTCAAATGGTAGTGAACTTCAGTATCTAATCCTAGGGTTTAAAGGTTATGTTTTCCAAGTACGATGAGGGTACAAAAATCTTGGGTGGTAACCCATGTTATCCAAGCTACAAGAAAATGAAAACTGAACCAGATGCCAGTCTTTAGCTTTACGTGCAGAATTATAACTGCTAGGTGCACAAAAAGGCTCCCATTGGCTGATCACTGCAATGTGTTATGTAGGGTAATCTATGGAAATGTGTTGTATTTGAAGATTTCTTGGTAATTACAGACTGTGTTGAGTGACATTAATCAGGTGGTCTTAACTGTTGAATGCCGTTGGGGTATAAAGGCATTACACATTCATCTCCTCTGATAAGAGACATTTGCCAAATGGAATAGTGAGTTGAACCATCTCTCCAATGATTTCCCAAGATTCTGCTTAACAAACATTTACACAATCTTACTTTCTAAGTTACTTTTCTCTTAGTAGTATGGCTACTCCCTCTCTCATTACACTATAATTTTTTGTTAACATAAGTCTCAGTACAAGTGCTAATAATTCAGCTCCCTTAATCACAAACACCTCCAAGTGTTTTTCTCTTTTTCTCTTTCTTTCTTTCTTTCTTTTTTTTTTTTTTGAATGAAGCAATATCTCAACTTGGTTTGGTTGTTCTTTTTTTAAAGTTTATTTTATTTGTTTATTTGGGGAGATAGGGGCAGAGATAGAGGGAGAGAGAAAATCCCAAGTTGGCTCTGCACTGCCAGTGCAGAGCCTGATGCAAGGCTCGAACTCACAAACTGTGAGATCATGACCTGAGCTGAAGTCAAGAGTCAGACACTTCACTGACTGGGCGACCAGGTGTCCCTAGTTTGGTTTTTCTAAAGTTGCCTCACCACACATTTAGAATAATATTTTGATATCATAACACTAATATAATATAATATAATAATATAATATAATATAATATAATATAATATATATGATTAATCTAATAGTAGTTATTAGCATATATTTGTACCTCCAGTAGTTAACAGAAAAGTCTCTAAAGGTCATGACTATAAGTGAAATAAGTTAAAATCTGACAGAATTTTCAGGTGAGAATGAAAACTTTCAGTGGTCTTCTTTGAGGAATGGCTACAACCAAGAGATGTACTGGAAAATATGCACATATAATCATTTTGATTTCTACAAAGGAGAAAATGGACATTTATGTAAATACTTTTATAGATCAGATCCAAAATTGGTTAATAATTCATTTGCAGACACTGATAAAATTATTTTTTTGTGAACAAGTTGGAAATAAAGTATTGTTCACTGAAAGCAGACATAGGACTATTGCATTTTTGCTAAATTAACATTATAATTTTTTAGAAAGCTGCTAAATGATTCAATTGGGAGTTTCTGTGTAGACTACAGCAAAGCCTGGATAGACTTCCATGAACTTCTTTTATAATGTGATGAAGCATAGATTATATCAATTTAGTGATAGGTGAATTTGGGGCAATGAAATCCTGTATGTAGGATCAAGATCAACCATGATTGGAGCTTCCCGTTGCTTCTAGGGCAACATTTTTATTAATATAATGAATAAAGCCATAGCTTAAACACTTAAAAAATTATGGGATGCCTGTGTGGCTCAGTCTGTTAAGCATCCAGCTCTTGATTTCAGCTCAGGTTCATGATTTCACAGTTCATAAGTTTGAGCCCTACATCAGGCTCTGTGCTTCTTGGGATTCTCTCTCCCCTTCTCTTTCTGTCCCTCCCCTGCTTGTGCATGCTCTCTCTATCTCTCAGAATAAATAAATAAACATTTTTTAAAAATAAATAAAAAGTAAACAATTAAAAAACACTTAAAAAATTTTTGAACTTTTTATAAGAGGTGACTGCTATTTTATTAGATAAAATTAAGATCTAACAGAAAGAACTGGATTTTTGGATTGTCAAATTAAACTCCAAAGAATGTGAGATCTTAACCAGTATCAAGTTGATTACATACTTATGCCAATTAATCTAAAATATACTTAAGTTCACAGTAGATTCCAAAGACCTTCTTAAGTATGTTAGGAAAAAAAAGAGTAACAAAGATGTTCAGCTTATTGGAAAGTAATTCCCAATGAGGTTAAGAAAAAAAAAAAAAAAAAAAAAAGAAGGACTGTTATATCCAGTTCTCCCTGATAACTGCTTCTGAAGTCAGACGAATTTTTGCATTGGAGAGATTGACAAAAAAAAAAAAAAAAAAAAAAAAGAATGATGAATTAAATTGTTACGGAACCTGGTCTGGATCACCTGGCCGAAGCACCAAGTGGCACTCCGAGATCTTGGAAGGTAGGCGGTTTATTTCACACCAGCAGGCTGAGAGGAGATCACTCTCCAGAGGTCTGAATCTGAGCGTCAGCAGAGGAAACAATTTATAGGCTGTTAGTTCCGCATTCCGCATTAGTAGTAATTTGGCGCCAGGCAAAGGGGGTAGGGAGGCTATGGTTGGGGACTGGAATTTCCTGATCAGTCCTGTGGGTCATCTTATAACAGATTTTTCCCTATCAGAATATCTAAAGATGCAGCAAAGATAATACTGGTTCTCCCCAATAGGCAGAGAGGCTGCTTTATGGGTTCACAGTAGTGCAGTTAAGTCAGACTGTGTGGAGCCCCTTTGGGAGTTCACCCTTGCCAAGCCAGAGCCGCAGCTCAAGACAGGTAAGACAGATTCTCAAGGAGTTCACAACTCAGTGTAGGGGACAGAATCATAAACCAATTATTCCAATTCAATGCAAAAAAAAAAAAAAAAAGACTTTAATTGAAGGGTTTTTGTTCCTTTTTCTTTTACAAAAGGCCAGATGAGGGTTCCTAACCAGCTGCAGGATACTGACATGCGTTTCATACGCACAGAAATAGTTCACATCCTTGCGGGAAGTACTAGGTTCTGCAGTTTTCTGCTGAATGATTTTACAAAGCCTTCAGTATACTTCTGTCCATTCATAAATCTTGGAGAGAAAGCTATAGTAAGCAATATCTTATGAATATTTTTTCCAGAGAAGCATATGTCACAGAACTAGGATTTCAGAAACTGTACTCTCATAAATGCTGGGAGAAAGTAACACAGAGGAAGGAGCATCCACATCTCCTTAGAACAGTCGGGGACATCTTTATGTGGAAGAATAAAATGTATTCCTACAATTGGGGGATGGCAGAAGGAAACAGGGAAGGGGACAAGGAAGAACACAGGTAAATAAGAGTCGGAAGAGAATGGAGGTTTTAGGAATGGTGAGGAGTCCCAAGTAATTGGAGAAGCATAATACACCTGCAAGGGAGTGTGGTAGGTAAAGTGGTTGGTCTATTAGGTCAGAACAAATTATGATGACACTATGCCCTTGGAAAGATGTGTGATTTTATCTCCTTGTGAGAGAAAGCCTTCAGAGGTTTCAAGCAGATAATGATCAGATTAGCTTATTCTGGGCAGTGGTGGCTGTGTGTAGAAGTTGCCTGGAGGCATTGTGTGCAAAACCCCAGCTAATGGGCCAAGCTCAAAGTTTACTTCAAATACTCACCAAATGCTTGCTCTTTGAATAACACTGTGGGCATTATAAAGATGAATTGCCATTTAGTCTGTGTCAGGCACAGAGCAAGAGGCAAGGGCAGAACACCTGGGAGGGTGTGGGGATGAGGAACAATGAGCAGAACCAGGGGCACAGGGGACCTTGATCTGATCTTTGAGAAAAGGGTAGGATTTCCATGGGCAGAGGAAGAAACATCCTAATGAGGATGTTAAAATAAACAGGACCAGGATGAGATGATTGGGGGGGTGGGGAGGGGAGTGGATATTGGTCTTTATCAACAAAGGCAATTTGCA
Source organism: Lynx canadensis (assembly GCF_007474595.2). Taxonomy (NCBI): domain Eukaryota; kingdom Metazoa; phylum Chordata; class Mammalia; order Carnivora; family Felidae; genus Lynx; species Lynx canadensis. The sequence goes on along the minus strand of NC_044313.2, from coordinate 45,782,662 downwards.
TTATAATTTAATTTAAATAACATTTAACTTTTTATTTAAAATTTAAATCCTGTCATTCCCCAGCATGAAACTTTCTAACGGATCTAGAATTAAATACAGACACCATACGTTGTCATGCCAAGTCTTCCATGATCTGGTACTGCCTACCTCCCTGACTTCACTTCCTACCACTGTGGTTCCAACTCACTGTTCCTGCCCTATGAGCCTTCTCTTTGTCCCTCTGTCTACCTCAGCTACCGTACTCATCTGCACATGCTTCCTTCTCATTATAAAGCCTTCAGTTCAAATCCACTTTCTAATAAACTTTCCATTGCATTTCCCATGTCATTCATATTAGCCCCTTCTGTTTCTTCCATATCCTTTATTACTAACTGGTTCATTTGTCTACTTTTTATTTTGAGTCTCCCTACTAGAAAAGCTCTAGTGGGAATAAGACTTATTCGCTGTTGCATCTTTACTCCAGTGTTTAGCATAATTATAAGAACTCAATAAATATTTCTTGAGTTGATTTTACAATGAATTTAAATGATGTATGGTTTTCTTAACTCTTAATGTAATTAAATGATTTTTTAAAAATTCTATAAGCAAAATATCAATGAAACCCAAAGCCATATGGTTTAGTTCTAGATAACTCTCAGTCAGTCACCAATATTCTTTCTGGAGATTTCCCTCTGTTTAAGCAGTGGGTGGCATCTGAGGACTTCTCAAAAGTGTAGCTTCTGGCTTACTCGGGTGTTCTATGTAGCCCTCGATGTGGTCCAGTAATCATAGAAGATCTTGACTGACCAGGTAGGTTCTTAAGGAATAATATAGCTCATGAACTGGTTGTTCTCACTTCTAGGTCCATGTTTTCTGTTTGTGTCATAGTTGCAGTTTGAGATACTGAGAGTAATGGGATATTCTCAAGCGGACAGAATAACATAATTCAAGAGCTCTCAGCTTTTTCAATCCCAGACACGGGCAGCTTGTTGCAAATGTCAATTCCTATTTTTAGCCTCAGATATCTGATTAGGTCGTTCTGAGATGGATCAGGCTCCTAGTATTTAACATGATTTTGATGTAGGAAGTCTCTGCCTCTGTGGTGAGAAGCTTGGACATAAAGGGACAGAGAGACTTGGTTTAATTCTGGCTCCACTAGTGTATGTATGACGTGGGACAAGGGATTTATCATCTCTAATCCTATAGTTACCAGTCTGTGTAAGAGGGACGATGGCATCACCAATTTCATCAGGTTGTCGTGCAGATCTAAACACATGAAGCATATAAAGTGCTTAGCACAAAGCCTGGTGCTTATTAAGTGCTAATCAAAATGAGCTGTTCTAACTCCTGTTCCTCCAGGGAACAACTTCACTGATGAGGATTTCTGACCCATATGCTCACCAAGGTTTGTTTTCATCTTGTCTACATCACTCTGATTCTTCTGGAAAAAGGAAATTGAATACTAATGTTCTCTTTACTGTGTGCTAATTTTTACACCTTAGAAAGTAAGGACTCTAGAGTTTCCTTATAGAATTTTCCAGGGCATTCCATGTAATGTCAGCTATGTTTTCAGGGTCAGCTCTCTACAGAGTAATGTCGGTGAAAGCTAGAGATCTCTTTTCAGAATTTGTTTCTGAAGATGTGTCTTTATATCTTCTACTGGGTTGTGTAGGCTGGCTACTTTCCCTTCATGAATATTTCCAACGGAATCAGACACAGGTGAAGGGGGTCAAGTCAACCCTTCTTGTCCAGAGAAGCTGCCCACTTGGATGTTGTACTCACTCTTCTCTGGGGGATATCATTCACTTTATTTCCTTGGATGAGTCTTGAAGCAGAAGACTGTACTGTGTTGAAAACATATCAAATATAGACTCTTTTTACTGATAAAGCTTGCTAACACTTTTGAGAAATATAAAGAAGAATTCACACTTGCTAATATTAGTGTGATTTATTGGCACAGTAGGTAATTTCACATGAGTTATCTCATTTTATCTTTCGAAGTTATCAGAAATCTCAAATATGTGATATAGAAAATCACCATCATCTGAATGACTGGAATTTTTTGGTCCAGGAAAAATTGATCCTGTATTTTAGTATCCTGTGGAAATACCAGATTTGAAGAGCTACTTGGTATGTATTCAAGGAATGTATTAATTTGATAGATGAATGGATAAAGAAGTTGTGGTGTATTACTCAGCCAGAAAAAAATGATGAGATCTCACCATTTGTGACAATGTGAATGGACCTAGAGGATATTCGGACTAGTGCATCAATGTGAGATTGCCATTATGAGAAACAAAGATAGGCATGCAGGGCAAAGAAAGTTAGTATACAGAACAACCAGCACAGTTATTTGTTCTCATTTTTTCATGAAACAAGGCTAGTGGAAGTAAAAGCAATATGCTCAAGTGATACATAGTAAAGATGAATTTATAATTCAAATCAAATATCTCCAGAGCTTAAATTCCTCCCATAGTTCTGCCCACCAGCAAAATGGAAGAAGGTATGTTCTCTGCAAATGTGATCACACTCTCTTCACTGCACCTGTGCTGGGCTTCATGCACACTGAGTCAGGGAGACACATATACTCAACTAGGGCCTCAGCGGTAGGACATGCATTGTGGTCAGGGTTGCCAGATTGAGCAAATAAAAATGCAGAATCCCAAACTGAAATTTGAATTTCAGATATACAACAAATCACCATTTAGTGTGGATATGCTGGATAAATTACAGGTGACATACTGTATAAAAAGTATTTGTTGCTTACATAAAATTCAAACTAGTTCGGTCTTGAGTATTTTACCCGGTAACCCTGACTTTGGGACCATGAGCACGGTGAAGGGTAGCCCCCTTCTGACCCATTTCTATCTCACACTTCACTCCCCATGAAAACCAAATGAAAGGTGATTTGAGGAATACAGCAAGATAAGCAGAATTAATGGGGAAGATGAGCAGGAAGGACTGGAATCAGAATGTTTTGCATGTCTCAGGGTAACTCTGCTTGTTATGGAGAATTAGGCAAAAATAATACTAAGCTGTTCCCAAATTATCTCTTGGTAGCTATGGATATTTAACATAGCAAATGCAGCCTCTAAACTCATTGGTTCTGGGCTTTATAAGTCCTGCTATTACAGCAATTGATGAATTATTTTCAAGTCAAGTTCTTGTTATGAGTGACATAATTTAACACCTCAAATATGGAAGCTTCGGAAAACAAATGGTAGCAGGCTAACTTAGCTTTGAGAAAGAGAGGAGCATTTAACTTACCAAACGATGCATTTCAAGGCAATATTAATGAAGTAATAACAGCTGTGTCTTTATCTGTTCACCACCCATTCATTTCCGCATTATGTTCAAACTGCTAATTTCAGTCACAAACATTTTTATGAGAATATGGGGCTTTTTGCTCCTACCAGAAAAAATCAAGGTATCTATTCTCTGGAGTCATACTATGGAATCAGAGTTGTGGTTCAATGATTCCACTTTTCTATTGTTGTGAGGAAAAGAGATGCTATGAGAGGCAAGCAGTGTGATGGAAAGCAAGTATATATTCTGCAGCCAGGCAGATATGCATCAAATGTTGACTTCACCCTTTATCTATTATGAGCTATCTGTCTACCTTCCTACCTACCTATCTATTCATGTGTGTGTAGACTAATATCTCTCACTCATGATTCATTAATATAAAAATTGATGATATAACACATAATATATGTATTTATTGGCATATATTAGGCCTTCAGATTATGTCTTCCCTTTTTGCATTCCCTTACATGTTGCATTGTATTTGCCTAGGGTAAACTAATCTGTGTATCTGTGTTTGTGTGTGTGATCGTAAACCCTAGGACAGAGAGTGCACCAGCTTTGTGCTTAGGCAGCCCTCTCCAACACTTTCTTGAAGACTTCCCCTCTTGCTTCCTCTGTTGCCTTCTGGGGATATTTCCCAAGGAGATACAGTCGAGAGGGGCAGAAGCTCCTCCAGATATGTCCCCCCAATCTGTCCTAAGCCCCCCATGCAAGCAAACCTTCTGCCTTTCATAGCCCTAGAAAATTAGGAATCTTCTACATAGAGAGAATAGGTATTTGTGTGTGTGGTATTAATTCTAGGGTCGTGCAAGCTCTGTCTAAGGAACCCTCACCTTATTCTCTGATCCTTTTGTCACATTCCTCCAGGGGAGTTTTTGACTCCTGGAATGGTACCAAATACCAGAGCATCTTAGGCCCATCTTGACTCACTACTTAGCTTCATCTCCTCTGCTCAGTGCCCTTCACAACCATTCAAACTCACATTTGCTTCTTTGAACACATCTCTCTGACTTCACTGCGTGTGATTTCTTTATGCCACAGAATTAAGGCCCACCACCCGTGTCTAACACGTCCTCGTATGGATATCTGCACATACTTTTCCTAAAGTCATTTTTACTTATATAATTATATGATGCTCCAGGATGTAGAAGACATAGTTTAAAAACTAGTTAGATGACAACATTAATTATCAGGGAAATGCAAATTGAAACCACAGTGAGGTACCACATTACACCTGTCAGGATGGCTAGAATCAAAAAGACAAGAAAAGCATGTGGATAAATAGTACCCCTCATGCACTGTTGGTGGAAATGTAAATTGGTACAGCCAGCCACTGTGGAAAATACTAAAAAATTAAAAATAGAAATACCATATGATCCAGTAATTCCGCTACTGGGTATTTACCCAAAGAAAATGAAAATACTAATTTAAAAAGACATATGCACCCCTATGTTTATTGCAGCATTATTCACAATAGCTAAGTCATGGAAGCAGTCCAAATGTTCATTGATAGATGAATGGATAAAGAAGTTGTGGTGTATTACTCGGCCAGAAAAAAATGATGAGATCTCACCATTTGTGAGAATGTGAATGGACCTAGAGGATATAATGCTAAGTGAAATAAGTCAGACAGAGAGAAATAAATACCATATGATCTCAATTATGCGGGGAATCTAAAAAATAAAAGAAACAACAAAAAGCAGAAACAGAACCACAAGTACAGAGAACATACTAATGGTTGTCAGAAGGGAGGTGGGGTAGAGGATGTGCTAAAATGCGTGAAGGGGAGTGAGAGATACAGGTTTCAATTACAGAATGAATAACTCACAGGAATAAAAGGTACAGAATGGGGAATACAGTCAATGGTATTGTAATAGCATTGTATGGTGACACATGATATTTGATGAGCATAGCATGATGTATACACACTTCTGGAATCCCTATGTTGTATACTTGTGTGCCAATGTAGCATTGTGTGTCAATTATACTTAAGTAAAAAAAGGAGGGGGAATCTAGTTGGATGATAGGTTGATTTATTTGGAATGTGTTATGTAAGAAGACTTGCTTTTTTTTTTCTTATTCAAAAGCAAAACCCTTGGAAATTACATAATTATAAAAAGGAAATTTTTTATGATTAATATCAAAATTATGTATTTATAGGTAAGTTTTCCAACAATTACCCAAACTCTTATTCTATGAACAAGTGATGTATTAATATTAATTATACACTTGAAAGAGGCCTCAGAGGTCTGCTGGTTGAACCTGTCCCTTTAACAGGTCCCTTTTAATGTGGATGGTAGCCTGGTTCCCTGTGTGGCACAGTGCCATAAAGTTTTAGATTCCTGGTATTGAATCTTCTTTTAATTACTGGTATTTCAACTTCTGGGTACATTAATTTCCTTGGGCTGCAGTTTTCTTGTAGACAAGACAGGGATAATAGGAATACATACTCCAACTACTCTTGGAATCATTGAAAACAGTTTCTCTAGTCAACCTATATCTATTCTTTGATGTATTCCTTCACCCGATATTCCTTCTCATACCTCAAAGATAATTGTCATGGCCTATCTTATCAGTATCTTACTTGTTATGATATTATTTTAAACTATTTATTTCCGGTTTATTTTTTCTGGGAAAAAGCCAACAACTGTGGTTGGTCAGTATCTCTTCAGAAGTCTAAACCTATTTCCCAAGGTATTTTCAAATTTATATAAGTCATGTCTTACACTTGGAGTAGCCTATGTGCACAGTAAATTTTCCAAAATATTTTGATTTATCTACTTTTATTCTTTGCACACTGTAATTTTGATACTTTAGTTGATAATATAATTTGCTTATGTTATCTCCATCCAGGGGCCATTTTTGTAGTGTGTGTGTATGTGTGTGTGTGTTTCCCAGTGACTTTCCCAAATATGCACATTTTATATGGTAGAGACTATAGTGTAGAGTCCTTTTATATGTTGTTGTGTTATATTGGTATTTGTTTGTTGGGATGCTCACTGGGTGTTATACATAAGCAATGAATCATGGGAATCTACCCCCCAAAACCAAGAGCACACTGTATATACACTGTATGTTAGCTAACTTGACGATAAATTATATATTTAAAAAAATAAAATTTTGTATGGATTTACCTTGTAATTTGTTTTAACTTTACATTAAAAAAAATTGTGTTTATTTTTGAGAGAGAGAGACAGAGTGTGAGCAGTGGAGGGGCAGAGAGAAAGGGAGACACAGAATCGAAGCAGGGTCCAGACTCTGAGCTCTCAGCACAGAGCCTGATGCAGGGCTTGAACCCATGAACTGTGAGATCATGACCTGAGCTGAAGTCAGACACTTACCCAACTGAGCCACCCAGGCGCCCTGACTTTCCATTTGTATAAGAGATAGAGACACAATGGGTCTATGTCTAGTTTTAGACATTAACCTTTTAAAAAGTCCCTTAAAGTAACAAAAAAGGACATTTGTGTCATAAAACCACAATTGTGTAATATAGTCTTTAATCAAAAAGGCCATTTTTAGGGAACTAGTCTAAGGCCACCTTTTACCATTCTCTACTTATAGAACAGATGTACAAGGATATCCTTTCACAATGTAAGACTTCACATTTACTTCTAGCATTTGCACCTTTGTTTTAACCCATTTTTCTGTCTCACGGTTAGAAAATGCATAGCAATTTTTGTGTATTGATTGTGTCCTGTAATAATGTAGACTTTTTCAGCCCTTCTGTATTTTAGACAGGCACACTGACAAGTGAGGGCACACTGAGACAGATGTGGACATTGTCTCATATTTATTGTTAGTTGTAATAGTTGTAAAAATGGGATTGCCACCTTAGAACTACAGTGACAGATTTCAAAATCTGTCTTTGGCTTGATGTTATGACAGGAAAATGTCTTAGATTTGGTAAAACGAAGCCTCTGTCCAAGATAATATTTTACTCATAACTTTTTCTGAAGTTTTTTTTCCCTTCACATGTGGCACTATATGTATATATACACTGAAAATCACTGAGTTTTCAAATAGAATTATGACAAAGGATGCAAAGGATGATGTTCTAGTAGCTGAAGCATGAGTATTAAAGGAACTGACCTTGGAAAAGCTGGAGTTTTCTGTGAGGGTTGCCGCATGTCTCCCCTGGGCTACAATGGTAGCACAGTGCAGGGAGAGATTGCCTTATTATACTCAATATCGTAGGAGACTGACATTGCTGTCAATGAAACAGCAATTGAAACTGCAGTAGAATATGAGTAACATTATTCATTAAATATATTATGAACACATTGCAATTTCTGTCAGTTTATAAAGCTACTTCCACCTATGTAAAAATGAGACTCAGGACACGAACACTAAATATGAATTGTGTAGTTTCTCAATTTTTTTCATGAAATATATATTGGAAGCCAATCGCAAGATGATCACTGAAGCATTCAGACTTTCAAGCAATAAGGAATTAGAGAACATTTTTAGGGAAAATTGACTGGATGTCACTTGGAAATGGATCCTCCTTTTAAACTTTGAAAGTGCTTAAGATCTGCTTCAGTTTGAGATTCTGTCACACACAGATGCTAACTCGTATGTATGAACATCTATTATTGAAAATGCCGTAAAAGCTTTTCTATCCCTCTATATTTTTCTATCAAAGATATTTTTTTCATGAAATAAAGATGATTTCATTTCCTTGGTTTCAAGGAAAACATTGTTTCATAGAAGAGTGGATTTTTTTCTTCTATTATCTGTCTTCTTTTCATATGCCCTCAATTTCCCTTACCCATTTATCTTTAAAAAAAAAAACACCTCTTTTCTTTCCTTGGATCTCAACTCACCAGCAACACTTTTCATAGATAAAAATTTGAAAGCCCTTTTACAGGAAGGGGGATGTATTTTTGTAAGTCTGAACATTTTTTTAAAGTTCAAATTGGGTCAATATGTTGTGAGGTTTTTTTCCGTGAAATGAAAACCATTTTATATACTTCGTATTCTTTTTTCCAACTGACCTACCGAACTGAAGTAATAATCAGACCAATGCACTGAGGGGACTTTGAGGTTTACTACTGTTAGTGCCATCAATTTATTCAGAATATTTGCATGAATATTTATAAGATCATAGTGTATCGTGGGTCAAATGGATCTTTGAGACTTTTGAGTCTGGAGTCCACATTCCTATTTATCATGAACTGAGACACAGTGATGTTAAAACTTGATGATGTTTACTCAGGCAAAGACAAAACTGGAATCAACATCAAGCATTTATTGACTACATGCTATGAAAAGCACTCTTACAATTCGGTCCTTTGTGCTTTTACCTTTCCATGGCAGGCAATTCAGATTTTCCATTCTTTTAATTCAGTGTTATTTACATGTAGATAGCTATATAGTTGTATCTCTTCTTCAATGAGGATTCTGTACTACTGACCTTGAGACTTGTTAACACCTCTGTAAAACTGTCCTAATTAACAAAAAATGCTTTAGCACAGAAACTGTCACTACCTTTCAGAAATGTCTTGGAAAATGTCTCATGCACTCGGTTTTGTTCTGGCTGAAGATATGAGGTAGCAAGGGTCAGTTTTTTCTACTCATAGACGCTGATATTGTATTCTGGCTTTCATGGAGAGTCTGTAAGCTCCACACTGTTGTGCTGCATTCATCTGTGGGTCCCCTGTGCTCAGCTCAGCGGCAAGGATACGGCAGGTTCTTATTAAATGTTGTTGGAAGGTTGGGTTTTTATAAGTAACCTTTAATGCCTTTAATACCCTAGCATCATCTTCTATTACACCGGAAGTGTTATTCTACAGTTACAAAGGTGATGTTTAAAATTCCTTCATATTGAAAAACAAAACTAAACTAAACAGAAAGTGTGGTTGAAAGAGTTTCCACAAATTAGAAATTGGCTCTGAATTAAGTTTTCCCATCCCTGTTGTATAGAGCAAATTGTTCGACGCGGCATTCGTAATTGCACTTCAACTAAAGGCTTTGTTTTACAATTTGCTCTAAGGTAATTAGAAAAATGTGCATGAAAGCATGGCACATGGAAATCACAGGTATATTCATCTGGATGTATTATGTGTACTTTATATTTATAGCTCATTTTATAAAGCCAGATTTACTGTTTTGAAACAGACAAAGGGAAAGGGACTAGTGTTTTCCCAGCCTCTGCAATGGGCTAGGCCCTATGCCAGCTACAGCACGAGCTCTCGGTTAATCTGTGATGTAAATATTGCCACCCTTTCACAAATGAGGACACTGGACTATGTGGAAAACTGAGCATGTGGGGAATCAATAAATATATTCTTTTTTGTTGAACATATGCAGGTCTAATCAAAGTAATTACAACTTATATTCAAATTAATTTGCAATAGAGACACAAGTTGAACCCCGTTCACCTGGCTGGCACTGAGGTTATTTTTATAAGGGCAGTTTGCATTGTTGAGGTATTTTGAATAAGGCATGTTTATTTAGGTTACAATTTAATTTGCAATGATAATTTACAGATAATTTTTATTTATTTGTTTTTTTACAGATAATTTGTTTAAAAAATACAAGCACACCACGGCATCCTTATAAAGCAAACCAAGACTTTTTATAAAAGATCTTTTTTTGTGCTATGTTCCTTGACAAAATGAAGCCAGATGACCAGAAATTATGAAAAGGCATAGGCTGGTTCAATGAAACTGAACTTGGGAGACAAATTTAATTTTATATTCTAAAAAAAAATTTTTTTAACATTTCTTTATTTTTGAGACAGACAGAGAGAGAGAGAGCATGAACAGGGGAGGGTCAGAGGAAGAGGGAGGCATAGAATCTGAAACAGGCTCCAGGTTCTGAGCTGTCAGCACAGAGCCTGATGCGGGGTTCGAACTCACGGACCGGGAGATCATGACCTGAGCTGAAGTCGGCCGCTTAAACCGACCAAGCCACCCAGGCGCCCCTTAATTTTATATTCTAATATAACATTTCCTAAATTGTGTTCTCTAGAGAAATTAGGAGGACTTTTATACACACACACACACACACACACACATTCACTTTTATTCTAATATAAAAAAATAAATAAATGGTTGCATATGTACATAATGAATTCCATGATCAAATATGTTGAGGAAATGGGTTAAAGAAAATTAAACATTTGCTTTTAAATTCTATAAATTCTTATATCCATTAATACCATAATGTGCGTTGTGAAACTGCAAAGTGAAATGGAATTTATTTATTTATTTGTTTATTTTTTAATATGAAATTTATTGTCAAATTGGTTTCCATACAACACCCAGTGCTCATCCTAACAGGCCCTCAATACCCATCACCCACCCATCCCTCCCTCCCTCCCACCCCCATAAACCCTCAGTTTGTTCTCAGTTTTTAGGAGTCTCTTATGGTTTGCCTCCCTCCCTCTCTAACCATTTTTTTTTCCTTCCCCTCCCCCAATGGTCTTCTGTTAAGTTTCTCAGGATCCACATAGGAGTGAAAACATATGGAATCTGTCCTTATCTGTATGACTTATTTCACTTAGCATAGCACTCTCCAGTTCCATCCACGTTGCTACAAAAGGCCATATTTCATTCTTTCTCATTGCCACATAGTATTCCATTGTGTATATAAACCACAATTTCTTTATCCATTCATCAGTTGATGGACATTTAGGCTCTTTCCATAATTTAGCTGTTGTTGAGAGTGCTGCTGTAAACATTGGGGTACAAGTGCCCCTATGCATCAGTACTCCTGTATCCCTTGGGTAAATTCCTAGCAGTGCTACTGCTGGGTCATAGGGTAGGTCTATTTTTAATTTTTTGAGGAACCTCCACACTGTTTTCCAGAGTGGCTGCACCAGTTTGCATTCCCACCAACAGTGCAAGAGGGTTCCCATTTCTCCACATCCTCTCCAGCATCTATAGTCTCCTGTTTTGTTCATTTTAGCCACTCTGACTGGTGTGAGGTGATATCTGAGTGTGGTTTTGATTTGTATTTCTCTGACGAGGAGCGACATTGAGCATCTTTTCATGTGCCTGTTGGCCATCCGGATGTCTTCTTTAGAGAAGTGTCTATTCATGTTTTCTGCCCATTTCTTTACTGGATTATTTGTTTTTTGGGTGTGGAGTTTGGGGAGCTCTTTATAGATTTTGGATACTAGCCCTTTGTCCGATATGTCATTTGCAAATATCTCTTCCCATTCTGTTGGTTGCCTTTTAGTTTTGTTGATTGCTTCCTTTGCTGTGCAGAAGCTTTTTATCTTCACGAGGTCCCAATAGTTCATTTTTGCTTTTAATTCCCTTGCCTTTGGGGATGTGTCAAGTAAGAAATTGCTGCGGCTGAGGTCAGAGAGGTTTTTCCCTGCTTTCTCCTCTAGGGTTTTGATGGTTTCCTGTCTCACATTCAGGTCCTTTATCCATTTTGAGTTTATTTTTGTGAATGGTGTGAGAAAGTGGTCTAGTTTCAATCTTCTGCATGTTGCTGTCCAGTTCTCCCAGCACCATTTGTTAAAAAGACTGTCTTTTTTCCATTGGATATTCTTTCCTGCTTTGTCAAAGATTAGTCGGCCATACTTTTGTGGGTCTAGTTCTGGGGTTTCTATTCTATTCCATTGGTCTATGTGTCTGTTTTTGTGCCAATACCATGCTGTCTTGATGATTACAGCTTTGTAGTAGAGGCTAAAGTCTGGGGTTGTGATGCCTCCCGCTTTGGTCTTCTTCTTCAAAATTACTTTGGCTATTCGGGGTATTTTGTGGTTCCATACAAATTTTAGGATTGCTTGTTCTAGCTTTGAAAAGAATGTTGGTGCAATTTTGATTGGGATTGCAACGAATGTGTAGATAGCTTTGGGTAATATTGACATTTTAACAATATTTATTCTTCCAATCCATGAGCACGGAATGTTTTTCCATTTCTTTATATCTTCTTCAATTTCCTTGATGAGCTTTCTATAGTTTTCAGCATACAGATCTTAATTTACAAGGTCCCCAAATCTTGATCACAAAATCCTTTTCCAAGGCACATTACTCTCAACTCTTGGAGTGTAAGTACATTCGGGGAGATGTTTATTCATTTGTTTATTTAACAAAAATGTATAAGTATTTACTATATGTCATTCATGGGATAAGCATGGGGAATGAAGAATGATTAAAACAGGCAAAGATTCCTGCCTTTGTGGAGCTAATAGTCTGGTAATGGAGGCAGAATATAAACAAAACAAATAAGTAAAACAGGTAGGACTCTAATGAGTCCTGAAGAGAAAAAGCAAGTGGGAAAGAGGGTAAAGAGTATCTGGACAAGGAGTTGAACATCTAAATAGAGTCCCAGAGAAAGCCTCACTGAGAAAGTAGCATTAAAGATTGAGTGAAGCAGCATGGGCGGTGGTTTTCTGGGGAGGAGTTTTCCAGGCAGAGGAGGCTCTAATTCAGGAACAACACGTCTGTGTGGCTGGACCAGAGGGAGCAAGCGGAATAGTTGTAAGATAGGAGGTTGGAGAAATTATAGCAACCCAGATCAGGTAGGTCCTTGTAAGTTATAGAAGGAATTTGGTTATGAATGAATCCTTTGGATAATTTTGAGCACTCAAAGGACCAAATCTGTTTACGGTTGATTTTTTGAGAAAAGCCAGCTGTCAAGGAGGAAAGTAGGACAACCAGGTAGGAGGTTGGTGCATGGATCCACAGGTGACATGATGGTGACCTGCACAAAGATTTCAGCAGTGGAGTAGGTGAACTTGAGTCAGATTCTGGATCTATATTGAAGGGAGAGAGTATGCTGGGTTTGTTGATAAACTGATATTGGATTTAAAAGAGCAATTGATGATTCCAGAGCCATAGACTCAGTAACCATAACAATAGTTGCCACTTCTTGGAATGAAGAAGACCTTGAGAGAAGAAAGTTTGAGGAGGGAAGGTTGGATATTAGAAGTTCATTTTTAGATGTAATTTTGAGCTGTTTTTCAGATATTCACGTGCAGGGCTTGGTTTGGCACATAGAATACTGAAGTACATAGTCAGTAGGTACCCAGTGGCAAATTGTTTACATAGAGCACATGGGAATTCCAGAATTAGAATGGTCTAGATTTAAGGGAACCGTCCTAATTTACAGAACCTTCAACAGAAACTAAAATCCTATAAGCTAACTTAGTGTTGTTGTGCTTCTGACAGAAACAAACAAACAAACACATAGAAAAAAAGGAAGGTTGGTTGAGGAGGTTGCAAAATCACTAAAGCAGTTCTCATTCATTGCTTCTTGGGAACTAGAAGGTGGAGTTAACAGCAAAACAGCAGCGATGTTGCTGGGTGCTTTGAGATGGCTCAACAATCCCTCTGATGGAATCTCAATGGGAGCTTTTCTCAAGAGTCCTGTTGAGGAGCAGTACTCTGCCCTCAACATCTTCAATTAATACAGCCTTAGAGGAGTTGTTGCTGGTCTCTAGATCTCTGCTTGACAAAGATAGCTTGTGACTTCACTGTCAGTCTGAAGTACTTCTATTTTGAGACTGGTGACAGCTACTCTAAGTGAACTTAATAGACTATTGGAATGTGACCTAGGTTGCTATGGAAATCTTTATTAGAAAATACAGGGAATATATATGATCTCCCTTGTAGGCTATTTTTTTTTCTAAATCTCAGTGCCTTTATGTGTAGGAAAAACAATTTTTAATTGTGAACATATAAAATACATAAAACGTAAATGTGAAGCTTCATCATTTTATTATAAAGTACAAAGTCATGTAACCAGTCAGCTCATTTAGAAGCCAGTCATTTGCCCCTAGCCCCTCTAAAACAAAACAAAACAAAAACAATCAATATCCTATTATGTTTTCCATTTTCTAGCTTGCATTTAGCATTTTACCACCTGAACACTGTTGTTTAGTTTAGCCTGATTCATTGCATATTATATATACATATTTGAATATATGCTCATTGTGTGAATATATTATTTATCCATTTGCTGTTTATCAGACTTTGTTTTTTTCTAGTTTTAGAATATTATAAATAATTCTGCCTCAAACATTTCAGTAGCCATCTTTATATAAATGTGTATTCATTTCTGTTTAATGTTGGGACATAGGATGTGCTTATGTTCATATTTAATAGATAACACAACTTATTTTCTTATAGTGGCATTGTTGTTTTGTTACTTATTTTCATGAAGAGGTGGAACCAATTTATACTCCAATCTGAATTGTGTAAGAATTTCTATTATTCTTTATTCTCTACCACATCTGAAATGGTCCCTAGTTGTAACAATTTGTCATTCTATTTTTATATATAATAGTATCTTGTTTGTGTTACCCAGTTGAGAATTTGAGCACATTTTGAGCACATCATGTTTTTTTGACATTTGGATAACCTGTTTGTGAAGTATTTGTTGGATCTTTTATTCATTTTTTAATGGATTTTCTTATTTTCTTATTAGTTTATTGGACTCTTTATATAACATGTATTTTGTGGCTTTATAATAAATCTGTATTTCTCATAGACCAAGTAAACCAACTTGTACTTACCCTGGAATGTCCTGGTTATCCTTGGCCATTTGCATTTCCATATATATTTTGCAATCTAGTCAGCTTTTATGGAGGAAAAAAAATAACTTGTTTCGACTTTTATTGAAATTACATTAAATCTACAGATAGGTTTGGAAAGTATTGGTAAATCTTTAGATATTAAATTTTCTAACACATGGTCATAGTATAGCTTTCCATTAGTTTGCCTTTCTTTAATTTCTCTCAGTAATGTTATAGATTTCTGTCTACAGGTTTTGCCCATTTTTGTTAGATTTATCCTTTAACATTTAAATTTTTGATGCTATTGAAAATGACGTCGTTTTTTAAGTTTTATTTTCTCATTTCCTTGCTATGAATTCAGTTGATTTTTATATATTCACTTTATATCTGGCAACCTTGCTATACTTACTTTTACATCTAATAATTTATCTAATAATAAATTATATTTTAAGTTTGTTTATTTATTTATTTATTGAGAGAGAGCATGAGCGAGACAGGGGCAGAGAACGAGGGAGAGAGAGTATCCCAGACAGGCTCCGCATCATTTGTGCAGTGCCCAATGCAGGGCTCGAACCTGCGAACCATGAGACCATGACTCGAGCCGAAGTCAGGCACTTAACCAACTGAGTCACCCAAGTGCCCCTATAATAATAAATTATTTTTTAATAATTTTGGATTGTCTACTAAATTATATCATTTCAACATGCACTGTTAGCAAGGAGCCTGCTTTAGATCCTCTCTCCCTCTATCTCTGGTCCTCCCCTGCTTGTACTCTCTCCCTAAATAAATAAATAAATAAATAAGGAAAGAGAAAACAATAGAAAAAGCAAAAGAGATTCAAAAAGAAACCACATTTAAAAAGATGTTAAAAATATAAGTAATCATATTTAATGAAAATGCACACACATGCATATATCTGGCAAATAATAACCAAAATAATGCTAATGAAGTGCTATTAATATTAGATAAAGTAAAATTTGAAGGAACTTTACTAGGTAGAAGATTCTCACTGGTTAATAATAACATGCTGTCTTAACTAAGAAGGTATAAATTTTAAAGTTATTTGTAACTCATTATACCATCTCAAAATACATGAAGGGAAAAATGTGTATATCTATATATCTATAATATTGATAGATTATAAGACAAATTTAAATATTTATACCATAAAAGGAAGTCTTAAGACACCTTCTTTGTTTCTTACATCAAAGAAACAAACAAAAAATCCAAACACTTAGAATACAATATAAAAAGTGCAATTAAAAAACTTGATTTAGGGGCGCCTGGGTGGCGCAGTCGGTTAAGCGTCCGACTTCAGCCAGGTCACGATCTCGCGGTCCGTGAGTTCGAGCCCCGCGTCAGGCTCTGGGCTGATGGCTCAGAGCCTGGAGCCTGTTTCCGATTCTGTGTCTCCCTCTCTCTCTGCCCCTCCCCAATTCATGCTCTGTCTCTCTCTGTCCCAAAAATAAAAATAAAAACGTTGAAAAAAAATTAAAAAAAAAAACAAACTTGATTTAATGGATACATAATGGATATTATACTCAACATTTGGAAAATACAAATCTAAAAACATTAATTTTTTAAAAAGAAAATATAGCCTAGTCTCAACAAATTTAAAGATTTAATATTATGAATATTATATAGTCTAATCACAATGCAAACAAGTCAAAAATCAGTAACAAAAGAGGACCAGTTATATCTCTCATAATTAAGGACTTTAACACACTTATAATTAATTTTAGATAAAGGAAGAAAATAAAAATATTCCACGTCAGGGGCTCCTGGGTGGCTCAGTGGGTTAGGCGCCGGACTTCAGTTCAGGTCATGATCTCACGGTTCGTGGGTTTGAGCCCTGTGTCGGGCTCTGTGCTGGCAGCTCAGAGCCTGGAACCTGCTTCAGATTCTGTGTCTCCCTCTCTGCCCCTCCCACTCACTCTCTACTTCTCTCTCTCAAAAATAAATAAACATTAAAAAATTAAAAAAAAATAAAAATTCCACATCAAAATACATAAGATGAAGCTAATGCCAAGTTGAGAAGTAAATATATTGATCTTTCTTAATATTGGAAATCCAAAGGTTCTGTGTAATAAGCCAAACATTCGTCCATTAGAAGTTAGAAAAAACAAGCCATAATAAATCTAAAAAGGAGACATAAAGGACAGAAGAAATAAATGATATTTAAAATTATCACACAAAAGAGAGGATTGAAAGAGCCAAAAGTTTGTTATTAAAAATCTATCCTGAATAAAAAAAAAACAGCATGCTCAGCTGACTTTGGAACTGAGTTCTTTGTAATGTACCAATGACAGTTTCAACTTAGCTTCTTCGAGAATTGAAAAGAGAAAATACTCCAAAATTTAAGTGGCTAGCATAGCCTTAAAGCCAAAACCTAACAAAATCAGTGCAAATAAGGAAAGCACAGACTAAACTCAGCAAACTATACAAAAAGTCCTAGCACTCGACCAATTTTTATTTCTGGAATGCAAGTTTGCTTTAATATTAGTAAATGCACTACTATAATTGACCATATTAAAAGAACAAAGAAAAACTGATAATTTTGAAAGTAACAAAACCGATCATTAAGCCTATCATGGTAAAAAAACAAACAAAACAAAAACAACAAAAACAAAAACAAAAAAACACTTTTCAAACTAAGAGTGGATGGGAACTTTCTTTTTGATAGAGGGCATTTAAAAATTCTTAACATATACTGTAACTGATGGGAACTCTTGCAAAATGTCCCTTTGGCATCAGAAACAAGACAAGGTACCCATGACTTTCACTCTTTAATATTGTATTAGAGACTTATTGTCAGTGTAGTAAGAAGAGAAAAGGAAGGTTAGAGATTTGTCATTACTTGACAATGATACCATTACCCAAAATAATCTGCATATGATTATTAGAATTAATAAAAAAAAATTAGCAAATTTGTTGGATAAAAACATCAACATAAAAAATCAGTTACATTTATACATAATTTAAAAAACATATTTACTCTACAAGCAAATAACATAAATCACAAACAAATCTAACAAAAGATATAAAAAGATGCAATTTTTGTTTTGGGGGGTGTTTTTGTTTGTATTTTAGAGGAAAGAAATGACAAGAGTGCAAAAGTAGACATAGCATATGTGAAGAACAAGTTAGGGCATTTATCCCTACCCCCACCCCTGCCAGGTATCAAGATTTAGCTGTAGAAGTTAAAACAACAGCATATTAGTGCATGGATATACAAATAGATCAAGGAAAGGAAGAAAGAATATAAGCACTGACTCCAGCACATATAGAAATTTGAATCCTGACAAAGAGACAACTACAGATCAGTTGGCTAAGGAAGGACTATAAAATAAATAATAGGGCAATTGGATATTTGTATGGAAAAATATTTAAATTGGACATCTCTCTCTTTCCATACCCCCAAATAACTTCATACGAGTATTAAATACTTAAATGCGAAAAAAAGTTTATAATTTTTTAAATGTTTATTTTTTGAGAGAGAGAATACACAAGTGTATACGTGCGCACACATGGGAATGAAGGAGGGGCAGAAAGAGAGGGGGACAGAGGATCCAAGCAGGCTCCTTGCCAACAGCAGAGAGCCCAAGGTGGGGGCTCGAACTCATGAACCCATGATATCATGACCTAAGCTGAGGTCAGACGCTTAACTGACTGAGCTACCAAGGTGCCCCTAAATTTATAAATTTAAAAAAATTAAATGACTGAGCCACCCACAGGCACCCAAATTTATAAACTAAAAAACAAAAACAAAAACAAAAAGACCCAAAAAAAACCCCCAAAAACACATGGAAACAAAAAATTAATGATCTGGGTAAGAAATTATTTCTTAAACAGGGCACAAAAAATCATATCCATTGATATCCTAATAAAAATTATTGCATTAAAATTAAGACCTTGTTAATGTCAAAAGACACCATAAAAGAGCAAAATCCAAAGTCACAAACTAGGATGAGACATTTTCATTACATATAACAAATATCAGTATTCTACAGATCAATATAAAAATGGCAGGAAGTCCAATACGAAATGAACATTGATATAAAGAGAAAGTACAAATAGCCTGTAAATATATGAAAAGATGCTCAACATCATCTCATTGAAGAAATGTGCATTCAAGTCAGAATGAGATATTTCACCATCAGCCAATAAGTAAGGTAGAATAGAATAGACTTAACTAGACTCAAGTAGACTCGACTAGACTAGAATAGAATACAAATTTGGATATATTCTGGTGTTGACTAGATTTGGAACAACAGAGATCTCACACACTGCCGGCAATGTAATGTCATTCCTACTCATATACCATAAAAAACTCTTGCATATGTGCATTAGGAGATGTACATGAAAGTTCATGATATTGCTCCATAGCAATCAAAACATAAAAAGAATCCAAATGGCCATAATTTAAAAAATGGATGAATAAATTTTGGTATAATCAACTATGTAATAGAGTATCATGCAGCAACCAGAATAAAGAATTGCAAAAAAAGTGAGCCATCATGGAAACATTTCACAGAAATGAAGTAAATGGAGTAAATAACACACTGAGAAATATAAATATTTTGTTTATTTTATTTTATTTCTTTAACTGTAGCAATATTTTTCTAGACATGCCTCCCAAGGCCAGGGAAACAAAAGCAAAAATAAACTATTGGGAATGCATCAAGATAAGAAGCTTCCTGCACAGTGAAGAAAACAACCAACAAAACTAAAAGGCAGTTCTATAGAATGAGAGAAGGTATTTGCAAATGTCTTATCTGATAAAGGGTTAGTATCCAAAATATATAAAGAACTTACACAACTCAACACCCATAAAATAAATAATCCAATTTAAAAAAATGGGGAGAAGACATAAACAGACATTTCTCCAAAGACATCATCCAGATGGCCAACAGACATGTGAAAAGATGCTTAACATCCCTCCTCATCAGGGAAATGCAAATCAAAACTTCAGTGAGATACCACCTAACATCTGTCAAAATGGCTAAAATAAAAAACACAAGAAACAACAAGTGTTGGTGAGGATGTGGAGAAGAAGAAACCCTCTTACACTGCCAGTGGGAATGCAAACTGGTGCAGCCACTGTGGAAAACAGTATGGAGATTTCTCAAATAGTTAAAAATAGGTCTAGTCTATGATCCAGCAATCACACTACTGGGTATTTACCCAAAGAATATAAAAACACTAATTCGAAGGGATACATGCACCCCTATGTTTACAGCAGCATTATTTACAATAGCCAAGATATGAAAGTAGACCAAGTATCCATCGGTTGATGAATGGATAAAGAAGATGTGATATATATATATGCAAAGGAATATTATTCAGCCATAAGAAAGAACAAAATCTTGCCACTTGCAACAACATGGATGGAGCTAGAGAGTATAATGCTAAGCAACATAGAGAAAGACAAATTACGTATGATTTCACTCATATGTGGAATTTAAGAAACAAGCAAATGAGCAAAGGGGAAAAAGAGGGGGAGAGAGATAAATTTAGAAACAGACTCTTGATTATAGAGAACAAACTAGTGGTTACCAGAGGGGAGTTAGGTAGGAGGATGGATTAAGTCTGTGACGGAAATTAAGGACCGCACTTGTCATGATGAGCACTGGGTGATGTATGGAACTGTTGAATCACTATATTGTACACCTGAAACTACTATAACACTTTAAGTTACCTAATGAGTTAAAGTAAAAACTTAAAAGAAAAAAGTTATTTGTTTAGTTGCTTATTTATTTATTCATATATATAATGTAATTATGCATGTATAGTTTATAAAAAGGGAAAAATGAACAATATATATTTGAGGTGTAATTTCCTGGGGCTATTTGCATAGGTGGTTATTTTCTATTGATGATTGCCTGGTAAAACATACCTGGCTATGATTTATACAAATTTCAAGAAAGTGATTATCTCTGTGAGGCAGGAAAGGGGTATGATCAAGGAGAAGCAGATAATATCCAATAAGAAACTAGTGATACTAAATTTCTTAAACGGGTTGTGTATGCAGTTGTTAATTTTATGTATTTTATTAACTTCATGCTTATCTTTTATATATCTTCACGTGTATAATACATTTCACAGTAAATATTTTAAGTAACTTGAAAAAAGAGAAAAATTTTAAATTACACAATTCCTTTAGACCAATGGGGGAAGAAAGGCTAAAATCCAAGGTGCTAAATATACACATACTCCCATTTCTGTCAACAACTCCAGTTTCCTTTGTGCTCAGCAGTAAGTTGAGTTTGGCTCTCAGATTAATACGCCATTTTTCTCCTTTGGGATTTTTAATTTTTTTAATGTTTATTTATTTTTGAGAGGGAGAGAGAGAAACAGAGCGAGAGTATGGGAGGGGCAGAGAGAGAGAGGACACAAAATCCAAAGCAGCCCCCAGGCTCTGAGCCATCAGCACAGAGCCAGATGTGGGGCTCAAACTCAGGAACCTTGAGATTATGACCTGAGCTGAAGTCAGACACTTAACTTACTGAGCCACCCAGGAACCTCTCTCACTTGGAATTTTTGTCCTTTACATTCTACTTGAAGCCATCTAACTTCTGTGCCGCCTCTCATCTCTTTTGTATTTTCCTTTAAGACTCCGTTTACCTATTGCCTCCCTAGAGAAAGATTCTTGAGAAGTCCATCCCCTGGGTTGCCACAACTTTTTCTCAGGCTCCCCCAGTATCCTGACCTATTTCTATCATTGCATTTTCTATATAGTATTGTTCCTACTGTGTGGATATTTTTCCCAATTGACTGTGAACAGTTTGAGGAAGCCATGTCATTTGTTTCTGGACTCCCAGCCCTGAGCACTATCCTCTCACAACCTGTGGGTGGCAAATATGTCTTTGTCCAATGAAGGAAGGAAGGAAGGAAGGTGGCTAGTTACTTTCTTTGTTCCTGAGAAGCTTAACCGTGAAGATGGCATAAACTTGAAAAGTTACATAAGATATTTTAATAATAGTTTAAGACAGTGTGAGACAAATATAGAAGGAAATTCAGCACTGTAAAGTTTAATTCTCAAATGAGTGCCATAAAATTAAAACTATGGATTTTTAGAGGACAAGGTGAGTGACAGCCAAGGTTTGCACCTCAGCTCGGTTATTTACTGGCTGGATGAACTTAATTTCCTTATCTGTAAAGTACAGATAATTACTGTACTATACCATAGAGTTGTTGGGAGGACTAAATGTGATAATGCTGTTAAGTGCTCAGCACAGTGCCTGACACATGGACGTGCTCCCATGCCCCAACGGTATTCTTTTTTCCAAGCTTCGGTGTCAGTAGAAGGCTATAAAGAGATGGAGTTTAAGCAAGGTTTAAGAAATGAGAACTATTTGGATAGGAAACAGTTTAGAACTTTGCAAGTATAAGAGAAGGTAAGAAAAGAATGAGGCTGGTATTTGCTAGACCTTTTCAACATGCCAATTGCTTGACCAGGTAACTTGCTGAGCTCCTACGACTTAATGCTCATAACCAGCCTCTAGTGAGGTCTTAACCATCCCCATTTTACAGGGAAGAAAAGAACCTCAGAGAGTATGGAGCAAGTGTTTAAGATCACCCAGTTGGGGGAACCAGGCTCCAAGCTGGAGTGGTCAGGGATCTGTAGAAACTTCCCTCTGCCTGACAAAAGATGAGGCTTGGATTGTGAATGGATGTGTGAGTGTGCACATCTTATTTCCCACGAGATGCCTGTTTACAGTTGCAGGATATCTAAAAGTAGATTTTAATGAGAGGAATGATGTTTTGATTTCCTATATAGAAATACACATGAACTTTCATACACTTAAAATATGTAACAGAAAACAGCTGCTTTTCCAAAAATCAAAAAAAAAAAATACCTCTAAATGTGGCTTGTAAGTCGGCTAAAAACCTCAAACTCGATTTAATGTCATGTTTTTACAACAAACTGTATGGGTAGTAATCAGTATGGAAGGTTGTCTCTTTCTTCCCAAAGGATTGTAGCAGGAATGAAATTCATTAAGTTTGAGAAACCATCCCTGCTGGGAGCTGAGTCGGAGTCCCTGCCTCGGAGTGGCAAATGGAATTGCATTTTAAAGAAACCTGGAGTCTTTATTCTTCTTGGCACTAAGTCGCGCGCTCATGATTAGCAGGTGTCAGTCATCAGCTGAAATCATCCTGGTCCTTCGCTGACTCTGGTTTGGTCCATTTCCATCCATCTGCTCATTCGAGATGAAATCTGCTTTAGTGAAGGGCAAATGCAAAGATCACCAGCTTGGGCAGCTTTTACCATCACAATGCGCTGTTTACATCTTTTGAAAAAGGACTTGATTAAAATGCAGCAAAATAGAGTCTTTAAATGTGAGTAAATGTATACTTGTATGAATGTGTCAGTGCTTATAGAAGCAGCGCCATGTGGAAGTTCTGAATAGTTTCTTCAGAATTTTTAATTAGGCTTGAGTTAAAAAGCTTTCGAGAAACAAATGGATGTTCTTAAACCATAATCTGATGCTTGAGAGAACTGAATAATTTTTGATACAAGTAAGTTTAAGTGCTAAATGACATAAGATGGTTAAACGTCCAGATGAAAGATAAAATATATTGCTCCATGACTGAATTCACAGCATTACACAAAAGATCCATCTGGACTATAACTGGCAAGTTGCAGAAACAAACCTGAGGCTTCCTTGTTTCTGATCTCTTTATTTCTCGAATGAGTGGTGCTTTTAAGTAACTAAGATGACTTAATGTGTAAGGTAATGATAGAAATATTTCATTCTCTAATTTTAAGCGATATAGTGATTTAAAGTATATTACCAATATTGTAATGATAGATTGTAGAGTATATTCACTCAACACTTACTCTAAAAAGGGAGATCCGGTAGAGGCTTTATAGCCCAGCAACCAGAACCCTCTCCCTGGCACCACACGTCAAGGCTTCTAATCTTGTGTAGTGGACTTGCTTAGCCTTCTGAATGGGAGCCCAGAACTGCCAGACGGTGAAATAGCCAAGAGGGATCCTCGACCAATAAGAAATGATAATTGGCAGTAAGCACCCCAACCTCTTGCCCAACAATGGGACAATCCTGAGATGCATTCCACATAGTCTGTGCCCTGGGTGTCCGCAATGGTAAACTACTTGTTAACTCCTCTCTACTTATTTCCTCTTTTCCCTTGCTCACTTCTGCACATCTTACAATACTTATAGGGTCAGCTCTCAAATCCTTCTCTCAGAGTCCAGCTAAAACATGGAGGCAAGAGGATGTGTCTAGTAGAGCTCACGTTTTTCTTGCAAGACCACCCTCCAGGTGTCAAGAAGCCCAAGAATCTCTATTCTGATGGCTTCAGGATGCAGGCGACCTTCTCTATCAGGTCTGACCTCCTGAGGGCAGACTGGGCACACCTCTAGGACTGAAATTCGGAGTGAACTTGGACATGCAGACTGATTGTCCATATGCTTCTGTAAGGAAGCAGGATGAGAAGAGAAAAGGGGCGGGTTCTGGGCCTGGAGTCTCCATTTACACTCTTGTCTTAGAATTCTCAAATGTTACAGGTGGTCCTGAATAGAAGGAGCACTGAGGGAGTCATAGACCATGAGTTTTACTTTGGATTTCACCAGTTGGATGCAGTAAATTATTGTCAGGTGATCTAAGTCTTCCGGTCTTTACTTCATGAGTGAAATGAGGGACATATATAAATTTACATATAATATCTCTTCAAGATTGTGGGTTCTAGTAGTCAAAACCATTAGGAGAGCAATTCTGCCACTCACAAGGGACATTTAAAGTTCCTCATTAATTTCTGGCTAGAAACGCTGAATGCTCACTCTGGATGAATTACGGTTCTCATAACACCTGCTAGGCCTCTTTCTGCTCTTGGTTTAAAGAGCACAGAGTCTGGAAGAGCATGGATAATGTCTCTTATAATTTAGGTAAAATGATGGCAATAACAATTGTATTTGCAATATGAGCACCCATAAAAACAAAAACAAAATATATGATCAGGGAAAGTGACCTAGAAGGAAATATGTCAATATATAAATAGTGGTTTTCCTTTGATTGTAGAAATGTGGATGACAGTTTTGTCTCTGTTTTACCTTTTTTCCTACTTCTGCTTTTCTTAGGATCAATAGCTTTGTTAGTACACATTTAGATAGAGCATGCAAGAGTATTCAAAAATAAAATCGTCACTCTTGTAGTCATATGTACTTGTTCAGAAATTAGCATGGTACTTTTATTCTAAACAACAGCTTCAGTCATTGACAATAACTACTATTTAAAAGTGTGTATGAAATATCTGGGGAATTATCTTTATAAGTTGGAGAACTTCTATACATTTCAAAGTATCTTCAAAAAATCTTTTCAGAGGATCTGAACAAATCAGACAAACCCTCAAATCCTAACAGACAGGCCATTGCTATAATAATATAGGAGGGAAGAAATTACTGAGGTCATAGGAGGGTAAATTAAAGGTAATAACCAAGCATATGAAGAATTTGATTGTATCTATAATATAACTTCTAATGACCCCAATACAGCATAACTATTTTTATTAAAGGCATGCACACTTTATAGTTCACAAATATTTTTCTCAAATGTTATCCCATTTAATATGCCATTACTAGTTCGAGCCCCGCATCGGGCTCTGTGTGGATAGCTCAGAGCCTGGAGCCTGCTTCAGATTCTGTGTCTCCCTCTCTCTCTGCCCCTCCCCCACTCACACTCTGTCTCTGTCTCTCAAAAATGAATAAACATCAAAAAAAAAGAATTTATTAAAAAATAATAATAATATGCCATTACTATACATATTATAAATGTCTTAATGATTATTAATTTTAGAATGTATGCTGTAATCTCTTTGAAAATAAACATGGGCTTCCTTTAACTGATATTATATAGATATGGAGAAAAATAAAATCTAATTCCCAGCCAAATATTAATAATAATTATTATCGAGAATATAATGAATAGTACCAATACAATACCAGATAATCTGTTAAATCTTTTACATGAATTACCTCATTTTTTAATCACAGTGATCTTATAGGGTTGGTATATTTATTTTCCATTTTACAAATGAAGACATGAGAACCAGAAACATTATACAACTTGCCCAAGGTCACTCTCATAATAACAGCAGAATATCTAGTCATATCATAAAGGCTAATGCCTTTATTATGATAAGACTCTGAGGTTACAAGCCTTTTGATGACTGGATTTGTTTAAGGAGTTTGTATTCATGGATTTTGCCTTTGTTTTGCTTTTATTGCTAATGAATTGGTGTCACTGACCATGATAACACAAAATGAGACCTTAGGTCTGAAACTAAGAGTTCTGTAATCACCAAACCAATCTAATGAGGTCTGAAACTAAGAGTTCTGTAATCACCAAACCAGTCTAATCCAGATTTCACAAAACTTTATGGGAGTTGGTTAATGTAAATGTTGGAGATGATAAACACTACCAGAACTGTCTCTAAGCATGAATTGTAAAGTCTGTTTCCATTTGTTTAAAATGAATGTATAAGTTTTTCATTCTCTCTTTCACAAAGAGCACTTACTTTTGGACACTTTGATATGTCAGAGATCTTTTACAATCTCCAGAAAATATTGTACATTTATTTAGCTTTCTTCTTTATCTTTCAAACAAGTTTTAAATATTTATAATTACCTAAAATTTGTATTTTTTGTCTTTAGCATGCCTTTCTAAAGGCCTTGAAAATCAGGGTGTGTGTGTGAGAGTGATGGGTTCACTGTCATGCTGTCACTGCCAGCAACCATACCCTCTGGGATCGGTTCAGGCTCTCAGAACTGGACCTCATTTCATCTTACTTTTTTGACATACAGCTGGTGCTGGAGTTGGGAAAAGATAAGTAAATGTGAAACTAGTGTTTGTGGTGTCTGTATGTATGTGCCTTTTACTGGCTGCTCATTCAATGCTCTCAGACTTCAGAGTGGCTACAATCCGGGATGCTAAGAAGCTAGAAAGAGGAAAGCAAAAAAGACAATTCACTAAAGATCCTGGACTCCTTCCTACACAAATGCCCAGAGGCCTCCTTATTTTCAGAAATGCCCACACTTCTCTCTATATGATGAACCTTTCACCTCTACTCCCGCCTAGCACTTGGAGTGTTCCTCAAGAAGAATAATGGGGCCTTTCATGATTCCCTGTAGCTGATAAACAGCAGCACAGTGGTACCTATAGGACAGGTGAAAATTTCTTAAGCTCCAGCAGTGAACTGAGTACAGTGAGATAAGGTCAAACAGAACAGCAGATGGCTAAAATTGTGTGTGAAAGTCACGTATAATTTTGAAGGCACTTGGCTCTGGTACACATACCCATATTTAAGTTACTCAGATATCTAGTGTCAGTTGGCCCAGTTTGGAAGACTTACAATTTCATGGTCAATTTAGTAACCACCAATTTTTAAAAATAGTACTTAGTTTTTTTTAGAGACACTGTCATAAAGATGACTCCTAATTCGATTTTAAAGTGGACTTGTTTGTATTAGCTTTTTCATTTCACTTCAGGTCCTAACATTTGTTAGTATAGCTGAATACATAGATGGGTAGGCGAAGATATAGACAGACAGATGTAACCAACTGAAAGACACGTATAAGGCCAATTCTAGTAACATTATTCTGTTAGCATATATATTTTATATATTATGTCTATTATCAAGTATTTACAAAAGGGGAGTTCTATTTTATTATTCGTTATTATATGATAATATGTAAGTGTATCTAAATATATGTTATAAAGGTAAACAAGATTTCAGACAAATGGAGTGAAATCTATAGTTACATATTTGTTGGCTTTGGTTTTCACACATACCTTGTCATTCCTATCCACTCAAGTTTGTCATTTTACATTGTCAGCTTGTGTTTTACTACTTTCTTTTCCACATGCAAAGCAGAATTTCTGGAATCCCAGATATGGTTTCACTGATGGTGGCATGTTGATTGTTAATCATTCAACACAGGATATGGCTGCCCTCCCTGAACTGGGACACAGAGGATGAGTAGCTCTTAAATGTGAAAGAAAGGGAGCAGGGTGCATGAGAGGTTTCATGCGAAACACATCAAAGTGATATTCTAGAGGTAGGAAAGTATGTGGAAGCAGTGTTCCTGAGACATTTTTCCATGTCAGAGGAAACAGAAAATAATATTTGTAAGGTGTGAAGGGAGACACGTTGAAGGATATTTGAGACATATGAATGGAGCTTTCTAACAAAATTCTTTTTTTTAAGTTTATTTATTTTGAGGGAGAGAGAGAGAGAGAGAGAGCACACAAGTGGGGAAGGGTCAGAGAGAGAGAGAATCCCAAGCAGGCTCCAAATTGTCAGCACAGAGCCCAACGTGAAGCTCAACCCCCAAACCATGAGATCATGACTTGAGCCGAAGTCAAGAGCCGGACACTTAACTGACTGGGCCACTCAGATGCCCCTGTAATAATATTCTATATATGAGCTTTATAGTATATAATTATATGAAGTAAAATGTGAAATATTAGGATGATATTAATTCTTTAGTTTATATAAAGCATTTACTTACTTTATTTTTAAAATGTGTAATGAAAAACTTAAGCTTGCTAATATGAATTGCTAATGAAAAATATTTTTATATTTGATTTTATGATTGACATGATTACATGCAATTCCTCATAAATACCCCTTAATGGTAATCTCTTCAAACTTTGGAATGCCACCATAGATAAGAAAGTAGTATAGGGGCACCTGGGTGGGCCAGCCATTTGTGTCTGACCTCGGCCCAGGCCATGATCTCACGGTTCGTGAGTTCGAGCCCCACGTCGGGCTCTGTGCTGACAGCTCAGAGCCTGGAGCCTGCTTCAGATTCTGTGTCTCCCTCTCTCTCTTCCCCTGTGCACTCTGTCACTCTCTCTCTCAAAAATAAATAAACATTAAAAAAATGTTTTTAAAAGAAAGTAGTATAAATTTAAATTCCATTTACAACCATTAAACAATTTATGGTAGTTGCATAAAAGCCCTTTCCTTTTTGTCATTGACAAATTTGGTGTTGAAATTTCCTTGAAAATATAAACTTGTCTGTAACTCAGTAAAACTTTTTCTCTATCAACTATTTTGAATTAATGATGAGGCTCCATGTTGTACAATAATTGGATTGTTAGACAATTACATAGTTAGCTTGGATGCCACTAAAAATGAATATCAGCCACAGGCAGACATGCCCCATATGTGTGAAGCCAATATAAGCCACTCCACCTTGCTTTCCTGACTTTCCCTGACTTTCCTGACTACCAGCAGTCTCATCATGGTAGCCCTTGGGGCTTCTTTTTACCTGAATTATGAACTCCTTAAACCCTTTCCCATGATTGGCTGGTGGAACATCTACTTGGGCAAGCTTATAGACCACATGTTGCTTATCGTGCCAGCTCTCACAGAGCCCGTAGGCATGACCCCAGTCTGATCAGGGCTCTTTCCAAGGTATCGCTAGTAATTTTGTTCATCTCAAGGCTGCAGGTGACAGGCCAGGGAGATTTAAACAACTCTCAAATCTCACCCAAGACTTTCCTATGACTTAGGTGATCAATATCTTTTGATTTGCCTATAACAATAGTTGAGAAGCTCTGCTAGACAATAAATGAACAAAAATACTAGGGAATCAGAAAAGTAAATGGTAAAAAAAAAATCTCAGAGAGTGTTGGGTGCCTGGGTGGCTCAGTTGGTTAAGCATCTGACTCTTGATCTTGGCTCAGGTCATGATCCCATGGTTTGTGAGTTCGAACACCACTGTCAGCACAGAACCTGCTTGGGATTCTGTCTCTCTATTTGCCCCTCCTCCTCCAACTCTCTCTTTCTATCTCTCTCTCAAAATAAATAAGTCAACTTAAAAAAAAATCTCAGGGAGTGTCGGTTGTGACAATGATATTAATAAAAACATCTGACCTGTTTTTCTCCTCAGGGGCCCAAAGTATTTCTGACATGTGACTCTAGGCATGGATGGAACTGATTGGGCATAGCCTAATTCTAACAGACACAAAAACAATATATGAGAACTTGAGCAATCCAAAATTTTTCAAGACAATTTTTCCTATTACATGGAAAGTAGATTTAAATTTATAGTGTGCATAACAAGTATGTGTTTGTCATTATTCTCCAGAACATAGAAAATGCATGTAATTGTGTCCCAAGCCTGAATCCTCACTTTGACTGGCTTGAATTCATTAGTGAGTAACATTTTTAAAGTTAGGATTTAGATATTTATTCCCTTTGGAAATACCCACCTGCTGTCTTTCTACTAAAATATTTTTGATCTGCAAAATCTAGAAATGATCTATATCATGTATTTATGTTAAATTTATTGCATTCATAACATTGATTGCATTGGCCTTATATTTTGTCACCTGTTCATATATTACTTTATTTTCTTTCCTTTAATCCATTGCTTATCCATTCTCTCCAATGCCTTAATGTCATCTTCTTCCTTTACCCTGACAGTGATTATTGAAAGGTTTTCCTTCACTGCAACAGAATGAATAAATTTGTTCAAAAATTTGGCTTCTAAATTAGGTCTTTGGCACCAAAATTTCCATTTTTATTTAAACCTAATGTTTTATGTTTTTATTGTTTCATTTGTTCAACTGTTTTATGTTTTTATTGAATTATTGTTCCTATTAAATTCTCCCATAGTTCACTTCTCTTCTTTTGATTACATTTTCTTTCATAATTGGCTCTCACTTTACCTTCTTAATTTTGATTTCCCTCATTCCTCTGACACTACTCTCCTTTGTTTTTTGTATAGAATTTGAATAGTTGTTGTCTTAGGCTATTTGGACTGCTGTAACAAATATACACTGGGTGCCCAACAACAAACATTTATTTCTTATAGTTTTGTAGGCTAGGAAATCCAAGATCAAAGCACTGGCAGATTTGGTGTCTGGTGACAGCCCACTTCCTGGTTCATAGATGGCCATCCTCTGTCTATATTCTTACACAGGGAAAGGCACACTGGAGTTTTCTGGTATCTCTTTTCTAAGGGCACTAATCCCATTCATGAGTGTTAGGGCATTCATGATCTAATCACTTCCCAAAGGCCCCCGCTTACAAATACCATCACATTGGGGGTTAAGATTTCAACATGAATTTGAGCAGAACACAAACAGTCCATAACAGTTGTCATTTTTATTTGCATGTTTAGTCATTCTGTCTGAAACTTCTGTTGTCCTGAGCCACTGAAGAAATGCTCTCCTGACCCCATCCAAGACAGCAATAATGTCTCTGCCTTTTCCAGGAGCTGCCTTTAGAGGTTAATTTTCTTATATCCACATTCCTGTATTCCATTTCTGTATCCCAGTGGAATGGAGTAGAGGAGAGCTTAACTATGGCCTCTTGTAGCCCATGTTGGGAGTCAAGACTAGACTAACTTTGCCAAAATCTTCTCAAAATTAACCATGGCTGATAACACCAACCATGTGCTTGTCCTGCTTCTGAGGCTTCACCTCATTTCTCAGATTCAGTATATTGCTCTGGTAATTTCTGCTTGTGTTGAACTCCTCTATGTCAGGACTTCTATTCTTAAAAGCATTTCCTCAGATGTTCTCTGGAACACTTGAGTGGAGTAACTAGTACAAATCCTCAGGTTTTTAGTATTTTCTTTCATCAGTAGTGACTCTAATGGGAGGGCATGGGGTTTGAAATGTAGCACATCATGCCACATTGCGTCTTTCTTTTCTCGGCAACAATATTTAAAAATCTTGTGGCCTAAGACTTGTTCTGTGTGCAGTCCCTATATCTTGTTCAGTTGCTGCTAGTGAACTTTTGGTGTTATTAAAATATTAATTTCAATAGGTTTTGAGGAATGGGATTTACGATATGGCTTCTACTCAACCATCTTTATCTAAAAATTTGATATATTTTAAAATAGCTGAACATCTGGGGCGCCTGGCAGTCAGTTAAGCATCTGACTTCAGCTCAGGTCATGATACACGGTCTGTGAGTTTGAGCCCTGCGTTGGGCTCTGTGCTGACAACTCAGAGCCTGGAGCCTGTTTCGGATTCTGTGTCTCCCTCGCTCTCTGCACCTCCCCTGCTCGCACTCTGTCTCTCTGAAAAATAAGTAAACATTAAAAATTTTTAAAAAAAATAGCTGAACATCTTGAAATAAATGTAGCATCAGAGTTTTAAACATTAGCATAAATATAGCACAAATTTTGTTTGTTTCTATATTAACAACCAGAATTTTGAGACTATAAGAAATCCATGAAATTTAAAGTGAAACGTATTCAGTAGGAAACATGGCTTTATCACTTAGCATATTATCAATTCTTCTAATATGCATTCTCACATTTTTATACACAAGGCAAAGCATTAATCAAATAAAACCCAAGCCTTTCCTTATCCTTAAATGCCTCTCTTCTAGAAAGGGTGAAGCACATAAAACCACCTTGTTATCAGAGGAGCTTAGTAAGAATCCTGTGGAAATCAACTTGGAAAACTACGGGGTCTTATGCTTTGTTCTTTCATAGAATCTTTGAAAGACATGGTGGTGATTATACATGTAAAAAAAAAGCAGGAAAATAAAGAATGACTTTATTATGTCTCAGTTACAATGCAGGCAAAAATAATATAAATGAATGGTTCCTAACATTGCCCTGCGTAGAAAATTGTCAACTGAAATCAATACAAAGTCATCTGTGTCAACAATTCCATTCTTCTCAATTATTTAGAGAACTAAGAAAATGTGCTTGATCTCATTACTGAGAACAACAAAGAGTCTTCTTTGTGGGTGTCGTCCACCCTTCATGCCCAGCACCACGGGGCTTCTTTGTCTGCTTTGAGTTCCTGTCTACTAGGAGATACATTCTTAACGTGACTTCTTGGAGGGTTTAAAGTAATATCTGCCTGTATTTATATTACATTAAACAGAAGGGTTTTGGAAAATCTCCTTATGTAAAATTCATATTTTGCAGAGGTTGGGCTGCATTCTGATTCCTCGATTTTCTAGAACATTTAATTAAATCCCACTTTTAACACTTTGAGGATCATGGATTCTATTATAGTTTTCTCCCTTCTGAAGTCAGTTCACATCTTGATAAATCTTGTATTAATCGGGAGATACAATGTTGATGTAGTCTGTCTGCAGGCTATTACGAAGCATTAATGGAATAAAAGAGATATTAATTTATCATGAATTATTTAAATTATGTCTCCACTGCTTAAACCAAAGTCTGTATTTTAATATAATGGGCTTATAGAATCTTTGTAGCTGCTTTTGAATAAGAAATATGTGTGATGTATATTATACAATATACAATATATAGTATGACATGTATCATTTCTAGACTATTCTTTTTTTCTCAGCACAGAAAGTTTCCTATTTAATTGCACAAACACTGTTTAAACACTAACTATATGTGCTGTATATATTAATACAAAGTAAGCAGAACGGTAGCCCTTGCTGTGGAGGGCATGGAGTCTAATGTGTGGAGAAAATATATAAAACTATGAAACCATCAAACATGTGTTGATCAAACTGTGCGAGCAATGTTATACTTACAGCTTTAAATCTTAGACTGACTTCTGACATTTATTAGACATGGTACATGTCTTTGGCCAGCCATAACCCTTCCTTGGGCTAGATTTCTCAACCTTAATGGACTCATAAAAAGAGCTCCCTTCAGGAAGACTGTAGATATAAAGTGTCTACATGGCACCTGGTTTGGAGTAGCTTCTCAGTAACAAAGGTACCTATCTCCCTTCTTTCCCCAGTCCTGCTAAAGCATCACACAAGAAACTTTTGAGTGTCTGTATAGTTCACTGGAAAGCGAATTCACATTTCTGTGCAAGGCCAGAGGCAGAAACTGCAGTGAGGAGGCTGTCTCAGCTTGGCTGGGATAGGTAGGCTGTTCACAACTCACTCAGGAGGAACAAGTTGCCAAATGATGCAGGACAAAATCTCAATGATGACCAAGACATTGGCCATTAAGTTCACAAGTGTGCCTGTCTTTATGCCCGTGATTCATATGAAAGAGTCACGAATGTTTCCTCTGAATAGAGATGCCCCCTTGCTCCCCTGCATATTCCAGTTTACCTTGACCTGTAGGGAAGATACACTGAGACCTGCCTTGTTTTATTCACTGTGTTAAATGGTAAAGCCAAGTAACTGGTGATTTATGCTGTAGATTATCATGTTATTCATTAGTGGTAATTACTGTTCAACCCTGAAAAAAAAAAAAAAACGGTAATCAATGCACTAAAAAGAGGAACATACACACTGGCTCCTTGCTGTTCGCCTGCACAACCTTTCAGCCTGCCTCACTTTCTGGGGAAGAAGAAAAAGCCAGATGAGTGTATTGTGGAGAGAGATTATAAACTTCCAGTCCTGCTGAACCATGGCAGCATCTCCTGTGAGGCAGAGGAGCTCAGCTACAACCCTAGACGCCCTCTGTTCCCAAGAAGATAAGAGGGCTGTGTTTGGACTCTCTCCCAGAATATTCAGACTGTTTTCAGGCACAGGAGCTGTGGCAGCCAGGAGGAGGAGAAAAGCGGTGGAGGCAGCATGGTATGCCACATCCTGAAGGATGGCATCCCCAGTGGCCTGCTCAGAGTCCCCACACCCGGCTGAGTCGCAGAAATGGAGGCCCACCGCCTGCCTCCTGAGTCTTGACTTCTCACTCTGGAACAAGTAGCCAGAGCATTATGAAATTTCAGCTTCTCTGTTAATGCCACACCAAATATCTATGAAGTGTAAACTACCAGGCAAATGGATCTCCATTTCATTCTGTCTCAAGCATCGCCTGCTAGAGACAACCTCTCCTGCCAAGAAATGGATCCTTGATTTTGACATAATGGTCTCTGGTCACATTGCACACAGGCCTTCTGAAGAACGGCAGCAACAGTAGGCTTACTGGCAAGTTTTTTGCTTTTGCTTTTGTTTTTGTTTTTGCAATGCCACGATCACTCAAGTGCTGGTGACGACAATGACATTTCCTTGCCATTTTATCACAGGAGAAGAGAAAGAAACCCAACAAGAGTTTCAATGCCTCCTGGACAGATGGGCTGACTTTAAAATTCCTATTAGTGACAGCAGAATTAAATCCTGCTACAGCAGTGATTGTCATCCTTTTGTTAGGATGGTGGATCTCCCTGCTGAATTTTCCATTTAGCATGAATTAGAGAGGTTAACCGAGATGTACGCATTATTGCTATGGTGAAAGAAATCACAGACAATTAAGATTTCTTTATGCCCAACTAATTTAGAGTTATGAATCTTTAAATAGCTCTAATGCTTAGGATATGAACCTTTTATTAATAGTCTATAGTTTTTAGAGCACGTTTAGGTTAAGAGTAAAACTAGCAGAAAGTAAAGAGTTCTCATGTAATCCTTCCTCCACCCCCACCACCTAACCACCCCCCGCCCCCT
Organism: Lynx canadensis; assembly: GCF_007474595.2. Lineage (NCBI taxonomy): Eukaryota > Metazoa > Chordata > Mammalia > Carnivora > Felidae > Lynx > Lynx canadensis. Next base: position 45,747,519 of record NC_044313.2, on the reverse strand, counting down.
TACACACACACAGTTTGTCCTCTGAAAACATCTAACATTGGTGTGGTACGTTTGTTACAACTGATGAACCAGTATCAATACACTATTATAAATAAAGTCCATAAAATCACTACGGATCAGTCTTTGCAATGTACATTCTATGGGTTATGCCAAATGCACAATGTCACATATCTCCTATCATAATTATAATATAATATATAAGTTACTATAAACATTCACAGCAGGTTTTTGTGTGGACATAGTTTTCAACAAGTTTGGGTACTACCTAGGAGCAAAATCTCTGCATCATACACTTTGGTTATATTTAGCTTTGTGAGCTACCAAACTTTCTTCTAAAGTGGCCATACCAGGGGCGCCTGGGTGACTCAGTGGGTTAAGCGTCGGACTTCAGCTCATGTCATGATCTCGCGGTGTTATGGGTTCAAGCCCTGCATTGGGCTCTGTGCTCACAGCTCAGAGTCTGGAGCCTGCTTCAGATTCTGTGTCTCCGTCTCTCTCTGCCCCTAGCTCCACCCATGCTCTCTCTCTTTCTCAAAAATAAATAACCATTAAAAATTAAAAAAAATAATAAAAATAAAGTAGCCATACCATTTTGCACTTCTGAAAATGAATGAGAGCTCTTGTTGCTGCACACCCTCGCCAGCCTTTGGAGTTGTTAACCTTTTGGATTTTAACAATTTCAATATGAGTGTAGTGGTAGTTTGTTGTTGTTGTAAAATGCAGCTCCCTAATGACACATGATTTAGGGCAACTTTTTATATGCTTTTTGCGTAAATAAATACTTTTATTTGATGAGATAGGTCTTCATATTTTTGTTCCTTTTTAATATAGAGTTGTTTGCTTTTTTATTGCTGAGTTATAAGCTTTTTCGGAGTATATTTTGGTTCCAACTCCTTTGTCAAATAGGCGTTTTGCAAATATTTGTTTTGTTTTGCAAATGTCTTTGGTGTGACATCTCAGTCTCTTTACAATGTGTTTCACAGAGCAGATATCTTTAATTGTAATAAAGCCAAAATTTCCTATTTTTCTCTTATGGATGGTGTTTTTAGTGTTTTAGCTAAAAACTACCAAACTTGAGGTCACAGGGATTCTCTTTTGAAAGTTGCTTGCTATTGACCCAATCTCTTCAATAGATGTAGACTTAGTCAGATTGTCTGTTTTTCCTTGTGAGAGTTTTCATAGATCATATCAAGGATTTGATCAATTTCATATGAATTATCAAATTTGTGGGCAAAGACTTCCTCATACTATCCTTCATTATCTTTTTAATGTTCAGGGGATCTGCAGTAATGGTCCCTCTTTCATTTTTTTTATTATTAATCTGTGTGTTTTCTTTTTTTTTCTTAGCTAACCTGGTAGAGGTTATCAGTTCTATTGATCTTTTCAAAGAACCAGCTTTTGATTTCATTGATTTTATGTATTGACTTCTTATTTTCAATTTTATTGATTTCTCCTCTGATTTTTCTTCTTTTCTTCCACTTAGGTTGGATTTAATTTGTTTTTCTTTTGTGGTTTTCTAAGGTGGAGGCTTAGGTCAATTGATCTTTACATTGTTTGTCTTTTCTAATATGTGCATTTTAATGCTATAAATTTTCCTCTAAGAACTGTTTTTCAGCACCCCCACAAGTTTTGATTAGTTGAATTTTCACTTTCTTTTAGTTCAAAATATTTTTTAGAATTTCTCTTGATTCTCCTTTGATCTATGTGTTATTTAAAAGTGTTGTTTAGGGGCGCCTGGGTGGCGCAGTCGGTTAAGCGTCCAACTTCAGCCAGGTCACGATCTCGCGTTCCGTGAGTTCGAGCCCCGCGTCAGGCTCTGGGCTGATGGCTCAGAGCCTGGAGCCTGTTTCCGATTCTGTGTCTCCCTCTCTCTCTGCCCCTCCCCCGTTCATGCTCTGTCTCTCTCTGTCCCAAAAATAAATAAACGTTGAAAAAAAAAAATTAAAAGTGTTGTTTAATCTCTAAATATGTTGGAATTTTCCACCAATCTTTGATTGATTTATATTTTAATTCCATTATGGTCTGAGAGCATACTTTGTATGATTTTTGTTATTTTAAATGTACTATGGCACGTTTTATAACCCCAAATATGGACTATCATGGTGCATATTTTATGTGAACGTGAGAAGAATGCATATTCTCTTGTTCTTGGATGGAGTCTTCAATAAATGTCGATTGGATACAGTTGGTTCATGTGTTATTCATCTAATCTCTACTGATTTTCTGCCTGCTGGATCTTTCTGTTTCTGATAGAGGGGTATTCACGTCTTCAAGTATAATAGTGGTCTTATTTATTGCCTCACGTATTTTCATGTTGTTTCAATAGGTACGTAGATATTAAAAATTATTGTCTTTTGGGAGAATTGACCTCTTTAGCATACACAGTGCCCCTGAGAATTCCTGATAATTTTTTCTTGCTCTGAAGTCTGTTGGTCTAAAATTAATTCTTTTCTTTTTTCCAGGAGTGAAATATGGGGGTGGAGTAAACAAGGAAGGAGTAAGAGTCTATGCTAAGAATTGAAAGTTTATACTAAGGATTGTTAGGTAGTTGGGCACCTCTATGGACAATAAATAATCCCATAGGATATTTTGAGAAGCCATATGCTGGAGTGCCAGAACTATCCACCTAAGAGTTGAAAAGGGAAAACGTTTATTCTAATTAACTCAATTCCTTATTGTCAAGAATGGTTTCACTAGCATTAACTTCTTGCATTACAAACTTTGAAATGAGTGTATGAGGAGTCAGAGAAGACCCAAGGCAGGAAGAGGAAGCAAATGGCCCAGGGCCAACACCCAAAGGAGATGCATTGTCAGGCTATACCTACATGAAGCTGTTTGAAGCCTGGATTGACCTCATTGGCTTTATAGCAATTGCAGTTAAAGGTTAAAATAAAAGGACGTAAAGTGGTATATAAGAAGGATCCAGTGTAGTAAGAAATTATTCTATAGTTGGGGCACCTGAGTGGCTCAGTCAGTTAAGTGTCTAACTCTTGGTTTTGGCTCAGGTCATGATCTCATGGCTTCGTGGGTTCAAGCCCCACATCAGGCTCTGTGCTGGCAGCATGGAGCCTGCTTGGGACTCAGACTCTCTCTCTCTCTCCCCCCTTCTCATGCTATCTCTGTCCCTCTCAAAACACATAAAATTAAAAAAAGAAAAAAAGAAAGAAAGAAAGAAAGAAAGAAAAGAAAGAAAGAAAGAAAGAAAGAAATTATCCTATAGTTCTAAATAAATTTGTGACTATTGCATGGGTCCACTATCTTCCCAAGGACCTCAGAAGGGCTGCCCATGAAGCACCAGGTAGTTCCGTGAAATTGTTGACACAGAGTAAAATGTCAGGGGATCAAAGAAATACTTCTCATAAGAAAATAGTTTTTGTTTCTTTGATTTATAAGTTTGACCCTTGTAAACCACAGTGAATAAAAAAAACCAATAAATTTTATTCTTTCCATCATCCCTTTATCCAAACCGGGATTCTTTTCCCAGAATTTTCACTTGTTTCTAAAATTACAAGTACCCATGGGGCACCCGGGTGGCACAGTCAGTTAAGTGTCCAACTTTGGCTCAGGTCATGATCTCACAGTTTGTGTGCTCAAGCCCCGAGTCGGGCTTTCTACTGACAGTTCGGAGGCTTGAGCCTGTTTCGGATTCTGTGTCTCCCTCTCTCTCTGCTCCTCCTCAGCTTGTACTCTGTCTCTGTCTCTCTCTCAAAGATAAATAAACATTAAAAACATCTTTAAAAATAATAAAATTAGAAGTACCCATTTGTCCAGCATGGCTGCAGACTTTACCTCAGAGGTTCTCAAAGTGTGGTCCCAAACTAACAGCATCAGCATCACCTGGAAACTTGTTAGAAACCCAGTCCAGACTTCCTAAATCAGAAACTCTGGAGGCAGGGCCCAGCAATTAGTTTTTTTCTAGTTTATTTTGAAACAATTGACAAAGAACATAATGATTTTATATAGATGGGAATAATTACCACTATAAGTTTAGTTAACATCCATCACTACATAGTTAAAATTTTTTTGCTTATATTTAGAACTTTTAAGATCTACTCTCTGAGCAACTTTCAAATATACAATAGTTGTAGCTATTTATTTATTTTATAACTGGAAGTTTGTACCTTTTTACCTCTTCACCTGTTCCCACCCACCCACCCCTGCCTCTGGCAATCACCAGTATGTTCTCTGTATCTGTGAGTTGTTTTTGTTTTGTTTTGTTTTTTTTAAGATTACACATATACATGAGATCATACAGTATTTTTCTTAGTCTCTCTGACTTATTTCACTTAGCAAAACATCCTCAAGTTCCACTCATGTTGTCACAAATGACAGGATTTCCTCCTTTTTTATGGCCGAACTGTATGTATATATATATATGGTATGTATGTGTGCGAGTGTATGTATGTATATGTATATATATGATGTATATGTCATATATACATATATATGTCATACCTATCACATTTCTTTGTCCACTCATCCACTAATGGACATCTAGGCAGTTTTCATGTCCTGGCTATTGCACATAGTACTACAATGAACATGGAGGTGTGGATGTTTCTTCAAGATAGTGGTTTTGTTTCCTTCAGATATTTGCCCAAAAGTGGAATTGCTGGATCACATTGTAGTTCTATTTTTAACTTTTTGAAGAATCTCCATACTATCTTCCATAGTAACTGTGTTCCCATCAACAGTGCACAAGGGTTGCCTTTTCTCTATATCCTTGTCAGCATTTGTTATCTCTTGTCTCTTTGATAACAGCCATTCTAACAGGTGTGAAATAGTATCTCATTTGTGGTTTTGATCTGCATGTCCTTGATGATTAGTGATATTAAACACCTTTTCATGTACCTGTTCACCATTTATATATCTTCTTTGGAAAAATGTCCATTCAGTTTTCTGCCCATCTTTTAGTAGGATTTGTTGTTGTTGTTGAGTTGCATAAATTCCTTCTATATTTTGGATATTAACTCCTTATCAGATATATGATTTTTTAAATGTTTTATTTTTTATTTTTTATTTTGGGAAGGGCAGAAAGAGAGGGAGACAAGGATCTGAAGCAGGCTCTGCACAAGAGCCTGATGAGGGGCTGGAACTCATGAACTGCAAGATCATGACCTAAGCCCAAGTGTGATGCTTAACTGACTAAGCCACCCAGGTGCCCCAGATTTGCAAACATTTTCTTCATAAGTTGCCTTCAAGTTTATCTATGATGTCCTTTGCTGTGCAGGAACATTTCAGTTTGATACAGTCCAACTTGTTTATTTTTGCTTTTATTTTCTCTGCTTTTGGTGTCAAATCTAAAATTTTATTTCCAAAACTGCCATCAAAGAGTTTATGATTTGTTTTCTTCCAGGATCTTTATGGTTTCAGTTTTTTGTTTAAGAATTTAATACATTTTGAGGGTTTTTGCTTTGCGTATGATGTAAAATAGTCCGGTTTTCCCAAATCCTTCATTAAGAGATTGTTTTTTCCCCATTCTATATTAATGACTCCTTTGTTATAAATTAATTCACTATATATATGCATGGGTTTATTTTTTGGCTTCCCATTCTGTTCCATTGATCTATGAGTTTGTTTTTATGTTAATACTATATTGTTGTGATTACTGTAGCTTTGTAGTATAGTTTGAAATGAAGAAGTGTGATGCCTCCAGCTTTGTTCTTCTTACTGAAGATTGCTTTGTGATTCAGGGTCTTCCTTAGTTCCATACAAATGTTATAAGTGATTTTTTTTCTATTTCCATGAAAAAAAATGGCCTTGGAACTTGGTAAGTATTGCGTTAAATCTGTATATTGCTTTGGGTAGGCATTTTAATATTGATTCCTCCTTCTGTGAGCATGGAATATCTTTCCATTTTTTTGTGTCTCCTTCAATTTCTTTCATCACTGTCTTGTAGTTTTCAGAGTACAGATTTTTCACCTCTTTCATTAGATTTATACTAAGGTATTTTATTCTCTTTGATGTAATTGTAAATGGGATCATTTTTTTAATTCTTCTTCCTGGTGGTTCATTGTTAGTTTATAGAAACATAACTCCTTGTTGTGTGTTGATTTTTTAACCTGAAACTTTACTGAATTTTTTCAGTTTTTGCTGGGGTTTTTAGTGTTGTCTATACATCATATCATATTATCTGCAAATAATGACAGTTTTTCTTCCTTATTTCAAATTTGGATGCTTTTTTGTTTGTTTTGTTTTATTTTTGGTTTTTGCCCAATTGCTGTGGCTAGGACTTCCAGTACAATATTGAATAAAAGTCATAAGACTAGATATCCTTGTTTGGTATACCAGATTACTTTTGATTGGTGTTACCATGGTATATCCTACTCCATCCTTTTACTTTTAAGCTGTGTCTTTATATTTAAAGTGGATTTTTAAATAAACTATGTATACTTACATCTTGTTTTTTTATATGTGTACTCATCATTTCTGTATTTTAATTGGTATATTGACTCCATCATATATAAAGAGATTTTTGACATTTTTAGATGAATATTTACTCTGTTTTTTGTTTCTATTCATTGGCCACCTCTCTTCCCCCCGCCCCTTTCTGCTTTGCCTTCTATTTTTTTCCTTCTCTGGTTCTAATTAAGTATTTTATGTGATAGCATTTTGTCTTCTTTCAGCACATTGATTATAATTCCTTGTTAATTTTGTTAGTCATTGCTCTAGAGTGCAATATACATTTACAACTAGTCTAAGTCCACTTTCACGCAACACTTTACTGCTTCATGAGTAGTACACTTCAGTTAGAGTATTCCCAATTACTCCTTCTTGTGTCTTATGATATTGCTTTCATTCATTTCATTTATTCATAAGCTATAATTACTTAAAATGCTGTTGCTATTATCTTTTAACAGATATCCATTAGTTCAATTAAGAATAAGACAAAAATGTATTTCATCTTCATTTGTTCTTTCTCTGGAGCCTCTTCTTTTTCTTATATATATATCCAATTTTTTACTTCTGTTGTTTTCTTTTTCTCTGAAGAACTTTTAACATTTCTTGCAAGGGACATCTACTGAATTTCCTAAATGTTTGTCTGAGAAAGTATTTCTTTGTTTTGGAAGGATAATTTCACTGGATACAGAATTCTTGGTTGGTGGTGGTTTGGTTTTGTTGTTCTTTCACATTTTATTTTTTTTAATTTTTTTATTGTTTATTTATTATTGAGGGACAGAGAGACACAGAGTGTGAGCAGGGGAGGGGTCAAGAGAGGGGGAGACACAGAATCCGAAGCAGACTCCAGGCTCTGAGCTGTCAGCACAGAGCCCGATGTGGGGCTTGAACTCCACAAACTGTGAGATCATGACCTGAGCCAAAGTTGGACGCCTAACAACTGAGCCACCCAGGAACCCCTGTTTTTCTTTCACATTTTAAATATTTGATCCATTCTCCCCTTGCTTTTATGATTTCTGAAGAAAAGAATGATAGAATTCTTATCCTTATTTCTCTGTAGGTAAGGGGTTTCCCCTTCCTCAGGCTTCTTTCAAGAGTTTCTCTTTGTCTTTGATTTTGTGTAGATTGAATATGATATACCTAGTGTAGATTTTTTTGTTTTTTATTTTCCCTACTTGATTCTCTCTGTGCTTTCCAGATATTTGATTCTCTTTGTCTTTGGTGTCCATCATTACTTTTTGAAAATTCTCAGCCATTAGGACTTTAATTTTTTTGCATTCCCTTCCTTCCTTCCCCCCTTCCTTCCTTCTTGTATTCTCATTACATGTGCTACACCTTTTAAAAATTGTTCCCCATTTGTTGGATATTCTATTCTTTTAAACATTCTTCTTCTCTCTCCCTTTCAGTTTGTGAAATTCCTATTGATAGTCCTCAAGCTTATTGATATTTTTCCTTGAACTTGGTAAGTTCAAGACATTTTTTTTCATTTTTTTTAACATGGATTAATTTGTTTTTGAGACAGAGAGAGAGAACAAATGGGGGTGGGGCAGAGAGAGAGGGAGACACAGAATGCAAAGCAGGCTCTGCACTGTCAGTGTAGAGCCCAACATGAGGCTTGAACTCAGGAACCCTGAGAGATCATGACCTGAACCAAAGGTCGGATGCTTAACTGACTGAGCCACCTGGGTGCCCCTATTTTCATTTTTTTTTAATTTTTAACTTTATTCATTTGTTTTGGGAGAAAGCACAAGAGAGAGAGAGTGCACACAAGCGTGGGGAAGGGGCAGAGAGAGAAGGGAGAGAGAGAATCCTAAACAGACCTACATTGGCAGCTGGGAGTCTGACATGGGGCTTGAACTTATGAACCCCAATACAGGACTCAAACCCAGGAACCTTGAGATCATGACATGAGCCAAAATCAAGAGTCAGATGCTCAACCTACTAAGCCACCCAGGTGCCCCAAGTTCCAGGCATTTTAGATCTGTACTTTGGTGTTTTTGTTTCACAATACTTCCTTTTGATTCTTTCTTACAGTTTCCATCTTTCTGCATACATTACCATTTTTGTGCATATTGTCTATTTTTTTTCATTAGATTCATTAGCATATTAATCCACTAAATTACCCATATTTCAAAAATGTCTGTCAAATCTAAGTCTGGTTCTGATGCCTGATTTGTCCCTTCAGATTGTTCTTTTTTTTTTTCCTTTTAGCATACCTTGTAATTTTTGTGTGTGTGAAAGCTTTACAAGATGTATTAGTTAATAGAAACTGAGGTAAATAGGACTTCAGTGTGAGTTTTTATGTTTATCTGGGTACAAGTCAGGCTGTGTTTAATATTTGCTATAGTTGTGGGAGTCAAAGGCTAAAATTTCCTCTGGTTCCTTTATTTTTTGTCTCCCCTTGTTACCTTTGGGCTTCCCTATAGACTTCTTCCTAAATAAAGTCTGGCATATGTAGTACTTTCAGCTGTATTCCTCTCTTACTGTACAGGAGCCATTTATGAGTGGTAAAGTATGGGGGGAATATGCTATAATTCTGTAATAAGATCCTCCTCTTTTATTGGGTCTGTGCCTCTGGACTGAGGCCTTCATAAGTTCATTTCACTCTGAAGTGAGACAGGAGGACTGGAAGAGTCCATAATTGAATATTACTTTTCCCCATGTTAAAGGCTGGAGGGGACTGGAGTTGGGTATTTCTCATGGTGGTTAGGCCCTCATACAATAGTTTTCTCTGAAGATGGCCTTTGTTAAGGATAACAGAACACAATAGGAATATTTAAAATGGTAACTTTTCTTTTCAGATCTATGAAAGGATTTTTCTCCAATGTGCATCCTTAGAACCTGGAGGGACCCCTGGAGAGCTATCTCACAAAATTGTTCAGGGATCTCTCCAAGGATATGTTCACCAGGAGTTTTTAATCTCTCAGGCTAGTCTACATTCAGTCTCCAGCTATTAATCAATTACTGCTTAAGTGTTCTTACAGTTTCTGGCCCCAGCGTGTGGCTTTTGATCCCAGTAAGCTATGAGTCTCTGTACTCACCCATCTCTCCTGTTTTCAAGGCAGCCCCATGACCTCAACTCTCTGATGGCTCTAAGAAGAGCTGTTCACTTTCATTTTGTCCAGGTTTTTTGTCTGAGGATGAAAGCAATGACTTCCAAGTCTTTTACACATCAGAGAGGAAGCTGAAGTTCTATGCTCATGTTTCTGATAACCAGATATTAATCGATAAAAATTAGGAAAAATGTGTTTGACAATGAGGGAGTGAAATGTCATTCACAAAATTTCAGATTTTAAATAAATATAATATAATTTTTTAAATGTTTATATCTTTTTAAATAAACTATATTCCTAGCACACAGTGATGTTGCATTTGTGTATTCTCTTAAGATTTAAATACAGTGCTGAAACTTCTAATTCCTATGATGCTAATACAACTGAATGAATTTCTTTGCACTTCAAATTAAAGAAAAAAAAACAAACAAACACAAAATCTCCCTGGTGGGATTTTGGCTAATCTTATAAACCTATATGTAAACATGTTATATAAAGATCTTAATACTTTTTTTTTTAATGTTTATTTATTTTTGAGAGAAAGAGAGAGAGAGTGTGAGCAGGGGAGGGGCAGAGAGAGAGACAGAGACACAGAATCCAAAGCAGGCTCCAGAGTCTGAGCTGTCAGCACAGCACCCAACGTGGGGCTCGAACCCACAAATCGTGAGATCGTGACCTGAGCCAAAGTCCTATGCTTAACCAACTGAGTCACACAGGCACCCCAAGATCTGAATACTTTTAAATAATGAACGTATAAAGTCCATTTTTGGCTGCTTAAATGATATTCTCTGAACCTAAAATGGAAGAATGATCATTTTTTTCATAAATATTGACAAATATATAAATACATTTCTAATTTTTCTCATATTTCAATTTCTGTCATCTTGTATCTGTGATTAAGAAACGTTTATCTTATTGTTGTGATATAAATACATTTTTAGTAAGAAAGATAGTCATAAAATTGTAATATTCAAGATCCCTTGAATAAAGAATTTCTAATTCTAGATTACAGTGGCCCTTTTTCTTTTTAAAAAATAAAGATAAAGAAGCAAAAAAATATATAGTCTTGGTTCTATTTGCATAAGTCTTTGCAACGGATAAAAAAATCATTCCTAATATTTGAGCAGATCTGTTATAGTTTATTTGTTGTTATTCTCGTTTTTTTAAGAATAGGACATAAATTAGAACTTTGTGCAGCACTGTGACAATGTTCCTATAGATCTTATCTCAAATCACCCACCTTTGCAGTCAGGAAAAATTCTCCTCCACTCAGAGATAGGAGTAAACAGATGATATTTATTAAACATGATTGAACAACGTAAGGCTATTGCATGACCTTTTTTTAAAAAAGACTGTTAAACCATAAAAACTAACAGCACAATTGTAAATTCTCCCCCTCAAATCACTGTTGAAATTTCTCCTGTTCAAGGATCCTTTCTAACAGTGGAGCATTTCTACACAGCAGTAATGCTTATATGTTCCTCAGGGAATGTAATCATATTGCTGAATTAATTGAGCTTTAAAGGACTTTGTCAGTAAGGAATTTGATAAGGTGGGAGAAAATTAAATGTCGGCCTAATATTAGCCCACTGGAGGAGAACGGAAATAATTACGGTGCAGCTCCTGATTTTGTAATATAGTACCCGGGTGGCTGAACCAACTCACAAAGCTATCATTTCCTAACTCAGGCTAAGGTCTTAGTAACTTTCCTGAGATTATGACTTCTTGACCAAAACAAGTACCAGTGACTATGAAGACTGTTTCACAAGGAAGGCACAGAAATTAAATAGAGATGACAGTTTCAAGTAGGAATGCCACACTTGCCAGGCTCTCATTAAGAAGAGTACTTTCCAGAGGTGCCTGGGTGGCTCAGTAGGTTAAGCTTCTGACTTCGTCTCAGGTCATGATCTCGCAGTTCTTCAGTTTCAGCCCACATCAGGCTCTGTGTTGACAGCTCAGAGCCTGAAGCCTGCTTTGGATTCGTGTGTCCCTCTCTCTCTTTCCTCCCCTGCTCATGCTCTGTCTCTCTCAAAAATAAATAAAGAGTTTTTTTTTTTAATTTTTAAAAAGAAGAGTACTTTCCAGGTGCACCTGGGTGGCTCAGTCAGTTGAGTGTCTGACTTCTGCTCAGGTCTTCATCTCAGGATTGGTGAGTTCGAGCCCCACATTGGGCTCACTGCTGTCAGCCTGTCAACAGAGCCCACTTTGCATCCTCTGTCCCCCTCTCACTGCCCCCGCCCCTCCTTGTACTCTCCCCAAAATAAATATTTTTTTAAAAAGAGTACTTTCCCACCCCAGTACAGAGCCTACATCAGAGCTAGATGGCTGACTTCCTAGTTAATCTCTAACAGGGGATACATCTAACCTGCATCTACCGTAATTATGCTACCTTTCTGGTACCTGTTCCTTTCCCCTGCCTCCGATTCCTCTGATAGTCCTGAACCCCAACTTCTTTTCTGGTGCTTAAGGTCATGGCAAGGCCATTTCTGGTGTGTTTCATAACATCTTGGATATCCCTGAATAGCTTCCTAAATAAGCTATTGTTTATAAGCTATGGCTGAAGCCTCCCGCTGCCTGGAAGTCTCAGAGCTGAGCACTAACACTCTCAAAGCGACATTCAGACATTGGTGTTGTCTCAGACTGAGTATAACACACCTAATCCCCTACTTCTGGCTCTGGGCTAGGCTGTAAACTGGGCCTAGAGTCATAACCTTGACATTCATGCAGCTTAACACCTCTGTCTTGGATTGAAATTAAAGAATATATAGGTACATTTTTCCCTTAATTTTTTTAACATCAAAGCAAAGTAAGCAACTGAAATTTGACATTTTCCCCCCTGCAATATACTCTAATCACCAGTGACAGAGGTGAAAATAAATGGCTGAGCTACTTAACTTGGCAAGAGTACACACTCAAAAGGAGGTTTCATTAATATTTAACTTTTCATTTCCATATGTTATACGTGGGAAACATTCACAGAAGCAGTGCAGTCCATGTGGAAAGAGCAAGGGCTTTGTATTCAGACAGCCCATGTGTGTGAATCTCCGTTCAAAACCCTCTTCGCCAGAAGACTGTCAGCAAGTATTTTCATCTTTTTGAGCCTTGTTTTCTGGTAAAGTGTGCAACAAATTCCCAAACCATAAGCTTATTTTGAAGGTTAAATAAAATATCAAATAAATACCATTTATGACAGATCCTGACATGTGAGGGTTGCTGGGAAAGGAAGTTATCTTCCTTTTTAAGGATCTTCCAGAAACCCTAGAGATCTTTCACATCCTGAATGATGCTGAGATGCCAACTCCGTTGCTGCTGAGACCTGGGCACTGAGATTTTCGTGTTACCTTTTTCCTTTTTTTTTTTTTTTTTTCTGAACTGAGAACACTGTCTTCATGAGGTCTGGCCCCCCTGCCTCGATGACCCCCACCCATGGGGTAGGGGGATCTGTCTGATGGTCCAGGCCTTGATTTCTGTGTAAATGATTATACACAACTGAACTCTGGGAAGGAAGTGAACTCGAACTTACCCGCCATGTAGTTGTGTACTAACTGCGTGGCTTTCCTTGACTGCGGAAGCTTCATTTCACAGATGGAAGAGGAGATAGTGAGACAAATCTGCATTGTTGTGGCAATTAATTGGAGTAGTATCATTGAAGTGCCTAGTATGGTATTTGGCACATAGTTCTCTGCAAGAGGACATTTATTTTCCACGCTTCTAAAATGCTATCCAGACTTGGCCAATAGTATTAATATAGTCTCCTAACTCACGTGCAAGTTGATTAATGAATGTGACCATTATAGCCTGCTGTTAGAGAGGGCTTTAAGCCTGGTTTTGACTGTGACCAAAGCCTTCCCCATGTGTTCATGACCCTCAGGAAAAGCCCTGTGATGCATCAGTGATTGTTTTTCAACTCCTGAGGGTCTTTTCCACAAGGGGATACTGTATCTTGATCTCTTGATATGGTAAGAAAAGCTGAATTCTTAAGAGAGGAAAACTTTACCCCCCTCAGGTGGAATTGATTTACGCAAAAGAGGGCGCAGTCAGATTTAGCAGACTTCTACTAAAAAATATTCACTGTTTACTTGTAATTCAAATTTAACTGGACATCCTATATTTTATCAAGCATCCCTACCTATCCTCAGTCTCTGAAGTCACTACATTCACACAGGCATGAGCCATTCAAGCCCTCGCTGGGCCCCAGTAAGCCTCATTATAGTATATGTGTGTGTTTGTGTCTGTTCCTGTTAAGAGGGAAAAATGAGAAAGCCATCTCCCTTTATTTAAAGCAGCATCAACACTTGGAATGGGAAAGCTAGCTAATTGACATAAACTACCACTGTCCTTCAGGCCCGGATAACACACACCCAAGGTTATACACACCCGTGTGCTGGATTGCAGTAAACCCTGAGGCTGGTGATCCACAGAGACCAGCTCCAGGAAAGCAAATCAATTTCTTCTTAAGGCTACTTCTAATCCGATCCGCTGGCTGCCCGTTAATGTTCTTCTGAATTTTTTAACTGAGTGGTACGAGAGTCAAGTACACAATGATTTAGTATATAGAGAATGTAGAGCGTATTGGAAACGTGGGAGTGATAACGGAGACCACTCCTCCCAGGCACAGTCACTGAACTGCCGCTGTATATAAACAAAACTTCTAAAGCTGTCTCTCTTAACTTTGAAATATAGTTTTCAGACCGTCTTTAGGAAAAACTGTCTAGAAGCACAAGCCATTATGAAATCCTCATTATAGGTACATGTAGGAAAGAAAAGGAACCGCTAAGGGCACCTTGGTGGCTCCGTCGGTTGAGCGCCCAACTTTGGCTCAGGTCATGATCTCCTGGTTCCTGAGTTCAAGCCCCACGCCAGGCTCTGTGCCCACAGCTCAGAGCTTAGAGCCTGCTTCCAATTCTGTGTCTCCCTCTCTCTCTGCCCTTTTGCTGCTCATGCTCTGTCTCTCTGTCTCAAAAATAAAAACATTTAAAACATGTTTTAAAAAGACACCATCAGTATATTTGATGCTGATGTGTCTCTGGTTCTGAATGACTTTGAAATAAAGTGAAAAATATCATAATTTGTACTAATACCCCTTCTAGCACATTTGACTATGCTTTGGCTAGCTGAGAACCTCTTGATGTTTGCTCAGTTAGAAATGAAATTAACTTCTGGGGAATTCTAAAGTTTGCAGAATGCAAACACAAATTTCTGCAATTGCTGCCTTGAGATACTGGAATGAAAAAAAAATGTGCAGCTAAGTACTAGATGTGCATATAAGTATGAAAGCCAAAGATGGGTCTGAATAGAGAATATAGAATTTTCTTTGAATATAGAATTTTCTTTGAAAATGGAAATAGGGAAGCTTCTCTCCTTTCAGATTCCACATGTAAAGGATTTGGAAGTTGTCACTCCTCCTAACAAGTGAAAACTAGATAAACTGCAACTCAGTGACTTTTCTGGGCTTCACTAGCCAATGGGGTGTGCAGGGCCATCACACTAAGAACTGGGGAGACTGGTAAACCCAGAGATGTGCTTCCTTGGAACCGAAGCCACTGGGCTTTGAAATACATTGGTGCATTTGATCAATTGCTGGAGGGTGAGTGTGGATTAGCATGAGAATGAGAAACTCCTGGGGGCCTGTAGTCTTAGGGAAGCCTTCAGACCTTTCCTGGGCTTTACTTCCAGAAAGCCAAGAAGGATCTCCTCCTCACTGTTCTGGTGGGGTTAGGAGAGTAATCTTTGGGGAGTCAGACCCTTCTCCTTAACAAAGGCCTGCACCTGAGGGAGGGGAAGCTTTTACCTGACCTTTGTTTTCCAGTCTCTGAAGAGGGCTGAGGGAGAAGGGAGGGATCTTTATAAGGATGTTTGTGATGGCCATAGGCCCATTAAGAGGCTGAAATGTTAACTATTCACTTAGGAAACACTTCTCTTACCCTACACTTTACCAGGTAAACAGGGCCCCAATATAATAGATTACAGCTGAAGGATATGGATTTGTTTCATGAAGAGACCTACTTAGGAAAACCCCTAATCAAGAGGGGAGACAAACAGGACACTGAAGAGATTTAAAAACCCTGGCACCTTTAATGAAAGTATTAAACAAAGTTCAATTTCTAGCTAGGGGAACACAAATCTTCACATGGAGTCCTCTTTATGCATTTCTTAATATATAAGACAAAAAATTAGAAAAAAATAGAAACAAAAAATTAGAAAATGTGACAAAAGGCAATAAAAAAATATAATCTGAAAAGACAAAGCAAACACAAGAGCCAGATTCCGATATGACACAAATGTTGGCATTATTGGACGGGAAATTTAAAGTAGTTATGATTAAAATTTTAAGGACTTTAAGTAAAAAAGTATGCAACATGCAAAAACAGATATATAATATAGGAAGAGAGAGGGCAACTCTAAGAAAAAAATCAAAAGGAAATACCAGAAAATAAACACATTGTAACAAATTTGAAGTGTGCCTTTCATAAGCTCATCAGTAGACTTGATACGACTGAGAAGAGAATCAGTGAGCCTCAAAATAAATCCACCAAAAGTTCTCAGGCTGAAATGCAAAAGAAGAAATTTCAAAACAAATAATAAAAACTTAAAAACTATGGAATATATTTCAAAACTTGTAACATACACACATAGTTGGAATACCAGAACCCAACAGGAAACTGGAGCAGAAGAAATATTTGGAATAATAATGGCTGAGAACTTTCCAAATTTAATGACAGGCACCCAGCAAGCAGACTTTACAATTCCAATTATCTGACATTCTGGAAAAGGCAAAACTGTAAAGATAGGAAAAAAACTATCATTGGTTGCCAGGGTTTCTGAGGAGAGGAAAGAACAGATAAATTGTTAGAGAATAGAGGACTTTTAGGTCCATGTAACTATTCTGTATGATGCTGTAAGGTTGAACATATGAAATTATGCATTTGTCCAGACCCGTAGAACTTTATTTCATAAAGAGTGTACTTTAATATACGCAAATTAAAAATAATCATTTAGGAGGTTGGAGGGTCCCCAGAAAGGATGCAAATGTGAGACAGGAAACAAAACGTGTTACAAATGTGCGAAACAATGTCATGGAAGGATGTAGGGAAATAAGGTGCAGATCTAAATAGCTGGAATTGAATAGAGTTTGTAAAACTAAAGACTAAAGGAACTGTCTACAAAATACTGTTAGCCTAGTTGATAAAATCGCCCCCCAACACACAGAGGTATGGATTAATGGTACTGAAATCACTATACATGTATAGTATCATTGGCCATTTAAGTAAAGTAGAAGGTAGTTGTGGAAGGCAGATTTCTAACTGTAGTTGTGGAAGGCAGTAAGGGGTTACACATGAGTAAGGGGAGGCTAGTATGATCCAAGTGGTAATAAGACATATGTGTATAAATAAAACATTTTTTAGATATAAACCATATATATATATATATATATATATATATATAGGTTGTGTATAGAAATACTAATTTATTCATTCATACACACACATGCATGGGACAGTGTATACACACATATATATATCTTTACTGCTTTACTGTCAGTTGAGAGAGCCTAGAAGCAATGACACCCCAGTAACCATAAGCATACCCAGAACCCAGATTTTGGTTTATAATACTCTTCTCCAATTTTTATTGGAAATGGCTCCTTGGAGAAATGGCTGACTATAGGACTGAGGCAGAAAATATACCTGATGGGCCTGGAGCATCTTGTAGTACCAGAAAGTAAAGGAGGACTCAGGAAAAAAAAAAAAATCCCTGCAACAATATGAGTATATCAAAGTGTTCCAAAAGCCTGAAAGAGTTCCCAGCTGCCAAAGCTGGACAAAGTATATAGACAAAATAAACTTGTATTGGACTATAATTCAATGTATAAAATAAAAATCTATGTGTCTACAGTGATATAAAAAGTAACTAAGTAAATCAATGTGGAGAATAGGCAACTATTCCTGGCAGAAAAATTACAAATAATTTATGCAGCCACTCTGTCTTTAAAGAGATGGAACAAAACTCCCTGCTACTTAAATGTTAGCTGCACATAATAACTTTCTTCCGATTACTGTACAGACGGGGAAAAAATAGAGTAACTTCAAAGTTGAAAAACCTGACAAACTATCCAAGTCAGGTGATCAAGGTTAGCATTAACGGTGATAAGTCATTTGATGTGACATGATTATAATAGTACGGTAGCTCTACAGTTTCCTCCCAGAAATAAATTTCCCCAGTGTAATCATGACAAAATCATCAGACTAATCCCAACTGAGGGACATTCTACAAAATACCTGGCCAGTAATCCTCAAACTGTCAGTCATTTAAAAATAAGGAAAATCTGAAAAACTGTCATAACCAAAGGGAACCTGAGGTAACATGACCACATGGCCTCCTGAATGGGATCTTGGAAGTGAAAAAGAGAGTTAGGGAAAAATTGAGGTAATCTGAGTGAAGTATTGCCTTTAGTGAGTAGCATTACCTCAATATCAGCTCATTAATTATTGACAAATGTACTATATTAATGTAAGATAATAATAGGTAAAACTGTGTATGGAGAATACATGAACTCTGTATTACTTCATAATAATCCTATAAATCTAAAACTGTTACAAAGTGAAATATTTATTTAAAAATTACAATTAGGATAAAGAAAAAACATAAATCATTATTTCATTCTTTTGTTGTTGTTGTTTTGTCCAGAATTCAGTTTCTTTCATCTCTTTCATTTTGTTAAAAATAAATATAGGAAGAAAATTTAACAGTGCTCAACCAGTTTGGATGGGAAGATATTTTACTCTCCATCTTCTTTAGCTCCCAACAGAAGTAATCGTTTAGTGTAGTTTCAGAGAATGTGGTTTAGTTGAGGTGAAAGATATTGTGAATGTTGATAAGTTGATTGCGCATGTATATGGGATTCCCTAACATTTGCTCAAATGATCTGGAAAATAGCAACTGCTTTTGAAGTCCTATGATTCAAATATTTAAATAATTTCATGGGCATGAAGGTATTTTTTGAACTTTGGATTTCAGTACAAATGTAAAACATTATCACTATTTGTGGACTTACCAATTTATCAATTCATTAAACTTTCTATGTATTAACCAAGGTGCTATGCCTTGGTTAAAACTATACTTTTAGTTTTAAAAGTATCCTGCTGAACTATTTTAATCCTCGGGCAGCATCATAGGGTTTTACTGTGTTATTTTTACGTGATATTTTTCCAAATAGATAGCCTGAGCGTATAGAGTGGCTCTGAAATTTCATAGGCTTTAAAACCATCTGAACTGGGGCACCTGGGTGGCTCAGTCGGTTAAGCGGCCGACTTCGGCTCAGGTCATGATCTCGC
Source organism: Lynx canadensis (assembly GCF_007474595.2). NCBI lineage: Eukaryota > Metazoa > Chordata > Mammalia > Carnivora > Felidae > Lynx > Lynx canadensis. The sequence goes on along the minus strand of NC_044313.2, from coordinate 45,728,732 downwards.
ATTCCGTGAGTTCGGGCCCCGAGTCGGGCTCTGTGCTGACAGCTCAGAGCCTGGAGCCTGTTTCAGATTCTGTGTCTCCCTCTCGCTGACCCTCCCCTGTTCATGCTCTGTCTCTCTCTGTCTCAAAAATAAATAAAACGTTAAAAAAAATTAAAAAAATAAAAAAATAAAACCATCTGAACTGATGAGATATTTCAATTTTTGAACTCTTTCAGTGTTGGACTCTCTAGCATTCGATAAGTTTTGAGAAATTGTTTCTTTTTTTAAGGTTTATTTATTTATTTTGAGAGAGAGAGAGAGAGAAAATAATGCAAGAGTAGGAGGAGGGGCAGAGAGAGAGGGAGAGAATCCCCAGCAGGCTCCCTGCTGAGATCAGGACTTGATCTCACGAACCATGAGATCGTGACCTGAGCTGAAATCAAGAGTCAGACACCTAACTGACTGAGCCACCCAGCTGCCCCATGAGAAATTGTTTCTTTATATGTGAAATGGTTATAGGTCCTGTGTATCAAGTTCCTGCCCAGAAGTATGACATCCACCCTTAGCTTGATGACCACATCCCGGGGATTTAGATCTAATTACAGGTGATAGAGATGATGCAGTCTTACAGAGTGTGTTGTCTGGAGAACATAATCATCAACAAATCTGACCCACCTGTGTACTTAGTGTCTTGGGGAACTATTGAAGGACAGGAGGTCCTGGAATGTCACCATGGTAAAGAGTGCCATGTATAAGGGCATGCCACTTTAAAAAAAATTTTTTTTTTAAAGCAAGCTATTTTTTTATGTTTGTTTCTGCAAGAGAGAGAGAACAAGCAGGGGAGGGGCAGAGAGAGAGGGAAAGGGAAATCCCAAGCAGGCTCTGAGCTGTCAACACAGAGTAGGGCATGTCACTCTCTAGGACATCTACATTCAGGTGTCCCCTAAACACCTCAAAGTCACTATGGACAAACCGAACTCACGGTTTCCCTTCCATCTTGAGCCATCCCCCTTGTTCTTAGTAAATGGAACCACCATCCATTTATTTGCTCAAATCACAATCCAAAAATGCATCTTTGACTCCTCCCTCTCTCTTCCATCCAACTTGCACATCCACTGATTCATTTGTTCTTAAACCTCTATTGAAGTTTCCGTTCTGCTTTACCTTGAAACCACTTGTCTAAACGGAGAAATGTCACTTAGCGACTGTAGCAGCTTACTAAATTTATCTCTAGTCAGTCTCCTTCCAATCCCTTCTCCACAGAACAAAATTATTCTAAAATACAAATATGGTCTTTTCACTTGCTTCCACTCTAGTCATGCTCCTTGTATGCCTGCTGTGCCGAATAACTTTCAATTCTTTTAATATTGCATGCTCTCTTTCTCACGGTGGGCCTTACAGATGCTGTTTTCCTACGTCTAGAACACCCTACTGTTCCTTTTTTCACTTACCAGCTGCCCCTTCTAGTTTTCATCTTCCACCTAATCTCTACTCTCCTTTCAGAATCATCAGAAGATTGTTACTTCCTACAGAAAGTTTTCCCAGTCTTCCAAACCCTGTCTCCAAAGTTTGAATTGTATACTTAGTACAGGTCTTCACATTACACCAAATATTTTGTCTCTACCCGCTATTAGCCTGGAAAAATCTGTGAAAGCAGGGACTCTATTACTGTTACAGTTACCATTAATGCCTAACAATTCATGGCACAGAGTAGGTGCTCAAAAATAATTTTTGAATGAATGAAAGAATGAATGAACAAATAAGAAACAAATATGTAAATGAATATATACAAGAATTGGGGGGGAGGGATTGGGAGGGGGGCTCAGTCAGTTAAGCATCCAATTTCAGCTCAGGTCATGATCTCGTGGTTTATGAGTTCGAGCCCTGCATCAGGCTCTGTGCTGATAGCTCAAGAGCCTGGAGACTGCCTCAAATTCTGTGTCTCCCTTTCTCTCAAAAATAAATAAATGTTAAAAAAATTTTTTTTAAAGAATGGGGGAGAAAGCAAAGGAAATATTCCTAAGTCCAGAAGATCAGGCAGTTAACATCCTGATCAGGCAGGTTTTTTTTCTTAATTTAAGTGGGTTTTAACAGGTTTTAAAAGGCAAAAATGGATTGAGGATTAAGACGTCTCTCTTTCTCTCTCTCTCTTTCTCTTTCTGTCTATCTCCCTCTCCCTCTCTCCTCATTCACTCCCTATCTGTGTGTGTGTGCATGTGTGTGTGCACACATGCTTTTTAATGTTTCAGGGAGATGGTGAGCAAAAAGTATGGGGAAAATATCAGTTTCTCTTGACTGGAAGGTAAAACATGCTGAATAAATGTCAGACAGGGACTCTGCTGAGCAAAACTAGAGAGGAACATTTGGACTTTGTCACTAACATCTCAATGGCATGGTCCAAGACCTGGGCTGGACTATTAGCATTCTGACTCAATATTTAAGCAATCAATAACCTGAGTACCTCCTAAGTGCTTCCATGTGCCCTTCCAAGTTTAGTTAGCATTGGTTCCCAAGCCTCAGTCAGAATTGGCCCATCACTTGTGGTAGTGAGCATGTTGTGGGGGCCTTGGGATCCAGCGGGTTCAACAGAAGGCAAAAAATGGGGAAGATCAGGCACATGTAATGATATTCTATGTATACCAGACCCATGTGTGATCTTTAAGGTCTTCTATGTACCGAAATAGAATACCTCATACTTTAAAAATAGCTATTCAACATTCTAGGTTGAGGGGCACCTGGGTGGCTCAGTCATATGAGTGTCCGACTTCAGCTCAGGTCATGATCTCGTAGTTGGTGAGTTGGAGCCATGCATTGGGCTCTCTGCTGTCAGCATGGAGCCCACTTAAGATTCTCTGTCCCCCCTCTCTCTCTTCCCCTCCTCTGCTCACTAACATTCTCTCTCTCAAAAATAAATAAACATTAAAAAAAATTCTAGATTGACACTACATAGAATATTCCTTCCTTCTTCCAGACCACTAACATTCAAAGCTGCCTAGTAGCATAATTAAGATTTTAAATAATTTAAGCTTCTTCACTTTAACTCAAGACAGTTTGAAAGATAGGATTATGACTTATGAAACTAATATCCATCTTGACGGGTTCAAGCTGTTCTTTGTGGTCATGAGCACCTCAGGTTTTCAAGAGGGAATTCTTAGCTATTTAGAATGAGATTGTTTTTTCTGTGTTAGATAATAGAAAAAAAATCTTCTATAAGAATAGAGTTAAAAGAGCTCCATCAGAGCAGAAAGGAAGAAGAAAAGCTTTACTTTTTTGAATGATTACCCATTAAACATCAGACAGTTTTGCAGACTTTGAATCGATTATTTTATTATGCTCACAAAACCATGCATGGAAGGCCTTAGTAGCCCTATTTTACAGATGAGGAGGTCCTGAGACTAGGAGAAGACAAGGGATTTCCTTAATATTACCTTGCTTAATCCAATATAGGATTGGTATTTGAACCCAGGTCTGTCTGACTCCAGAGTATGACCTCTTTTACCATCCCACACTACTGCTACATCATTGTTTTGTTTTTGTTTTTGTTTTTGATTAACGACTGATTTTAGAATTACAGAGGTACAGGACAAAGGTGTTTCTTCTCCCCCTAGGCAGTAGCATAGGAGCCTAAAAGCATGGGCTCTAGTGCCAGACAGTCTGCGATCACTTACTTTTTATTTGAACCTAAATGCATAATTCAGTTTCTTAGTGCTTCAATTTCTTCAAGTGCCAATAGGGTTGATAATGGCCCCAGAACCTTGAAGAAGTCTAAATGACTTTGAACCTATACAGAGCTGTGTATTGTAAGTACTTAATAAATGTTCATGTTATAGTTGTCATTGCTATTGTTGTTAGGGGGCCTTTTCACAGAGGCACCACTACATAGAATAGGGACATGGCACAAAGCATGCTTTGAACCCACATCGTTAAGTTCCAATAATGGAGAAATAAGAAGATTCCCTACCCAAAAGTTGTTATGTCTTGCCAATCTACAAAGGGATCAACCACAGTCCGAGGCTGAGAAAGGCGGGGGGAGTTATTCACAATCTGTGAGTCATTAGAAAAATGAATTCATTCCTTGCTTGGTCAGAGCAGTGAGAGTGCACCTATGTGGAGCTCCACGGGTGCAGAACCAGCAGCTTGAAATGGGAACATGCCCTATTGCTTTATGCTTTCCCAGAGAGATGGCTGGTATGTGCCCCCTTTTGGAGCCAAGGTAACAAAAACATTGAGGGGGGCAAGACAGCAGGAGCAGGCTGCCAGAGCATTTCAAGGGATTCAAGCATTCAGGCAGAAATTTTAAAAATGTCTATCTAAAAGCCATTCATCCATTTATATTTCAAGCATAGTGTTGACCCCAAAGTACCATATTACAACCAAATTGCACCAGCCAGCTGTATAGCTGAGGTCTACAGGCTCTAAATACTTTACGGAACATTCTGGTAACCAAAGAAACAAAAGCTTGTTAAAAAGTGGTAGTAGCTTGCATGGCCATGAAATATGGCACCTCTGACATCAGTCTGTGCTTTTCTTTATGTTCTTTAGGGTGAGCCATTGTGCCTTGGATACAGTTTGTGTGTCCAGTAATTATTTCCTGATAGAATGTTTTTCCCATTTCAATCTCTATGTGTTAAGCTCCTTTGATTAAAACAAACAAGCAAATGAACAGAGAGGCAGAAAAACAAATCAAAATAAAAAACCTCAGGGACATTGATGAATGCAGTAAGAGGAAAATAAGAAATAAAAAAATTAAAATTAACAAAGATTTTACCTTGAGACTTTTCTTTCACAGAGACTGGGATAACATTACGGTGTCAAAACACACACACACACACACACACACACACACACACACCATTAAGGTGTGGCTCTAGAAGTCAGAAAATACCTATTGCATGACTAGTGAAGAATTGTAGGCAGATCTACCTTTGGACTAGACATCCATTTAACATGACTCAACTGCCCTTTGTCTCTCTTTTATTCTTACTTTCTTTGTCTTTTCCATTTTTCCCCCACTTCCAATTGGTCTCCATCCTCCTTCTGGTCTCTAAGTTTTCTGGGAAAGACCTTGGTCGTCCCAACTCCTCAGCAGCATCACTACTGTAACAGAGCCTTTGTGCGTGAACAGCTGACGAGATTCCCAACTACACCTGCTCAGATGCCTTGCCTGGACCTCAAGGTTCTTGCCTTAGACACCGAGTCCCCGAGCTCTAGTCACAGAAGCCACGTTGGCCTTGTCTGTTAGCAGATGCTGACGGAGTTGACTTCCACCTGGCTGGCAACCTCCATGTTTACTCAGCACAGTAAATGAACTACAATTATTCTTGTAACAATTTAAGGGGTTGTTTTCAAAATTTTAAAAACCTTTAAAAATGTTAATTGAAGACGTTATTTAAATTTTTACTGTACATCTCAGGACAAAGTGATTTTTATTCATTGAATTTCTTTTTACTTATCTGGGGATCAGCACATTTTTCCTGTTAAAGGCCAAATAGTAAATATTTGGGCTTGGCATTCTTTGCGGCTACCACGCAACTCTGCCACTGTGGTACGAAAGAAGCCACAGACAATATGTCAACAAATGGACCTGGCTGGGTTCCCCTAAACCTTTTTTTACAAAACCAAACCCGCCAGCTATATCTGGCCTGTAGACTATATTTTGCTGACCGCTGATTTCTCCCAGTGCATGCATGCATGCTCACACCCTCCAAACCCCTGCTCATTTCATAAATCCACATTTCCTTGTTAGCCATACAGCAGAGCTTGCTGATCTTGAGAAGGACTTATTTCACTGAATTGCATGGGGGTTCCTCGGTTGCGAAGGCTCGTGGGATCTCTTAAGTGGAGACAAAGCATAAATTGCCTAAAAGAGAACTGATGCCCCAGAATCATCAACAAACGCATGTATTTGGGGGAAATTTTTAGCATTATAAAATGGAATGTTTTCTCCCAGAAATGATGAGAATGGCACTTCTGTCACACAAGCATGCATATCTGCTTAGGCACAGACATTTTGCTGAAAATCAGAATTATAACATTCTCTCCTGCCAACCCTGTGAGATGCTCCAATGATAATGGAGGGGGGGGGGGACATATAGGAAACATAATACGTTCTGCTTTTGACAACTCTCTTAACTCTGTTTTTCTCTCCTAAAATGGAGTTGTTTTTTGAACCATTCTATCCAATACCTGGCTGTCATGTCTTTATACTAGGGGGACACTGGTACCATTTTACCTTTCAGAAAACAAGCCCTAAAACAATCCCCAGGTAGGAGATTTCTCTTCCCAGATGGTAGGTCTATAAACAGTGCCTATGGGTTGTTTACTGGATGAATTATATTCCAGCCATGAGCTACTTATTCTAAGTCTTCCAAAAATTATTCTTCTTCACAAGTTTGACTTCCTTCTTTGGTTAGTATATGTTTTCTGTCTGTCGTAAGTGATGAGTGTGGTATTTCATTCTAGCAGAAATGAACCTTTCCTGTGTGTGAGACAACAAGATTTTGATGTATTTCAGCTCATGCAGACCTCTTCCCTGAGCTGTCTCAACCCATAGAGGCAACAGAAGATCCAGAATTTCTGTGTCTCTCTTCCTTGGGGGCATGAGCTTCCCTTTATTCTTAGATTTTTTTGTAATTAGTAGTTTCAACCAGGAATATCACTGTGTGAACTTTTTTGAAGGTAATCACATGTGTGAGTGGCAGGGACACTGAGGGAAAGAAGAAAGAGGAGAGCGTCCTTATATCTCTTCAGTATTATTGTTAGAACCTGTATGTCCCTTTTTCTTTTGTTTCCTCACGTACAGCAACTTCCTCGTGATATTCCAGGTAATGTTGGTTACATGGAATAGGTTCATGACACATCTACCATAAGTAGCAAGGACAGTAAAATTTAAGAAGGGGTAACTTAACAGAACATTTGAAACAGAATCATCCATAAGAGTAAACAGGAATACTAAGAATTCCAGGGTAATCTCTGTCCAGATATGTAAGTTTGTGTTTGGATCGTAACAAACCTAGTAATGGGGTGGGGTAACCTGCCTTTGTTGATTGTGTATGTTGCCTGTCGTTTCAAGAATACACAGTCCTGGGACATCTGGGTGGCTCAGTCGGTTAAGCATCTGACTTTGGCCTAGGTCATGATCTCACGGTTTGTGGGTTCAAGCTTCACATCCATAGGTCTCTGTGCTGACAGGTCAGAGCCTGAAGCCTGCTTTGGATTCTGTGTGTGTGTCTCTCTCTGCCCCTCCTCCGCATCCTCTTTCTCCCCAAAAAATGAATAAACATTTAAAAATATAATATTAAAATAAAATAAAAGAATATACAGTCCTCATTTCTCAGATGCCCTGACAATCTCTTGTGTGTGCCAGTTCAGAGTCCAAACCGAGTACATTCGCATTATGTTATTTTTCCAGATTTTCTGGAACAACACAGAACAAAACAGGAGCAAAAGAATCATCAAAGTCCAACAGCTTACAGATTAAAGTGAAGATAAATAAATACCAGAGGGATTGCAATACAATGTGATAATTGATACAAGGGAGATTACTCCATTGCCTCACTCATGAAATCTGTCCAGGGTAGGAGTTATGGGAAAGCTTCCTCCTCGTGGAAATCTGAGAAATCTAAATGATATACTTCTAGCTTGGAGGATGATATGGGAGAGGCAAAGAGGACATTCCAGGCAGAAGGAACAACATTTATAGTTACCTGGAGTTAAGGAGAACATTTATAGTTATCTGGAGTTGAGGAGTTGCTGGGGAACTGAGAGCAGGCTTGGAGCAGAGCATGTACAAGGCAAAGAGAAAAGACATTAGTTCATATAGGCCTAGATCATGAAGGATGAGCACCCATCACCCTCCGATCTCCTGCACTCACTGGTTTGTTCTTTCTCCTCCTGAAATGGCGATGTCATCCAGTTTTCATTCTGACTAAAAATTCTGAAGCCATGCCTAATCTCCTATTTCTTTTCATATCCCACACCTGTTCCATCAGCAGGGATAGGAATCGTAGTGGCTTGCCTTTACATATTCATCCATCCTTTATTTTATAAAACAAAGTTATTTTTGAGACACTTGCCATTCATGACTTCAAGATTTTAGTTCAATAAATGTTAACAGAGCAGATAAGGAAGCAAGACATAATTGAACTTTGGAGCCAGACACAGTTGGGTTGGATTCTTGCTTCTACCTTTCACCTTCTAACTTCATAACCTTGGGAAAGTCCCTTGAGCTCCCAGACCTTTGAACATGGGCAGAGAGAAGCTAATTATGTGTTCCTCAGAGTACCTGCCACAGGATCATTAAATATTAAGAAGAACTTTCTATCTCCTCACTTTCCATCCTAGTTTCCATTTCTCTTTTGAAACTTCTTTTACTGCATTTTTAAACATACATTGCCTCTTCTATTTGATTTTGTGCTCTTGTGGGCTAAAACTACATGTTAGGTGATTTTTTTTTAATCTTCAATAAAATACTTTCTTGGTTTATAATTCTACTTTTGCTTAGTTTTGGCTTGCTTGGGAGTCCTGTCCAGTCAGCTTTTGGGTGTTAGAGAGAGGAGGTATGGTTTCCCTTTCAGCTTCCTGGAGAGTGAGGATGAGTAAGGCAGGTGGGCAGTGATCCAAAGTGTGAGAGCCCAATAAAGGAGGTGCCTGGGGGTGTGAGCTCTGGATTGGTTGGTTTGTATTTGAAAACCATGTTCATGAGGTACTTGCTTACTATCTCTGGGAATTGACTAACTGTGGGAGGCGAGTCCCTCAGGATCAGCAAGGTTCTAGATGTCAGAGCATCAGAAACAGAAATAAAAGAGGCACCTGGGTGGCTCAGTCTGTTAAGTGTCCCACTTCGGCTCCAGTCATGATCTCACAGCTCGTGGGTTCAAGCCCCGCATCGGGCTCTGTGCTGACAGCTCAGAGCCTGGAGCCTGCTTCGGATTCTGTGTCTCCCTCTCTCTCTCTCTGCCCCTCCCCTGCTGGCTCTCTCTCTCTCTCTCTCTCTCTCTCAAAACTAAATAAGCCTTAAAAAAATAAAAATAAATAAATAAATAGACATGGTTATTACAGCATATGATGCTAAACATGAATGGGCATGTGGATGAGATGACAGTATGCAGCTATCTGAATACAATTGCTGTTATAAGACAAGAACTATTCCTATGGTGTGGCTATAGGATGTAGAATAAATCTAAATACTCCACATACTTTGGGGCACCTGGGTGGCTTAGTCGGTTAAGTGTCCAACTTTGGCTTAGGTCATGATCTTACGGTTGGTGGGTTTGAGCCCTGAGTCAGGCTCTGTGCTGACAGCTCAGAGCCTGGAGCCTGCTTCAGATTCTGTGTATCCCTCTCTCTGCCCCTCCCCCATTCATGCTCTGTCCCTATCAAAAATAAATAAGCATTAAACAAATTTATAAAATAAATTAAATATTCTACATACTTTTATTGAAGATGATATGCACAGACATCACAGAGACTTAAGAATTCTCTGGAGACTTTAAAATTCTATTTAATTCGGCTATAATCAGATGCTTGAATCACTTCCCTTATGGGTCGTATGTGGTTCATCTTGCTTCTGGATATATCATTCAGAGATTCTTTGCTTGTATTTCTGAAAGAGGCAAGTATCCTCTGTTACTTCCGCCTCATTTGAACTATTATTGTCTTATCTCTTGGTACTAACCCTGTCATCTTCTTGGATCCTGTAGCTCACTCCTTGCTTGGTACACTTGTCCCCAAGCCCCTGTTGGTATCACTACAGAGTAGGAAACAAATTTCTTTCATTGCTGGATGGCAACTTATTTCTCTTATGTGGGAAGGAAAGAATTCACTAACTGTAGTAAGATTATCATGTATTAATAATTATTCCCTACTGTCCTTTGTTTAGGTAAAAGAGATGAGATTTAAAAGTCACATTTTGAAATGACTAAAAGATTACCTGACCCAAGTCTTGCTGAGATTAGAGCTTAGGAACTTTTTAGTGTACCACAATTTCCGGTGTTCAATGCTGGAAATCACAATGGGTCTATAAAAACAGGCCAGTGGTGTTTCTTTTGTTTCTGTTTTTTGTTTGTTTTTGTTCTTTTAAAAGTACTTCTAAGGTCCATCTTAGAGACTTAGTAATGTGAACACTTCATATTTCACTCTGGGAATTTGTCATTATGGGGTGTGTGTGTGTGTGTGTGTGTGTGTTGATAGGCCTGATGAGTCAGGATTTCCCATTCATATTTGTGAATTAAGAACACCTGGGGGTATCTTCTGTCACTGAATAAAGCAGTATGTGTGTCAGTTAGACCTCTCCTTTCCTTGAGAAAGCTGACTGGCACTGTTTCTTTAGATGAGGCTTGTTGATAAGATTTGCACTGGGTCGAGAATTGGAGAGCTGTCAGGCTGAGGAACCCCAAATCTCAGAATGAGGAATGACAACATCTGCTAGAACCCTTAGTTCTCCACAGGTATATACTTTTATTTATTTAATCTAACTTTCCTTTCCTTCTTCATGATCTTCTCTACATACCATACAGTTGATCAATATTCTCTTTACCATAGTCACTACAAGTACATGCAGCTGTTCATTATAGCAGATTGTAATTAGATAAAATTGGAAAAAATATGAATGTCCATGAGACTTCACTATAATATAGACTACCATGCAGCCACTAAAAAGGATGAGAGTCCTATCGACACTAACATGAAAAAATGCCCACGATTTTGACTTTATTGTAAGTTTTATAAAGCAGGTCAACAAATGGTAATAAAGCCATCGCAACAGGCAATTGCTTGATTGAATCTCACTAACATAGTAACTGAAAAACAAAAGCTATATATAAAAAGAACATATAGTCTGAATTCACTCATACGAAGGCCAAAAACAAGTACAGCTAAACTTTGGTGTTAGAAATGAGGTTAGTGGTTATGTTAGTGATTAGACAAAGCAGTTAGTGATTAGGAGGGTGTATATAGGCTTCTTCTTGGGTACTTGTTATGTTCCCTTTCTTGATTTGGGTGTTTACCTAGGCATGTTCATTTTGTAAAATGTCCTCATGCTGTAAATTTATGGATTATGCATTTTTATGTGTGTGTTACACTTTGATACAGGTTTTATTTTATTTCATTTTATTTTATTTTATTTTATTTTATTTTATTTTATTTTAAGGTTTATTAATTTCTCAGAGACAGAGAGACAGACCCATGAGCGGGGGAGGGGCAGAGAGAGAGAGAGGGAGACACAGAATCTGAAACAGGCTCCAGGCTCTGAGCTGTCAGCACAGAGCCTGATGCGGGGCTTGAACTCACGGACCGCGAGATCATGACCTGAGCCGAAGTCGGATGTTTAACTGACTGAGCCACCCAGATGCCCCAATACAGATTTTATTTTGAAGGACGAGAATTTGAATTTTGCAAAAATGTGAGAGTGGGTCATTTAGCAACAGGGTCAGAAAGTGAAAGGACATTCTGAGATGGAGTAAGAGATGTGGCCGGCCAAGAGCATAAGCAGCCTAGATTTCTAGGGGACCAGAAACTATGAGCAAGTAGAGGAAGCCAGCTGGTGACAGTAGGTCACCAAAGCAGAATGTGGAGGGAGAGGGGGGAGCAGAGTGTCCAAAGGGAAGGCTGAGCCATGCTATTTTATTTCCAGTTCTAGTTTGCATGTGTCTATCCTTTTTTTCGGTAAAATTTTCACAGACTAAATTTAAATCAAATATTATCAGCACGAATGTTGATAAAGGAGCATGCATACTTATTATTGTTCTCATTATTTTAATTCAAGGATCGTCAGCATGTCTCTGTTCCTGAAACCAATGAGCTTGGCTACAGTGATTGTTTTAATATTCCTCTTTCTGTTTTCATATGAGCACTTGGAGAAATCACTTCTTTTCAGATGGTTTAAATGCCACCTCTCAAACCCAGGTTTCTCTGTGGATTTTGCCAGCAGTCTCTATCATGGTATATTAAAATCATAGCAACAACAGCAATAATAATAATAGAAACCACATCAATTTTATAAACGCTTTCAGTGAGGCAAACACTGTGTGCAGTAAAGACATTATACAAAGCATTTCCTTTTATCTTCCAGTAATCAGGTGAGGGAGGTATTATGATCATTGCCACTTTTTCACATTAACAACTGAGTCACAGATAGGTTCAATAAAACTGCTCAAATTCACATAAACAGTTAGGGAAGGAGCCTGGGCAGAGATCCCTGTTGTCTGCCTTTTGACTTGTACTGTCTCACGTGCTAACCAATAACCACATGTAACCATTGAGCACTCAGGATTTGGCTAGCCTGAAATGAGGTGAGCTGCAAGTATAAAATATACACTGGGTTTCAAAGACTTAGTACCAAAAAAAAAAATATATACACACACACACACACACACACACACTTATATTTTAATTATATTATATACTATGTATAATATTTTATTAATATTTTTATAGAGATTCCATGTTGAAATGATGCTGATCCATATGTTGGATGAAATAAAAGTTATGTCTAAGGTTAACTTTGTGTGTGTGTGCTGCTTTTCCTGTGTCTTGGCCATGTTAGGTAGATTTGAACAGATAACCAATCTAGAGTCCCAGTGCTAGAAATTCAGATCTCCCACTCCGGGGTGGGGCTCACTTGTAGGTAAATTTGAAAAGATTCCCAGGTATTTATTTATTCATTATATGTTTTTATATTTATTTTGGGAGACAGCACAAGTGGGGGAGGGGCAGAGAGCGAGAATCCCAAGCAGGCTCTGTACTGTCAGCACAGAGCCCAACACGGGGCTCCATCTTACGAATGCCGAGATCATGACCTGAGCTGAAACTAAGAGTTGGACGCTTAACCCATTGAGCCATCCAGGTACCCCCAAGAAAATATTCTCGGGTGTTTCTAATGTATAGCCAGGGCAGAGAACCACTGCCTCAAGTCTAGAAACCTGTGCTGTGCCATGTGATACCCAACCTGACTCAGGGCAGCCCCTGATGGGATAGTTACAACATGGACATGAGAAGTCCCAATGCTACAAAGTGAGCAGCCTGAGCAGCTGATCACCAAGCAGCTAGCTGACTCTGTAGATGATGCTTATAGATCATAGTGGGTCACCCCTAAAATCTAGGGCAAAAGGAGTTAGATTCCTTTAGCTTACATCTTACCTAGCTGAGGAAGGTGGAGATCCATTAGACAAACCTGGGAAGGGCTGAGTGTCACCTCCGGCCTGGATGCTTACCTGGGTGGCAAGCTTGAAATGATTTAAGAGGATTAGGCTTCTACTTTATCAAAACAGGTCAAACACTCAAAGATTCCTATAAACCATTCGGCCAAATTCTCCCCTTTGCCAAGAAAATAAGATTTTATCATTTTGAGTCACATGTCCTGCTGGTAGAGTGTGACTTTGCCAATGAACAGTGTATCCTAAGGGACAAAAACTGGGGTTAAGGGTAAGGATTGGGAGACAGTTATTATAAGTTCAGGAGAAATGGAATTCGCAGACCCTTTAACAATGAAGCCAAAAGCCAAAGACCAGCTTTACCTTAGCATTGAACACTCACCGATAGATTTATTTTGATGCAATTTGCTTTTTACTTATAATTTATTTGTGGGGAGAAATAGCATTTGGAAGCCCAGTGCATGTTAGAGATACCAATGAGAAGACCTAGGGCCTTTCATTTTTTTCAAAATGTGTTTTATAGCATTCACTTATCTATAGTCAGCCAGAGCTGACTGTTTGGGAAAGGAGGGCGAGAGATAAGGGATTATTACAGAGAAGGTTTATTTGGTGGAGAGCGTGGGGGAAGAACAGGAAATTACAGGTTGAGAATAAATGTGTTTATGAATTTAAACTGTTATATTCCCTTAAATATCAAATTTTATGGATAATGCACATCTAAAAGCATTTTGCATGGAAATAAGATAAAATATAATTTTGAATATCAACATTTTATGATGAAGTAATTATTTTACTTTCTCGAAGTATTTTAAAAGATGCCCTTGCCACAGTGGACTGCACAGAACAACAGAATAAATCTTTTGGGTAAGAGGACCTCCCTCCAAGAAAGCATAGCCTCTGTTTTATTACCCCACCAAAGAGCCCAACTGGTAAAATGCTATCAGATGTCCAGCCCAGAAGCTGTTGACTTTCACAAAGGCCTGCTGAGTACCTGTCCCTGTGCAGAGCAAGCATGAGCCAGGGACAGGGATCCAGGAATGAAGATCGTATTCCTGCCCTTGAGGGGCTCTCAGTCTGGAAGGACTGTTTCCTTTGAGGAAACAGCTACTCTGATTTTTGGTACAAGGCAACGCAGTTATGGGAAGATACCAAAGAGATATAGAAGGGAAATCTTGAGAAGAAATTTCAGACCTAACAACGTGTGTATTCTGAGTTTTTATGGATCACTGGGTATGTTACTTTGTTATAGGCACATAACAAAGTACCACAAACTGGCAGAGATGGTATTGTCTCACTGTTCTGCAGGCTAGAAGTATAAATCAAGTTTGCAGGGTTGATGCCTTCTGAAGGGTGTGGGATGAACGTGCGAGAACTTGGGACGTGCTTCTCTCTTAGCTTCTTGTGGTTTTCTGGCAATCTTTGGCCTTCTTTGACATGTGGATGCAATACCCCTGATCTGCCCTCATCCTCACATGGTATTCCCCCTGTGTGCATGTCTGTCTGTGTCCCAACTTCTCCTTTTGATAAGGATACAGTAAAATTGGATTGGGGTCCATCCTAATGACTTCACCCTAACTTGATCATCTACAATAGCTCTAAATCCAAAGAAGATCATATTCACAGCTATGTTGGTTAGTACTTCAACATCCTTTGGGGGGCACAGTTCAACCCTTATGGGTGTGGGGCTTTCCAAGCAGAGGAGGGAGGGGGGCTTCCAAGGAGAAATGACACAGTGTTGAAGATATAGAGCATTTCAGTACCTCCTGGTCATTTCACTCCTTTGTACGCAAGTGGTTTGGCTGCAGGCACCCAAACAGCACTCTTGGGATTCTTTGCAGCAAGGCTCAGGGAGTTGTTTGATCTTTCTGATATTTGTATCATATACTCTCTTGGTGCCCCACCCTGCCAGTGTATGTTTGATTTCACTGATCTCCTGGTGAATATCCATTTCATTCTCCTTCAGGGCCCCCTTTACTTTGATGAAATAATTCTTTTTTTCTTCAATAGTGTAGTTATAAGACCATTTAAGTCTTTGTTCATTTTTGTCTTCAAGTTAAAAAAGTGCACATCCCAGGTTCCAACAGTCTAAATATTCTTCTCTTTCCTGATCAAAGTTCATTTGCAGTTCCTTGTAAACTGGTAATATTTTAATCTATCTTCAGCATTTGTTGATTTTTAAGAACAAAATTCAGGAAGCCCTCTTGTTCCAAGGATAATTAATGCTGGAATAAATCCATTTAACCTTAATCCAGTTAAAATGGGGACAAAAAAAAAAGTCATTGGCTACAATCAGGGAGAGACTGACCTACCCAGATTATAAGGTTGACTTGATGAATAGACTCTTAACCACAGGGCCTCAGATAATGAATAGTTAGCTAAGAAGGAGCCCTGATGGTATTGTCAGGTGTACTTTTAGAATGAACTATCAGAGTGATCTTGCTTTCATTTGAAACCTAGTGGTGGCACCACATAGTGTCTGATTTGCATATGTTGAATATGAGGTGGTCCAGGTAGAAAAGCTTTTGCTCTTGTATATGACTTACAGACGTGTGTGTGTGTGTGTGTGTGTGCGCACGCGCGCGCGCCTGTGTTTAAGCCTCACATTACTTGGATACCCGCACATTTGGGGAAATCATGCTTAAGTCTTACAGACTTAAATCATGCTTAAATCTTACAGATTTAATTTAAACTGGTGGTACAAAGAAAAATTTCCTAAGAGCCAGTGGAATCCTAGGGCCCCACACTTGGAGGGGACATGGAACTGCCTTTTAGAATATTCTCCATGCCCTCACATATACAGAAATAGTTCATCAAGGTCACCCACTCCTCTATCCTTAATATAGAGATCTCTTAAAGAAAATGGCAGAAGAAAGCTGCAACTATGATTTTCTTTTGATATTATATATTTTTTCTATGTAGTAAAGCTTAGCAAGTTTTTGTGAAGGGACTTCTAGAATTCTGAAGACAATTGCAGTTTCCAAAAGCATTCTTGCAGGCAGTTTTGCTCACTGGGACCTAAACTGTGAGCTGTTGAGTTTAGCAGACAATGCTGTAACCTACAAGTTTTCCAAGGAATCTTTGTTTCTGGGAACAAAGAGCACACTTTTCTTCTCAAAGGGTATATGTGAGGGAGATTATGAAAGGCAGCCCATGCCCCAGGGAGGATAACTTGCATTATATCCCCTAAAACATCTGGGTAGGAGATTCAGTAACACTAGCTGAAAAATTCAGTTACCAAGAGTAAAAGTACAAGGAACCAGGAGTAAAGAAAATGACATAAAAGTAAAGTCATTCAGTACTGGTCTCAGGGCACAGGCAGTGGGGGCCAGAGACAGCAAGTCACTGACTGCCTATAGATAAGGCTAGTTTTCCATAAGAGAAGCAAGAATGTTTTCAGGTCCTATTTTTAACTTGAACATTGGCTTCAGAAAAAAGGGTAGGGGATGGAGCTAGCATTTTTTTGTATCAATTGTATGCCATCCACTATCCTAGAAACCTTATCTGTGCTGTCCTACTGAATCCCTAAACAAAAATGGGAGGTATGTAATATTTTCCCCATTTTATTTGTAAAGACAGTGAATGAGCGTGAGAACAGTTGAAGCTGGTGTTTACAGCTAGGCATACACACCAGCCCACCATACTGCTCCCTGAGTGAGATGGGCTCAGGGAAGAGTGAGTTGGGCAAAAGGCAGCATTAATCTTCAGAGTCTCAGGCCAGGCTGCCTGCCAAGAGAATTGTTTTCCATTGGGCCAATGTCAGTTTCTGAAATTTCACCATAACGTTACCTTCTTTAATTCCACCTTTATACCTTGAAATATGATCCTATAAAAAGAGAAGAGTGAGTTCTATGCATGACAGCAAAGGAACAGAGTTGGGACCTGGAGAACAATGGAAATACCCTTACCGATTTCTTATTTAACCAAAAGTTGGTTTTGCCCTCCAAAATGACTTTCATAATCTGGCTTTTTAAAGATGGGAGTGCAGCAATGTTGACATCCCATAGAATAATAACAACAGTTACCATGTATTAGGTGGAACCAAATTAAACTGCCAGTTACTGCCACCTATTGCCCGAGCCTCCCATGGCAATTTTGTATGGTTAAGCCTAATACTGAGTCCTCAGAGTTAATAAGTTAGGTATGGCAATGCCCTGTATATCTTAACTCATTCAGTCTTCACAACTTCTCTATAATGAAGTTAATGGGAGCCTCGAGTTACAAGCAAAGGCATTTGCTGCTTTCCGGAATTAGGCTGGAATTGTAGCTTCTATATCCAAGCTGAAGTGGTACAAGACAGGACAGGTATGGGGACAGTACACTTGTGTTGGAGTACGTGAAAGATAAAGACAGAGACTCCAGAGAGGTAAGGGGCTACCTTCATGATTTCACCAAAAGAGCTCATTCAGTTCCTCAGTGACCTCTAACGTCACCAACTTAAAGGACGTTACTTTATTTGGCCTCTCAGAAGCACTCAATAGCCTGTACTTTTAGAAGAGCTTTCTGGGGTGCCTGAGTGGCTCAGTCAGTTAAGCATCTGACTCTTAATTTTGGCTGAAGTCATGATCTCATGGTTTGTGAGTTCAAGCCCCACATAGGGCTCTGTGCTGACAGTGGGGGACTGCTGGGGATTCTTTCTGCCTCCCTCCCAGCTCGTGCTATCTCTCCAACTAAATAAACTTTAAAAAAAAATTCAAAAAAAGAAAAGAAAAACGCTTTATGTTTTCTTCCATGCTACTATCATGTTTAGTTAATGTGGCTGTGTGGAGTAGTTTAGGTTTTTTGGGTTTTTTTTGTTGTTCTTTGGGGTTTTGTTGTTGTTTTTTTGTTTGTTTTATTTTGTTTTGTTTTCATTTTGTTGTTATTGTTGTTGTTTTTGCCTTTTTTGCCTTGCTTGCTTGGCTGCTCTTTTCTCATCAAAGCTCCCCATCTTAGACATGCTTCTCTTTTCACTCTGTATTTTCTCGTGGAGTTGTCTTATCAAAACATTCGGTTGCTGTATATGCTGAACCCCTGAATATTTATATCCAGAGCCCTGTCACCTCCTGTTATCCTAGATCTATGTATTTAAATATCTACTTTGCACCTCTACTTAGATACCTTATAGGCTTTCAAAATTCACCCAAGTCCAAAACCGAGTTTGTTATCTTTCCTTTCAGTTTTGAACCTCCTCCGATATGTGCTGTCATAGTTAAGAGCATTATTGTCTAGTTCCTGAAGTATTTTCAACCTAAGTGCTTTCAACTTTTGTTTATTCCTCTCTCTACCATGATAGTTACTACTATCATACAAACATCCATCACGTCTTACCTGAGCTGATTTAATAGCCTCCTAACAGGACTCTGCATTTGTTGTATCCCTTCTGATATTTCCCACATATTGCAGAAAAAGAAACATAAATATTACCACATCACATTCCTCTCCTTTCAAATCCTTCTGTACCTTCCTGCTGTTGTAATGACACGCTCATTGTACACCACATCCGTATTACCTCTGTGTTGTTCTGCTAAGCTCCTAAGGAAAATGACTTGTACAAAGGCCCTATGGTAGTAGATGGCTTCCAGATTCCCGACCATGCCATTCTATCTCCTACCACAGGGCCTTCACACAAGTCATTTCCTCTCCCTGGACCTCTCTCCCCATCCCCAGAAGCCTAACTGGCTTCTAATGTTATACTTCAGATCTCTGATCTCTGGTTTCTATGAATATGTCAGTTTTCCATACTATATGCTTCTGTAACATTACATACGTCCCTGTTACAACATTTATTACAGTCGGCATTTCATATCGTTGCCTTTATTCAGATTGGGATAGGAAATTGAAGTTTATAAAGGTAAAGTAACATATCTGTGGTTACCCATATTAGAAGTGGCTAAAATTAAAATCAAATCCAAAATTGCCAGACTCCTACCTAGCCCTTTGCTTCTTGCACCTTACTATGCTAGTTCTTGTGTGACACTCTATGAATCAAGAGCATTGATAGTGCCATCACTGTAACTATACCTGGGTCTATAAATTCACTCACAGTCTTTGGAGTTTTAATTTCACTCTTGATTTAAACGCAGAATTGATTTTGTGCGTTTCCCCAGGCAATATTTGACTAGCTTCAAATAAGAACAAAAAACAGTACATAGATTTTATGTGGAAATCATTCAGTTTGTAGATAGTCTTATTTTTTTTTGTTTTAACGGGTATAATTATCCATCATTTCCATAATTCTTTTTATTGGCAGAGGCAGGGTGGGGTAGCTTATCATATACAAGTCATGCTTATTCCATTACAGTCATCAACTCACAACAATTAAAGGAGGTGAAATTCTCTATAGTTGGTACAATTACTTATTTGTTTCCAAGTTCAACTGGAAAATTTAATGAGCTTATAAATGTGGGGATGGAAAGGATGACATTCGTTAAGATGGCAGTATGCCCAAACAAGGTCTCAGTGACACATTTTTTTTTATTTCTTTAATTTGAATTTTTCCAAATTAAAAATGTCAACTAAGGTTTGCCACAAAATTGACCCTCTCCATTTATTCAGAAATTATATTTAATTTCTGATTTTGATACTTCAGTCTGAATAAAATGGAAATAGAGCCTAATACCAGAGTGAAGAGGGCATCATTCTCCTAAATCATTGTTTCCTAGTACACTTCTGCAGGAAAAAGGACTAAAAGATGTACATCTATATTTAAAGGGAGGATATAGTGTATGGTCTCAGGAAAGAAAAAGAAAAAGAAGAAAGAAAGTAAGTCCTCGAAATCAGACTCTGTGTATATAGGCTTTCATCCAGGTCTGTTGTGTCTGATATCCATTTGCCTAATTAAAGATGAATTACTGCAAATGACTTCGCTGTTAGAGGAACATTACAAGTCATGGGCTCACTTCACCTGGCTCTGGAAGCTTCTGGGTCATTTTGGAAGAACCCCAGAAAGTCATGGTATGGGGATTTCAGCCTAGTTTTCTGGCTGTGAATTGGCATCAGCACTGAGTGAAGCTAGGCCAGAACATAAAACCAGGCAGTGCACCAGTATAGGCAGGGGGTGTGGTGAGAACAATACTCAAATCCAACATACAGAGTGTCTTCCTGGAGCCTGACCAGACAACCTGAAAACCACCCAAAATGCCAGGGACTGGCAAATAGATGGTATGGAAAAGAAAATGAACCAATAAGAGTATCTACATGTCAGTACATCATGCTACAGCATTTTCTGAGGCCTTGGAATGCATGGCTTCACCATTTTTCCTTATGGTACTTTGCCCTCTGGAAAGGACTTTGTGAGTCTAGAGTCACAGTGAGAAGGCCAGGTTTGAATGGGAGAGCCCCACTGAAAGGAGCCAGGTATAGATTTCAGGAATGCATAGTGTCAGTTACTGGTGGTCAATTTAGGAAAGGAGGATGTGTGGGAAGCCTGAGAGGACATGGTGTGGATAAAGGAGAAGTAGTAAACTTGAAAAGCATCCCCAGGTGACAGTTGATGTACCAGTTGATGCACAGCTGAAAGCAGAAAATCCCTATAAAGACAGAAATATCTACTTATTCACTAGACAATAAGTCTTGTGGTGTCAACTGTGTAAGAAGCACTGCACTAGGTGATGGGGAAGTAGCAGTGAATCAAACAAATAGGTCAACAAAAACATGGTCCCTTGAACCAATGAAGCTTAAAGTGCAGTGCAAGAGTTTTTGAGCCAATGACACAAAATTTGAGACCAAAAAGGTAAGTAGACATTTAAAGGACAAATACAAGAATAATATGGAGGGAGAAAGAGAATATTACATATCAAGACTCTAAAAAGTTGAATGTTAGACATGGTAGAAGAAAGAGACTAGGTAGTATGGGTGGACAACGCTGTATCAGTCATACATATCTTTTGATGTTATGTATACACTTATATATTCTCTGTATTCTTTCGTCCCTCAGGATTAATATTTTGCTATTGTACTTGACATAAAAGAAAACACTTATTTAAAATTTATCATTTGCTACATTTTGACATAAATATTCATCATGAAAACCTCATCCTTGAGACAAAGAACATACCTATAACTCCCCCAAGTTTCTTCATATCACTTTGTAGTCTCTTTCCTCCACTCCTCCCTACTCCTGACTCCAGGTGTCCAGTTACATGCTTTCTGCTACTACGTGTTAGTTTAAAATTTCCAGAGTTTAATATAACTGCAGTAACACAACATGCACCTTTTTCTTGTCTGACTTATTGCACTCAACCTAGTTATTCTGAGATTGAGGTGTAGAATTTCTTATATCACTAATCCATTCCTTTTTATTGCTAAGTAAGATTCCCTTATATGGCTATACCACAGTTTTTTTTATTATTTTCCTGGTAGTGGGCCTTTGGATTATTCCAGATTTTTTTTTTTTTTTTTTGCTATTGCAAATAAAGCCACTATGAATTCTTATGTACATAATGAACATATGCTTTCATTAGTCTTGGGTAAATACCCAAGAATGGAATGGCTGTGTCATAAGGTAGATATGTGTTTAACTTTATATGAAACTACTTTTTTGGTGGTTATACCATTTTTCATTTCTACCAGAAGTACACGAGAATAGAAATTGTTCACACCCTTGGTATGGCCAGCCTTTAATATTAGTCATTCTGTTAGTGATGCCTTATATCTCATTATAGTTCATTTTTCAATTCTATAATGACTAATGATGTTAGGCGTCTTTTTTATGTATTTACCATCTATATACCTTTGAAGAAGTGTTCATTCAAATATTTTGTCTATTCTTAAATTGTGTTGTCTTCTTCTTATTGAACAATAAGAGATCCTTACATATTATAGACACAACTCTATTGTTGAGTACATATTTTGCAGAGTTTTTTTTTTCCCAGAATTTCCCTGTTTTTTTTTTCCTTTCATTTTCATTTTTTTCCTTTTCATAATGGTCTTGAAGATTAAAGATTGTGAATTTGGACATAGTTCATTTCATAGATTTAAAAATTTTTATAGCTCCTATCTTTTGTGTTATAGTTAAGAAATCTTTGTCAAACCCATGATTGCTAAGATTTTCTTGTACATTTTCTTCTAAAAGTATCATAGTATGAAATATTATATTAAGGTCTGTTTTTCATCATGAATTTATATTTGAAGAAGCTATGAATTCAGGGTCAAGGTTCATTTTAGTAGCTATGGGTATACTATTATGACAATATCATTTTTTGAAAATATCCTTTCCCATTGA
This sequence comes from Lynx canadensis, assembly GCF_007474595.2. Lineage (NCBI taxonomy): Eukaryota > Metazoa > Chordata > Mammalia > Carnivora > Felidae > Lynx > Lynx canadensis. Next base: position 45,706,400 of record NC_044313.2, on the reverse strand, counting down.
ATGCCTTGGCATCTATATCAAAAATCAACTGGCCACAAATGTTCGCATACATTTCTGGACTCTTTTGTTTGTTCCATTGATTTATCTGTCTATAAATAGGCCAATACTATATTGCCTTGATTACTATAGCTTTATAAAATGTCTTGGGATAAAGTAGTTTGACACCTTCAGTGTTGTTCTCTTGGTTGTATATTAAAAAAATTGTTTTGGCTACTCTAGATCTTTTGTATTTCCATAGAACATTTAGAATCATCTTATTGGTTTTTACAACAGCAAAATGCCTCCTGAGATTTCAAATAGAATTTCACTCAATCTATCCATCAAATTGAGAAGGATTGACATCTTAATAATATTGGGTCTTTTAATTCATGACCATGTTTTTATCTTTCCATTGATTTCGGTTTTAAATTATTTCAATAACATATGGCAAATTTCAGTGTATAGACCTTGTGTGTCTTTTGTCAGATTGATCTCTGTGTACTTTATATATTTTTGATGCTTCTGTAAATGATACTTTAATTTCAATTTCTGATTATTTGTGGCTTTTAAATGGGCATACATTTAATTTTTATTGTTTATCCTGCAACTTTGTATCCTGAAAGCTTGCTAAGCTTACTTATTAGTTACACTAGCTCTTTGTAGATTCCATAAGCTTTTCTGCATAGATGATCATGTTGTCTGAGAACAAAGATCATGTTCCCTCTACTTTCCCAAGCTGAATGACTTTAATTTCTATTTTTGCCTAATTCCATTAACTAAACCTCCAGTACAGTGTTGAATAGAAATAGTAAGAGTGGATATTTTTGCTGTATCTTCCCCTGATCTTAGCAGAAAAGCATTTAGTCTATTACAATTAGGTATAGATGCTGTATAGATACTCTTCATCAGGGTGAAGAAGTTCCTTTCTAAGTTTTTGAGAGTTTTAATAAGAAATAAATGTTAGATTTTGTTAAGTAATTTCCCCCTGTATTCTGATAATTAAACAATTTTTTTTCTTGACTGTTAAAATTGTGAACACATTGATTGATTTTACCATATTAAACCAACCTTATATTCCTTGTATAAACCCCACTTGGTCACAGTGTATTACTTTTAACATCTTATTGGACTTTATTTTCTAAAATTTGTTAAGAATTTTTGCATATCAATGTAGGATATATGTCAATAAGTTACTTTCTTTTTATGTCTTTGGTTTTGGTATAAAGATAATGCTGGTATCACAGAAACAATTGTAATGTTTTCCCTTTCCTTCAATTTTAAGTGATGAGAAGACCCCAGGATGAGAGAAGAGAGTGGGAACCAAGGAATCAGTCTTTAACAAAAAATATAGTACTTTTTTCAATTAAGTCATTCTCTCTCAGGGTGCATGAGAAACACCTGAAACTTTCATTTAAGTAAAGATTTTCATTTAGAAGGTCCAATATGGATACCATACCATGTTGGCATTAACAACAACAAAGAAATCTCCCCTGTTCTTACATGGTTGATCCGTGTTCCAAAGATTTTTAGTTATTCAGTGGTTCTCAAATATGTTTCACAGGCCAGCATCAGAATCACCTTGAAACTTTTAAGAAACTGCAAATGTTCTGTCCCCCGTTCATACCTGCTAAATCAGTAACTCTGGGAGAGAAAGTAGGTGGCCATCTGTCCTTCAGTAGCTCTCAAGGGGACTCCAATATATAGTAAAGTTTGAGAGGTACCGCACTATGTAAAGAAACAAAAGGAATAGATACAGATGCACTTAATTTTGTATATTTTGTGTTATAAATAGAGATGATTTATACTATGCTGACTTCCTTTTCTTTATATATATGGAAAATCTGAAAGTGAGAGAAGGGAGAGTAAGTCAAATGTTTGAATAGTATGCTGAAGTTATGGGTAATCAGGAAAATGCAGAAGCAGGCTGATGTGATTGTTAGTCACTATCAGCTATCTACTTAAGCAATGCTCTTGTCAACTGTATTGATGTCCTTCTTCCCAACTGTACAATCTTCTCTCCCAATTCTGAGCTGCTCAAGGGAGAGGTATGAAGAAGGCAGTTTCTTGGATTTGTATGCAGTTATTTTGCCAAATGGGTAAAAGGGAAGAAAAAAGAGATATAGTAGCTGGGCATATTTGCAAGAGAGTGAATGACTGTAATCATGGATCATAGTCTCTATGCTGTATAAAGAAAGAAAATGAAGACAAGAGGAGGATAATTAACAGAAAGTTCTGAGATCTATAGATAAAAAGGTCTGATGAGCTGGAAGATCTGTTTCAGTAGACGTATTTCAGAAATGATCTGGGATTGTAAATGGTAATGGCTAAAAAGTAGCATGCTTATATTTGAATTCTTGTGTGTGTGTGTGTGTGTGTGTGTGTGTGCATGTGTGTGTGATAAGAAGCTATCAGATATGACCTTGGTAATAGAGGTTGAGATTACTGTGCCAGATCATTGGTATTGAGGAAGTCAAGAATTGGGTGAATAAATATTCACATACATATTGAAGTTGTCTGTCATTAGTGATGTGAATCATAGTAGTGAATGGATGAATGGGAGACAGACAGAAAAGGACCAAATCAGAAAACACAGTGGCATCAGTATCACATAAAATAAATTGGAAGCCATCACTGACACAGGAAAATTCTGACGGACACATATTTGTTTCTCTAGAAGATTATTTTAGGCTCCACTATAATTTCAAAAATGTATGTCCCAGTATGTGCTAAATTTGTAGAATGTCTCTTGATAATAAGATTCATAATTATGATATCTGTACTTGATCAAAAATATACATGCATATTCAAAAAATAACCAGCTAGCCTGTAGACAATTGCAAAGAAATTGAATCATAATAACTTCCTTATGTTTTTCTATTCATGACAGGGACAAAAAAGTTTGCTCTGAAAAGCTCCTACCAACTCAGAAGTACAAGGATGAAAATTATCTCTGCCGTACCCTGCTAACATCCATTCTAATTCTGTTTTTCAAATTCACAGAGAGTGAAGAAGTTTATCAAAGGCAGGTGCTGTCAATTTCATGTATCATCTTTGGAATTGTCATCGTGGGCATGTCCTGTGCAGCATTCTACTTCAAAAGCAAGTAAGACCATTTCTCTCAAGTGTTAAAAGGTTACATCTCAGAGAAAGTACTTTGTCTTTCTTTAACTTCACAGTCTCTGCTCCAGGCAGAGGCATCTTGTGCAAATGGGCCCATCAAACATCTATAAATGACTTAGAGTCTTTTACAGACTGTGGGGAATATATGCAGCATGTGCATACATGCATGTGCGTGGTTTGTCTTTGGTGCATATAGCAATTATCCCTTTCTGTGATCATGAACATTCTGTGTTTTTTGCATTTTTTGATGGTCAGAAGTAAAGGCTTTGTGTCTTCCTGCCACTAAGGGGTTAACACTTCTGAACAGAGAACTCACTGGTGTAGACCTAAATATTATCAACAAATATCTGTCCTTTACTGCAAAAATACTCCACCCTTTCCTTTCATAGTATTTTTACCTGATACCCATAAAGATTTCAGCCAAATGTGAAGTATGAATACTGTAAAATCTACCTTGGTTCACTAGTTGGTAAGCATATCTCAAATATGCCCTGTTAAGAAACTAAAATTTCTGGGGCACCTACCTGCTCAGTAGGAAGACCATGTGGCTCTTGATCACAGGGTGGTGTGTTCAAGCCCTACATTTGGTGCTAAGATTAGTTAAGTCAATAAATACATGAACTTAAAAAAAAAAACAAAACGAAACCAAAACTTCTGCTTAAGGTGCTTATTTTCTTATTTTTGACTAATAACATATAATAAAATATATACATGCCTAAATAGGCATACAAATATATTTATTCCGGGGGCACCTGGACGGCTCAGTCGGTTAAGCGTCCAACTTCGGCTCAGGTCATGATCTCACAGCTGGTGAGTTTGAGTCCCGTGTCGGGCTCTCTCTCAAAAATAAACATTAAAAAAATTGAAAATATATATATATATTCCAAACAAACTTTGATAAAGGTATTTTATTTATGGAAATTTTATTTAAGTCATGCAAGCCTTAAGAAGTTGGCACAGATTCTGTTCCTACAGCTTGTCTGAAATGCAAGCCAATGTGTAATTGCTTTTCATTGGACCTATATTTGTCTGCCCATTTGCTCTTCTAAAAATGGATCCATTTCCAGATATAGTCTCTGACACCTGTCTGCATGTTGTATATGTTGATCTTTAAAAAGAACAGAAATTATGATTTTTAAAAATAATAGAAACTCGGGTATGGATCCATAGTTAGTAACTATTATTTTTTAATAAACTATTTCAGAATAGGCTTAGATTTTTAGAATTACTGTGAAAATAGGACAGATAGATCCTACATATCCCAGACCCAGTTTCCCCTAATATTAATGTCTTATATTAGTATGTTGCATTGGTCACAATTAATGAAATAGTATTGATACTATATTACTAACTGAAGTTCATACTTTCAGATTTCCTTAGTTTTTACTTAATGTGCTTTGTTCCAGGCCCCATCCAGGATACCATATTTAATTGTCACATCTCCTAGGCAACTCTTGGCTGTGACTGTTATTAGTGTTCATTTTTGAGAACTTACTCTTTGTCAGGGACACTGGGCTTTTCATGTATTATCTCCCAATTCTCACAACAATTCAAATTGTTCATTATTGCTGCATTGTTCAAATAATAACAGAATTTAATTTTAAAATATTAATTTGTCAAAGCCACACAGTAGGAAATTACAGATGGGGTCTTTGCATTTCTGCAGTTCTAGGTGAAACTGCATGCTCTAAGCCACTCTACCACATTGGGCCCCACAGTCCTCCCACTAGATGGTGGAAGGTGAAACTGCTAAGGGTGAATCAGGAATATCATGCCCTGGTGCAGCCCATCATGCTTTATGTTCTCTAGGGAGCTTACATGGTGTTTGGTCAGGATTTTAACATGTGTTCACTCAGACCTGTATTCAAGTCATCAGGCTGCCACTTGCTTGTTATATATTATGAGGCAAGTTGCATCTAGTCCCTTAGTCTCAGGTTCCTTGTTTTGGTAAAATATGGCCAAGAATAATATTTACCTTGTAGAATTTGTTGGGGATTCACGAGATAACACCACAAGGAGCACAGCACAGTGTTCAAAAGAGTAAGTACTCAGTGAAGGCGTGCTATTGTTAACACCTGCAGTTTCCCACACCGGAACTTAGAGGCTGGGTAACTACAAAATGAAGAGTAGGCAGTGGCCCAAGACAGGTAATCACACTCAGCAGGGCGTTAGATAGAAGGGTCTCCTCGAAAGTGCTGCGCAGGGGAAAGAAGTTGTGTATTTAACAATAAGCAAATTGCCATCAAGTGGTAGTTAATCACTTATTTTTATGATTTGTATTTGCAACACATTTAGACAAAAAAAACTGATGATAGTCACAAGAACGGAGAGCAGCTGGGTAACGAGGGGACCTCCATCTTCATGGCTGTCATGCCAATCTCTCCCTCTTTAGGCAGCACGTGGGCTCTGACACGAGCTCTCCCAGAGCTCTGTGCAGCGTCAGGGTTTTTTTTTAATTTTTTTTTTCCAACGTTTATTTATTTTGGGGACAGAGAGAGACAGAGCATGAACGGGGGAGGAGCAGAGAGAGAGGGAGACACAGAATCGGAAACAGGCTCCAGGCTCTGAGCCATCAGCCCAGAGCCTGACGCGGGGCTCGAACTCACGGACTGCGAGATCGTGACCTGGCTGAAGTCGGACGCTTAACCGACTGCGCCACCCAGGCGCCCCTGTGCAGCGTCAGGGTTTAATGGAAACACTGTTCAACATCATTCATTATGGGGGACTCAGAGAACTGACCCAGTGGAGGAACACTAATTAGAATGTTGTCTTCCTGCCTGCCCAGCTGGGACACATTTTTTATTAAAAATTAAATAAATAAGAAACTGTGAGAATAATAAAGTAATAATAAGAATTGAAGCCTTTTCCAAGTGGAGTTATATTTCTCATTAGAGACCTAGACTGTATTTCCTTCTAGCACAATTTCCAGGCAGGGTCTTCCTTTATTTTTCTTTGCCTGAGAGGAATACTATACCTCACACCAAGCATCTAATCTATATAGCTGAAAGCAATGTAAATTTTTATAACACATTGGCACATGTTTCTTTGCACTCATTCCTGAAATTCTACTTCTCATCCCTAGATCTTGGAGATAACAACACAGACAGACTCAACTCAAAATTTTCTTACTTTCACACATACTGTAACTTTGTTGACTTGTGTGTCATTTGTTTGACTTCATCTTGGACATGCCAAGTCTTCTATGATTCTATGATCTCTCCATCATTGGTTTCTGAATAAATTCACTTAAACCAGCTTTCTATATACTGGGATATACAGGTCCCAGCCAAATAAAGTCAAGAGTTACCCAAAAGCTCACATTCTCTTGGTCATTGATGTTTTAGCTTCCATAATCTCTCAGATCCCACCACTCTGGTCCTTTGTCCATTGTCTTGTGAACCCTTGGTTTGGCATGACCTCTCCACATGGAATATTACAGCAAATTGTTAGCGGATGAAAGCTTGAAGGCGGTTAACATGATGAGGTCAAAATGATGAACACCTTGGATTTAGAGGATTTTCTGAGTTAATTGAACCGCAACGACTCTAAAGGACATAATGAAAGAAATTCTCTTCTCATCACACCTAATAAGTCCATATATTCCCATAAGTGATTAATGGAACTATTAGTTGACCTATTCAAATCTGGCTGATAGGGCTCACATGGTAACTATAAATTCTTCTAGGTTTCTTTTTATGTTCAACTCATATGGGTAAGAAGAGTGAGGCTGCCTGTAGGAGTCCTTAGTAGACTTTGAAGTACAAAACACAATTTAACTCTAAAAACAGAATTGGGATAGGAGAGGAGATGTTCCAGCAGACAGAAGCTGAGACAAATAATGATAACAACTGAGAAACATAGAAGGAAAAAGGAGAACCGGTGCTCCCAGTAAAACCCAGCCCTAACAGTAGGTTATTGCCCTCTGAGGTCAAAGATTTTAGCAACAAGGGAAGCCCATTAAGGACAGGCAGTGGATGCTCTGATATGCAGCTTCGATTCTCTTCGGCAGTGAAGATCTTTGTCCTCCAGTTGCTAAAACAAATATAATCAAAGTTGCCTTGCTCTGACCCGAGAGAGCCCACCTCCAATGACAGGTCAGTGTAAGGCTCTGAAGGCCTAGACCTTTGCCCCAATTTGGGGTACAAGGCCATGCCAATTTCAGACCCTCTCCTCCCGCCCCCGCCCCTGCGGTGGGATTTGCTGAGCTCTTCACGGAGACTGCATTATGTTCCAATCTCTCCCTTGGCCCAGTCCTGCATCCCTCCCTTTGCTTCCACGGGTGTGGATCCAAAGAGCACCCCCCAATAAAAATCCTGCATGCTATCTCCATCTCAGTGCCTGCTTCCCTGGGAGCCCATTCTGCAACATTACAAACAATGCCTAGACTTGTGATACCTGACATTCCACAACTTACATCTCATTGCTGAATGAACTGGACCAGAGAAACTTAAAACTCAATGAACTATAAAATGTTAACACTGACATTGTTAGGCTAGCAGGGTCCCAGTGTGCAATGCCCGTATCTTGTCTTTCCCAGAGCACTGACTCTCGTGAAGAGAGCTAATGGAATTGCGATTAGATGCTTCTCATCTCCCAGTTCCCATTTATTGGGTGAAGGAGGAAAGAGCAGAAATATGTGTGTTTGGGGCAGAGTAGGGATGACAGAGAAGGAAACCAGTTCAGAAAGGAAAGAAAGTCTGTGTATCCTGGAATATTAGTGAGTTAAGAGTGAATGAGTGAGAAGCCAGTACAGAAAAGCAAATTATAAAAGGATTTAGGAAATTGCAGTCAGATATTTTTATAAGGAAAATTCCTTTTCAAGTTGGCATTTCCCAGACACTGAATTATAGAATTACTGAAAAGATTGTTAATGTTTCTACTATTTCATCCTTAGGAGAGTAACTGAGTCCTTCCTCTGTGCCAAGCCCCCTTTTACTGCCTCACCAATGATTTACTTAGGTAGAATCACTTGATCTGTTTCCTTCATCAATGAATCCCTGATGGGATTTTGTGGCTATAACATGCTTCATAAAATGCTGATATGATACATTTATTTTGAACAATAGGCTACAGATTAGCTGTCAGGAAATAGGTAGATTATTACAACTAGATTAAAGCAACTAGAAGTACTAGAGATAAAAGTCCCCCAAACAATTGAAAATAAAAAAGAAATATTTAAACAAACAGAGCTACATCACACTGGTGTTATAAATTCAGAAGAGTTAGGGGCGCCTGGGTGGCGCAGTCGGTCAAGCGTCCGACTTCAGCCAGGTCACGATCTCGCGGTCCGTGGGTTCGAGCCCCGCGTCGGGCTCTGGGCTGATGGCTCAGAGCCTGGAGCCTGTTTCCGATTCTGTGTCTCCCTCTCTCTCTGCCCCTCCCCCGTTCATGCTCTGTCTCTCTCTGTCCCAAAAATAAATAAAAAACGTTGAAAAAAAAATTTTAAATTCAGAAGAGTTAATGATGCTCAGAGCCTCCAATTCGGGTAGCAAATACTGTCAACTTGCTTGTGAGTGATGCAATTAATACAATCCTTTCTTTTATCTTTGAGTCAGTGTTCTAATTCCCCTGTAGGATCTGTCCATCCAACTAAGCTTGCTAAATATGAGAAGGGGAGCAGATCAGCATTTTACAGGTGTTCTCACATTTAGTTTCCACAGTGTCCATGGAAGTTGACTTTTACAACTGCACGCACAGATGGGGAAACCAAGGCTCAGAGAAGTTTAGGGAAACAGTTTGATTTAGGAAATCAAAGCAAAAGTGGTGGGTGGCAGAGGGTCCCACCCCTGGGACAGCCAAGGTGGGGGGTCCCACCCCTCTGACAGCCAAGCCCATTCTCTGTAGAGTGCTGCCTGCCAGGACAAGCTCACTGCAGGAGACAGTACTCACACTCCACCAAAGGCTCTATCCTTCACAGGGATCTTGGGAAGAGGAAAAAGTTCGGGGTGGGGGAGGGGATGATTCTGCAAAGTGTTTGTGTGTGTGTATGTGTGTGTGTGTGTGTGTGTGTGTGTGTGTGTGTGTGTTGTGGATACTGAGTCTTCTGCTGATAGATAGTTGCTGTAAAGCCCTTGGAAGAGAGCAGCTAACAAGGCAGGAAATTGCTGCATCCTTCTGATGCAGCCACTGCCTGACTTAAACAACGGTCACCCCACATATGCAGGCAGGAGTACCTCACTCAGAGTCCAGAGATCGAGAGCAATCTCAGCCTTCCCACTGAGAAGCTGTGGGACCATGGCAAATGGTTTGACAGTCCCAAGTGGTGGTTGAGGTTACACAGTATGCAACCAGCTGGGCTGGACTCACATCCAGGTCCAACACTTAGTAGCGATATGACTCTGGGAAAATGATTTCACTTCTCTGTGCCTCAGTTTTCTCATCTGTTGAATGAGTATAGGTTCCTGCCTCATCACACAGAATTACTATGAAGAGTAAGTGGGTTCATACACGGAAAGCACTTAAAATGATGCGTGGCACATAGTAGGTGGTCTTTCAAGAGTTAACTATTTTTGCTGTGATTTACCAGCTGGAAATAAAAGTCTTCACATTTGGGACTAATGGTAACAATAAATGAGCTGTTTCTGAACTGCAAGAGAAAACATACACAATACAGTATATACGTAAGCTATGCAATCAAGCTATGCATGCTTATAAATGTAAATATAACAAATATAAATGTAACTCTGCAAGTATGTTATATGTGGCTGGTAGCTCTAAGCTTCAAATTTTTCCCCTAGTTACTTCTTCAGAGCATTTCTAATTCTTGCAGCTGATCACCAAGGGTTAGGGACCTCTGCATCCATGCGGCCCAGAAAAATTCATTATGCTTATCCCTGCCTTTGGAGTGCCATTGGGTGTGAATCTCCGGGTGTTTATGGATAATACCAGTTTCTTTCCAGATTAGAAGCTATCTAACGGGGTTGGCGTGTTGAAAATGAAGGAAGGCTTTCTTTTATTAACTGAGTTCATCCAGCTTTAACAAATGACAAACATACATGTTGGGAACAAATGAACCCCCCAAATACAAACAGAATAAATTTGTGTAACTATTTATGCATGTATTTATTTAAACCTGCAGGAAACAAGCTAAACAAATTCAAGAGCAGCTGAAAGAACCACAAAATGGTAAAAACTACAGTCTCAAAGCATCCAGCACAATGGCAAAGTCAGAGAACTTGGTGAAGAATCATGTCCAGCTGCAGAGTGTAAGTTACCTGTTTACACATCTGTTCCTACAGCCCGTCTCAGTGTTTCCAGTTCAGGGGGGATGGGATGCTTGGGATCAGATGTGTGTGTTCTTTTCGGTATTTGTAGATTTTTCTTTAAGTCACTTTGCAGTTCTGTGTGTGTACATGTCCACGTGCACAGGCTGAAACAGAGAAAACTTAAATCTCAGCCCTTGATTATATTCTGCAATATAAATTCATCTCTGAAAGCAAAAAGAGCTCCAGTTGTTTGTTCCATAATGACTTATTACATTCCTACTGTGTCAGAAATTGTGCTGGGCACCAGGGATACAATGCTCCCTACCTTATGGGAACTTATCTGTGGTAAGGGGCACAGATGCCAGAACAGAGGAGGTATGTGGGCTGAGATGGTTGACATTGCAGTAGGTTGGAGAGTAGACCAAAGAGAGGGAGGGAGATGGGTGGGTGCAATGTTCATCGTATAGTCAAAGAGCAAAGACCAAGAGACTAGAAAAAAACGGAAAAAGTAAAACCATGGAATCCCAAGAACGTGTACTATATTCCAGCAACTCCAAGGTAAAGGGTGCAAGAGAGGTCAAAGGTAAGACAGGTGGGAAGTGAGACTTGTATTCCCACAGTCAGTGCTTCCTAATACCAGGGCTTAAATGGATACCAGAATTTGAAATACAAGCTCTTTGAATCTTACATTCTTTCTAATGTTATAATCATTTCCGAGATATATTGCAAAACACTTAACGACAAGCACATATCATCTAAGACATACTGAAATATTCCTCTCAGGGTAGCAAATTCTTTGCCCCTGTATAAGATTGCACATCCAGATTCCGAGACACAAAAGGAACAAAAGCCATGGTATAAACCTAGGATTTGAGTATAATAAGCAATCACCCAGGACACATTCATGCCCCTCCCAATGCATAAATCACTGAGAATTTATACATCATTTGTGATTCTAAAAAATCATTATCCAAAAGTCACCATTATGTTATGCATAACAGATGTACTTAGATGTTTAATGTGGAATTCATAAATCGGAATTGCTTCCCAGCCAAATTTTGTTAAACTTGTAATCATAGTTATGTGGGGACTGTTCTCCCCCATAGAGGGAGATTCTCTCCCAACAGAGGGAATGTTTCTGCTAATGATTTTTGAGTATTATCTCACTGCCCTAAAACAAATGCAGGAGTGGAGGCTTTCAAGTCCTTTGCAACTGGACCTGCTGAAGATAAACAAAGCCAGCCACTGGTTAAAATAGTAAGGGCACGGGGCGCCTGGGTGGCGCAGTCGGTTAAGCCTCCGACTTCAGCCAGGTCACGATCTCGCGGTCCGTGAGTTCGAGCCCCGCGTCAGGCTCTGGGCTGATGGCTCAGAGCCTGGAGCCTGGAGCCTGTTTCCGATTCTGTGTCTCCCTCTCTCTCTGCCCCTCCCCCGTTCATGCTCTGTCTCTCTCTGTCCCAAAAATAAATAAACGTTGAAAAAAAAAATAAAATAGTAAGGGCAGGTTTTAATCAGGAATAGACTATTGCATTATGAAAGAAGGTCCAGCATGAACTGAACTCAACTTCAGTTTGTACAGAGGTGACTGGTTGTTTCAAAGGGAGAATGAGGGAATGGGGTGGGGAGCAGAAACTGTAGGGTCTTGGCAGAGTCAGGGAAGTGAAACAGTACAGAGATGATCAGTGTGCATGCCAGTTTCGTCTGTTAGCTGGCAGTTAATTGAGCTTAGGATTCTGTACTTCCACAGAGCGGAAGGCCGACATGCTATCCTTCCTAATGATTACGTTTCAAAGATATGGCTTTCAGGTCCCTGAGAAAGAAACTCCCTTAGGAGTTTGTAGGAGACACACACACATCTCAGAATGACAAAGGGTGGTTTACAATTGTAAGTCCTTTTAAGGGAGGTCAGTGGCCTTTCCTCCAGCATTGGCTAGAGCTACCAGCAAATTCTTTTGGAGGCTTTGAGTTTTTGTTTTTGTTTCTTAGGCAGACTTTTTAAGGAAGGTTAGGGCTATTCCAGGGGCAAAGCCTTGAACCTTTAGAGACTATATTAGAGTTTACTCAAGACTTTTAGTGCGGGGATGATTGAGTGAAGTCATTTGTGCTGGGAATCTGCAGTTTTGATAGGCCAAAGTTAAGGCCTAGTAGAAAAGAGGGCTCAGAGGAGCCTGTCTAGAGTTTGGTTGGGAATAGTCTCGGTCAGTCCTGATGGATTTTACAGGGTTGCAGCGAGAGCACACTCACAATTTTGTATCCTCTGTTTTCACCAAACAGATGATCAATAGCATTTTCTGTCTGCTTTATGCTCTCCACAAACTCATTTGGGAGATAGCATAATTGTCCACAAAGTGGCCACGTCACAATGTCCTCGTCCTTCCCTCCTTGTAGACATTCGTGTTCTTTCCTGTGGTTTACTATTAAAGGAATATTAAGATAAACTCCTCACTCATATGCTCCACCACCCCTCGTTTGACTGCAACTATTAGGATTAGAATAACAAGAAATTACAAAGTGTAGAGGTTCCAAAACTTAAAAGATCTTTGGGTGCATTGGCTTTTAATTTCTTTTTTTCTCCCTCTTCTCCCTTCTCCAGCCCACCCATATCCACAATTTTGTATGTTGGCACAGGGAAGCAGACCGTGGGCTCAACTGGATCATTCTCACAGGGCCTAAGATAAGATGTGGGAAAGTGTCTTTTTATATTCATCCTGTTTTGGATACAGAGAATATATATAGGACATTTTTTCCCTGAGTTGCAGTGTGGTCAGCTAGGACAATACATTTCAAGGGATCATGAGTTTTAGATTGGGCTGGTAGTGCAGGCAGAGAATAGATAGGAGAAGGAGGCATTTAAGGACTCTGAAAAAGGAGAGTGAGGTGCATTGAAGAGACACAGGAATGTTAGCCATAGCATTCTATGCTTTGCCAGCTTGGGCCCAAGGGACTGCCTGAGAAGGTCCCTTTAACCAGACTAGACTAGAATGAATAAGTTGCTTTCCCAAAGGCACATATCAGTTTCAGTGCTAGAAAGTAACATGGGCCACTAGCAGCTTTGTTATACTTTGGTCAACATTTCTTTTGCTAACTTAATAGGAGAAAATGTTTTTTGGTTTTTTTTTTCTAATTTACATTTAACTATTTGAGAGTGTAGTACAATCTCAGTCCATATATTTCTAGTCAAATTTCCAGTTTGATGAATTATGTCCATGCTGATACTCTTGCTCATAATTTTGTTGTAAGAATCAAATAGCAATTTGTAGTTTTTCTTGTCATACGTTATGGGAGAAAACAGTAATGGAGAGTATATATCAATAGTACTTTGAAAAGGAACAGAAACTTTTAAGATCTGCTTTCCTTCAATGTTATGCTCAAGATATACAAGGAGAAGTATACAAGGACATCTATACAGCTGGAGGCCAGGTAACTCTAGTCTTAGAGCAAGCAGTAATCTGATGTGTGGCTCAAAATTTCTGCATGAATAGTAACAAGCAAATGTATTGAGGAAAACTTAATAAAGCAGTTTTTCTTTGTAGGTCCATATTTTTTTTTTCTGGCAAGATCTAGGAGGCAATACCAATGTCGATGTTAAAAACAAACAATGATAAATGAAATAGTGACAATCATAATAGCAAATAACATGTATTGAGTACATACACAGAATAATACTCAATAATAGAGAGACATTGACTCACTTAGTCCCAACAACGACTACTTAATTTACACCCACTATGTGCAGAAGAGGAAAATGGGACTCAAAGCTTAAGAGATGGGAAGTCCGTCTCTATCAGACATCCAGTGAGTAGCAGAAAGCCCATCTCACATCTTTATAACTCAGTGCTTTAACAAGGGGCAGTGTTGCCCCAGAGAACTTTTGGCAAAGACCGGAGACTTGGGGTATTAAAACGTGAGAAGCATCTCTGAGCAGAGGGCAAAAGTGCTGATAAATATCCCACAATGCCCAGAAAATTATCCTTCCCAAATGTCAAGGGCAGTGAGGAAATCCAGAGTCCAAGGTCCAAGCTGCATGGTGTGTCCCTTAGGAAATTCTGAACACCTAGCATAGGAATTCTATGGTTATTTCTACTACACAGAGGGTGGATGGGTTATCCAGGTACACTATAATCCTTGGAGGGAAAATTTCAGAGTAGGACACCATATCAGGCAAATCTGTCTTTATTTTATCTTGAATCCCAAGTTAACTACTTGAAATTCTTTGCAAATTGCAGTGTTTAACAAATGAATAGTCTGCGTCTGGCATTCCCTTAAGTTCATTAAACATTCATGGGGAAGGGTTTCACTTTACAGTCATTTAACAAGATGTGAAACACCTAGTCCAGTGAAGCAGCATCATACTCTGGAAACACTCGACTCAGAGGCTGCAGAACTAGACCTGGCAATGCCTCACAAGCACCTAGCGCCTTACCATCATTTACAAAATGAAGTATTTGTGACTCAGAGAGATGAACTGACCTCATTTAACTCTGTCCTGGAGAAGAGAGAGAGAGAGAGAGAGCGCGAGCGCAAGCGAGCTGGGGCTAGCATTATAATCTCTAGACTGGCCAAGGGAGTGACACTTCTCAGCCTGATTCAGGGATCAGAAAGAGAAGTCATTAAAAGAGAGATGATGTAGTCTTCTCTCTTAAAATCAAGAGAAAATATATGTAAGTGAAAAGTTAGGGACTAAAATTATATACCCCTCCCCACCTTTTTTTCAATAACCATCTTAGGAAAGATAGGTTTATATGGGAGGAACATTCAGTGAGGAAGAATTGGAAGATAATATTTGCATCCATAAGGAGAATAATAAGAATTTAATGCCTAACACAGTCTTGATAATTGGTAGAGAGAGGCATCCATTTATTCTGTAATACTTGTTGAATACTTCTCTATGCTGTGCACTGAATGAAGAGCTTGAAAAATACAAACAGAAGAGATGGATCTTGGCCTCGAGGAGCTCACAGCATAGTGGTAGAAACAATAGCGTAAGCATACACAGCAGTTTTTCTATGATGTAGACACATTAAGTCAATGTGCTATTAGAGAATGGAAAAGGACATCCAGAATTGTCTGGGGGAATAATAAATCCTGCCCAAAATATGTAACATAGGAACAGAGTCTTGGGAGTGAGTTGAAGTTCATCAGATAGTTTGAAGGGGGTTGGTCAGAAGAGGTAATTTCTTTATAGCATGAATCAAAGTTAACTTTGAATAGTTCTAGTCTAAAACCTGATGTCCTGTTTTAAATATCAAATTTAACTTGTTGATTCATTATAGATTCATACATTCACCTATTCAAATATACATTAAATATTTAGTAAGGACTAGGCACTATATTAATAACAAGGTATACAATGATAACTCTAAATGACAATGTCCTTACTGATTACGATAAGTGATAGAATCCACAAACAAATGTGCCAAGGCTTCCAGTCAATAGTGAACAGTCCCATCAGAGCTTATGGAAGGTGGGTCTGAGAGCTGATCTGACAATATGGTAATAGCAAAGAGCTCTCTCAGAAGACAGAATGATAATGACACATGCTCAATTCACCTAGCTGAATGGGGCACTTGGTTGAGGTGGGATAGTGGGTTGTAGGTGGTAGGGGTGAGGAGGAGTATTTGCTGTGCCCAGTGTGTGGAAAGAGTGTTTCCATGGAAATGGGTTGAAGTTTGACTGCAATTGTATAGCTCTTCCTGCTTGGGATATGGTGCAGAAATTCCCAGCATAACAGCTGGAGTCAAATTGTTTTTAATTACTTGCATAAGAAATCACACTTTGAATTATCCCATAACTGCTGATTTTCACCATGCTCTGGGCTCCTAAGTCAGACTTCTAGTAAAGAACTTTTTTTTTTTTCCAACGTTTATTTATTTTTGGGACAGAGAGAGACAGAGCATGAACGGGGGAGGGGCAGAGAGAGAGGGAGACACAGAATCGGAAACAGGCTCCAGGCTCTGAGCCATCAGCCCAGAGCCCGACGCGGGGCTCGAACTCCCGGACGGCGAGATCGTGACCTGGCTGAAGTCGGACGCTTGACCGACTGTGCCACCCAGGCGCCCCAGTAAAGAACTTTTTGAGGCAGACATAGATGATCTGGGAGCAATGCAGAGAGACAGACATTTAAAACCATTTAAAAATAACCTCCTTCCTGCCTTTATTGCCTGGGGTTCCAGACCAGGTGATTATCAGCTGTGTCATCATTGCTTTCCAACACAGACATGCTTTTATTTAACCTTCTGACTCCTGCTGCGTGCATTGGGCAGACCTGGAAACAACATCGTTGCTCTACTTCCAACATGCACCTGCTTCATTTGACAGGTCTATTGATTTCAGCGCACCATCAACAATGTGTTAGGAGCAAGGCAGGTGATGGTGCAAACAACAGTAGATGTCCTCAGCACCCAGAAGCAGCCACAAGGTGGGCTTTCACGAAAGCCAGTCGGGTTGAGTGCTTCCTTAAGAGATAACAGTATTGACCAGGGCCTCTGTGCATGATTAAAAGGAAATTGTTTCAGCTCATGTTGAAAGGGCTAGTGAAAGGACTGAGGCATCTCCTTATGAGGTATTAAAGTGACATTTTGTACATTATACTGAATGAGATTTTAACAAAACATGTATACACACAAAAAGTCAAGATCTGCATGAGTGCCAGGAAAGAACATGGAATCAACTACCATCTTTGTAACATTGTACAGAAATGTTAATGGAAAGAACCAGACAGGTAGCTTTTTGGAGATATTATCTGATGGATAAAATTGTGCAGCCCATAACTCCTTCCAGGGATGGAAATGTATAAATTTTGGAAGGGGCCATAATAAATGCTTTCAGCATAGAGCATAAAATGTCCAAAGGCTATAATCCTGGTCAGTTAAGCTACTTTTAAGGAGGTTGGTGCAGACTAGCTGTTTTGCTGAGTGGATTATACACCTTCAGAGCCTATGGCTGAAAATAAAGGGAGGCTCAGTCTCTAAATAATAATTTTTCTCTTCCTCCTCCTCTACCCCTTCCTCCTCCTCCCCACTCCTTCTTCTTATTCTCATGTGTGTCTTTTGCTTTTTAAAAATTCTTTTTATTTTTTTATTTTTAAAGTAGATTTTCTTTTTGGGAAAGTTTTAGATTTACAGAAAAGTTGCAGAAATAGTACAATAAGTTCTCATATACCCTGTACTCGGGTTTTCCTATTAACATTGTACACCCGCATGGTACATTTGTTAAAATTAAAACCCACAGACAGGTGTTGTTATTAACTCATATCCATAGTCTATTCAGATGTCCTCAGTTTTTACCTAATTGCTTCTGTTCCAAGATTTCATCCAGAATGCCATGTTACATTTAGTTGTCATTTCTTGTTAGGTTCCTCTTGGCTGTGACTGTCAGATTTTCCTTGTTTTAGTGGCTTTGACAGTTTTTAGGAGTACTGGTCAAGTATTGTGTAGGATGCTCCTCTACTGGCATTAGTTTGATGTTTTCCTCATGATTAGATTGGGGTTATGGGGTGCAGGGAGAAAGACAACAGAGATAAAGTGCCAAATCATTTGCTCATATCAAAATCACACATTATCAGTTTGACTTAATCACTGTTGGTGATTCCATTGTCCTCTGAGGTAATAATTGCTAGGAGTTTCCAGTGTGATGTTACTCTCCCTCCCCTTTCTATAGAGTTCTCTTTGGAAGGAAGTGACTCTGTGTAGCCCACACTTAAAGAGTAGTGCTCCCCGTTTGTGAAGGCAGATTATCTACATACATTATGTGGAATGCTACCGCAAAGAGTTTATCTCTTGTTCCTCATTTATTTATTCCATTATTTATCTAAGAGTCTGAACTTATGGATATTTATTTTATACTTTGAGTTATAATTCAATAAATACTTTTTTCTTATTTTATATCAACTTCTTTCAGATTTGGCTTTGGTGTCTCTTTCAGTTGGTCTTTGTCTCCTTTTGATATGTTTAATCAATTCAGGGTAGGTTTTTTGGAGGTTTTGGTTATGAGTATGTCCTTTCTTCTAGGCCCTCTCAGCAGACAGATCAAAGATATATCTAGCAACCAGATAGTGCTTATGTGCAGTGCTTTTTACCTTTAGTCTACAGATTCTACTCATTTCCAAAGTTACTTGGGACAGCACATCCCTGATACCCACCTCCCATTAATGTTCTTTCATATGTTTGTAATACAGTTCATTTCTCTTAGTAGTCGGTACGCCTTCCTGGGATCTC
The DNA here is from genome assembly GCF_007474595.2 of Lynx canadensis. Taxonomy (NCBI): domain Eukaryota; kingdom Metazoa; phylum Chordata; class Mammalia; order Carnivora; family Felidae; genus Lynx; species Lynx canadensis. The sequence goes on along the minus strand of NC_044313.2, from coordinate 45,687,880 downwards.
CAGATCTCCTAAATGATACTTATTTTGTTAAGAGATAGATTTCTTTAATAGATATAGGGCAATTAAATTTGCCTATTTCCCCTTGTGTGAAATTTGATGACATGTGTCTTTCAAAGAACTGGTCCATTTCAACAAGATATCATGTTTGAGGGCATAGAGTTGTTCATAGAGTTCCTTTATATTAACCTTTTTCTGTCTGTGGGAATAGTAGTGACGGCCTCTCTTTCACTTCTGTTATTGAAAATCTTTTTTGTTTTTTATAGTATACTTATTTATTTATATATATATAGAGAGAGAAAGCAAGTGAGGAAGTGGCAGAGAGGAATAGAGCGAACCCCAAGCAGGTTCCACACCACCAGCGCAGAGCCTGATGCGGGGCTCAAACCCATGAACCGTGAGGTCACAACAAAAGCCAAAGTCTGATGCTTAAACGACTGAGCTACCCAGGCACCCCTCTTTCCTTTTTTTCTTTTTTTTTTCTTTTTTCTTGTGTTAGACTGACCAGAGGTTTATCAATGTTACTGATCATTTCAAAGAATCAGCTTTGCTTTTGTGGATTTTCTCTATTCTTTTCCTGTTTTCAATTTATTAATTTCTTCTCTAACTTTTATTACTTCTCTTCTGCTTGTTTCAGTTTTAAATTACTCTTCTTCTTCTGCTTCCTTCAGTGGAAATTCAGATTACTGATTTTAGATATTTCTTCTTTTCAAATATAAGGCTTTAATGTTGCAAATTTATCTCTAATCACTGCTTCCTTTACCTCCCACAACTTTTGATATGTTATATTTTCATTTTCAATTAGTTAAAAATATTTTAAAATTTCTCTTGTGACATTTTCTTTGATCTTTCTGTTATTTACAAGTATGTGGTTTAATCTCCAAATAGTTTTTTTGGATTTTCTGTCTTTTCCCTATTGATTTCTAGCTTAATTTCAATATGGTCTGAGAATATACTTTTTATGATTTCAATTTTTTTTAAATTTCTTAAGATGTATTTGATGGCCAAGAATGCGATTTATCTGGATGAATGTGAGCTCAAAAAACGTGTAGTCTGCTGTTTTAGAAGTATTTTATGAATATCAATTAGATGCAGTTGATTGAACATGCCATGTGGCCCAACTATATCCTTAATGATTTTATGCCTGCTAAACCTCTGTTACTGATAGATGTATGTTGAGCTCTCCAAGTATAATAGAGGATTTGTCGGTTTCTCCTTGAGCTTCTACCAGTTTTTGCCTTATGTATTTTGATGCTCTGTGGCTAGGTGTATAAATATTAAGAACTGTTTTATCTTTTTTGGAGAACTAGCCCCCTTATCATTAGGTAAATGATACTTTTTAAATATTTCTTTATCCCTAATACTTTTCCTTGTTCTGAAGTCTTCTTTGCCTGAAATTATTATACCTATTCTAGCTTTCTTTTGATCATTATTACTATAACATGTTTTTATCTCCTCTGTTACTTTTATCTGACCTATATATTTAAAGTGGGTTTCTTGTAGACCACAGATAGTTGGGTTTTGTTTTCTCATACAGGCTTTTAATCTCTTGTTTTGTTTTGTTTTTTAATGTTTATTTATTTTTGAGACAGAGAGAGACAGAGCATGAACGGGGGAGGGTCAGAGAGAGAGGGAGACACAGAATTTGAAGCAGGCTCCAGGCTCTGAGCTGTCAGCACAGAGCCTGATGCGGGGCTCGAACTCACAGAACGTGAGATCATGACCTGAGCCAAAGTCTGACGCTTAACCAACGGAGCCACCCAGGCGCCCCTAATCTCTGTTTTTTAATTGATGTATTTAGACCATTCATATTTAAAGTGATTAATGATATAGTTCAATTAATATCTTCCATATTGATAACTTTTAAATTCTTTGCACCTGTTCTTGGTTTCTTTTGTTCTTTCTGTTTCTTCCTTCTCTGGTTTTAGTTATTTAGTATGATTCCATTTGTTTTCCTCTCCTAACATCCCAATTATACTTCTTTTTATAATTTGTTAGTGGTTGCCCAAGATTTGACAATATGGATTTACAATTAATCTAAGTCCACTTTCAAATAGCACCTTACCACTTCATGGTTCATCCAGGTATTTTATAACAGAGTATCCTCAATTCCTGTCTCCTGTTCTTTATAAAATTGCTGTCGATCATTTAATTTGTGTATATACTATATCAAAAATATATTATTATTTTGAACATTTTTCTATTTGATCTATTAATAAGAAAAATAAAATATTTTAATGTACTTTTTTTATTACTTCTCGGCATTTTTCCTTCTTTATGTAGATCCGAGTTTCTGATCTATATCATTTTGTTTCCCCTTGAAGAGCTTCTATTAAGGTCTGCTGGTGACAAAATGCCTCAGTTTTTTGTTTGTTAGTTGGTCTAGAAAATCTATATTTCTCCTTTATTTTTGAAAGATAATTGAACCAGAGATATATTTTCAGTTTGGTGGGGTTTTTTTGTTTTGTTTTTAATTTGAGAGAGAGAGAGAGAGAGAAAGCACAAGCAGGGGAGAGGTAGAGAGGGTTGGGGAGAGAGAGAATCCCAAGCAGGCTCCATATGGAGTCCAGCTTGGGGCTCATTCCCATGACCCAGGGATCATGACCTGAGTCAAAATCAAAGAGTCAGACATTCAACTGATTGAGCCAACCATGACCCCTATTTCTTTCTTTTAACACTTTTAGTATTTTACTATTATCTTTTCTTGTTTGAATGATTTCTCGTTAGAATTCCACTGTATTTGTTTATCTTTTTCTTCTATAAACAAGGTTTTTATTTACTTTTTTAATTTTTGACTTTGTTTTCAGCATTTTATCTTTGTGTTACTTTTTTATTTCTTTACTTCTTTTTTCCTTTTAAAAATACAGTTTGAATATGATATGCTATGATATAGATTTTTTTTTGGTATTTATTCTGTATGGTCTTTTGGTGTTCTGTGAGCTTCTTGTATCTATGGTTTGATGTCTGTCAATAATTTTGGAAAGTTCTCAGTCACTATTCCTTCAAATCTTTTTCCTGCTCCATCTTTTTCTTTTCTTTTAGGAACTCCAATTATGCTTATGTTATACTATATAAAATTATTCAACAGTTCTCAGTATTATCATTCGTTGTTTCCTTTCTTTCTTCCTTTTTTTTTTTAATATTCAGTATTTGTTTTGTGTTTCATTTCAGGAAGTTTCTATTGATTAATAGTCAAGCTCCCCTGATTCTTTCCTTGATTGTGTCCAATCTAATTTTGAGCCTATCAAGTGCATTCATTAGTTATGTTACAGTATTTTTTATTTATTTCTAGATTTCTAGATTTACTTTTGAGTATTTCATAGAGTTTCCATCTCTCCACTTACATTACTCATCTGTTCTTGCATGCTGTCTACCTTTCCCTTCACAGCCCTAAGCATAGTTATCATGCTTATTTTAAATTCCATGTCTGGGGGCGCCTGGGTGGTGCAGTCGGTTAAGCGTCCGACTTCAGCCAGGTCACGGTCTCGCGGTCCGTGAGTTCGAGCCCCGCGTCAGGCTCTGGGCTGATGGCTCAGAGCCTGGAGCCTGTTTCCGATTCTGTGTCTCCCTCTCTCTCTGCCCCTCACCGTTCATGCTCTGTCTCTCTCTGTCCCAAAAATAAATAAGTGTTGAAAAAAAAAATTTATAAATTCCATGTCTGATCATGCCAACACTTTTATGGTACCTGATTCAAGTTCTGGTGCTTACTTTGTCTCTTCAGACTTCATTTTTTAAATATACGTATATTCTAGTATGCCTTTAGATTTTTTTGTTAAAAGGTAAACGATATGTTGAGTAGACCTCAGGTAAATACATGTTTAGTGTAGGTTCTATGTTAATCTGGATAGCAGCTGGGTTTCATTTAATGTTTGCTTTAGCTATAGATGCCAGGGTCTTTAAAATCAGCTAATGTCTTTTATTAGTTTGTTTGTTTTGTTTTTAGTTGTGTCTTTGGGTTCTCCTAAGAACTCCTTCTTAAATAGAGTGCGTGTCTTATAATTTGTCAGCTGTAATCTACTGTTATTATAGAGGAGTCCTACTGATGTGGTGTTAAGGAGTGGTGGAGGGGAACTCATCTATAATCTTATGATTATATTTCACTCTTTTACTGGCCTATGACCATGAGAAGTGTTTCTTCCCTTTTTTCCCCCTTATGTGAGACAGGAAGGTTACAGGAGCAGGGACTCAGGGGGGAAACTCTTCCCTCAGGTGATATAATGCTTTGATAATGTCTTTTTTCATGTAGAAACAGCCATTTCAAAATGGTTACTTTCACCCTACCCATGTCAGATATGAGATGATTTTTTTTTTCTCTTTTTTGGTTCTTTGTTCTGCTCTAGGTAAGCTGATCTTGACCATAGTTCTTGTATTGTCTTGTCTGTCCAGATTTCAGAGTGGTGGTTTGTCATGCAACTTCAATTACTGAATGGATATAAGAACAGTCATTGATTTTCAGTTTGTTCAGCTTTTTTCTTATTGTAGGAACAGGAATGACAATTTTTAAGCTCTTTATTTGTCAGAACTGTAAACTGGAATATATCTCTAAATTCATTTGAACCAATATGTATAGAATATTAGTTTGAAGGATTATCAAATGATTTGTATATTTTTAGTGTTCCATATGTCTCAACCAACCCTGGATAGGAATACAACAACTTAAACCTGAATCTCATGTTAGGCACAGCCACCAATGAAAGATTCTCATAAAGTCTGTGTGAGAGAGGAAAAATCCAAAATAATAAATTTTGAAAATAAATTTGTGTTAATTGACCAAAATAGTATAATTGAAAGCAACTGTATGACAACAATGCAAGCATTTGAAAGAAAAGATTTAGAACATATTATCTATTATAGATACTATAAATAAGCAAACCAAGAGGTTGAGTCTATTCAAAACTTTCATCCAGGGTTTTGAAAAAGAGCCTTTTAGCTTTCATGATCAAAAATCTCATTCAAAGCAGAGGCTATATGCATCTCATATGTTTATTGTAGCATTATTTACAATAAGCAAATTATGGAAGCAGCCCAAGTGTCTGTCCATAGAATGGATAAAGAAAATATGAGGTATGTACACACACACACACACACACACACACACACAGGAATATTATTCAGCCATAAAAAAGAATGAAGTCTTGCCATTCACAATTACATGGATAGAGCTAGAGAGTATAATGCTAATCAAAATAAGTCAGAGAATGACGTATACAATGTGATTTTTCTCACATGTGGAATTTATGAAACAAAATACATAAACAAAGGAAATAAAGGAGATAAACCAGAAAACAGATTCTCTAGAACAAACAGAGAGGAGGTTGGTTACCAGAGGGGAGGTTGGTGCCTTATGGATGAAACAGGTGATGGGATTAGGAGCACACTTATCTTGATGAGCTCTGAGTAATGCATGGAACTGTTGGATCACCATATTGCACACCTGAAACTAATATAACACTGTATTTTAACTACACTGGAAAATAAAATAAAAACCAATTGGAATTTCACACACACAGCCAAAAGGCAGAGGCTCTGAACTAATGGCCCCAACACATAATTAGTCTGTTTGGCATACATTGCTTTAAGAAAAAAATGAATGGCTTGCTGACTTTCAATGATTCAGTGATTTCTCTAGAAAATCTAGATGCTCCAGAAACACTTGGTTGATATTGCCCCCACAGACCTCTGGAGGAGCACAGACTTACCTCCTTCCATTTGACACAGATACCTCTAGATTATGTCACTTGTTTCTGTAGCTGAGCCTTCCAAGCAAGTTTGTCTTCTAAATGAATTTATTAAAAGTTGGGATTAAAGGGGCGCGTGGGTGACTCAGTCGGTTGAGCATCCGACTTCGGCTCAGGTCATGATCTCGCAGTTTGTGAATTCGGGCCCTGCGTCCGGCTCTGGGCTGACAGCTTACAGCCTGTAGCCTGCTTCAAATTCTGTGTCTCCCTCTCTCTCTGCTCCTCCCCTGTCATACTCTGCTTCTCTCTGTCTCTCAAAAATAAATAAATGTTAAAGAAGTTGGGATTAAAAACCAAACAATCAAACAAACCCCTAGTCAGTCTTTTATAAAACCTGAAAGTCAAATGGAAGGTCACAATGTTGGTTACATTCCAGTAACATGTCCATTCAATTCACTTTTCCCATGGTGGTTTGTAATAATTGACATTAATCAGTCAAAAAAAAAAGCACACATGAAGGTATTTACATCATTTTTGGATCTTTAAAATTTTGGATTATTGACAATAACCATCTTTTCCAAATTATTTCCATATCTTCTTTTTATTCTGTGTCAACTTACTCCATTTTGCAAAAAGTCTGACCAACTTCTCTAAATCCATTTTGTAGATTATGATTCAAGACATGGTTATTACTGCCACTATGTGGTTTGTTTTGGAAGTACTTAAAAAAGCAAACATTTAGAGATTGCCATCTTAAGGTTAGTTACATAACCTTGACATTTTGCCTAGTCTCAATAGCCCATATCCACTGATACACTTTTCCCCAAGGAAAACATCCAGTTCATAGTGTATTTTCCTTTTTTTATTTCATCTGTGTCCTGTGTGGTTGCATGGGAAACACACAGACATGCAAACACACACAGAAATATATATGCACATACAAAATCTGTATATGTTTTCGTGTGTGTATACACACACACACACACACACACACACATATATATACATAAAGCTAAATATATGTGTGTGTTTCTATATATATATACACACATATTTGTATATAGATAGATAGATAGATAGATAGATACACACTTACAACATGTGTGTATCTGCTGCATTTTCCTTATTTATGCAAATGCCTTCATATTATGCAAACTTTTTTTAATGTTTATTTTTGAAAAAAAGAGAGACAAAGCATGACTGGGGAGGGGCAGAGAGAGGAGGAGACACAGAATCTGAAGCAGGCTCCAGGCTCTGAGCTGTCAGCATATAGCCCAACACAGGGCTCGAACTCATGAACCACAAGATCATGACCTGAGCCCAAGTCAGATACTTAATCAACTGAGCGACCCAGGTGTCCCTAGGCATACTTTTTTATACCTTGATTTTATTCTTTTCAATAGTTGTATAGTTTTTATTTGTGGGTATTTCTATTGTTTCTAACTGTTTTTATGGTTGTTTTCTGTTTTGTTATTAAAAATTGCACACACAAAAAAAAAACAAAAAAGAAAGAAAGAAAAATGGGGCACCTGGGCGGCTCAGTCATTAAGCATCCAACTTTGATTTCGGCTCAGGTCATGGTCTCATGGTTCATGAAATCAAGCCCCACAACCAGGCTCTGTGCTAACAACCTGCTTGGGATTCTCTCTCTCCTCTCTCTATACCCCTACTCTAGCCCTCCCTTCTCTCTCAAAATAAATAAATACACTCAAAAAGAAAAAGAAAAAAATAAACTTTAAAAAAGGAAAAATTGTACCACTGACATACGGTAGTGATGATATCATTTTGAACTTTTATAATTTTACTAATAATGATAAGTCCTAGGAGTAATATTCTGGATCAAAGGGTGTGTATATTCAATATTTTGGAACATACTGAAAATTTGTACCCCAACATATTTGCACCAGGTCTGCTTTTCTTGGATCTGTAACTTTACTAGATCTTCTTGAAATTTAATTTCTCTATTCTGAATTTTATCCCTTTACAAAATATGTGCAGTTGTATACCTTTTCATATGTATATTGCACATCTGTGTTAATTGTTCTTTGAAATTCTTGTTCATACATTAGATATGAATATACAGACTTTGAAATTTTCCCTGGATTGGTTAGCACTCTAAAAATGTCATTTCTTGGGATAGTTTTTATGTGGAGTTTCTGGAAAAGAAACTCACTAGCCTTTGTTGCTTGTTCAAATGCTGTGTGTCCAGAGAGTATTAAACTTGACAACTTGCTGCCTGGTTGAGATGCCATGTGATGCTTTCCTTGGGACAAAGTTTTTCTTAATGTGTCACCTCTATCAGTTTTCCAAAAGTCTCCTGAGCCTTGTATGTCAAAGGTGAAACCAAGGCTTAATAAATAAACATAAAGAGTGAAATGCTTACAAATTTCTCTTGTTAAACACAGTAATTACTTGGTAAATGCTGAAGGAGGGGAATGGTGGAGGTTGGTGGACAGAAACTCTGAATCAATATTTTCCTTAATTCTGAGAATTTTCTGGGGTTCACTCAATCAGCATTTATTGAATCCCTACTACTAGTAGTCCAGGTACTAGTTAATTTTTTGTGCGTATAAAATGTACATTAAATAAAAAAATACTTGTGTTCTTGCCTGTCAGGCACAGTGTGCCATGGGTGTAGATTGAAATGAGAAGACATATTTAAAATTCTAAGTGAAGAACCCTCCTGGACGGACCTTTATCTAAGCACAGAATGTTTGGAGGGAGGGCAGAGACTACTCAGTGTGTGAGAAATGGGGTGCAAATGATTTCTCTATCATTCTCCTGCTCAGGTGCCCAGTGGACAAGTTACTGGCAAGTTCGGCAACTTTTTCATATCTAGCTATGGTGTGATAGACCCTCCTCTCACAACTTATCCTCCAGCTCAACTCTGTGCATGTGGTTTCCCACAGTATTCAAAGGCGGAAAGGCATCCAGTGACTGCATTGGAGAAAATGATGGAGTCAAGTTTTGCCGGCCCCCAGTCATTCCCAGAGGTCCCTTCTCCTGACAGAGGAAGCCAATCTGTCAAACACCACAGGTACAGGTAGTTACTCATGGTGGGAATGGGCATGTTCACACTATATATTATGCTGGACAACACATGCCAAGGAATGGCAATCTTATTCAGAAGAGATGATTGTTCTTGCTTCCCCTATAGTTCTCCATGGAGTGGATGCTCAAACAGCTCACAGCAAGTAAACCAAAGATAACAGCAGGCAGCAATGTCCCTATAAGAAGCCTGAAGGAATTATTAACAACACCCATCAAAGCTGCAGACACAGACCAGTGAATGAAACAATTGCATTCTGAAAAACTATTAAAAACATGACTTTTCCTAGCCTGCCTTATCACCATCTGCAAATTTAATGACTAATTCTTCCCTAGGTAGCTGATGTGACACCCTCCAGGTCTTCTAACATGGTTCTCACACAAGGAAAACTTTTCAGGGAGAGGAAGCTTGGCAGATCTTAACCTTGGGTTTGTAAGATCTGTTACCAATGGGGTGGCACTCTTTTGAAAGCTGACCATAGAAATCGGGCTGTTTGGGGGAGAAAGCCCAAAATAAAGTTCTCTTACCAATTGTATAACATTCTGAGGCCAAACAAGTTCTTCAGCATCTTCCAGTCACATGCTGCATTTTACATACAAGAATCTGAAAATGGAAAGTCTTTGTTCCATACCAAGTGCCCAAGTTTGGGACTAATGCTATGTTTACATGCAACTGAATCTACAGCCCAAGTCTTTGTGGACGTTGTGGAATGATTTAAGAATCCTTTTCTTAGTGAGAAGTATGGTATTTAAAAATTTTTTTAAACATATATGAAAAGATTTAAGAAAAGGATAAGATAAAAAAATAATATTGATTTATTGTGGTGAGCATTGAGTAATGTATAGAATTGTCGAATCACTATGTTGTATTCCTGAAATCGATATAACATTGCATATCAAGTATACATTTAAAAAGAACCTAAAAAAAAAGTTGTTCCCAGCAATGACAGATAAATATTGTTGACCCTTAGTTTTCACATATCTAGCCAATGTTTTGAAAACCTCCATGACAGAAACACGCATTATACAAGGAAACTATCTTCTTCCTTGACTCTCAATGAGTCCCCTAAAAAAGGATTTTTCTTGAAGCTGACCACATTTACTGGGAGTTTTTCACTCTCGATACTAATCCTCATTATTGGATGGTGATTTTTTTTTTCTTATTCTACAAGAGTAGATACTGAAATACCAAAGTTTTGCTAAGTTTTTTTTAATGGTTTAAATATTTTCAACTTGGAATTGCAATATGTTTGGCTATTGGATAATTGCTTTTATTAACCACCAGTCTGGCTTATATCAATTGAGGCATTTACAGATATTTGCCTGTTAAAAGAGCATTTTAGTTCACTGGATCTAATGGAAGTTCTTTAATTAGAAAAATAAGTCCAAAATTACCAGCCTTTTATAAGATGTATATTTTCTCCAAAACAACATTTCTCCTGCTGATTATAATACATGTTGAAGTGGTGTTCCAGCCAGCCGAGTAAAATAATTATGTATAATATTACTCTAGTACTATATGATGCCATCAATGTTTTAAAGTTGAAATGAAAAAGAATTACAGTTTCTAAAAAAAAAAAGAATTACAGTTTCTAATGTATTTGAGCTGCAAATACCCTACCCCTACTCCTTGTCTGTTGGCATACTCTCATCTTCAACTTGGCTTCTACTATATTTCTAGGAAAGACTCACAAATTAAATAAGGTCATCTTTAAGAAGTGTTCCTTTTTGTTTGGTTCAATGGCACTGCAGTATTTGTTGTCATACATTGTGTCCTGATAGATAGGCGAGGGTTGATTTATAAAGCGCTTTTAGAACTTTGTAAATTATAGTTTAATATATCATAGCTTTTGTTTTGTAAAACATGCAGTAGACTTAAACATTTTCATGATTGATAACCTGGTCACTGATTTATATATCCTGCAAACTGCTCTATAACTTCCCAAAAGCCACTGGGTTAGAAGGCTTGAACAGTTGATTGATCAATAGGTGAGGAACTGTTTTTTAAGATGGGTCACTAGTTCATACTGGAAGACATTGTTGTTGTGACAGTTTGGCTGGCTCTGCATAATTAATTTCTTTTTGTGCACTGCAAATATGACTTATTTGGATAACTCATAACAAAGCTATTAATTCAAAGCCATTATTTCTCATGTTTAGTTCAAAGGAAAAAAATCCTCTTTCTTCTTAAAGAAAAATCTGTTATGCCATGGCATACGTACTACATTATATTTTAGCAATGTAACTCTTTTATAGAGAGCACATGTGCAGATTTTTTTTAGAGTGAAATAAGACCAGGGTTTTCAGTGATTAGTACGAGCCTTTGAGTTGTCACTTGTGGTGGAGAGATCAGAAGAACTCATGGCTTAAGCACCTACTACGCGCCAGGTTCCATGCTAAACACGTTGTATAATTTCTCTCTTTTAGCCCTATAGCAGTCTTATGAAAATACTTAAGCATGATGCTGATACCCTTCTTTTGCACCTCTCCTGCCCATATCTATTTTTTACTTTTTTTTTGCCTTGCCTGGTGCCCTGAAAGAGCAGCAGTTTCCCTTGTCCTCTGGCTTCTACTGGCTTGATTTGAGGCACAGACAAGAGATGGGAGAGTGGAAGGGTACAGCAGCCCCGGCCCATATTCACCCTCCCTCGCTGATTGGTTCCCTCAGCTGCATCCCTGGTCCCTCTTCCTGGGCCACAGTGCCTGCAAAGTGGCCCTCTCCTTAGAACTCTCCTTCTCTGTCCATTCGGGTAGTCCCCCCTCCCTTTGTCCCTTCAGTTATAGGGATAGTAACAGCTTCCCGTTGTTACTTGCCCAGACATACAGAATGTACCCCATGTTGGCTCCTCCCACCCCTTACACACTGAAGACATGTCTGTAAGTTGTAAAATCTCCCCAAATGACCCAAATTAGAGTACCATCTCTTTCCCTTCAAAATTCTGGTAGAAATTCCTCCCCCAGTATCACACTGCTGATAATGCACAGACCTGAGATGACCCCCAGATGCAGCTAATTCCAGTGCCACAGCCTAAGTACCCCACGGACTCCATAATAGCTTGTGGAAAATACAGATAGAGGCCGGAAGGGAGGGGGGATATAGCTATTATAACTCTTTGAACTTGTTGGCTTGGAGACCTAACTAGAGGTCCCATGCTGTCAACATATAGGAAATATTATGATAACGAATGAAGGTATAATATGTTGCAAGGTACGACCTGGTATTTGCACAAACTCAGGAAGCTAATGTTGGCTTGAAGAGTGTCAACTTTGATCAGTCACCTTGCCTAAACTAGGAAAGGGTCGATGGGGACTCAAATGTCAGGCCTCAAACTCTGATCTCAAATAATATTTGAGATGTTTTGTTTTGTATCTGTTAAGTAGAACTAACAGTAATGTTGCTGGATGGAAAGTTACAGAACTCCAAATCATGTAGTGATATGGGTAAAATTACTTTGGGAGTCTGGTCCCTTTAGAACTTGATAGGTTTGCTGAAATTTTGAAAATATTTTTCATCTTTTTCTGTAGGGTTTTACTGGTAATTTTAGGAGGGCTTTTTTTGTTTTGTCTTGTTTTGTTTTGTTTAGAGTTAAATGAGAATGCAGCAAGAAATTCTAGGTTCACTTACTATCTGAACACTGCAGAACCAGCTTGACCACATAAACTGGCATCTCATGAAATGTCTACAACAGAGTTTCTCTTACTGTCCCCATGGTTGCAGGGTAAATCCAGTGGGGGTGGCGATGGGAATGGGTATGGGATACGTAATTGGTCAAATTAGCCACTGATTTTTATAGAGTCTAGTGCTTTTGTTTAGCATGATCTATGTAGGAATCTCATGTAAGATATATCCCATTTATGCCTTTTGCCCTTTGAAGGCATCTGAAAACGTGGCTATTTGGGTATTTGGATATATGAGTCAAATAAAATATGTAATCAGATGTTTATTAAAAGCCAGTTCAAAAGAAAACCAATGTAGTTTCTCAAGATTGAGGAGAATCTGAGGTAGTGAACTGGGAATTTAACACATATGGTAAAGAAACAATGCCAACTCAAATGAGGTTTACTTATTCTACCATTAACACTTTTCCCTGTGAACTTTTCCCTGTGAATCCCTTTGAGGGTTCCTGTGTTTAATTTTTGTCAGTGTCTAATAACAAAGCCATTTTTATTTTTATTAGAGAGGCAGCTACTATATCCCGGATAATGAGGGTGGCTGAGAATTAGGAGCTTGAGAACTCCTTAAGCCCACCTCTTATCTTTGGCTGGAAAGCTGCAATTGTTTTAGTCCATTGTACTTCAAACTAGAAAGCCAGAAACATGGGAACTTCTCTTTGTCTCAGTTTCTGCGAGGGTGAATGGATTCACCAACTTCTGATCTCCTCCTAGCAGATATTCTACAGTCATGAATGGAGCCTAGAATTTTGAGTGTCTGGGGTGAAAAAGCAGTGTCAGAAAAGTTTGAGCAGCCACCTGTAAGGTTATTGCTATGTTGGTTTTCTTTCATTCCAGCAGGAGTCTCTCCTCTTGCTGCAGCCCAGGGCAAAGGAGTGGTATGCTCCATAGGAATGCCTTCAGGAGGACACCCCCCTCGCCCCGAAGTAGGCTGGGTGGCATCGTGGGACCAGCATATCAGCAACTTGAGGAATCAAGGATCCCGGACCAGGATATGATACCTTGTCAAGGGTAGGTCTTAAAAGCAATGGAATTTAGGGAGGGTATCATTAATGCTCTAACTTTAAACTGAGTTATTGTGTTCCTTGGGGTTATATTGATTGATTTTGTCATTAATTGTCTATTTATGCTTACTTCCATATTTGTTCCGTAAAAGGTAATCTAACTTAAAAGAATAGGTACAACTAAAATAGATATTAGGGAAATGTTAGAAAAATAACACTGGGAGCAAGTAAGTGTATAGATATCTAGACACATGTTATATAGTTGCTAAAACAACTGGAAATTTGTCTTTGATTTTAAAAAATAGAGATTTCTTAAGAGGATTAATGTATTCCTTCATTCTTAGGTTTGAAAAAAAAATAGTTAATTCTCTAATCAACATTGTCGGGCAATACTCCATTACAGTAACCTGTAATGTATTTATATATAGTATGTGCTTCCATCCAGAGAATTCTTGAGTGTGTCTCACTCAAAGTTGGCAGCATATTGTCAAAGCACAACCTGCTGAACTCAGATCTCTAGGTTCATTTATGGTGTAGGTGTGGAAAAATGGGCTTCAGATACCATGGCTTACTACTCATTCTTGCAGTGCAAAAGGTGCCCTTTCCTCCGAGTGGACACTGACCTCATAGGGTTCATAGCATGGTGAGTGGAGGAGGATGAATTTTAGCCCCCATTCACCTAATTGGCATAAATTGTTCAGTCAAACATGGTAGCCCTTACTTAAACTTACTGGATTTTAAATCTCATCCTTGAAAAAATTTTATCTTTTGAGCTTAAGTTTTCTCATCTATAAATTGAGCAAAATCGTACCAGCCTTCCTATTGGTTGTTGGACAGATTTTTAAACATCACATGTGTAGAGGGCTTGTACCTGACACATAAGCAGAAAAGTAGTACTAGCATTTATTGTCACAGGAACTGCTCTAGAATTATTAATTTCAAAAGTCATGTAATCAGGGTTCATTCCAGAAATTTCAGGAATCCCGTTCCCTCACTCAAGCCAGGTTCTTATTGTATCTAGTTTGTATCACTCTGGATAAGGCAGACCAGGTTTCTATGCTGCTTCGGACTGGCTGATCTTTCCAGTCTGTCCATATCAAACTGAAGGCCAAAGCAGGTAGGAGACTTCTATCAGAGAGCCTTTTCTTCTTGGCAAGATACACATAAAGGAGTGCCTTGTCTGAACAAACTCAGCAACAGATTTCCTTGGGAAGACATTTGTAATTTTGAAGCAATTCCCAATGAACTGTAAAATACATTTGGTACAGATCTGGGGTGACAGTTGCAAATTCAACATAACAGCCAAGTTGTCCAAAATGTGTACTTCAAGTCAAGAAGCAGTTTGCATTTCTCTTTGCCTTATATCTGGAAAGGGAGCTTGCATTTAGCCTATAATTATAATTAATCATGTTTCATAATTACTTTTCCTCTTGAATCACTTATCACTGGTAGTGATTTTTAAGTCACTAATAACGTTTGTTACTTAAGAATGAGAACAAGTGAGGGGAAATCAAGTTCAGAGATTTTTTAGGGTAGAGACAGAACCCAGCCTGTGGTGTCTTTCTTTCCATTTATCACTGTTACAACTATCATCCCATATGTCCCGGGTATAAGGATGCTCTGAGCCTGTGCCAGGCACAGGCTCGAAACATACATACACGAATCTTCAGAGATTTCCACACAAGTTCAGGTATTGCTTTGTCTTCCACCTCCTGGGAGACTTACACTTACTGTCTGCATAGTGGTAGTTTTATTTTGGTTCAATAATCATTGGGTTTGGAATATTCTCTCCAGCTGGCTGGCCACATGTATTTTCCTGTGTGTGATATGCACACGATGTTGATAAATGGTGACTCTAAGTCACTGTATGCTCAGCACAATGAATCTCAGGGAGCAATCTTATTCTCAGTTCTTGAAAACAGCTATTTTCCACTCCTGGGGGACTGACCGTCTCTCCGGACTGGAAATGGGATTGGTAATAGAATTTCACAGCTAAAGGCCCTCTTCAAATCTGGCCCTAGCCCAGAGGGGGAGTGAATGAATTTACAAGAGCTATCAGCCATCTGCTGCTTGTTTATCAAGTGTGTGGGCACTGTCTGCTAGTTAAGACTCCTGGTATATATGACTTCCCTCCTTGGTACTTACTTCAGCCCTGCTTGAGCCCAGCACATATCTTAGGGAAGCCTGATGAAGGAATGAGGTGGAGAGGACATTCTTCAGGAGCTTCCCTCCCCCTCTCTGCCCCCATCAATGGACCCCTGACGACCATGGCAATGGCTTACAGAGCTTTGAACTAGTCTTTGTCAGGCAAATCAAACTAACGTATTCATATGCTAGACAGAAAGAAATGGAATCACAAAACTTGAATCGCCACCTTCAAAGTAGAAGGAGCCAAACTGTACTGCGTACCCACCTCACTTAGCTAGCAACTTGACAGACTTAAGTTATCCTTCGGGAATTTTAAAACTGAACACACTAAGGATAGCAGAGTTTAAATGACTAACGCAAGGTAGCATATCCCATGTAAAAGAACTGAGGTTGAATACTTAGCATTTCTGACTAAATGAACCACCGAACCAGGAAAGAAATGTGCAGAAAATCACATTCATGGATGATGTGTACATGGAATCTCTTAAGTGTATGGCCCTGGAGGGAGAAGTGGGTTTCTTCAGTTTCGCCAGTTGATTCTCATGCCATGTGCTCCAGGAACCAGGGCTTGGAGTCCCCTACAGAAACACAGATTCCTTGGCCTGGCTTCTGAACCCCTGGGAATCAAACCAAGTGACTAACTGTTGGATTTTTTCACCTTTAAAAGGATGCTTTGGCTCACGTAGTTACAAATGAAATGCACTGTGATTTCTTTGGTGAGGGATCTGAGGAAGGGCGACTCAAACTAGTATTTTATAGTCAATGAATGACAAGCTCATGGATCAAAACTGTGAAAGAGTCTGTGACTCTTAAGGGACACAGAACTCTGAAGTGTCTTCTGATCCAGAATCACATTAGAAATTTCGCTCTTGCTTAAACTTCTGGAGAGTAGTGTAGCTTCTCTCAAATACCAGCCCTGGGACCCTCACAGCAACTCTGAGGAGGAAGAGAGGATTGAATAGTGTGGATCTGGCTGAATAGCCCAGGGGCATTACTTCAGGTAGTCTCCAGAGGAATCCCCCTAGGGATTCCCACCTCCTTTAATTAGTGAAAGAAATTAAAGTGTGACTACCATTGATTTAAGATTCCAGAGCTTGTAATGGTGTTGGGACTTAAAATCATGTCAGATCTACATTTTTGGAAAGTTCTAATTGTTTGTGGTGCCATCTCCATGTTATGGTAACATTCTAGATTTCAGTTATTGCCAGCCATGTGTCCCATACCTGACTTGTGAGGTGACACATAAGTCAATTGCAATTCCTCTTTTTCACCTAAGTCCTTAATTTAGAAGGCTGCCCCAGTTTGGCTCAAAGTGCCTTTGATTATTTCATCGTCATGCCAACGTAGTCATGAAGCTACAGTTTACTAAAATCCTCTGAGATATTTATGCCTTTACCCAACAAGTTTAACAAGCAATGTTTAGATGCGGGTATAGGAATTTGCACCTATCACCATCACATTTCAACCTGTTAGATTCTACCCATTGATATATCCAGAAGATTATCTATATGGAATACAATTGTATCTCAATTCTATTTCTTGGCTCTGTGAATGCAATAAGCAGACATTCTATATCTTCATACGTATTAATGATGCTAACAGGATGGCGCTGAGGACAGAACACAAAGCCCTGAAATCTGCCCCCTTTTTTCTTGTTGAAATTAAGTCATGGATCAGAAACTTTAGGGTCAGAGTTTCAGCCATATAACACTTATGTGAAAGGAATAAGACCACCCAGGGAATTGCCTTGTACATGGCTATACAATTAGATCGTAATTGTAAGAAAGATTATACATCCCTAAAAAGGTGTTGTAGTGCATCGTGGGATGCCCACTCATTTCTGGCTTTGCTAGGAAGAATTTCAATAAGACAATTTAGGATTAACTTGTTCCTCTGCCTCTTACCAAAGGTATAATTTGAGGAAAGTCATTTGAGTGCCCCTTAATTTAGTTTATTTATTCATCACTGCATAGTAATAATAATAAATAAACCCATGTTTTAAAAAATTAAATGAGGTAATTAGACATAAGCATGCTTTTTAAAAACATTTTGCAAATGTCAGCTGTTATTATGTTTGAAATGGACATTAACTGGGATACAAAGGGAGCATTTACCTTGAAGGTTTGTTCATGTATTCATGCATCCCTTCGATCAGGATTTATTGATTGCCAAGTCTGTATTAGGCATAGTAAAAGAGGATGGAGCTGCAAAGACACCTAAATGTGTTCCTCATGTATTTTCACTGTCTGGTGGAGAGACAGATTTCTGAGTTGCTCTAACTTGTGTCCTTACAATAAAGACCTCTGTTTAGTATGCAAGACACTTCATTGCAATTATTCTTTCCATTTATAAACATGATTTTTATTTACATTGTGGTGTAAGACAAGGGGAATAAGATTTATTATATAAAGGGTGGATATGTTTAGATTATGCTTAAATTTTAATGTTTAATTTAACATTTAAATTAAGGACAAATAAACCAAGAGAATTGAGACTACTGTTCAAGATCCCAGACCACATTTCTGTGAATCTACAACATACCTGCCCCCACTTTCTGGCACTGGAAAATTCACTAGCTGTGAACAGGCAATTAGGGGACTAGCCAGATTCTGGCATATTATTCAAAGGACTTGGAATGGCACGTTGGCATTCTTGTCAAGCTGTTGCCCTGCACCAACATAATACCTAAATTGGCTCCAGAAACCATGTGAAGAAAGCTGCTCTATAATCTGTCTAATGGATCTCACTTCACGTTCATCCCCAGAGAGGAATCATATGCCTCCATTCCCATTTGTAGGCTCAGCAGTCTGACAGTGAGGCATTTCTATAGAGTGCCAATGAAAATTGATTTGGTCCCCCTAAAGTCAGTGTGAAGCAGTAAAACTCAGGACAGTAGTACCTTGATGCTTGATGTCGGGCTTCCTGATTGCCTCCAACTAGTGTGGCCACAAGTCTACAGACTAAACCAGGGCTGAGAGGGTGGTCACATGGATGGAGTGGAGTAATGCCGTTATGGGTTTCCTGTTTGTCACTATGGAAAGGCCACACTTACCTGCTCAATCCCCATTTACTTTGTATTCTAGGATAGAGGTCAGGAAGACTATACCCCACCTGCCTATACAGCTGTGGTGTGTTGAAAGATCCCTGGACTTCAAGTAAGAAGATCTGGGTTTGAGTCTCAGTCTGTCACTTATTTTCTGTGTGACCTTGGGCAAGTCACTTCACCTATCTGAGCTTCAGTTTACTTCTCTGTTTAACTGGGAGCATATTATCCGTCTCATGGGGTTGCTGTGAGAATTCAGTGAGATGGTGCATGTGGAAGTGCTTTGTTGACTGAATATTGCTCTAAGAAGCACAGTCGAAAGCAGAATATGTAACACTCGGTTTCTTTTTCAGGTATTCGTCCAATGGTTTAAAAACCCAACAAAATGCATCCATAAATATGCAACTGCCTTCAAGAGAGACAAATTCCTATTTTAATAGCTTGGATCAAAAGGACCTGATGGGATATTCATCTACAAGGGCCAGTTCCGTGCCCATCATCCCTTCAGTGGGTCTAGAGGAAACCTGCATGCAAATGCCAGGGATTTCTGAAGTCAAAAGCATCAAATGGTGCAAAAACTCCTACTCTGCTGATATTGTCAATGTGAGTATTCCAGTCAGCGATTGTCTTATAGCAGAACAGCAAGAAGTGAAAATATTGCTAGAAACTGTCCAGGAGCAGATCCGAATTCTGACTGATGCCAGGCGGTCAGAAGACTACGAACTGGCCAGCGTAGAAACCGAGGACAGTGCAAGTGAAAACACAGCCTTTCTCCCCCTGAGTCCCACGGCCAAATCAGAAAGAGAGGCACAATTTGTCTTAAGAAATGAAATACAAAGAGACTCCGCATTGACCAAGTGACTTGAGATGGAGGAATCTGTGCATTCTATGCTTTGCTCAACAGGAAAGAGAGGAAATTAAATACAAATTATTTATATGCATTAATTTAAGAGCATCTACTTAGAAGAAACCAAATAGTCTATCGCCCTCATATCATACTGTTTTTTAACAAAATATTTTTTTAAAGGGAAAGAAACGTTTCAGGAGGGATAAAGCTTACAACGAAAGCTTTTGGGTAGAATTCTGAATACAATTTCAGTTAGTCCCAACACCGGCCTCGTTGGCTCTTAGTAGATGTGGGTAATTCAGACCCTTAGCCCCACAGCACCAGTGTCCTCATAAAAAAGCATTGGCAGTTACCTGGTTTCAAAGAGATGAGCTGTATCCTGAGGGCGGACGTGCCAGTGAGCAAGTGGCCCTTGCCATTTGCCTTGCCAGTCCCAACCCCTAAATTTCTATTCACTCGACAGCCTCATCACAGGTTATGTCCTGTCAACAAATGTAGTGTTTTCTATTTCATTTTTGAAGAATGGCACAAAAACTCTGTAAGGGGGAGGGTAAGAGATAGAAGGACTAATTGGGGGACAATCTTCGCTACTCTTATGTGCCAGCTTCCTCTGAAATTTGAAGGCACAGAATCTCAGAGGGAGGTGTGAAATTATTATAGAAAAAGAGACGAAAAAAATCACAATGTCGTGTCACTAAAATCATGCTAATAGAAAGAAGTGTTTTTCTTTGAGATTGTTTAGGGGCTCCAAAGGAGCATTTCTCAGTGTGTGCGTGCCCTTTGTGCGTGTGTGTGTGTGTGTGTGTGTGTATGTGTCTGTGTGTGTGCGTGCACGTGCGCACAGGCGTGTGTCTGTATGTGCTTGCTCACTTGAGCACAGGTATGCTGTATGCACATGTGTTCATTGTGTGTATGTGTGTGCATGTGTGTGCATATTAAGCTTGCTAAAATTTGTTCTGAAACATCAGGGAATTTAATATTCAGAAAAGAAATTTCCCTCTCAGATCTGTTCACTTTGAATTTATACATTAAGTGTAAAATTCAGTTAGTAAGTTCTTAAATCAAGGTCACTTGCATGGCGGGGTCCTTTAAAACTCTTGACAATGTCAAGATCATTTTTTGGTGTGAATACTTTTGAGAGGAACAACTATTGGCTCATTAATGGTATCAGTATCACAAGGCAAGTTGAGGATGTGTGTTTATTTTGAATCATGCGTACTTAAATTATTTACACAAGCCAATTATCAAACTGAAAGTTACCCTTTGCTTTCTCATCATCCTCATTATTATTTGTTTTGTAGCAAGTCTACTATTTGTGGACCAAGACATTGGCTTCTGTGGTTAATATGGAAAGAATAAATTGTTGAAATCACAAAGCCCAGACTTTTCAGTTCACAGGAAGCCCCCAAAAGAACAGTAAATTGTGTTGTATGTTCATTTGGAATAAAGCAATATTTTTACCACTGCTGAGGTGAACTGAAACTTCTCCTGAAGATTCGTCTGTTTTATTTACCCTTATTTTCATGGGGCATTCAAGGAAATTAGTGTTCACCTAACCAGTCTTTTCCAATTATTGGTGGTGTTGAGTTGTTATGTTTACACTGTTTTAAATAAAAAGGCACAGTATTTGAAAGTATATAAAAGATTTCTTTTACTGCAGTCTGGGAAGACTTTGGTTAAATTTCCTTGTGGAAGATTCACATTACCTTGAAAGGGAATGTAATTTCTGAAACAAATATTGAATATATACAATTCTTTCTTGAGTTTATGTTGTTTCTGTTTAAAATACATAGCAAATTGCTCTTTGAGAACATTCTTTAATAATAGACATATGCCATGTAGGGAAAAAAATCATTGTTTTCTTATCAACACTGTTTAGTGAAACTTCAAGGTCTCAAATATTGAAAAAACACTTTGGTAGAAATGCATTTTATATTTAACAAAAGGTTTTGGTATTCATTAACTGTCCTATTATACTTACATTATTTTAAATATAGAGGTAATGCTGTTAGACTCTTAAAAGATTATTACAAATTTTTAATGTCTAGATCATCTAGGTTCCCATTTAAAAAATTGTATCTTTGGGAATATCTCAGAAAGGTGGTCTTCATTTACAAGTATATAAAAAAAATCCCATAAGCTGCGTATTCAATATGTTATTGGGTTGAAATTTATCACTCTTACAAGTCTTTTGAAGTCAACCTTGTTTCTTCGGTTTTTCATGAAAATGTTACCTGTTGCATAACTAAAGGATTCATACAGATTTCACCTAGTTAGCAGGTTATAATTACATGGCCTGCAGCAGTCAAGTCAAATATTATTTTCTCTGAAAAGACTGAATATTTTCAACCAAATTTGAGTCCTAATCCAGCCCCCTACTCATTTTTTTTTAAGTGGAACCATACATCATATGATTATAAACACCTTCGTGCATCCTGATGAACATGAATATCAGGCATATCCACTGGCGGTCTGATGTAGTTTAGAGATATAGTTACTTCCTAATTGATAATCAAGACAAAATATTCCATGAAGAACAGATATTAATGGTTATTTCATTAGTTATTTGTCTCCTTTTGGAATATGAAGCTCTCCTGTATAAAGGGTCCAAGCCCAAAATGCACATATTTGGGCACCACCTGACAAGTGCTGATAGCATCAAGACTCAAAGTTGATATAACATGACAAACACCTGGAGCCATCGGTACCTTGTCCTCCAAGCTCATGTGCCTACAGAGAGGTGCTTATTTCTACAAGACACCTTTGATTTTGCTTCATGTTCCTTGTCTTTGTTATGTGAAGATATTTGGAGATTTGTGATTAAGTAAGTTGCGGATTAGTTATTTACTGAATAATGAATGTCACTCATTATTTTTTTACTCTGAATCATTTTCTGATTAGTCTTTTTTTGATGCATAAAGTATATGTTATTCTAAGTTGCCAGTGACTGCTGTGGAACGCTGTTGTGCAAAATATATGACCAATTTTATGCTAATGAGAAATAATAGAAATGATGTTGAATTGGCCTCCAAATTTTCTTTCTGACTTTTTTGGTACGTTATTAAATGCTCTGTTTTACACTCTAATCCAATATTTACCTTGCTGTGAGTTAAGGACTTAATATTTGTCCATTTATTCCATCTCCAGCGATTCACATCATTTCTAAGTAGCAATAGGTCTTCTGCAGGAGGAACAGCACTGATTTTAAAACTCCACAAATTAATCTCTTTTGATAATAATAATAGCATATCAGACCTACCAAAAAGAGAAAAGGAGGGCCAAGCCAACTTCAAGAGTGTGTACACTGGCTTCCGGATTAAATGATGGCTGCAATTTAAGTGAGCCCTCTGGCGACCAAGGTGAAGGCTGTCAACAATCAGGTCTCCACCAGAGTCCGCTTGTTGTATGCAGCAGTCACACACACCCATCTGCTGTATGGTGCTACAGGAAACCCTGGCTCCCTAAGTGAGGGGAGATGGTGGTTCCTTTGATTCCAGCCCTGTAAGCCAGAAAATATCGCCCTGAGACAAGAGCTGTGAAACATTTCCCAAATGAGGAAATAGTATACTTAGAAGCAGAGCAGGAGGGGCGGGATTTTTATTTGATCTTTTGGTATCTGGGAAACATTTTCTATATAAAGAATACTTTTTTATTATTATTCGATTGTATAGATTCAGTATCGTGTATTCGATGATAGCACATCTCTACTGTGTTTGTACTTTAGTCTTCAGAAATTCAGATTTCATCCAGGAAAGATCAGCACAGTGTTTCTGGGCTGTTCTCAATTTTAGATGCATCCCAATATGTCAAGGGAAATGATGCCTTTAAATAAGCTTTATCTCTTCCTCTTTTATTTTTTCTTTCCCTTTTAAAGAAATAGTGAGGGTAAAGGAAGAAATTCATTCCTTAAGATCTACATTGTTTTCTTATAATAATCTATTTTCTACTGTGACTACATACACATATACACATACATACATATCTAACATATATGTATATATAAAATATGTATATGAAACTTACATGTTTGATTATTTTGTTAGCTTTATTTTTGCTTAATTTGACAAATATTAAGGTGAAATCCAATGAAATCAAACTATGTAGAGGTCGGCCAACTTTGCAATATTTAGGTGACACATGCATTTTCCAGAACTTTCTCTTTCTTAGGTAAGCAGAAATATCCTTGGGCTGGAAAATTCACAAGACCCTGAAATAAAATCTCTGCTAGATTATCTCTTAAACCTAAAGATTAAACTATGGGTGTATATGATTGCTGTCCCTATGGCTATAATGGTCTCAAATATATTTTTTACAAATATAAACATAAGTTCTCCCAAAGGTGCCTACACAGGTACCTTTGGCTTCTAATGCCCACAGGCTCTAGTGCAGAGTTGAGTTGAAGACACGGTGTAGGGGGGTGGGGGAGGAAGGGTTGGATATTACACATTAATATTGGATTCCCAGTGAAGTTATGAAGTTAATAGCAGACGTGACCAGACACAATCTTGATAAAATAGAGAGTAGGCTTCTAGTACTTTCAAAACTTTTTGTCCTAAACATCTATATCAATTGCATAGGTATTGTTGCCTATGAAATAATTAATTGTGCGATAGCAAACAATTTATGTTGAGAGTCATCTTTGTGAAAGCTTGTGACTTATACATACTAGTAGCTCCATGACCCCATCTGTCAAATAGGGAGGATGATCTAGTTCATCTTTGATCTCCTTCCAAATTGAATAATACCTGTTATCCAACCATTCTAACTTAGACTTTACTTGGTCATTTTTCATGCAATCATTTCAACACAACCCCTCGGGAAGTTAATAGATATGTCTTGTAAGGCTCAAAAATTATTGGAACCTGTATATCAATCTATAAATAAGACTTACATTTATAATATTCCATTTAATTTCCATAGAGAATAGACAGGATAACCTTTGTCATTTTTAAAGTATATTTCCCTAGGACAGGTAAGAAAGTAGAAAGAGGATGGCCACAAGAATACCTAACTTTAAACCTGGAGCATCAAAATTTGCCCCAGATTTCTGGAATAAATTTTGCTGCAGCTTTTTTTTTTTTTAAAGAAAGTGTATCCTTTGTGAACCTTTATCAAACCCTGAGTAAAGGGTGCTTCAGAGAAGGCATGAGACTTTGAACATGTTCTCTTCTCACAGACGCAGTGACACTCACTAGATACACAGGATACATGTTGATATACTCAATTATTTTTGCATCTCAAACTCCTTAAGATAAACCCTCCAATTAATAGTCAATAAATTATCTGGGGACACTTCCACATTACAGTTGGAAATAATCTGCCCTTTGGGGCACAATAGACCAAAAAATGCAGAGTTTACTTATTTAATTTTGGTTTTAATTACTGTTTCTGACAAATCAATATCTATTTGCTCTTCCATAGCATCCTGACTAGGACTAACATTCTTCCATATAATTTTTCTTCATCAATATCCCAAAGTCTGAATTTCTTAGTCTTCAGTAAAACAATGTAGAATTTTAAACTATGTGAATCAAAAACAATACATCTCTTTGTGTTGTTTTTAAAGTCATAAGGATTCCATTTAGTTGTTTATAAAATCCAGAAGAAAATGCACTTTTTTAAACTTTTTGACGTTATTTAGACGTCTGATGAACCATTCACACAACCTTGTTCCACATTACATTGATACAGTCCTTTCTGAAATCAACTTAAATTGAAGGGCTTAAACAATCACACACACACACACACACACACACACACACACACCACAACACAAACACACAGCATTTTAAAAGTCAACGTGACCTCCTTTTCCGTAGAGTTTTCTCTTACAGCTCACCCAAATGTGTCCAAACTCTCATGACATGGATGTCCTTGGATTCAAATATGTTTCATAGGAAATGCACACAGCAAAAATATACAGTGATTCTCTTTTAAGGTTTGTCCTATACACCTGATTTTGAATCCTGTCTTTATCAAAAATGTCTGCAGAGTAGATACATTTGTTCAAACTGAAATAAAGGGAAGAACATACTACTCACCCCAAAATCATTACACATTTAAGTGGCCACTGTGTATATTTCAAAGATAATTTGAGGGAAATACCTTGACTCCCTCTTATTTTTTCAAGTATCCAATTATACATATTAAATCTAAATGAAAAATGAGTTCCCTAGTTCTTCATAATTAATATATTTTATTAACTGATTTAACCATATTTTAAATATAGTATGTAAGTCACACACAGAAGAATACATACAAAATGGTCAGCAGAATATCTTTAGTAGTTATTTAAAATTAAAAAAAAAAACAGGAACAATCTCTTGTGCCTATGATAGTGATTTTGTTTCAAGGAGTATACATGTTTCTTTTTCCAAGAAATTATTTCAAAATGCTATTCCCTACTCTGTGAAGTAGATATGAAGGCTTTCGGAAATAATGTAGATTTTTGTCCCTTGACACCCCAGTAAAGTTTGGTTACATTTTGTGGCACTTTTTTCAAGGGAGATACACCATACTGCTTATTAAAAATCATAATATTAATGATCAATTTAATAATAATCTTGACTTTATCATGTAAGTTTTCATCTGTGGAGTGACTCCTTGACTACCATTTCCCTGTTGTATCTTCTTAAAGAGTAGTCTTTGATGAATCTGGACACTCAGATTCCCTTAGGTTGGGTTTTTACTGCATGTTCCTTTTATCTCACTTCTCATTTATTAAACTGGAAATTTTCAGCTAAAATGAGAGACTAATGTGATTTTGTAGAGAAAATAGCTTTGTTCTTTTGAGTTGTGTTAGTGGAGGAATAAACTAGTAATGTTTCAAATGTAAGTGATAATAAGGTTCATGACTTTAGCCAATATCTTCTCAAATACAGACATAGCCTAGGGCCCTTTCATTTTCCAAATATCGTTAACAGACTTTTCAACCTTCTTATTGTTGTTTTTTTACAATATTTTCTATTTTGTAAGAGAGAAAGATAAAATCATCCATTTATGTAAAATAACAAAACAATACATAAAAGAAAATGATCATCTTTAAACATTGAATAAAAAATAAACCAATAACATTTTTAAAGGCTTCAAGTAAAATACAACTAAAAATCAAATCTAAGGCTAAAATAATGTAAAGAAATATTAGGTAACTGGTTTGCAAAATAAGATGGGTTTCTGTTTCATAATTCTCTGTAAACTGGACTCTCCCCATAATAATATTTCATTTTTTAGAATTTCTGTTGGGCATTAATTATGCCTACTGAGCTCAAACATTAAATATACTAAAATCTACACTTTTGCCATTTCTTCCAACTTGACACAAATTTATGAAAATCTATGTTTAAGATGGGAAAAAATGCAGATTTGTAGAATGAATTGTTAAATATTAATCCATTCTTATTTTCTCATTGACAGTTTTCTCCAAATGTTCCATATTCTAAGCTGAACATAGATGAAGCTACTGAATCAAATATGGAGACAGATGCCAACACATTCTGAAAATTAAAATGTGTGGCATACATATATGGAGTGGCAGAATAGGAAAAGGCAAGCTCACTTGGAATACCTGAGGGAAGTTAGAAATTCAGGTACTCATAGGATCTAAGAAGAGTCTACTGCAGTAAGTTAATGATTAAGGCCAAGCCAAACCAACCAACAAATAAAGCCGAGTACAAAGTATGACCAGTCTTGTTTATGTGAGTCATCCTCCACTTTTTCTTTCCTGCAGTATCATTTTTAAAGCAAAATCTTTCTTAGATCAAAAACCTAAACAGCTGAAAAGTATACCAGAGAGATTGAGAAATGGGGTATTCCTATGTTTAAAAAAAAAACATAGTTTGACTTTCAGTAAAAAAGTAGCTTGTCCTGCAAATTCCATCCATTCTAGCTGAAAATAATAATCATAATCATAATCATAATCATAAAGCATTACCATGGGTCCTTTCTGCAGTGAAAAAGGAGAGACAGGCACCTGGTGCTATGAACATTTGCACAACAGTTAATTAGATTTAACTGATTTTCTTTTGGCTTTGCTATTTTTTTCCACCTTATTTTAAAATTAATGTCACTGAAAGTGTGAAAAATAAAATAATCAGCATGTATTCAACAATACTAAGACCATGCTAAGCAGTGTTTTTGTATATTTTCCACATGTGCGCATATTTCACAGTTATTTTCCTACTATGTTGCATTATAATTTTTAAAATAATACATCATACTGTCCAATGGTAGTACATTGTCTTTGTAAAGATTTAATTTAAAGGCTACTTAAATTCCAGTTTATTCCTATGTTATGATTTATTTAGAAACCTTATTATTATTTGACATTTAAATTGCTTTGATTTATTTACTACCATAAGTAACTCCACAATTAATATCATAGAATACACATTAACTTTTTCTTTTTTTTGGAAGGAGAAACTGTAGGTTCATGAACAATTTTCATATGGCCTGTAAACACTCAAAACTGTAAGCTGTGCTGTTGTATAGGTCAGTATGTGTATATTTTTGGTGGGTGGAAAGGTCTCTGACTAAAAATGTCATAAGGTTAGTAAAGAAATGTGTGAACTTTAATACTTAAGAAAAACTCCTTTAAGTTATTCCCCAGTTAATATTGCAAGAAGTTTATATGGCTGGAGTCAATGAATGGGAGGGTTTTTTTTGTTTTTGTTTTTGTTTTATTTTATTATTTATTTTATTATGTTTTAAGTAAGTCTTTGTTTTTAGAGCAGCTTTAAATTCACAGCAAAATCGAGGGGAAAGTACAGACATTTGCCATATCCTCTTCACTCCCACACATGCCTAACCTCTGCCTGATCAACATCCCCTACGAGAGTGGTGCATTTCAAACAACTGAAGAACCTATGTAGACAGACCATAATCACCAAAAATCCATAGTTATTACATGACAGTTCACTCTTGTTATTGTACCTTCTATGAGTTTTGACAAATGTATCCAGACATGTGTTCATCATTATGGCATTATGCAGAGTATTTTCACTGCCCTAAAATTCCCCTGGACTCCACCTACCCATGCTCTCTGTTCCTCCACCCCCAACAACCACTGATATTTTTACTGTCTCCATATGATCACTTTGGAAATTTGTTTTAGACATTACTCAACTGATTTCTGGAAGTGGCTAATATGGACAGTTTTGACATTACTTGAACTTTCCTTTGTTTGCTTATTTACTTTGCATAGCAATATAACACATTGTCACTAGCATGAATTAGGTCTCATCAGAAATGCGCCATTTTCATGAATCTTAATTTTAATTTGTAATTAGAAAAAATTTTACATGCTTACACATAAAATATATAAGAAGAAATATTAAAGCCACCACCAGGAGATAACCACTATTAATATTTGAGTATATTGCCTTCCAATATTTTTAACTGAACAAATATATAGACACCATATGTCATTTACAAAATTGGAGTCATCTAGCATTTAAAACATTTTATCCTGCTT
The DNA here is from genome assembly GCF_007474595.2 of Lynx canadensis. Classification (NCBI taxonomy): domain Eukaryota; kingdom Metazoa; phylum Chordata; class Mammalia; order Carnivora; family Felidae; genus Lynx; species Lynx canadensis. Next base: position 45,658,974 of record NC_044313.2, on the reverse strand, counting down.
TATTAACTTTACATATGGTCTCTGATAATTTCCTCAATTAGTAAAGTATCTTTACACATATTTTTAATTGCTACATAAGTCATTGTCTAGATGAAACACATTCATATTTTCAAAGAGCTCTTTAAATATTCATCACATATGTTATTCAAATGATTTTTAAATACCTACATTTGATTTGTGTCAATGTTTAAATATTGTATGTACACACATATACATTAATGTTTTTTTGGTATAAGCATATTTCTGTGTATAGGTAGACAAAGATATTAGGTTCCCCCACAGTATTAACTGTCGTTTGGAGCAGCTCCCTTGAGGGATTTTGATCATCAAAATCATGGTATTTACTAATGTAGACAGGTGGATAAAAAGACATAAGCCTTAGAGAAACCTTTATACAGCTTACTAAATTCACCTCTTCAATCTACATTAAAAAAAAAATAACTGAGTGTTACAAAATAAAGAAGATGATGATTTAAAAAATGCCATCAGCTTTGGAACCCAGGAGACATGACATTAACATAAAACAAACCATATAATTAACTGAGAATATGCCCAGCACTAGACGTTTTATATATAACTTATTTAATCATCATAGTAACCCTATGAAGTAGGTATGCGCATTGTTCCCATTTTAAAGATGAGGAACTCAAGGCACAGAGAAGTTAAGAAATTTGCCTGAGATTTTGACAGATAACAAATTGTAAGGGGCTGTATTTCAAACCAGAATTCGTGCAGACTTACCTTTATTTTCTAAGCTATAACATTATCTATCTTGAGGAATTTATTATAATTATAGTTAAAATGTCCACCATAAGGTAGAATCTCCAAAGCTAAGTGAAAATGATCCTAACCTCAGTTAACTAAACCCAACAAATGAATATAACAAGTGCTCAAAAGGAGGGCAGAGCATAGAACTATGCATCCAATTTTGTGGGTTATTTGAAATTCTCACACATGAAATATAACAATCAGATAGCTACCAAAATGACTATTTCCTCTCCCAAATATGACAGGTAGAAGTATCAGGAAGAAGACGAGAGAGACCATACCTATGGCCTTGGCTACAACCACTGTTTCCATTAAGAGAAGAACGGGTACACAATGGTGGTCCTCAGATCATCTGCTTCAGCAAAGCAAGAGTTAGTTCTTTGTTTGGCTGTTTACTTCCCTATTCATTCACTTCAAGGTGCCACATCACTGAAATCTTAGTATAAATCTATGTCAACTGTCCCTCAAGCCTATGATCTGAAATAAGGATTTTGTGTGTGCACATACATGGTAAATAGAATAAATAAAGAAGATTCATTCAATCTCTCCCACACTCACCATTATTAGACAGACACAAGCCCTAGAGGAATCTCTGTAGAGTCAAGGCAAAGAGATTACAAAATACTCCAGCAGGAGCATAGCAAAGCCACTTGCAGGCAAGAGCAAAGGCCAAACAGAGCTTTCAATCTGTAGAGGTCATGACTTTTTTCATAATGACATTTGCTATAATGTTGCACCTTAGAAATTATCAGCTGTTATATCAAGAAAATGTATATTCAGAAATGAGATAAAAGACTAAGGGCAATGGGTGAGACTCAGTAAAAGAGCAAACAGTATACAAAGAAGAAAGTCAAGGAAATTTTTTCTAAAGAAGAAGAAATAATGAAGGCAGAACTAAAATTTGACAGAACTAGTAAACAGGAGAATTGGATAAATGTAAATTTATGCTCCAACAGTATTGCAGCTAGAAACACAGCCATCTAATTTCTTACTCTCCTCCCTGCTGTTCCAAAATTAAAAAAAAATTATAACAAATAGAAAATGTTTTAAATGTTAAAAAAGCAAACAAATGTAATTTTCTTCTAAAGAGGAAATAAAAAATCCAGTTAAGGGAAAATTTTAAAATATGAAGCAAGACATAAACAAAAAATATTTAAACCGGCAAAAGTTGTACTCAGTGGCACCCTCAGAGTCTTAAACAAATTCAACATTAAAAAGAAGAGACGTGTTGAATTAAGAATTCAACTGAGAAAGTTAGAGATAATATAATCCATTTTTTAAAATAAGAGAAATGATGTAAGGAGAGAAACTAGATATTTGGAATAAGGAAAAGTGTGGAAGCAGTAATACTTTGAAAAAAAAAAAGAAGTCCATGAAGTTAGGAAAACAATTTTAAAATGAGAAATAAAAATAAATACAGAAAATAAAAAGAAAGTACATAAATCACAAATATAGGACATTTTTTAAATTATTACTGAACAGCATAAATAAGTTTCTGTTCATTGCTATGAAATTCCCAGTGACACTTAGGACTTTTCAGGGAAAATAAAATGTACCAAATGGCTTAAAAACAGAACATTTGAGTTACAGAAATATTCATGGGAAAATAAACAGAAAAAAAAATGTTTTCCTTCCAAGAATTACTTAACTATTTACAATGGGTGTCCAGGTCCAGATAGATTTGCATGTAAGTCTGTTGTACCTATATACTGATATATATACTATATATATCATACATATATATATAGTATGAATACACACATATAAAATATGTATTAATTACATATTATATACTTAACATGTAATTAATTAATACACACACACACAAGATGTTAAAATGATAGTCTCTCCAAATTTTGACTGAGAGGCAAGTGCAATAGTTGCCTGGTGCCTCTACTTCCTACAGTTATCTTTACATCACCTCAGAAGAATGTGCCATTAAATGTTACAGCCATTTCTGCCATGGTAGACATCATTTACTTCTGCCTATAAAAATGTGAGTTCTGAAAGGAGAGATAGCTCTTTCTGAGAGAATTGTCAGAATTCTGTGCTGTTTCATTTTTTAAATGGAGAAAGGATGGATTCCTCTCACATCAAGCCAAGCGAGAGGGCATTCAAAGAGCCTCATGTGTGGGGCGCCTGGGTGGCTTAGTTGGTTGAGTGCCTGACTCTTGTTTTTGGTTCAGGTCATGATCCCAGGGTCGTGGGATTGAGCCCCGTGTTGGGCTCTGCATTGAGTATGGAGCCTCCTTAAGATTCTCCCTCTCTCTCTCTCTCTCTCTCTCTCTCTCTCTGTCTCTCCCTCTCCCCAGCTCGCTCTCTCTCTCTCTCTCTCTCTCTCCCTCTCAAAAAAAAAAAAAAAAGAGCCTCATGTGATCCCGTAGTATGGGACCCCTTGGAAGTTCTAGCCTAGGTAACTGAAAGAACAAAATTCTGGCTGAAGGTTGCTTGCCAATTGCCAGATTGAGAAACACAGAGACATGAGGAGAGGAGATCCATGTGTTTGTCTCAGGGTAAAGATACATGGTCCCTCTGCCCCTACCTCTGTGAAGGTCTATGGCAAGAAGGACTGCCTGAGGCAGCAGTGTGACCCAACAGATTCCATGCAGTTGGTCCAGGGATAAGGAGAGGGCATAGCCAGGAGGATGCATCAGCTCTGTCAGGTAGAGGATCTCCAGCAACCCCAAAAAAGTACTGCACAAAATAAAGCATTTGTATTTTTCCATCTGCCTCATTGAAAGGGTGGAAACTATACTTGTTCATTTTCTTTGTCCTTTTTTATTTCCTCACCATCAGGTTCTATCACGTCAGATAACAAGTGAGAAAGATGAGCAAAGAAGAGGAAGGTCAGCCAATCTTTCCCTTTAGGCATCCAGCTCTATTTCTTATAAATATTTGAAACTCAAAATCTTTTATCAAGTACTATTGTTCGGCAGAACTGTCTTTGGGAAATCTATATTGTCCAATGTCACTTACAAGTATGTGTGAAAACTGCTAAGTGAAATACTTGCAAATGAATTATACTAGTATTAATAAAAAAGAAATCACCATGACAGTATAAAGTTTACTTCAGCAATTTATGATGTTTCAATATTAGTGTATTGTAACACAATTTATCTCCATAAATAGCAAAAATCAGATATGATTCCATTTCTAATTCGGAATAAAGCATTTAGTTAATAGAGGGAAAAATTCACTTCCTTAACAAAAGTCAATCATCAGCATTAGGTATATCAATTAAACATTAGACTCATCTCCCTCCCTTTTGTGTAAAGAACAAGGCCAGTCTTTCACTATTAATACTGTTAACTAAGTTAACAGGATGACCAATATCTAGCAATAAGAAAGGAATAAGAGAATAGGTATAACTATAGAAAATATAGAATCAAAATGATCGAACAGAAAATTCAAGAGTTAACAGAACGATACTGTAAACGCTTTCAGTGATAAGCCTATCAACAAAATGGAGTAAATGGCTAGAGAAAAAATGTGCTAAATATGATCCAATTTGCAGCATTAACATAAATATACATTACCTTGAAATAAACCTAAAGGAACTACCAAATAAAATAGCATTAATGAAGATTTAAATAAAGGAGAATATAATTTTCCTTTTAGTGGGAAAACTCCCTATTTTAAACTTATCAAGGGTCTGTAGTTTCATTCATTAATATAATGCAATTAAATAAAAGACATATTAACAATATTTTGGAGAATACATGAATGAGAACAGTCAAAATCAGCTTGAAAAATAAAATTATATGGAAAAAAAGAGGGAGAGTTTAGTGTATCATCAAAGATGTTGTAATGCTACAATTATGAAATGTTACTGAGTTGATGCAGGTCCTGAAAGCAGAGAAACATAAATGACAGCCCAGAAACATACTGGAAAAAAAATTTAATAGAAATTCAGGACATTTAAAATTAGAATTAAAATAAAATAAAATAAATTATAAGTTAAGTTTGCCTTATTTAAGGAAAGTTGCTAGAAAATTGGCTAACTTAAAAAAGAGAAATAAAGGTTACTACCTCATACTATATACTATGATAAATATCGATGAACTAAAGAGTTAAATGAAATAGATAAAACCATTAAAGACCTAGAAGAAATAGAGTTGGCAAGAACTTTCTAGAAAAAGAAACAAAGAGAAAACTCAAAATTGAACTATATTTAGAGGAATAAATTTTACATTGATATTTACAAAAATATAAAGTACATAATGGCATTAGAACAATGTTTATAGATTATTAAAGCTTACTGTCTTAAGAGATCTTAAAAATAATTATATATATGTATATATATATATATAAAATTATTTGTGGCTGGAATATTTCATAATAGAAGTTATATATAGAAAATCACACAGGAATTCATGTATAAGAATATTTATTACACCTTCATTTATAAGAGAAAAAAAGCCTAATGTTTAAAAAAATCATATTTTATGTAATGATAAAATTCTGTTAAATCCTGTGAAGTTAAAATATTCTTAGATATTGTTCTTAGTATTACAGTGAATTTAAGATATAGGATAAAATTGAATTACAATTATATAACATAAGTAATACATATGTATAGCGTGTGTTCCTTCCTGTCTTTTTCCTATGTGTCTATATATATATATATGTATACATATATATACATATATATATATATATATACATGAGTAAAACAAACCTAATAGCAATTGAAAGATATCAAAAAATGCAACTACAGAGAAACAATTATAACAAGAAGATGGAATAATATTGAATTATTAAATACCATGCTTTGAGAGAATATTGATTGCTTTAGAAAACATTCTCAGTATAAGCTATTGGAAGGAAATATTAAAATATTAACAATGGTTATTTATGTGTGGTAAGATGTTGAAAATTTTAGAGCATTTTCAACATGTTCTATTTTTTTATGGTAGATATATTTTACTTTTATATTAAGAAAATTTGTTAAATATAATTTTCAACAGTCCAATGTGGGGAACCCATTTCAATTGTCCATTAAAAGTAATGGCTTTGTTCCCATCCTTACAAATCCTGATTAGTACATTGTTTTATGGTGTTTTCTTTGAAGGGATTTGCCTTTTAGTTTTTGGCATGCCTCTTTGGTTTGATTAACTGGGGCCTCTGTTCCGCTCCTCTGCATTGCAATTGAGTGTTTGTTATAGAGGAAGCAACAAGAAGCAGGACAATATTATTGTATTCTCCCTCGAGGCTTCCTATTTTCCAGAGATTAGACTATTTGCTCAACAGCACCAAGTTGCTGTAACAATTTCTTTCTCATTTCCCTTACACCCAGGGGCAAATGGCAACTTTCTTGTCTGTCACTTTCCAACTCAGGAAGCTGGTGCATAATTTTTCTGTTATTTAATACTTGACAGATAGCCCCCAGCATCAAACCATCCATGAAAACCATTGGCCCCTGGCACGCAGAAGAGATGCATAAGCTTTTGACGTTCGAGTAGCTAAGAATGGATTTGGGGTGGTTCAAAAAAATTATTTTAAGTCATATGTGATACTGAGCTCGTTCATAGAATTCCATTCGTCATCAGTAAAATGACATTAATTATTGCTGCTCCTTGAAGCAAAGCTAAAATGTGTATTTATGCCCTTTGACAATGTGAAGTCTGACTCCAGAGAGGGCAGGGAGGAATCAGTCACCAAGTAGCAGAGCCCCTGTGACAGGGGAGAAAAATTTTGCTCTACTAACCATGGTGCTTTCTGTGGGGTGAGAAAGAGCCCTGGTCTCACCCCGTAAGCTTACTCATTTCTCGCATATAAACTGTTGTCATCAAGTTTTTCCCGTGAAGGGGCTGGGTGGACAGAGCAGGTGAAATAATTCTCCACACATATGTCTCCCACACATTAAGAGGTCCGTGTGTTTTCTTCCTCCCTTCTCTCCCTCCCTTCCATAGGTATCTACTGGGTGCTTACTACATGTGAGATCAAGTTCTAAGAGCAGTAGATACAGTGGCAAACAAAACTGATGAGCTCCTTAGCTTCATTGGGCTAAAGTTCTTTGTGAGAGACCACCAATAAATGAACAAGCAACTAAACAATATGAATTTCAGCTTGTTATTGAAAAACTTGATTAAATGGAGAGTAGCTGGGTGGGAATGGAGAGAAAGGAGCTATTTTAGATAAGGTAATTGGAAAAGCCACCTCTGAGGAGTGCCACATGTGACAAAATGGGCCTGAATAGTGAAAAGGAGTCATGTAAGGACAACCCAAATAGAAGAAATAGCAAGTGTGAGGCTGGGGGGGAGGTCAGCATACTGGAGTAGGAACAAGGAGGCCAGAATATCTGCAACGGTTAACTAGAATGGGTTTTTAATTTAAGTGCAATGAGGCATCATGACAGAGGTTGAAGGAGAGGAGGAATCAACTCACATTTTCTTTAAAGAGATGACTCTGGCTTCTGTGTAGAAAATGGCTTCTGGGTGGTGAGAGAAGATGCAAGAGAACCTGAGAGGCAGATGGAGCCACACAGATGAGAGATGGTAGTTCGTGGGGCTGGGGCATAGGAAAACAATTAGACAAGGACAGAAGAAAATGATTCACTTAGTAGCTTATATTCACAGAGGAATTTCTCATGCTTTATCTCAAATTATCTTTAAGGTCCTTTCCAACTCCCCAAATCTGGATGTTAATCATTTATGACCTTAAGGGATTTCAACAATAACTTTTTCATTCTCCAAAATCATCATAACACAGGTGATAGTAGAATTGCACTACCCATACCTTTCTCAGTATATATCTATTTAAAAATGTTGCTTTCAAATTTTCACTATCAGAGAATTAAGACATATTATTCATCTTTGCTGTTTGACATGTTGGAGATCAATTTTTAGACTGGAATTCATGGTTTTAACATAGTTCAAACTGTGTTTTTAATCCCATACTCTCTGGAGCTAGAATGCATGGGTGGCTTCTCAGCCAGGATAACTCTGAAGTGATGGTAATCTATGTATGATAGCTGACATGTTGTTATATGGGTAATAAAGATAATATTGAGGAGCAGAATTTAAGAATTCCTCCCTTATTGTTCTAAACAATTAATGCTTTGCAAGAATTATATGATGATCTTTGAAATTGTGACCAACATTTATTCATTCAACAACTTGGTAAGATATTGGTTAATAAAATAGAAATGGTCCCAAACTTCATTGCTTACAGTAAATTTCTAAGATAACAAAATTAATAAAGAAACAAGTGTGTGTGTGCACGTGTGTGTATGTGTGGTGTTAAGTGTCATGAAGGATATGAATAGGTCACAATGACACAGAACAGAGGTGATATGGAACCTGTTCATGAAGATGGTTATGAAAGGTACCCCTGGGAAAGAAACATTTAAGCCCATGCATACTTCAACCATATGAAGAGTAGAGGTAACATCATGCAAGTAGAGGAAATTTCACACACAAAAGCTCTTAGATAGGTATGTACTTCAGCAGTTGGGGAAAGAGAAAGGAGGCCAATAAGGCTGTAGAAAAATAAGTAAGTGAATCTGAAGAACAGGCAGGAGTTAGATAACAGTAGAGTTATACATCTATGGTAAGGGGTTTGGATTTTAGTTCAAGGCATGTAAAAGACACAAAAGGCCTAAGGAAGAAAACACCATGACAGATTTATGTTCGTTTGTCTTCCAATCACTCTGGCTGCTACATAAATAATACAGTGGAAGAAGACAAAAGTTGGAAAGAACTAGACCAAAAAAGAGATTATTTCATGTTCAGAGGAGTAATGATGGTTGCTTGATTCACACTAGACATGGAATATATGAGAGAAGTTGACAAATTAAAGATATTTTTTGGATAGAATAAGACATTTTTTTATTAATATGAAGCAAGGGAAAGAAAGGGAAAGTGGATAACTCTTAGGCTTCTCACTTAAGGGACGGTAGATAAGACTGTCACTTTACAAGAAAATAAAATCTGATAGAAAAGATCTAGTAGAAAAAATCAATAGTGCTTTGTCATAAAAGACCTAGACTAATAATTCCAAGGTCTCATTGAATGCTATTAAGAGAAAGTGCAGTTTAACTTAAGAACCTCTTATTGTTAGCTAATGATGGTAAGAAGAGGGATCAAAGCAGGGAGGAGAAAATAAAGTATCCAATATTAGAACCTTAAATGTAAAACAGTATCAATCAGGAAAATGGACAGAGATTGCCATGGCTGAGGCAGGGAGAAGAGATAAGAGAGACCAGAGGTACTAAGAGTATACAGAGAAGAGAACAGCAGAAAGAGGGCATCACCATGAGGATGATGTGGATGAGGATGATGACGATGGAGATTAGGATGATGATATAGATGGTGATGATATTGACGAGGATGATGACAACTATAATAACAACAATATCTCAAATAAGTTTTAGCCATTTTGCACTAGTTGCATGTGCTAGGTTGTGCACTGGTAATAAAGTCACCAAAATTTCAGTGGCTTAAAACAACATTGGCATATTTCTCACTCATGCTTCATGTGTGTTTTAGATCAACTGGGGGCTCTAAACTTGTCTGCCTCTGATACCCTTGATAATAGAGCAGCCACCATCTGGGGCATTGCCGATCATCATGGCAGTGGACAAGGGGGCATGACAAATTGCACCCTAGTTCTTAAAGCTTTTGACAAATCATTAACACATATGACCTCAACCACTTTTATTGACCTAAGCAAGCCACATGGCCACACCTAACACCTAATTACAGGGTACTTCAGTTATGCTTCCAGGAGAACTGAAAATTTTTGGTGAATCACACTAATTATTTGTGTGCCATATATATATATACATATATATATGTATATATATATATGTATTTTAATGTTTATTTTTGAGAGACAGAGTGCAAGCAGGGGAGGGGCAGAGAGAGAGGGAGACACAGAATCTGAAGCAGGCTCTGGGCTCTGAGCTGTCAGCACAGAGCCCAACGCAGGACTCAGACTCACAAACCATGTCATCATGACCTGAGCCAAAGTTGGCCACTTAACCAACTGAGCCACGCAGGCACCCCTACTTGCTATATTTTAATTGGATTATCTTATTCAATCTTTTCATAATGCTGTGAGGTTGGTACTCTTCATCCCCACTTTACAAGAAATTGACATTTAGAGTGTTAAGGGATATCTGGTTTAGACAGGGTAGAGGACACACATATTAATGGTGAGGCCATAATTTAAACTCAGAGCTTATGTGCTAAACTCTTAGTTATACCACCTATACTGGCCATGTCAGCAGTCTTAACTGTACTCCAAAAGAATGAGGACATCCCTTAAAATTTTTTTAAAGAGTGGGATTATTAGATTTCCATTTTAAGAAATAGTAGGTACATATTTCAGTTCAAACCTCAGATAATCCCCAAAATTTGCCTTATAATTATTTCTGCCTTATAAATCAAATGTAATTTTTGGTATGAGCCACCATTCCACTGGTAAAGTGAAAGATGAAAACTTAATCTTGGTCAATTTTGAGGTCTTATGTTCATTGGTGAGAGTTTGGTCATGAGCAATCACTGGCTTGAAAAGATTACAAGTGATTGATGTTTGCATTTGCATATTCTTAATTTTGTTGGTTCCTCTCCAAACAGTATAGGCAGGTTCCCAACAAGAATGCTCTTTTGGTCTGGGATTATCTTAGCTAACTCTAGAGTATCCATTGGCTCAGTGGATAGATATGCTGCTATCAGAAGACACTGTCACAGTGATCTCTTCATTTACATTTGTGCACCAGTCAGAAACTGCATGTAGATTTTTGAAATAGGAGCAATGCATCCACAGCCACAACCACTACCACCAAATATTGCCTACATCAGGGCGGTTTTGGAAGCCTTCGTAGTGTCAGCAAATCCGATGACTTACAGTTTTCTTCTGTATATTTAGGGTCAGACCCTTATCCTCATGCTTCCTACTCTATGAAATAATAATAATAAAAAAAACACTCCATATTGGTTAAGTTGCTTTTATTTGATATTTTGTTATTGAAGTCAAAAGCATGTTAACTAATTTAGCTTATATATGTAGATAAAAATTATCTGAGAATTTTTGCTAGCCGAGAGAAGAGACTGTAGGAAGAGAGAAGGTTGAAGATAAAAGAAATAAAAAGGAAGGCTAATGCAAAGCAAAGTCCCAGAGTAGGTGAAAAGATGGGCTTATTGGGAACAGTGGAAGTGGTGGCCTGCAGTGAGAGAATAGACACATCATTCTCCATGACTGATGAAAAGGAAGAGAGAGTGAATGTGAATGTAGATGTTAGAATGTGTTGTGCTGGTAAAATTATCTTCATAGTGAATCTAAATGCATTGATTTGTGGAAAGTTAAGTAGTTTGCTTGGGCAGAGGCCTGAAGAAATGTAGGAAACATTTCACACAGAAATTGAGGGGAATGCTGATCAACTAAAATGATTTAAAGGCAATTCTAGGAACCAAGCTGAGTTTGTAGACCATGGACATGGGGTGGCTGTCAATTTGAACCTTCCATGGGACAGCAGTAGAAGAGAAGATAGTTGGAAAATGCATCCCATGTCTGGGTTTTCTCTCATAATTAAGACAGAAGGACTGGACTGCAAAAGAGTGGATGTTAAGAATATGAGTTATGTGCACAACTGGGGAGGGAAGAAAAACCAGGAAGACTGAAGAAAAACGGAGAGAGCAATAACAACATGAGAACTGCATAGATGACTCTGTGGAGTGTCTACTATGTGCCAGGTGCTCTGCTACGTAAAGCATCATCTCACTGAATATGCTTTCCAACCCCAGAGACTGGTATGATTCCCCTTGTCTAGATGGATCAATTTAGCATTAAGACATTGACTAGCTTTATTCGAAAAATCATTACATTTACACCTAAGATTAAATCCCAGATCTGTCTGACTTCAGTGTCTAAGTTTTCAACCTCTCAAGGGTCTGCAACTTACTAAGAAGGCAAAAGCTGTAGAAGTGGATGCAACACACATGGACAGGTAGGAGGTGGTGGTCTCAGAGTAGGATACTGGAGGTCAAAGCTTCATAATTTAAGGTGTTAATGCTAATGCCTAGATTAACGATGTGTGTAACTGAAGTTGAACAGAGGTGAAGGTTACTTGATAATCAATTATTGGTCTGAAGTTCTTGTTCTCACTTTACTACAAGAGTTACATGAGGGGCGCCTGGGTGGCTCAGTCCATTGAGCGTCCAACTTTGGCTCAGGTCATGATCTCTCTGTACGTGAGTTTGAGCCCTGTGTTGGGCTCTGTGATGATGGCTCGGAGCCTGGAGCCTGCTTCGGATTCTGTGTCTCCCTCTCTCTCTGCCCCTCCCCCACTCGCACTCTGTCTCTCTCTGTCTCAAAAATAAAATAAAAAACTTAAAAAAATTTTTTTACAAAGAGTTACACATATTAGGACTCTTTTACTTTCAGATTCTAACTCAAACACTGTTGAACAAAAAATAATTTACTATAATCATGTCTCATGAGCCCAAGAGCATTAACGCAACTAGGCCGTAGGAAAGACTGGAACAAGGGGCAGGAGGCATGTAGGGAACATCAGTAGGGCTATCAAGCCATCTTTGAATACCCTTCCCTTTTCTCTCTGCTAAAAACTTCATCTGCTCTGGAGGGTACAACAGCTGAAAATGGCTTACCTCCATTTCTGAGATTATACACCTGTTCCATTTAGTATACTAACCTATCTTGAAATTTCCAAATTCTTGGAAAATGGAGTAATTGGGAATTAGATGCTCACCATCAAATTATATCATACAAAATGTTTGCTATAAAGGAGGCAGTGGTTATGAGAATAGTTTCCTCAGAAGAGAGAATGAGCAGATAACCCTCACATTGTTCTTCTTCCTGTGGATCTATGCTTATTATCTGGAAGAAATATCCTTCCAATTTCTAACCTCTAATTTCAGTGAGAATTTATCTCCCCATACTCTCAGCCTACTGCCTTTTATATTTTTGTGATGGTGTTCTTACAAAATAACTTGAAGGCAGAAAATTAACAAAATAAACTGGTGTCTACCAGGAAACTAAAATGAACATACTCAAGAATCTCAAACAAGTTATAATTGATATTAAAAGTTTCTAGATCTTGTGTTTGTTCCTAGAATTCCTTTTGCAGTTCCCGATTCTGATAACATCTCAATTACCTGGGGATTACAGGGTGTTAGGAAGTCATTATTTTCCTTTGAGTATTTATACAAAGATGGATTACCAAACAGGGAAATTGTTTATATGCCATGTTAGAATGGGTGGTAAATTCAAATGGAATTGATAAGTCTTTTAAATAAAGAATCACCATAAGTGGCTGCATTAATTACTACATACTATCAGTGCCATTAAGGTGACTAAAAACTTGTTCTCACTAATGAATATAGAGAGAGCATTTTTTCTTTCCTAAGCATCTCCTCATTAGTCAGTTCTCAGGGGAAGCAGAAATACTTCTGGATATGTTTTATGTGCAGGGGTTGGAAAGAAAAAGCTACTAAAATTGTGTTGAATATCAACTTTATAACAGTACTAAAAGTAGAGGATAAATTATTCATAAATTTTTAATTTGAGTCACTCTTGGGGGAGCAGCTATAAACTCATCAGCAAAATATGTGCTTATAGCATATAAAATTGCCCTGTCAAGAGACCATCAGACCATTCTCCCTTGGAGTTCTGGGTTTCCTTTTTCACTTGAGTAGAATTTTCAGAATCCTGGCTCCTGAAGGGATTAGGACAATCTTCCAATGGTGAGTTGGTAAGTGTTGGCAGCTTTGCCGCTAGGGTGAGGAGCCAAGGTGATAAAAGGCTCTCTGAACAAGGAAAGCAGGATTTTGGGGGTGCCACAAGAGGCAGCAGTGTACTTTTTTGCCACAAAGCACCCCACAGGAGCCAGGATTTTGGCTGAATGAAAGCTGTTTCGTTACCTTTGAGGTTTCAACTTTTAACCTGGCTGTCCAGTGCTCCACATAAGGTCAGCAGAGAGAGCCTTGGTAAGGATCAGTGCTCTGAGAACACCTGAAGATCTGGCATAATGTTCTCCATGAAATCACGTAACAAGAAGCAATAGTAATTTCAGAAGGCTAAAGCCTCACCTTTCTCATGATCTCATAGATTTAATACACAGCAGGTTTCATGTATAATCCAAACAAGAGAAGGAAAACACGGAAGAGTTGCTGTGGATGGACTTCTCTTTGACCTTGGCAACAAATGATATGGAATGAATTTGGTATATTAAATATAGACAGACATATGTATATATAGATAATAGAAAATATATATATTATAAAAATATATATATATGTGCTTTGTGTGTTATATAATTAATAGTATACACATATTATATTTAACATTTACTGTAATCCTATAAAGAAAATAATATTATACTTACTATACAGATAGAGAAACCAAGGTTCAGGGATAAGTCATGACTTGCCAAAGATGATAAAATGTCAAAGTAAGAATTGAAACTCAGATCATTCTATCCTTCTCTTTTTCCTCTTCTTCTTTTTTTAAATGTTTATTTATTTTTGAGACAGAGAGAGATAGAGAGCATGTGTAAATGGAGGAGGGGCAGAGAAAGAGGAAACAGAGAATCTCAGCAGGTTCCAAGCTCAGTGCAGAGCCCAACGTGGGGCTCAAACCCACAAACTGTGAGATCATGACCTGAGTGAAATCAAGAGTCTGACTCTTAACCAAGTGAGCTGCCCAGGTGCCCCTCTTTCCTCTTTTAAAATATTTACACACACATAGAGAGATACATGTATAAATATATCCATAGAAAGATACATACATGCAAACATAAACAAATATATGTGGCCTTTACATATGTACGACTCTTTCCTTCTCTCCCTATAATTCTCTCTTACCTTTTCCTTTTATCTTTCTCAGTATATGCCTTTCTTCTTCTCTCTATTCACATACACAGGCAAACTAGGACAGTTGATTACCCTAGTAGTGTGTACATTCACCCATGCTACATTCCTCTGGCATATTTGTAACATGAGGTGGTTATGTATATGGTTCATGTCTATTTAGAATTTGAGGGTAACGATGAGCACTTTCAATGAAGAGTAGAAAGGAAGTTTGGATTAAGTCTTGGATATCTCTAATCTAAAACCATATTAGCCATTGCTGCCACAGTAATGTTCTCCAGTGATTAAGACTCTTCTTGGCTTCCATTCCCTTCACATACTTTCAGTCCCTGCTGTCTCACTTTCTCTGTCTCTCTTTTCTCTCTTTCAATTCTTATCACATTTTTAAATCCTCCTTTACAAAACCTTTCTCTTTAATCCAAGGCTGTCTTCACAAAACTCAAAAATCTTTTTCTTCATTATGGAGAGAAATTCATCCATCCTCTAGAATCTTTACTTTATATATATAAAAAATAGACTACGTATTTTTCCCCAAGACAATAAAACCACCTGACTTCAACATGAATTATTCCACTTTCCTAGAAGACCAAAATTTGATATTTGTTGTTTATTTTAAGTAGCATTTTCCTTCACATCACATTCTTGAATCAATGTATAGATTACAGAGGGTATTTCTTTTTTTAAGTTTATCTTTATTTATTTTGAAAGGGAGAGAACAAGCAGCAGAGGAGCAGGGAGAGAGGAGAGACAGAATCCCAAACTGACTCTGCGCTGTCAGTGCAGAGCCCAATGTAGAGTTTGAATTCATGAACTGTGAGATCATGACCTGAACAGAAACCAAGAGTTGGATGCTTAACCCACTGATCCACCCACGGGCCCCATGGAGGATATTTCTTGAGCCCAGTTGAAAAACATATTTCCTGCAGGGGAATGTAATTTCCTCACTTCATGAACATGTAGATTTTCTTGGGAAATAGCTTTTATAGAACAAGCTCTGTGCACTTGTCTACTTATTAGCAGGCATCCAACAATAGTAAGTGAAAGGGCATAAAGGGCATTCTGGAACTCTACTACATTTGTAGAATGGACATTGTAGCATGTCCCTTATGGCTAGAGAGAATCTTTCCTTATTTGTGAGTCATGCTAAAATCATATTAGACCAGGGAAAGAAAAAATCATGTGACTCATGTTCCACACTATTGCATCTTCTGCCTGATGCCAAGCCATTAGATCATTGGAATGTGGTAAGATGCCAGGTTCAGAGCCACACTCAGAAGTACACTTTGAAACTCAAGGACGCACCAGGTACCTGGGTCTTTGTTTCCTCTCCCTTGTGTCTGTGGCATACTCTCCTGGCCCTTTTTTTTTTTTTTTTTTTTTTTTAATCCAGACTCATTGCCTCCTTCCCAGGCATTATGATTCTTGGTATTTACTCCATTTCTGACCTCCCCGCATTCAGAACTTCACTTTTACTTCACATAAACATATCTTTTATGACTTAATTATGTCCTTGAAGTCAGATTTGGAATTGCATCTTGTTTTTATGTTTACTCTGCCTTTGTTGCCTTGAGATCCCTACTCCATAAAGCATCACTGACAGAGGCACCTAAACCTTACATGGCCACTCACATGCTAGTATCTAAGAGTAGTACAGTATTTTGGAAAGAAGAAGTTAGGTTATATTTCTACATAAGCAATTCTGACAAATTATTTAAAGGAATCCCAAAAGAAGGGAATGTGGATATCTGAAACTCCAGTAAATTTTCTTTTTTCTCATTCAAAATGAGTATTATATTTAATACCAAATTTTGCACTTGTAATTTTGTATTCCCTTTCTTAAAGAGATCCCCTTAAATTGCATAACTTTAGTATGGCTGCTGACAAAAGATCTTTAAGGACTTACATCTCTAGAATAGACTGGGTTCCCATTTTTCCTCAAGAGACTATCACTAAACAATATCAAAATATATGAATAAAGGTGAAATGTTAAGGAGAAACAGGATATTTGCAGAGCTTGAAGATTCTTCTCCCATGATATTTATTAATTACTTTGGTGCTTTATCATATTTTTACACACTATTTGACACTCCTCCCTCTAGGAGGTAGTACTTAATTATCTTCTCTTTAGTGTGGGTGCTGGACTTAGTGACTCATTTCTGATTAATTGATTATAGAAAGGGGAAAAAACTAATTTTAGAGTGAGATATCTGACAGATATCACCTTAATAAGTGATCAGGGTCAACATTATAAGTCATGTTAATTTCATGTGCCCTCACCCCAGGGATGTGATGAGAAAGGTACAATACCTCTATAGTATTCTTTTTCCACACCATTAACTCCAGGGAGTGGGGAAGAGGGGAGCCTGAAAAACTGTCACAGATTAGATGAAATTAAAGAGATATGATGATGAAATAAAACCTTGTGTTATGGGTTGAAATATGTCCCCACAAAATACATATGTTGAAGTCCTAATCTCCATCACTTCAGAATGTGGCTGTTTTAGAAGATAGCACTTTAAAGAGGTAATTAAAATTAAATGAAGTTAGAGGCAGGAAGATGGTGGCATGGTAGGAGGACCTAGGTTCACCTTGTCCCACAAATACAACTAGATAGCAATCAAATCATCCTAAATACCCCCAGAAATCTATAACTCCATCAGAACAAACTCCACAACTAAAGGGAGAGAAGAGGCCACACCAAAGAAGATAGGAAGTGCAGAGACATGGTTCAGGGTAGAAAATGGTCCCAGGTGCTTTGGAAGGGAGTGGGGGAGCCATGGTTGCAGAGAAGCACAGGCAAGAGAGGAGCCCACAGGGGAATGCACAAGAAGGATGTTTCCCCAAAGACACTGGCTTAAAAAATGAGAGAGGCTAAATTTTGTGAGTTCTTGCAACCAGTGGGGCTTAAAGCCTAGAGTTTTAAAAGTCAGCAGGCTTGGCTGAGATAGAGCCCAGGAGGCACTGTGCTGCTCTTGTAAAGAAGGCAGGCAAATAATCCAGGGGCAGACAGTGTGGCAACAGTGATCTGATGAGTCCCTGGGGCACACAGTGAGGAGATTATTTGCTCTTCTCTGAGGGTGTCCTTGAGAGGCAGCATTCACTGAGACATCTCTCCAGGAAAAACGGAGCAGGCCATTGTCATTTCTCTCCCTCACACCTCAGCACAAACACAGAGCCAACTGTGGGAAGCATCACATTGGGGGTCTAACTTGCTTATACCAAACCACATCTCCCTGTGCTCTGGTGGGATTGCCTTTCTCAGTTAAGTCTGCCTCTGTCCCAGAACTTCGGGATCCCCCCCCTAGAAGTCCAACTCAAACCTCTGTCCACACCACGTCTCCTGATCAGAGTTTTCCAGTTCCTCAGTTCCAGTGAAGGTGGTGATTTAACAAGCAGAACAGAGCACACTTTGATAAAACTTGCCACATTCTGGCCAAGGACTAAACACTTCCCACAGTACAGAAGGAGAACCTCTGTAGATGACTGGCCTAAAGGATAGAACAACCAGAATACAACAGCAGAGTGCACTCTGGAGACATTCCCTTAAGCACCAGACCCCGGGCACTACATGACCTTTTCTTCAGAAGGCCATTACTCTCAGGAGCAGGAAATAAAACTGGCTTTTCTTTTTTTTTTTTTAATTTTTTTTTTCAAAGTTTATTTATTTTTGGGACAGAGAGAGACAGAGCATGAATGGGGGAGGGGCAGAGAGAGAGGGAGACACAGAATCGGAAACAGGCTCCAGGCTCCGAGCCATCAGCCCAGAGCCTGACGCGGGGCTCGAACTCCCGGACCGCGAGATCGTGACCTGGCTGAAGTCGGACACTTAACCGACTGCGCCACCCAGGCGCCCCAAAACTGGCTTTTCTAACAAAGAGAAGCAGATAGAGACTTAGACAAAATGAGAAGACAGAAGAATTTATCCCAAATAAAAGAACAAGATAAGGCCATGGCCAGAGAATGAAACAGATATGAGTAACATGCCTGATGAAGAATTTAAAGTAGTAATAATAAGGACACTCACTGGACTTGAGAAAAGAATGGAAGGCATCAGTGAGTCCCTTACCACAGAGATAAAAGAATTTTAAAAGAACCAATCAGAGTTGAAGAGTGCAGTAAGTGAGAGCAGAAGCACATGTGATACAATGAGCAGAAGGCTGGAATAAACAGAGAAATAAATTAATGTCCTGGAAGACAAATTAATGGAAAGCAATGAAGCTGAACAAAAGAGAGAAAGAATTATGCAACACAAAAACAGACTTAGGGAGCTCAGTGACTCCATCAAATGTAATAACATTTGTATTACAGGAGTCCCAGAAGAAGAAGAGAGAGAAAAGGGGCAAAACATTCATTTCAGAAAATAATAGCTGAAAACTTGACTAATCAAGGGGAAAGGAACAGACATCCAGATCCAGGAGGCACATAGAACTCCTATTAAAATCAACAAAAGGCCAATACCAAGACGTATTGTAATTAAGTTTGCAAAATACAGTGATAAAAAAAAAATCTTAAAAGCTGAAAGACAAAAGAAGTCCTTAACTTACCAGGGAAAATCCATAAGGCTAGCAGATTTTTCAACAGAAAATTTGCAAGCCAGACAGGAGTGGCATGATATATTCAAAGTTTGAATAGGAAAATGTGCAGCCAAGAATACTCTATCCAGCAAGGCTATAATTCAGAATAGGAGAGATAGAGATCTTCCCCAGACAAACAAAAACTAAAGAAGTTCTTGACCACTAGGCCAGCCCTGCAAGAAATATTAAAGGTAACCTTTGAGTGGAAAGGAGAGATCAAAAGTGACAGTATAAAGGTAGGAAACACAAAAGCACTAAATGTAAATATTTCTGTAAAAAAATAAATCAAGGAACTGATTTAAAAAAAGATTATAAAACATAATAACACATACCTAAAACATGGGGAGGAAAGGAGAAAAGAATGGTTTCAAATGTGAATGACCATCAACTCAAGGTAGACTGCTATCTGTGAAAGAAGTTATATACATGCCTAATGGTAATCATATATCAAAAAACACTAATAAACATGCAAAGAATAAAGAGAAAGAAATCCAAATATATCACTAAGGAAAATCAACAAAACATGAGAGAAAGACAAGAAAGAATCAGAGAAAATCTTCAGAAACAACAACAAAACAGTAATAAAATGGCAATAAATACATATTTAACAATAATTACTTTGAATGTAAATGGACTAAATGTTCCAATCAAAAGACATAGGTGTCAGAATGGATTAAAAAACAAGACCTGTCTATGTGCTGCCTACAAGAGACTCATTTTAGACCTAAACCAACTGCAGATTAAAAGTGAGGGGATGGAGAAACATTTATAATGCAAATGGATATCAAAAGAAATCCAGAGTGTCCAAATATATGTTGGACAAAATATACTTTAAATTTTTTAAAAAATTTTAAAGTTTATTTATTTTGAGAAAGAGGCAGAGTGTGTGTGGGGGAGAGGCAGAGAGAGAGAGAGAGAGAGAGAGAGAATCCCAAGGAGGCTCCTGATGTGGGGCTCGAACCCACAAAACTGTGAGATCATGACCAGAGCCAAAACCAAGAGCCATATGCTTAACCAATTGAGCAACCCAGGTGCCCCAACAAAATATGCTTTAAAACAAAGACTGTAACAAGAGACAAAGAAGGGCACTATATAAATAATAAAGGGCAAAATCCAACAAGAGGATATAATAATTATACATAATTATGCAATCCACATGGAAGCATCAAAATATAGAAAACAATAACAAACACAATTGATATAATATTGATATAATGAAATAATTGATAATAAAATAATAGTAGGGGACTTTAATACATCAATGAACAGATTATCTAAACAGAAAATAAACAAGGAAACAATGGCTTTGAATGACACACTGGACCAGTTGCACTTACCAGATATATTCAGAACATTCCATCCTAAAAAGCAGAATACACATTCTTTTCAAATGCACATGGAACCTTCTCCAAAATAGATTACATAGCAGGCAATAAAACAGGCCTCAACAAGTTCAAGAAGGCTGAAGTCATACCAGGCACACTTTCTGACCAGAATGCTGTGAAACTAGAAATGAATCACAAGAAAAATTCTGGAAACTCCATAAATACATGAAGATTAAATAACATGCCACTAAACAATGAATGGGTCAACCGGAAAATAAAAAAGGAATAAAAAATGCATGCAAACAAATGAAAATGGAAACCACAGTCCAAAACCTTGGGATGCAGCAAAAGTGGTCCTAAGAGGGAAGTATAAAGCAATACAGGTCTACCTCAAGAAGCAAAAAAAAAAAAAAAAAATCAAACAAACAACCTAACTTTACACCTAAAGGATCCATAGAAAGAACAAATTAAGCCTAGAGCCAGCAGAAGGAAGGAAATAATAAAGATTACATCAGGAATAAATGATATAGAAATGAAAGAAAAAAATAGAACAAATCAATGAAACCAGGAGATGGTTCTTTGAAAAGATCAACAAAATTGATAAAACTCTAGTCAGATTTATCAAGTAAGGAAAGAGAAAGGACCAAAATAAATAAAATTACAAATGAGAGAGGAGAAATAGCAACCAATAACACAGAAATATGAACAATTATAAAAGTATATTACAAAAAGTTATATGCCAAAAAACTGGAAACCTAGAAGAAATAAATAAATTCCTCAAAACATATAAATTACCAAAACTGAAATAGGAAGAAACAGAAAATTTGAACGGACCCCAAGACAGCAAAGAAAACAACTCAGTAATTAAAAAACAACAACAACAACAAAAAAAACTAACAAACAAAAGTCCAGGACCGATGGCTTCCCAGATGAATTCTACCAAATATTTAAAAAAAGAGTTAATACCTATTCTTCTCAAACTATTCCAAAAAGTATAAAAGGAAGTAAAACTTCCAAATTCATTCTATAAGGCCAGCATTACCCTGAAACCAAAACCAGATACAGACACTGTAAAAAAAAAAAAAAAAAAAAAAGAGAGAGAGAGAGAGAGAGAGAGAGAGAGAGAACTACAGGCCAATATCTCTGCTGCATATAGATACAAAAACCCTCAACAAAATGCTAGCAAACCAAATCCAACAATACATTTAAAAAATCATTTACCATGACCAAGTGGGATTTATTCCTGGGTTGCAAGAGTAATTCACTATTAGCAAATCAATCAACATGATACATCACTTTAATAAAGGAAAGGATAAGAACCATATGATCATTTCAATAGGTGCAGAAAGAGCATTTGACAAAGTACAACCTGGGTTCATGATAAAAACCCTCAATAAAGTAGGTTTAGAGGAAACATATCTCAACATAATAGAGACCATATATGAGAAACCAATTGCTAGTATCATCCTAAATAGGGAAATACTCTCAGCTTTTCCTCTATAGTCAGGAATAAGACAGGGATATCCACTCTCACCAGTTTTATTTCACATAGTACTGGATGTCCTGGCCATAGTAATCAGACAACAAGAAGAATAAAAGGCATTCAAATTAGCAAGGAAGAAGTAAAACTTTCACTACTTGCAGATGACATGATACTATATATAGAAAACCTGAAAGACCCCACCAAGAAACTGCTAGAACAGATGAAATAATTCAGTAAAGTCACAGAATACAAAATCAGTGTACAGAAATCTGTTGCATTTCCATACAACAATAAAGAAGCAGCAGAAAAATAAATTAAGAAATTAATCCTGTTTACAATTGCACCAAAAATAATGATATCTAGAAATAAACCTAACCAAAGAAGTGAAAGACTTGTACTCTGAAAACAATAAAACACTTAAGAAATTGAAGATAACACAAAGAAATGGAAAGACATTCCATGCTCATGGATGGGAAGAACAAATATTGTTAAAGTGTCTACACTAACCAAAGCAATCTACACATTTAATGCAATCCCTATCAAAATACCAACAGCATTTTTCACAGAGCTAGAACAAACAATCCTAAAATTTATATGGAACCACAAAGACTCTGAATAGCCAAAGCAATTCTGCAAAAGAAAAACAAAGCTAGAGGCATCACAGTTCTGGACTTTAAGTTATATTACAAAGCTGTAGTAATCAACAGTATGGTAATGGCAGAAAAATAGGCACACAGATTAATAGAATAAAACAGAAAACCCAGAAATGGACCCACAATTATATGGTCATTAACCTTTGACAAAGCAGGAAAGAACACCCAATGTGAAACAGACTGACTCTTCAATAAATAGTGTTGGGAAAACTGAACAGCAAAAGATTGAAATGGGACCACTTTCTTATACCATACACAAAAATAAATTCAAAACGTGTTAAAGATCTAAAAGTGAGACTTGAAACCATAAAAATCCTAGAAGAGAACATAGGCAGTAACTTCTTTGACATCAGCTGTAGCAACTTCTTTCTAGTTAGGTCTCCTGAAGCAAGGAAAACAGAAGCAAAAATGAACTATTGGGACTACATCAAAATAAAAAGCTTCTGCACAGTAAAGAAAACAAGCAACAGAGCTAAAAGTTAACCTATGGAATGGAAGAAGAAATTTGCAAATGATATATCCAATAAAGGGTTAGTATCCAAAATATATAAGGATCTTATAAAACTCAACACACACAAAATGAATAATCCAATTAAAAATGGCAGAAGAGGGGCACCTGGGTGGCGCAGTCGGTTAAGCGTCGGACTTCAGCCAGGTCACGATCTCGCAGTCCGTGAGTTCGAGCCCCGCGTCAGGCTCCGGGCTGATGGCTCGGAGCCTGGAGCCTGTTTCCGATTCTGTGTCTCCCTCTCACTCTGCCCCTCCCCCGTTCATGCTCTGTCTCTCTCTGTCCCAAAAATAAATAAACATTGAAAAAAAAAATGGCAGAAGACATGAACAGATATTTTTCCAGACATACAGATGGTCAACAGACACATGAAAAGATGCTCAACATCACTTTTCATCAGGGAAAGGCAAATCCAAACTACAATGAGATATCACTTCTTACCTGTCAGAATGACTAAAATCAACAACACAAGAAATGACAGATGTTGGCATGGACATGGAGAGAGGAGAACCCTCTTGAACTATTGGTGGGAATGCAGACTGGTACAGCCACTCTGGAAAACAGTACAGATGTTTCTCAAAAAGATGAAAAATGGAACTACCCTGCAATATAGCAATTACCTACTAGGTATTTACCCAAAGAATACAAAAATACTAATTCAAAGAGACACATGCACCCTGATGTTTACAGCAGCATTATCTATAATAGCCAAGTTATAGAAAACATCCCAGTGTCCATCAATCGATGAATAAAGAAAAGGTATGTGTGTGTGTGTGTGTATATATATATATATATATATGTATATATGTATATATGTATATATATGTATATATATAATATAATTTCTAAAATGTATATATATTTATACATATATAATTTAAATAATATTTTATAAATCAAATATAATATATTATAATTTCACATATACTAAGTTACTAATATAATTATAATTTAATATAGAATAATAGTATAAATAATAAACAATATTTATTTAGACTATGCTTTATAATAAATTTATAAAAACATTAATATATAGTCAAAAATTTTTAATTTAAATATATATATCCTATATATAGTCCAATTTTTTAAAATTAAATATATAACATACTCAGATATATAATATCACAATTTTTTTTAATTTAATTAAAAAATATTACACATAGAGGTGCCTGGGTGGCTCAGTGGGTTAAGCATCCAACTTCGACTCAGGTCATGTTCACACAGTTCATGAGTTCGAGCCTCATATCAGGCTTGTGCTGACAGCTCAGAGCCTGAAGCCTGCTTGGGATTCTGTGTCTCCCTCTCTCTCTCTGCCCCTCCCCGCTCACCCTCTCTTTCTCTCTCAAAAATAAATAAACATTAAAAAAATTTAAAGTTATATATAATATATATGTATAGACATGTCTATATACACACATATGTAATGGTATATTAGCAATAAAAAATGAAAACTTGCCATTTGCAACAACATGGATGGCTCGCTAAAGAGTATTATGATAAGCAAAGATAATAAGCGAGTCAGAGAAAGACAAATACCACATGATTTTACTCATATGTGGAATTTAAGAAACAAAACAAATGAGCCAAGGGGGAAAATAAAGAGAGAGGGAGGCAAACCAAGAATCAAGACTTTTAACTGTAGAGAACAAATAGATGGTTACCAGCAAGGAGATGGATGGGGACAGGTGAATAGGTGGTGCGGATTAAGTAGTGCATTTGTCATGATGAGCACGGGGTATTGTATGGAAGTGTTGAATCACTGTGTTGCACACCTGAAACTAATATTACACTGTATGTTAACTAAGTGGAATTTAAATTAAAACTTTTAAAAAGATTAAATGAGGTCATTGGGGTGAGTCTTAACCCAATATGACTAGTGTCCTTATGAAAAGAGGAGATTTTAAGACACAGGCACACAGAAAGGGAAGGCCATGTGAGGACACAGGGAGAAGGTGGCCATCCACAAGTCAAGAAGAGAGGCCTCAGAAAAAAATCAACCCTGTTTATTCCTTGATACTGGACTTGTAGCCTCTAGAACTGTGAGAAACAAGTATCCGCTACTTAAGCCACTCAGTCTGTGGTACTTTGTTACGGTCACCCTAGAAAATTAATATACAAAGTGTTCTGGATGAGATTTTAAAACCAAAAAGATCATTAGTTGAAAAAACCTAGTTAATGGTATTGTGCACATGTTAATTTCTTAGTTTTGATAAATGCACTAGATGTTAAGATGGAAGATGTTAACATTAGAGGAAGCTAAGTAAAGAGTATATGAGAGCTCTCTCTAGCATCTTCAATTATTTTGCAAAGATGTAATTCTCTCTTAAAAAGTAATTTTTTTTAGGGGGCACCTGGGTGGCTCAATCGGTTAGGGGGCCGACTTTGGCTCAGGTCATGATCTCGCGGTCCGTGAGTTCGAGCCCTGCGTCAGGCCCTGTGCTGACAGCTCAGAGCCTGGAGCTTGTTTCCGATTCTGTGTCTCCCTCTCTCTGACCCTCCCCCGTTCATGCTCTGTCTCTCTCTGTCTCAAAAATAAATAAACATTAAAAAAAATACATTAAAAAAAAGTAATTTTTTTTTAAAAATCTAAGGACAAAGGTGCACAAGACAGGACATCCCGGGGAGGAGGGGACACCCAGCTGCCCTATGAAAATGTAAAGTAAAAGGGGCACTTTGAGGTAAAATCAGGGAGGAGATAGGCATAGAGAAGGGTGCCAAGTAGCTATTTCACTTTTATTAAGCATTCTCTGCATGCTTAGGTGGGTGCTTTTTGTACAGCATTTTAGTTAAGCCTCAAGTAACCTTAGTTATAATTATTGGAAACTCTCCTCATTTCAGCCTTGAGAAAATGAAATCTGATTCCCAATTTTTCAAAGGATTGGTGAACAAGGGATTCATAAGGCACTTCATCTTGAGGGATCAACACATTGAACACTGATGCCAGGGTTCTTCGATTATATTTCCTTTATCATTAAAGCGACCACTCCTCCATTTTTATGCACATCCCATTCATCACCAATAAGGGTCACTACAGACTTCTAAATGTTTCTCTTGCACAAGTATCTCCCCTTTTATATTGCTACCAAGATGATGATACAGGTAGCCTCTAATCCAGAAGGCTCAGAAGGTCTGTGGAGCCTCAAGATGTGAACTCATATTTTTCAAGAAAACTAACAATAGTTTCATATTTCTGTTCTTATGTAATGGCTTCTATTGTACTTTGGAAAAGAAAAAGCACCCCATATCCTTGACAGGGCTTGACTGTTTCTCCATCCTCATCGTGGGATATACTTGCTCTCAGTTTCTAATCAAAATACATGCTCTATAGGTAGGTGTTAAACAAGTAAATAAATGAAAAATTCATAAGAGGAAGTATCTGAATGCACAGTTTAAGTTTCTACCATCACCTAGTGAGATAGACAAGTGACAGATAATTAAGTACAACATTCTGAGTCCTATGAGAGGCATGTGAAGAGAGTCAAGGGTGAGGTTTAATTGCAGAGGTCAGGCAAGGCATGAAGAGTTTATGACTTTATACCTGAGTTTTGAAGGACATTTAGGAATTCACTTTTCATGCAAAGGGAAGAATAACATTTCAGACTCAGGAAGTAGCACACATAGCTGTGCAGAGAGATACAAGATAAACCAAGACTTGTAGAGAACTCTGAGCCCTTGCTCTTGTTTGATGTGAGCTAATCACACTTATAATTTGCCGGCTAACTCAGCATACTGTCTTGAACCTACTGTTACTTGAACACAACACTTGAATACACAAAGTGTGCTTAAAATATAGTCTTCATACATAGCTCTGGATGTTCAGAATCTTAAAAGATACTTTCGAGATACATACATATATATATATATATATATATATATATATATAGTAATAACAATAAATTGTATATTGTATATTGTAATAACAATAAATTGTAGCTGTTATTCACCTGCCAATATTAAATCTTAAGCTCGGGTGACATTTATCTTTTACCAGAAATAGGATTGTATAAGTCTGTAGTCATAACTGTATATAAACAAAGCAAAACTCTGTATTTTGGAACTTGAACTCTAGGAGGAAAGGTGGATAAAAAGTCTGATGTATTTAACTGAGACAGCACTTACAAGATTTTTTTACTAAAGCATGAAGAGAGAACATTTAGATAGTGCATTACTTTTAAAAAAGGGATATTTTAATAGACAAAAATATCTGCTAAAGGGCATTCATGAGGCTCAGTAGGGACTCTGAACTCATGTTACAGGTAAAGAAAAGTAAAAATTGTTTTATATCTCCATTCTTAAATAGTGCAAGTGTCATTAATTGCCATAATTTAAATGTCCAATCTGACAGGCATGTTCCAGAAAAAGCATGTGTGTCTTAACTGTTTCAGAAATCTTCTCTGGCCCTGGGTTGATAACCACTCACCTCCCTGAATAATCTTACCCTTCACAAAGTACGAATTCTGGATATTAGTAATCTTAGTGAGAATTTACATAACATCCTCTTTTGTAGAAATCCTCCCATAAGATGCCTTGCAAGAATACATTATATATGACTTTAGCCCCATTATGTAGACAGGGAACAAATCAATATTGAGTTCATTTAAGAAGTAGACTCTGAGGAATTAATTTGGAGACTGTAATATGCAGGCTGAAGAAACCCAGACCTGGGGAGCACAGGGTAATGCATGGAGCAGGCCCTTTGTTATCAGGCTGACCTGATTGTCAATCAAAACTCTACCCTGGATACACTGTAAGACTTCCTCAATTATAAAATTAATACTGTAATTCCTATAGTATACAGTTAGTGTAAAGACTAAATGATCTTTAAAATATGTGGCAAACTGTATCTTTAAATGCTAGCAGAAGTTTTCCCCCTGCCCCTAGTATTTTATTTTATCCATTGTCTTTCTATCGCAGACAGCTAGGACATTCCACTTTTAACAAGTTAGAGAAGAATGACAGTGTAGAACATGATAAAGATACAAATACAGCCTTCCATCAGAGGGGATGTCAGGCATGGAAGAATACAGATGATATTAAGAGGAGAATTAGTTCCACTGAAGTTAGAGAAGGTCCTCTTTACTGGGAGGAGAGAAAAGAGCTAGGAAGCAAAGGGTAATTATGACCAAAGGGTTTCTTAAGGGAATCCTGTGCCCTCCCCCATAGCTGACTCGCCATGTATGGCCCTAGGAGGAGGGGTGATAAAGCCTGACTGAGGTGATGAGGGCACCCTATAGAGGCAACAGAGCAGGAGGATGGAGCCCAAGAGTGGGCAGAAGGGCAACTCTATGGGAGGCAGTGTTGAAGTAATGCAGGGTACAGGGTCAGAGCCTGAGAGAGGACAGGAAGCTGCAAAACAGTGGACTCATTACATACAAGGGGGACTGACTAAACAAGTAACTATTTCAGTATATTGGGAGCCAGATTCCTTACTGTTTCAAAGAGGAGGTGCATTCATGAAAAGAGAGAAAATTACAATCAATTCTACTGTGTAGAATAGGAACTAGAAGTATCAGTGTGAGCTCACGGTTTTCAATTGAAATAGAAATAGAAATAAATTGAGCTGTGGGCTTGGGAGTAGCCACACGCCAACAATGATGACACACTCACAGCCCAGGTTTTGGTTTCAGGGCAGCAAGAACTTGTATGATTCTTCAAGGAAAGCAGATCCTGCAGTCCTGAAGCAGGAGATTGCCCTAAATTGAGTTTTGGGAAGCCGCTGCAAAGCCTCATCTGTGCAGGCTGCCCAAGCCCATGCCTGGCAGTGATGTTACAGGTATAAGGATTCTGCCACTTCCTACTTCCAAATCTCATGGCGTTAACTCTCACTGATGGGCTGCAAGCTAGAAGGTATTGGCAATAAATTCCTGGAAATGTACTTCTCTGACTTTCATGCCAGTCCCTGAAACACACACAGGAGGGTAGAAGCAAGCAGAGAACATTGCTGGTGTCAAATAGAAACTAAATGTGCGCATACATGCATGCATGTGTGACTGATATATAATTGCTTGTGCTTGTATTTTGGCTTTGGCTTCCAGGAAATTCAGGAATTTCCTCCTTTGTTTCTCAATCTTATTTATTACATTCTATGATTATTAATAAAACCCACTGTGCTTTGAAGAGCAGAACAATTTGTAGTTTTTAAATTATTTTATAGCTAAAATGCTACCATTGTAATGTTATATGCTTGTTTGTCAATATTTAAAATTCTCATCTGTAAAATGCAAATGTTCAATTTTAGGTACAGTTTCATGATTAGTCTGCATTGACAAACTCCAGTATATGCTAAAGAAAATCATTCCCATTTTAAGGCAAGTCCTGATGCCTATATCTCTGAACTAAATGTTATAAAAACATAAATAGGAAGTTAAATGCCTAATAAAATATTTATGACATTTGAATAGGCTTTATATTACCCTTATTATGAAGTTGTGTTTGATTTTGGCTTGTAATCATAGTATTTTATGAACAAGAAGTAATAGGATACGGCTGTGAAAATAATAATCTTTCAATTGTTAAAAGGCTACCCTTTTATATTTGGAATTTTCTTGAACAATTAGTATACAATGTGATATTTATGAGAAAAAATGATTCCCTTTATATGGCAACCAAAAATATAAAGTGACTGGGGATTCACTTACCAAAAATGCACAAGACCTATATGAAGAAAATTTTAACATGCTACTGGTCACAAAGAACTTAATTGGAAAGTGTGTGTGTGTATGTGTGTGTGTGTGTGTGTGTGTGTGTGTGTGTGTCTGTGTCCTGCTATGTCTCCCTTTTAAAGAAATGGTAACAATGTAAGAAAGCAAGTGGCAAACTGGCAAGTGGATAAGGTGGTGCCAATAGCTTACAGATCTGATTTGTGGAAAGCAACACAACAATGGAGTAACTGTAGATATAACAGGTTAGCTCTGGGAGATGAGACCACCACAGTGGGCTTGCGAAGTTCCAATAGATTCCCAGGTTGACTGAGGGCAATACACACGTGTAGCATAGATCAGACAGGGCCCAGAGCGCTGACACATCCTTGCTGACAAAACTTGAATGTATATGTAGACAAAAAGTGACAGAAACTGGTGCAAAGTTTTGATTGATCAAAGGTTATGATGACCCATAGAAAAATACATCTTATTATATATAATAGACTATATCACTATATATATGGTAATATACATAGCAAGCTACTGTTATGCAGGAAAAGCAGTTGAATCAGAAGTAGAATTCTAAGGACATTAAAGAATACATACTTTATGATCCATTTATATGAAATTATAGAAAAGTAAAACTGTAGGGACAGGAATCAGATCTGTGGTTGCCAGGTGCCAGAGGAAATGATAAGGGAGTGGCTGTATCACAAGGAAACTTTGGGGATGATGGAAATGATCTATACTAAGACCATGGCGGTGGTTTTACATGACAATGCACATCTATCAAAACTCACTCAACTGTATACATTGCATAATGAATTTTGTGGTATGTAAATAAAGCTGCCAATAATAATGTGCTAGATATATTTACAAAAGTATGCTGAGTTATTGAAACATGGATTTTCACTAAGTATTATTTATAGTAACAAAAATCTGAAAACCTAACTTTCCATAAGCAGGAAATTGCTTAAATTTAGTATGACACATTCTTAGAATGAAATATCATGCAAATATATCTTTAGGTTTGTATGTGTTCATTCAGGGAGACAGCTCTTCAACATATTAAAAGAAAGCAATTGCACAGAGGAATGTTATTAATAGGAATACACAAGTACCTAGATTTTCTTATGTATCCCCACATGTGCATAAAAAATACTTACATTTTTACTCCTATACCTGTTTCTTTTCCAGATTTTTCCATTTCAGTTAATGGTACCACTTCCTACTAATTGCTCATTGAGTTTGCTTTGCACATCATAAGACTTTATTGATTTTTTAAAGAGACTAGCTTTTCCTCTGGTCAAAGAAATATGTTGTGGCGAAAATGTCAAAGATTTGTATTTTAAAGTCAGGTACTAGTCTAGACTTCACCATCAATTTTTTTAGGATATTATATCAATTTCTCTCTCTTGATTTTAGAATCTTGTCTAGTATGGATTATAGATAATGGATTTAATTATTTGAGTTATCTGAGAGTTGTTATAACAAAAGAAATTAGTATTCTGTTTGGATACTTCATGAGTTGTAAAGCTGAATCAAAAAAAATTAAGTTCTGGGGCACCTGGATGGCTTAGTCAGTTAAACATCTGACTTCGGCTCAAGTCGTGATCTCACGGTTCATGGGTTCGAGTCCCACGTTAGGCTCTGTGCCGACAGCTCAGAGCCTGGAGCCTGTTTCGTATTCTGGGTCTCCCTCTCTCTACCCCTCCCCTGCTTGTGCTCTCTTTCTCTCTCAAAATAACAAACATTTTTTAAAAATATTTTTAAAAAATTTAAGTTCTAACTTCCTAGAAGAGCATTCAATAGTGAGTTTTTGTGTCACCGTAAATAGAATTCTTTGTTATTATATCTTCAGTGTATCTTGCACTGTACCATTTCTTCAAAGTAGATAATGAAAGTTGCATGTGTAATATTTCTTCCGCAGGTTTCTGAATAAGAGGCTGAATTTGTATTTTATTGCTTGTTGTTTGCCCTTAAGCAAATTACCTACGTTTCCTGAGTCTCAGTTTTCTCACTTCTAAAATGTGAAAAATTCTGTCTTATCTTCCTAAATTTATAAGATGTATATTTATATATATCTACACGTATAATATATACACATATATTTAGTATATGGGGTTATAGCTAATAGAATTAGCCTCTAAAATGTGGAAAATTCTGTCTTGTCTTCCTAGATTTACAACATATATATTTATATATATTTACACATATAACATATACACATATATTTAATATATGGGGTTATAGCTAAGAGAATTATGTTAAAATGAAAATTATTAAATTTGGAGTCAGATTCATGATTTTTCCATAATCATGAAGCACTGTGCTGTTTTCTCACTTGTAAATTGACCAAAGTAATAGTTGTGCTACCCTCTGTATGGGAAGATTTTAAGCATCAAATTGAGAGGGAAATATAGTCAGTGTGAAGTTACTTAGAGGACTGAGAAACATATACAGCCTACTCTAGGAATCATACCACAGCTGCTGCTACCGTGTGGTCCTTGGTACGTATGTTGCATAAAAATAGCTATGCACAAAATGTTCATCTGTAACCTGACTTTTTTTTTGATAATATATTTTTCTAAGTGTGAATTTATTCAGACAATAGCATGATATAAATACTTTGAGTGATTAAAAGGTGAGAATGATATATACTGTATGAAAACCTGGAAATATTAAAGGGAAATGAGAAAAGATATGGTTATGCTTCAATGTGAGAAGGGGAAATTCTGGAGGAAAAAGGCAACAAAATAGCCCTGAGAGACTGAGGGCCACTTGGAATTTATTGAAGAGGAAAAGGACATACCGATGCTTTTGCAGAAAACTGCTAGGTAGCACCAACAGGGAAGGTAGAAGCAACATCATAGGAATTAGACTGCAAGGCAGTGAGAGAGAAAATTAATGTATCTAGGCAAATTCATAAAGTCAGCAGGAGGTTTTACAAGAAATATTAAATAAAAACATGAGCTCACAAAGAAAAATCTCCTCTAAACTCCTCGCTTCCCTGAGATCGTTGTGTTTCGTCCACCTTCATATCATTCCTTGCAAATATATCTTAAGTACCTAAATCCTTGAAATATTTTCCTGAGCAAACCACGATTCATGAGTATTTGGTACCAGAATAGGTTCAGTAAACAGTCACCAAAAACTTAGAACCAAAGATCAATTATGTGGCAGATACATTTACTGTTCAACTACTATCCATGTGGTCCTACATATTTCCTAGCTTCCTTTTAATTAAGGGCCCTAATAGGTTCTGACAGAAAGTTACTGATATAGTTCTTTTGGTCTGAAAGCCAGGATATTAAATGCACATTAAATCATTTTGTTCTCCAGTTCCGGTGTTCCTATAGGCAACACAGGGTGTTTTCCTCAGGGGTCAGTTGTCTTCCTGTTCCAGTACTTGAAACAACACTACAGTGAGGCCCTGATGTTAGAGCCCAGTGTGTGTCAAGCGTGATTCTTTACTCTTATTTTACCTTACTTAGATGTTGAATGCAACACAAATGCAATACAAATGCAAAATTTACTCTTCATAATTACATAAGCATAGCTACACATTTAACAAAACTCAAATGTGCACAGTTTACAAAACAGCATAAGGTGGCATTTGTTAGATGTTTATGGACATGTCCTTGAGATGTGAAGTTGAGACAACTGTAGTTGTATTGACTATTGAAAACTCTCTGTGTTTATTCCTTTATTCAATGAATAATGTTTTTAGCACTTTCTTTGTATCAGGGATTGTTCTGTATCCATTAATGTATATCCACATGTATTAGTTAGCTTGGGCTGCCATAACCCTGACTGAGTGGCTTAAACAACAGAATTCTTTTCCTCTCACAGTTCTGAGGTTGTAAATTCAAGATCTACGTGTGAGCAAGGTTTGTTTCTGGTGAGACCTTTCTCCCAGATTGCAGATGGGGCCTTCTCACTGTGTCCTTCCAAGGTCTTCTCTCTGTGTTTTCAGAAAGAGTGAATTCTGGTGTTTCTTCCTCTCCTTATAAGGATGCCAATCCTATCAGATTAGGGCCCCACCCTCATGCCTCACTTTTTTTTTTTTTTTTTTACCTCCTTACAGGCCCTATCTCCAAATGCATTCACATTGGGAGCTAAGTCTCCAACACATAATTTTGGGACAGGAATACAATTCAGTCTGTAACACCACACATGCAAAGTTATCATAGAGTTATATTTTCTCAAAAGTGGTCTATATTAAAGAAGTTTTAAAATATTTGTTTTCCAGAATAAAGCAAGTTTAGGAAGAGCACTAGTTTCTAATTTTTAAAAATCTGGGTGTCTGGGTGGCTCAGTTGGTTAAGTGTCTGACTTTAGCTCATGTCATAATCTCACAGTTTGTGAGTTCAAGCCCCACGTCAGGATCTGTGCTGACAGCGCTGAGCCTGCTTCAGAGTCTCTGTCTCCCTTTCTCTGTCTCTACTCTGCTCACACTATTGCTCTCTCTCTCAAAAATAATACATACTTTTTTAAAAAATACTCAATGCTACAGAAGCAATTTCAAATGCAGGGCTTCTGGTTTTTAATATTAAAAAAGTACTTATATAAATTCTAAAAGGTAGTTTTATGAACTTAATGATGCAAGGTTTTTCCAGTTTTTACTTTCCAATACTTGCTTAACTTTATTCCCAGCATTTGACCCCTAATTTCAAGATTTCAGATGTGAAAGAAGTATCCACTCTTTTGACTATACATATTATATCAGTTGGATTCATTAATTATGCCTGCAGTTTGGGAAGTTTCTAGTCCATTGTTATTCTGGCACACATCAACAAATATATGGTTATTTAACTACAGTGTCAAATAGAAATTTTCAGAATAAAAATTTCAGGTCCCAAGAGAACAGTGATATTTTAAAGCAGAAAGATCTGTTAGAACATGAAATGCCCCTGGCTCTAGGTGAATAAAAATAAAAATGGTTGCTTTCTATATTATCCAATGACTTTATGGCCATGTGACATTAAAACAAAGTAAAAGTTTAATATTTATCCATATTCTTTTTTTGTAAATTTTGATTCATTTATGAACCAGTTCCATTTACTTCTTAGTCAATTTGGACTACTGCAAGAGAACACTAGAGCCTGCTTGACTTAAAGAATAAATCTTTACGGGGTGACTGTGTGGCTCAGTCTGTTAAATGTCTGACTTCGACTTCAGCTCAGGTCATGATCTCATGGTTTGTGGCTTCGAGCCCCATGTCAGGCTCTGTGCTGACAGCTCAGAGCCTGGAGCCTGCTTCGGAGTTTGTGTCTCCCTCTTTCTCTGCCCCTCCCTGCTCACTCTCTGTCTCTCAAAAATAAACAAACATTAAAAAATATATACTGTTTAAAGAACAAGTCTTTATTTCTCCCAGTTTAGAGGCTGGACGTCCAAGATCAGGGTCCCAGCACGGTCAGGTTCTTGGTGAGGGTTGACAGCCTTGTCCAGTTTACAGACATCTTTTTGTTGTATGCTCACATGTTGGGGAAAGGGCTAACTTTCTTTCATTTCTTATAAGCACATAATCCGATCATAGGGGCTCTATTCCAATGACCTACTTAACTCCCAAAGGCTCAACTCCCAAAGGCTCATCACATTAAGGCTTCAGCCTGTGAACTCTGGAGGGATAATGAGCATTTAGTCCACAACTTCTAATAAAGTTTTAGTTGTGCTCATATTTTCTACACTATACTAAATGAACATACATCATTTTCTTTTTTCTTTTTTATACTGTTGCCAAAAGAGAAGAGAATAATAAAATTGTTTTCATCACCTATTATTTTTTCAAGTCAAAAGGTGTTCCTTTTACTTCTTTTCATCTTTATCAGTATTTTGCAAACTGTACTGTACATCAGATTTAGTTGCAGGGACAGCAGATTGCTACACCCCTACCCCACAGTTTCTGATTCACAGGTATAGAGTGAGAAGTATGTTTTCACCTATCTTCAATATTTTCCATCTTCTCTTCTTTTTCTGCCTCATTCTGCATAATTTCTTCAGATCTCTCTTCAAGCTCATTTATTCTCCATCAATTACTTATGTCATTAGTAAATATTTCTGAATGAATGAACAAATGTCCAGCTCCTTTGGGCCTGTTTTACTATTAATCTATACCCATGCCTTGTGCCCTTGTGCAGATAACTCAAGTTCTACATTGTTCTCGAGTCATTTATATAGAGTGTCTAGCACTCTATTCCTTCCAGGAAAGGAGTCCCACCCAGTGCCAACTTCCTGTCATGTTACTCTGTAACTGGGCCTCCTCGGTGCCCCCTGCTTCACAAATTGTATCAGTTTTCTACTGCTGT
The DNA here is from genome assembly GCF_007474595.2 of Lynx canadensis. Classification (NCBI taxonomy): domain Eukaryota; kingdom Metazoa; phylum Chordata; class Mammalia; order Carnivora; family Felidae; genus Lynx; species Lynx canadensis. The sequence continues at coordinate 45,622,882 of NC_044313.2, read as the reverse complement.
GTAATAAGTCACCACAAACTTTATGTTTTCAAACGATCCATATTTATTATCTCACAGTTTCCTTGGGTCTCCAGTCTGGGCATGCCTTAGATGTCCGATTCAAGATTTTACAAGGCTGCAGTCAAGATGTAGTCTGGACTGTGTTCTCATCTAGATGCTCAAATGCATAAAATAATCTGCTTCCAAGCTCATACAGGTTGTAGGAAGAATTCATTTTTTGTGTGCTACAGTACTAAGGCCCTCAGATCTTAGAAGCCACCTATAGTTCCCTGCTACATTGCCTTCTCCATAGGCATTTCACAGCACAGCAGCTGACTTCTTCAAGGCAGGAAGCTCTCCTTTTCTTGCCGCAGTCTCTTCAGAGTCTTATATAACTTAGCATAATCATGGGATTGACATCCCCTCACCTTAGCTATATAATGTAACCTAGCCAAGGCAGTGGCATCCCATCACCTTTGCTATATTCTATGGTTAGAAGAAAATAACAGGTTCTTCCCAGAAGCTCAAGGGGAGAGGATTATCCAGGCTGTAACACCAGAGGTTGGAGATCACGGTGGCCATCTGAGAACTTGGCCTGTCACACAAGATTTCCTCTGATAGCATCTTCCACATATTTGGCTCACCCAATAAAATCCTTCCTCACAACAGTATGTATGACCCCTCTCTTGCTTCCTGCCCCACCTGAGGGTGCATATCTAGTTCTTGTCCTCAGCCCCACCAAAAAGTGCCAGTTTACCGTTAATCCTAGCAATATGTCACAATCTTTCTCCTACATAATAAATCTGAAGGAGTGGAAATAACTAATTATACTTTTAAATTAGAGAAAATTGCTTTCTCATTCCAGTTTCAAAATTATGATATGTGTAAAAATTTAGAAGTGATTTGATCTCTCAATCTTGGTAAAATAATCTATATAGAGAGGAAAATAACCTAACTCATAAGGATGTGTTGATGCAATAAAAGCATTTACATATGGCATGCAGTCAATCACTGATGATGATCTTCCCTTTTATTAATATGCCATCTTCTGTATATTAAGAAGGTTTTACCTGTGCCTAAAGCAAAAGTAGAAAAAAAAATCACATGAATACCAAGAGTTGCTTTACATCAGTGACTTGAAAATATGTTCTTTGCTCTTCACAGGATGAAATGAAAATTTGAACCCCCAACACTATGTGAAAAACATTTTACCCAATCAAATTTACCTATTATTCCTTGGTTTGTCTCTGTCTCTCATGCTCATTTATTTCTTAAATTCCACATATGAGTGAAATCATATGGTATTTGTCTTTCTCTGACTGATTTATTTTGTTTCATTCTCTATTTCAGGAACATACAAATCCATTTTTTACTAATAGATTAATAACTTAATAGGTTAATTAGTATATTTGTGGCAATGTTTTTCAAGGTAGGAACAGATGTGTATCTGGATGTTAAAAATTAATGTTAAACAAGAAAACTGCACAGGGAATTATGACCATTCAGTTGTTATTTTCATATACTTATAAGGATGGTTGAATATGAAAACTTGCTCTAGATTTAAAGAATACTGGATGCAGATTTAGTATCAGTAAGCAAATGATTTAAGTTGTTAGTAACTGAAGAGAAAGTTAAAAGTGGCTTCTCTTTTTGTATACATGAAAAATTGTCTACTGTTGGGCAGCCCCAGTGATGGCAAGATGGATTTGTTGTCTTCAGGGATCAGAGTTTTATTAAAAAGGTAACAAGAACTAATGTGTATAGTAAACTAAAGGCAAAGTTTGCCATAGTCTGTGCCTTTCGTGAAATTCTTTCTTCATACATAGGCAACCTCAAAATTATATCTCCTCAATATCTGTGTTGTCTTCATTAATTCCAGTGACCCAGTGACCTGTAAGTTAAGATATAAATTATCTCTGTGCAACATGCTTTATATACAATGATGGGGGGAAGCTAGAATTACCATATTAAAAAATGCCCTCGGAGAAAGAGAAATTGGAAAACATTCCTAGTCACTGGTCATCCAGTAATCATAGCCTGCTGGTAGACTGTGTAGACACTGCCTGAGCTAGCCCAAAGTGTGGCCTCATGCTCTACTCTCTTGAGATACTCTCTTGTTAATCATTCCCTGAATCCTCTGTGTTTGCTTTCTGGAGGTCTATATGTATGCATGCGTGCATGTATATGTCAGGCATGTCCATTATCCTCTAAGCTGTCTAACCCAGTTTCTCTTCCCACTTATGAACCCTCTCTGAAGTCAAAACCACCTCATATCCTCTTATCTCTCAGGGGCTAGAATTCAAGCACATGGATATGCCTGCCTGCAATGGGGGCTAGAGGAAATGTAATCTTTTAGTTGGGCATATCACTGCCTTCAACTCAAAACCCATTATTAAGGAAAGAACTTATTAAGAAAAGGTTAGATACTCAGAAATAATCATTGCCATAAAGCTCATTATGTCATCAAAAGTCCTTGATAAGTATAAACGGGATGTGATGTAATGCTGTGACTACAACAGGAAGTTGATTGAGACAATCAGTGTAGTTGGAATTTCCCCACCCCCCAGAACAAACTGGCTTTATTTGGAAGAATTATAAAGCTATTATGATAGTACAGAATTCCATACAATATTATAACTAAATGTCACCCTAGTGTGTATGGACCATAGTAAAACTTCATTGACATTCTCAGGGAGAGAAGAGAATCAGATTAGGAATCAGTAACTAATGTTCAAGTGGAGATCCAAGTTGGGGGACCAACACGAATCAAATTAAAATGTCTAATATATGTTGATAAAATTAAGGTTGATGCAGGTGAGTTGTGATCTTTGTATTTTTGTGAATATGTTTCACTTATATAGTAGGCTCATACTAATTCAAGTGGGGCTACTGACTTCTAGGTGGTTCTGGAGATTTATCATTGAAGTCACCAGAGGTTCAAAAATGTTGAGTAAAGATTGACAAAATTGAACTAGGGTTAGCACCCAGATCAGTCAGGCAGACTGATGTCCCTGCAAAAAGCTGGAATAGTCTCTGAAAATCAAAGTTAAATCTAAGCCATGAGAACATACAAAATGAGAGTGGGAGTAGGGTATCAGCTCAGTGGTGTTACATATTTCTAGTGGCTTACCACTCAAAGACCACATATTCCATATATAATGCTAATAAAATTCAAGTCCTCTACTCTCTATGTTTCCTGCAAAGCCACCTCATAGAGGTAATATTATTTATAATACTATTTATTTGCTTCAGAAGCACAGATGGTCTTTTTTTTTTTTTTTTTTTTTTTTTTTTTTTTTTTTTTTTTTTGCCTACAGCCTTTATCCATGGTTTAGCACTCACCTAGAAAGGGAAACTATCCTAACATAATGGTAGGAAAAAAAGTAAAACCAGGATAGAGCCAGACATTAGGATACTTGGTTTTCCTGCTAACTATTAACTAGTTTCTAATATGATTTATGTTATTACTTCTTCTCATTAGACTCTTTACTTTTTATTTGTAAAACGAAGACTTTGAATTTATGAGTTCTAATATCTCTTCTCATTCGAAACTTCCATAAATCTAGGTATTCAAAAGCCAGAAAATTTATTTTCAGTTCTTTTTTAAAAATGAGATCCCTTTACACTGTACTGTTTATATTGTACTTATGTGGTGACAGTCCATGAATAAATCCTGTGTTGGATCATGATCTCCAGGTAGGAGCCCCAGAGGCCACTTCTTCTGTGATTACATAACTGTGGTCGCATCTGAAGTTTCAATGACTATGTGCACAGAGCACCCCCACACAGAGATCTTAAGGTCAACACATCCAGGCAGAAAGCCATATGGTTCTTGCTTCCTGAACCACCCTCATTTCCATATAAATGCTGCCTACTACAAAAGACAATATGACTTTTGTACCTCTAAGAAGATAATGATGAAGTCATTTGGGGATGTCATTTATGTTTCTCTTTTGATTCAGTTACTTACAAATTAATGGAGTTCAGCCAAAGCTTCTCTGATTCTTTGACCCTTCCCCTTTTCCCATTTGAATGAACAATGGAAAACTTAAGTACTAGTCATAGTTCAAAATTCATGAGTTCAGTCACCAACTTCACATTTATTTCTACCGGTACAAAAGGGAAAAAATACTCTATAAATGTTCTCTTTTAATCTTTAAAATAGCAGTGAGGTAGGACTGTTTCCCACCATTTAAAAAATGTTTTTAATGTATATTTAATTTTGAGAGAGAGAGAGAGAAAACACGTGTGGGGGAGGGGAAGAGACAGAGGGAGACAGAATCTAAAGCAGGCTCCAGGTTCTGAACTGTCAGCACAGAGCCCAACATGGAGCTTGAACCCACAAACTGTGAGATCATGACAAGAGTTGAAGTTGGATACTTAACTGACTGAGTCACCCAGGTGCCCCTCTTTCATGCCATTTTAGACAGAAGTAAACTATGTGTCAAATCACCATTGAATCAGATTTAATTTTTCTGAGTCCAAACCCACATAATGAAATGAAGAAGGGTGATAAGGAAAAAAAAAAAAAAAAAGAAAAGAAAGAAACAGTTATCTGACAAAATCTGGGATTTTCAAGTTGTTGTGGAACAAAAAGTAAATTTTAAATTAAAAGCATGGCCTCATCCTGCAAAATGTGATTACTATGAAAATCAAGAGTTAACAAAAGTTCTCTCTGAGAGCTTTTTCATTTCCTGAGCTCATTGAGAAAGTTCACAGAAACTCAATAAATATATATACTGAATTGGGGATATACAGGATAGGTTCCATGTAGAGGGATTGTATAGATTAAGTAGCTATTCAGTGGATAAAACTGTTTGAAATGTGTAGTCAAGAAAATCACTGTTACCTTAGTGGGTATGTCTTTTTTTTTTTTTTTTAATATAGACTTCCGGATTATTTTAAGGGTTTCTGAATAATCACATGGATTTATTGTGATTTTGTGTCTATAACACTTTAAATTTATTTGATCTTCCAAAAATTAACTAGGATGATTCCATCATTTTATTTTTTTTTTAATTTTTTTTCAACGTTTTTTTATTTATTTTTGGGACAGAGAGAGACAGAGCATGAATGGGGGAGGGGCAGAGAGAGAGGGAGACACAGAATCGGAAACAGGCTCCAGGCTCCGAGCCATCAGCCCAGAGCCTGACGCGGGGCTCGAACTCACGGACCGCGAGATCGTGACCTGGCTGAAGTCGGACGCCTAACCAACTGCGCCACCCAGGCGCCCCTAGGATGATTCCATCATTTTAATAGGGACTCTGTAATTCAGAAATTCTCTTCTGTTGGTTGCAAATAACCAAAAATAGCTCCAGTAACTTAAATAGAGAGTTGCTTATCTTAAATAATAATTCTACAGTTTTGTGGCTCATGATAATACTCCAGCAGCTTCTGTATATCAAGATTAGTGCTTATTTTAAACTCTTGGATTTTATTATATTTTTTTCCTCATGGTCACAAAACAGCATCTGCTTCTATAGGGATCATATCTACATTCCAGGAAGAAGAAAAGGGAAAAGGAAAATATGCTTTCCAAGTAATATGCCTCATTTGTCAAGAAAGCAAAATGTTTTTGGAATTCTTGCCCAGAAAGGTTTTTTTTCAGTGTCTCCTGGGCCAGAGACAATATTGCACATGGACTTCTCTGGTTAGAATGTGCTTTGGTAGAAGTGGGTCATAGATAGTGAGGTAACATAAAGCATCAGCTATCAAATGAGACTCATATGAATAAGAAGTTGTACCCCATACATAACCTTGTTAATATCAACAATTCAGTCAAGAAGCTCAGAAGAAGCATAAAAGGAATAAGAAGTCCAAGCAACTCTTCAGCTATTTTCTTTTCTTTTTTTTCTTTTCCTTTCCTTTCTTTCTTCCTTTCCTTTCCTTTCCTTTCCTTTCCTTTCCTTTCCTTTCCTGTCCAGTCCTTTCCTTTCTTCTCCTTTCCTTTTTAATGTCTTCCCTGGACACACACTCCCTGGTCCAGAATACATAAAGTCTCTAAATTAGTTACAGAAATAGCATTTAGTCTATGAATCATCTCCATTTCATACCCTGGCTTCTTCTTCCTCTTCTTTTTCTCCCCCACCTCTTCCTCCCTGTTCTTCTATTACAAGCAATCCTTAACAAGAGACCTTCTTATTCAATAGATAAGATTCCCTTTCCTAACAAATATTATTAGTCTATTTGCTCACAGTCCAGTTTTTGGGCTGTTACAAATATTAGTAAATTTTTAATTTACTAATTAAATTAAAGGGAGTAAACAGATTATAAGCTTTAACTTCGTCTCAGACAGAGTCTCACACAGAGGCAATGAGTTAATTATATTGACTGATATGGAAGCTCTCCGTAGTATTTTTTCCAGTAAAGCAGCTATTTGTATAATAACCCATTCGGATTTAATATGATTTTTTTCACTGCCTTTTAGGTTGAATAAAAAGAGTGACACATGAGTGTCCCTAAGTCCCCAAGTCCCTAAAGACTTGACTTATCCCATATAATTTGTCTCTTTCCTCCCATTATTTTTTTTATTTATTTTTTTTTTAATTTTTTTTTTCAACGTTTATTTATTTTTGGGACAGAGAGAGACAGAGCATGAATGGGGGAGGGGCAGAGAGAGAGGGAGACACAGAACCGGAAACAGGCTCCAGGCTCTGAGCCATCAGCCCAGAGCCCGACGCGGGGCTCGAACTCACGGACCGGACCGCGAGATCGTGACCTGGCTGAAGTCGGACGCTTAACCGACTGCGCCACCCAGGCGCCCCTCTTTCCTCCCATTATTATTAAAAATATTCATTTTGCCAGCAGCTCAGTTGAAAGTCTTCATGTGTTCCCCTCTAAAAGGCTATTTACTTATAATTAATAAACTTTTTCATTCATGCAATAAATATTTATGGGGCACCTAAATGTAAAATAAATGTGACAGATGCAAGAAATGCAATAGTTAGGCCAGCAGATACAGTCTTAGCCCATCATGGGCTTTACAGTATAGTAGAGGAGAGATGAAAACATAAGTAATCACAAAATTATATACTCATGTATTTTGATCAGGTCTATAAGGAAAACATATGGTGTAATAGTAGAGCCTAATACGGTAGAGACCTCTAACTGAAAAGGTTAGGAAAATATATTTCAAGGGATTTTTTTAAAGCCAAGATATATGGGATGAAAAGGGGTAGCCATAGGAAAAGCAATCCATGTCAAGACAATGGGGAAAGTACTGATTTATTACCTCAGGCACTTTTCTTATTTCATCTGCATAATGACTCTGCAAGTCATGTGTAATTATCCCATTTTGCAGGTGAATAATCAAAGTTTAAATAATTGGTCAATGTCAATTGGATAGCTGATCAAGGTTGCAAGTCCTTGTTTGCATACCTTCCTCAGGAATTTTGGCACATGATCACATAGGAGGAAGGTGGGATTTATAAGCATAGTTTTCACCCCTCTTATCTGAAATCATAAACAGGTTCAACCCCCCCCCCCCCATCTCTCAAGAATGGTTGTGCCTCACTTACTGAAGAAGCATAATTCAATCTCCATGTGTGTGGTAAAATACACATGACAAAATTTACCATTTATTATTTTTAATTTTTATTTTTTTTTAATTTACATCCAAGTTAGTTAGCATGTAGTGCAACAATGATTTCAGGAGTAGATTCTTTAATGCCTCTTACCCATTTAGCCCATCCCCCCTCCCACAACCCCTCCAACAACCCTCTGTTTGTTCTCCATATTTAAGAGTCTCTTATGTTTTTGTCCCTGTCCCTGTTTTTATATTATTTTTCTTCCCTTCCCTTATGTCCATCTGTTTTGTATCTTAAAGTCCTCCTATGAGTAAAGTCATATGATATTTGTCTTTCTCTGACTGACTAATTTCGCTTAGCATAATACCCTCTCGTTCCATCCATGTAGCTGCGAATGGCAAGATATCATTCTTTTTGATTGACAAGTAATATATATATATATATATATATATATATATATATATATATATATATACCACATCTTCTTTATCCATTCATCCATTGATGGACATTTGGGTTTTTTCCATACTTTGGCTATTGTTGATAGTGCTGCTATAACATTGGGGTGTATGTGCCCCTTCGAAACAGCATCCCTGTATCCCTTGGATAAATACCTAGTAGTGCAATTGCTGGGTCATAGGGTAGTTCTATTTTTAACTTTTCTGACGAACTTCCATACTGTTCTCTAGAGTGGCTGCACCTGTTTAGTATATTCGCAATATGAATGCAAACATCACCACCATCAAGTTTCCGAACATTTTAATCACCCTCAAAGCAAACCCTGTACCCATTAAGCAGTCAGTCTGCAGCCCTTGGCAACCCCCAATCTGATTTCTGTTCCATGGACTTGTCTATTCTGGATATTTCATATAAGAAAAATCATATAAGGTGTGGTCTTTTGTGTCTGGCTTCTTTTGCTTAACATAATGATATCAAGGTTCATCCATATTGTGGCATGTAGGAGTATTTCATCCCTTTTTATGGTCACAGTTTCAACGTATGGATATATGGCATTTTGTTTATTCATTCATCAATTGACAGACAGCTGGGTTGTTTCCACCTTCCTTTAGTTAACAGTCCTGCTGTGAACGTTAGTGTCAAGTTTTGGTTTGAACACCTGTTTCCCATTTTTGAGGATAAATACCCAAAGGTGAACTTGTTGTGTTGTATGGTAATTCTATATTTAACTTTTTGAAGAGCTGCCAGACTGTTTTCTACAGTAGAGCTACCATTTTACATTCCCACCAGCAATTTATGGAGCTCCCAATTACTCTACATGCTAGCCAACACTTGTTAAATATTGTTAAAATTATTATTAATGCCATCCCAGAAGGTTTGAAGTGGCATCTCATTGTAGTTTGATTTGCATTTCTCCCATGACTAATGATGTTACCATCTTTTCATGTGATTATTGGTCATTTGTATATATTCTTTGGAGAAATGGCTATTGAAGTCATTTGCCCATTTTTTCTATTGGTTTCTTTTGTTGTTGAGTTTTTAGAGTTCTTTACATTCTGAATACTAGAGCCTTATCACATATGTGATTTGTATATGCTTTCTCCAATTCTGCTTTCCTTTAATGAATAAATTGTTTTTCATTTTTATAAAATCCAATTTCTCTATTTTTATGTTGCTTGTGTTTTTAAAAAAGTTTATTTATTTTGAGAGAAAGAGCGAGAGAGAGTAGGGGAGGGACAAAGAGAAGGAGAGACAGAACTGCAAGCAGGCTCCACAGTGTCAGCGAGGGGCCCGAGGTAGGGCTCCAATTCACAAACTGTGAGATCATGACATGAGCCGAGATACTTAAATGACTGAGCCACCCAGGTGCCCCATGTTGGTTGTGCTTTTGGCATCATATTTAAGAAACTATTGGTAAATACAAGGGAATTAAAAAGAACCAGATGGCCCTTAAGGAGTTTTCTTTTGTTTTGTTTTTTAATTTTTTTAATCTTTATTTTTAAGAGACAGAGTGTGAGTGGGGAAGGAACAGAGAAAGAGCCCTTAGGGTTTTTTTTTAATCTCCATGTTTTCTCTCCACTTTCATCGGTTTCCTCCAATGTTCTGAAGCAGAATCCCTACATCAGAGATAAATGATACTGGGGCAAAAAGCTCCCAGAGTCAAACAGAATGCCTAAGGATTGGCCTGCATTCTGAGATTAGATTACTCCACCAGGGCTATGGCATATCGTTTCCAAAGGAAACACAGACCAAATTCACTTTGTAATTGACCTTTGTTTAACTCCTGTGGCCATCTTCTTTAACTGTTTTACCACTATGTTATGTTGCCTTCCATTCTCAAAACACAGACTTCTCCTGGACAAGTCAGGATTTTTTATTTAATTTTATGTATTGTATTGCATTGTATTGTATTGTATTGTATTGTATTGTATTGTATTGTATTGTATTTTTGCCTTTTCCTGACTAAGTTTTAGTTCTAAGAAACTGGGTTGGAAAATTATGAAGAAAACTGAGACGTCTTTGACAACTCTGCTGGTGGTTCCTTGCACTTTCACCCCTGAGCTTTATCTTGGTGTTTCAAGAACCACTGAATCAAAAGTACCTTCCAAAACACCACTCTGATCCTGTCCAATGGAGAGAATGCAGAGCTTAAAAAATTTATTGCCTCAAACTGAAAAGGTCCCTTATATCTGTGACCCAAACCACTTTACATCAAAATACAATTTATATGTTATATTAAGAATTAATAATAAAATTGTTTTCTCTCAGAAATAGAGAATGGCTCATGTATCATCTTGAACCAATTCTGTTAGGTTGGTATTGCCGGATGGAAGTACTTCATTGGGAAGGACTATGAGGGTCATTTATTTAGGAGTGACTGTCATGAGTGTAGAAGAGTGACAGCTCAAGTATTTATTACCTCTAGTTATCTTGTATTCTGCAAGTTCTTTGAAATTAGAAAGCTTCTCGTTTATTTCTCATTCTCAGCATCTAGAGACTGTAGGTGCCAAGAGCTTAGTCCATCTTGTCAAATGAGCCAGTAAAGGTATGAATGGCACACTTAAATTGGGAACAGACTCTTTTTGTTTAGATAGATAGACATATAGATACAGATATGGATGTAGATATAGGGTATAGATATAGGGTATACATGAGATTAAAAAAAACAAATGAAGTGCAGCAATTCATGTAACCCAGGGTGCTCAAACTTCAGCAGGTAGCAAAATCCCCCGGAGAGCTAGTTCAGACACGATTTTTGTGCCCCGGCCCCAGAGAATCTGAGTCAACAGCTTTTTGGTTAGGGCCTGAGCATTTGCATTTCTAACAAGCTTCCAGGTGATGTTGCTGTTGCTCTGAGGACACACTGTGAAAATCATTGACACAGCCAAATGGTCTGTAGATGAGTTAGATACAACAGCTGGCTCCAGGAGGTCAAATGTTTAATGACATATAATTTCACTTTATCCATCTTTGGCTCTGCTTTCATCTGTGATGAACTCATTTTCAGGCAAAGATCACCAGAAGCATCTTTTAGCTTATGTAGTTGCCACAGGCTGTATATCTCAGAGAAGGAGGACCTCCTTTCATATGGTTTAAGCAAAATCCCAGGGCTGATTCTGCCTTGTTCTGTTTAGGTCAGATATCTGTTTACCTCAGTTGATTGAGATCCTCATCAGATGAAAGAGAAGCAGTACTGAAATGCTGTTGGATAAAAAGTAACATACCTAGCCTCCTCTACCCACTTTGAAAATGAGAACTTTAGAGACAGCGTGTGGGACAATAACCGTAGCCACCTGTGTAAGACCGGAGCTAAACACTGAATCCACAGTGCTTCTCTCCAAGCCCAGAAAGTCTCACCACTCCCCATTTACCTCATTTTCTTCTGATTCTTCTGTGTTTTTTTTTATTTTTTTAATGTTTATTTATTTTTGAGAGAGAGAGAGAGAGAGAGGCAGAGAAAGAGGGAGACACAGAATCCCAAACAGGCTCCAGGCTCTGGGCTGTCTGCACAGAGCCTGATGCAGGGCTCGAACTCACGAGCTGTGGGATCATGACCTGAACTGAAGTTGGACACTCAATCCACTGAGCCACCCAGGCGCCCTGATTCTTCTCTAACTCTTGAATCTGTAAGAGTTTCTGGTTCTTATAAGGAAAACTTGTCATAACAAGATCTAAATAGCCAGGAGGATATTCCTTAGAAACACTTAGAATGATTTCAAATTAAAATGAGAAATATAAAAATTTCATTGACTTCCCAGAACCAAGATGACTCAGATAAATGCTGTCAAAGTGGTTAATAGAAAATTTCTTAAAGTGCTTTGCTTCCTTATATAAAAATTAATAAGTGAGAGCACAATAGAACATTTATGTTTTATGGACCTAAGGTTACTTTTGAGGAAATAAGTGTAAAATAAATCTATGTAATTATTATGAGGCAGCCCAACATTTATTTCAAGATGGATGTTAAATGTTCTTCCTGATAATCACACCTGCCATGGCAATAGTGGATAATACCATAGACATATCATGAATGCTCAATTATCTGACTAGTGGAAATGGGTATACTAATGTCCATACATGTTGGTCCCCCCAACAATATCTACAGTTCATTTACCCTGATAAGGTAAGGGAAGAAATAGCATGGGTTGCTGCTGTACCTTGCGGATTCCTGTGACACCTCAATTCTCTCCCTTTCCTGAAGGATTCTGGATTTCATGTTTTCTCTTCATGGCTTTGCTGCTGCTACTGCTGAGGCAATTTTTCCTCTTCTCCTTGAACTCCTTCCCTTTGATTTCTTTTTCTCTCAGCTGCTATTTGTATTACCTCCTTCACAACAACTTGTGACTCTCCAGGTATTGTGGGGAGTTTATTCCCCATGGAAAGATATAACCACATCAGACCATCTTTGAAATACAGAGATCCACAGTGAATTGAGAATTTTACAGTGTCTAATGAGGAGGTTGGTATATTGACAACTTTCTTACCAGAGGGCATGTTCATGATCCTACACCTCTTTTATATGTCCCACCTCCTCTAGCCAACCTGCCTGAGATTGTCAGAGATTTTACTTCACATTGTGTAACATCATGAGTCCCCTTTAGCTTTCTTCTTAGATTCTTAAGGATCCCCTGAGAAAGAGTAATAAAAATAGCCAACCCTCTTTACATATTTACTAGAGCCTGGCTTAATCCCTGTACATGTGTAAATGCCTTTGTTCTTTTCAACAACCATATGTGGTGCCTATCTTTATTAGCCTCATGTTCTGATGAGGTAAATTAGAGAAATCACACAACTGTCCAAAGTAACAGAAAGCATAAGTGGAGGGCAGGTTTTTGTTTTTGTTTTTCCATATAACAAAAGTGGGATTCTTCTTGTTGGTGAGATGTCCACTTCTCAATGATTAAAGATCCAGTACCCTTCATGTCCCAGGACTTATTATCTGTATCCAATTGGTAGAGAAGAAAGAACGTGAAGCTTTCATGGGCCAGGCATAATCACGGCCATTCACACTCCACTGTCCAGATCTCAGGGTCTTGGTCACATCTAACTACAGGGAGAATGGAAAATGTAGTCCAGGTGCATGCTGAGAAGAGGAGACACAGCTAGCAGTCTCTATCACAGTGACATCCTGAGATCCCATATTTTCCAAAATAAGCACAAAAAAATTGAACTCTACCAGTAAAAAAAGAAAAAAAAAAAAGCTTTCAAGGAGGCAGAGACCACATAGTATAGTACATGATACATGTGTTGATCGATAAATATTTGTTGAATTAATGAGGGAATACAATTTTCTACCTATCTCTAAAATGATATGGGATCATGTGTCATTTCCACATGTGCTCCATTTTTAGTTTTGGTTTGAAATAAACAATATTTTAGTATTTGTGATTAGACAATGTGTCCTCAAATGTCTTGTCAATTGCAAATTCAGTGTATTCATCAACATAGCTGTTCCCATGGGTGACAAATCAGGCTTCATAACACAACACCCTACCTTTTTTTCACTTCATATACCCAGAGAATTAAAAAAAAAACATATTTGTGGGGATAATCTGCTTCTTCATTAAGAGATATGTTGCAAAATGAAATAATAATTTGATTTATATTTTGCAATATTACATACATTGAGCACACCAAAAGTACCATATATATTTTTTCCTCTGTGCAGTGGCCTTTCTCTTTAAATAGCTCTTAGTTTGCTGTAATAAAGGAATATTATGATTTCATAGGCACTGCCTAAGAAAGAAATTTAATTAGCACAAGTAATTTCAAAATTCATTTAAGATCTTGCAATGAAATATTTTATGGACAGTTAAGGTAGTAAATTATTGATTGGCTAATCAAATTCTCAATTACTGACTAACTGATAAGTTGTCATCTCTCCAATAACAGATATTCTCTGAATGCAATTACCCAGGCTAACTGACTCCCTCAGCATCTATCACACTCCCTTACAAATTAGGGATTTCTTAAATCTCTGCCATTCATTTCTATTCATAGCCCTGGTTTGTAAGTTTCTGTTCACAGTCACACCCACCCCAGATCAAGCTGCTTTTCATGGATGTCTAACATGCCTAGAGTGTCAGCAAGATAGCATCAACAATTGCAAAGACTCTGAGACTAATTATCAACAGAGTGGTTGTTTTTCTGTCTCAGTCTCCACCACATGTTTAGTATGACAGGCTTCTTAGTGACTCAGTTCCACCAAACCTTGAGTTTCCAAACTCTCAGGCTGATGGACTACTGTGAATCCCCTTCCAGCTAGTAAGTCAAGCCTGGAATTAGCCTCCTTCTTTTATGCCCACTGTTTAATAAGTCTAGAGTTACAACCTCTTTATCTCAAGAGTGATTGATTGTAAGCATTTTTTTTTCCTTAAAGGAAGAACTAAGTCTTGTGGGGGCAGGAAGAGATTCCATGTTTTAGAAAACAAATCATGACAATTCCACCCTTTTAACGGCCTAAGTGCTTATTCATCTAAGTTCTATATTTAATGACTCAACAAATATTTACCATATGACATTTTGAATGATATCTACCTTCACCGAACTTGATATAGGGGATAAAGATAAGTTGAGAAAGATAGGGAGACCTCCCTGCAAAAAAAGAGGCAATGGAACCATATTTTAGAGAGAGTCAATGTTGTCTTTCTGACAAAAATGATATTTTAGATGAGAACTGAAGACATAGAAAGGGGGAAGTATATTCTATGTCAAGATTTCTAAAACTTTACTTATATACCTATCAAGTTCATGACTTTTGCCATATTACTCATATCCATTAATATTATCTACTGACTACTTATTTTTAATCATTTTTAGAATTTAAGTTAAAATTGTCTCAAAAGACAAGATAATTTCATTTTCATAAGAAAAACATTAAAATCATGTATTATAGGCAGAAGATATCTCTGAAAACAAATACACTGATATAAAAAATGTAATTCAATCTTAGCTAATTACTGCCTCCTGCAGAAAGTTCTGAGCCTAAGACTTTCCATCCCACTTAAAAGAGGATATTAGCAATCTTAAGGTTAAGCAAACAAATACATTCACTTAGTATAAAAGTGAGACTTTCTCATTGACGTAACCTAATCAGAAGATAAATAACTCTTCTTAACCTGTGATAGAATGATATTCAAAGCTCTGAGGATCAGTCTAAAATGGCTTCTCATACCACTTATGATACATGCCTCACATCTACAGAGACACAGTCTCGACATAAAGGACAAGCAGAGAATAGAGCCCAGAAGCAGAGCAGAAAAAGAAACATCTGTGAAGCTTGTAATCACAGTTTATAACTTGAGCATGACTGTGGGAGAACAAAATGCCAGAACTGTCCATAGAGATGTAAAAAGTGATCTGATCATATAGGGCTTTCTAAGTTACATTCCAATACCTCTTGAGGGCCAATGGTGCATAGATTCATACCCCTCTGGTTGAGAACATGGTTTGGACTAAAGAGGAAGACATTTTTCCATTGCTTTTCAATGTGCCCATCACCACTCTTCCTGTTTTCATCATGACTTGGGCCTTTGATTAATGAGCATAACTTTTGCAATCCATTTATTATGTGTCAGATGCTCAAGTTAACAATGCAGAATTATTGTATTTTAAGCCTGTTCCTAAGCAAAGAAGGATTATTAGCATCAAATCATTGAAAAATTAATGGTCTCATTTAAATATAAATTAGGACTATCAATAGGAAGATACATCCTTTCCAAGGGCAAGATGCTCACAATTCTAACTCCTAAATTGATTAAGAATGTAAATTTTAAAGAACAGTATTAACTAGAAAAACGAGTGGAGATGTGTATATAATTATCTTAAGAATATGGAATATTTATGACATATATACTCAAGCATCTCGAAATTACTGAGACACCTGTTCTTTGATCTTTGTTTAAGAATATCCTCCTACAAACAAGATAAAAGCCGTGGACTTAAGGAGAATTCTGCTAGTTTGGTTCTTGTGAATAGTGAATAGGTGCATCCCATCTGGAGGGTCAATGGTACACAAGAGACTTGCCAGCTTCAATTTATGTCTGTGAGCAGATGGCTGTTATGGAATGCATAAGCCTATCCTCACAACCTTAAGGTAAAGCCGGACTCAATAGAAATTTGATTTTTTTCAAAGAGCATGTAGTGAAGCCCTAAGTTCAGGAGGGACCCCCTATTTATAGAAGTCATCAGTGCTGAAGCCCTCAGGAGAGGTTTGTTATACATATATCAGAAGGCATATTTTCTTTTTTTTTAATATGAAATTTATTGTCAAATTGGTTTCCATACAACACCCAGTGCGCATCCCAACAGGTGCCCTCCTCAATACTCATCACCCACCCTCCCCTCCCTCCCATTCCCCCCCCACCCCGCAACCCTCAGTTTGTTCTCAGTTTTTAAGAGTCTCTTATGTTTTGGCTCCCTCCCTCTCTAACCTTTTTATTTTTTTTCCCTTCCACTCCCCCATAGTCTTCTGTTAAGTTTCTCAGGATCCACATAGGAGTGAAAACATATGGTATCTGTCTTTCTCTGTATGGCTTATTTCACTTAGCATAACACTCTCTAGTCCCATCCACATTGCTACAAAAGGCCATATTTCATTCTTTCTCATTGCCACATAGTATTCTGTTGTATGTATAAACCACAATTTCTTTATCCAGTCATCAGTTGATAGACATTTAGGCTCTTTCCATAATTTGGCTATTGTTGAGAGTGCTGCTATAAACATTGGGGTACAAGTGCCCCTATGCATCAGCACTCCTGTATCCCTTGGGTAAATTCCTAGCAGTGCTATTGCTGGGTCATAGGGTAGATCTATTTTTATATTTTGAGGAACCTCCACACTGTTTTTCAGAGTGGCTGCACCAGTTTGCATTC
Source organism: Lynx canadensis (assembly GCF_007474595.2). NCBI lineage: Eukaryota > Metazoa > Chordata > Mammalia > Carnivora > Felidae > Lynx > Lynx canadensis. The sequence continues at coordinate 45,606,044 of NC_044313.2, read as the reverse complement.
CCACCAACAGTGCAAGAGGGTTTCCATTTCTCCACATCCTCGCCAGCATCTATAGTCTCCTGATTTGTTCATTTTGGCCACTCTGACTGGCGTGAGGTGGTATCTGAGTGTGGTTTTGATTTGTATTTCCCTGATGAGGAGCGACGTTGAGCATCTTTTCATGTGCCTGTTGGCCATCTGGATGTCAGAAGGCGTATTTTCATTGAAAAAGTCTTACATTTCCCTGAATATGACATATACACAAATGCATGTGTGTAATGATCATAATTGTTTAAAAAAAATTAGGTACTGAATAAGTACTGTATGCCAGGTGTTACACAAAGCTCACTACATGCATTAGCACATTTACTGCTACCTATTGTTTATATCAGTGGCTTTCAATTTTTTTTTTTTTATCACAGTTCACAGTAAGAAACACATTTTATATACTACTAAAGAAACATACACTCATAGATCTATTTTGTTCTGTTCTAGTATATGGTGTTTGGGAAAATGTTTATCTTGATCTCCTAAATTCATTACACAAACCACTTATGGACTTGAAAACAGACTGAAAAACACTGCGTTATGTGGGTGATACTATTATTTAGGAGTTAGACATCGACCTACTTGAGTTTTTAAGTGATCAGTCACTGAATTGAAATGTGTGCTTGTGTGTGTGTTTATTCAATGCACAGGAAATATTATGTGTTCTGAGTACATGTGTATTTGTGCATACCATACTATGTTGTTATAGTTTCATTTTCAACTGGTTTAATCAACAATGCCATGAAGACACTGGCTACATTTTTTGGCAAAAATAAAGTTATTAAACAATTTCACACCTTATTGTGAAATGAAAATTAAAATAACAATGAGATACTTTTTTTTTACAACCACTGTGTCTCTGCTGGAGTGAATTTAAACGTGTACAAGCTATCTGCAGGGTAATTTGATAATGTGTATCAAAAGCCTCAACAATATGTATAAACAATGAAGCAAATATTCAATTACTAGCAATTTATCCTAAGGAAGTAATTAAGCGTATGGTCAAACTTTTAGCATAATTAACTGCAAGGCTGCTTGCTTTACAGTTGGTTGTAGTAGTGAAAAACTTAACCAAAATTTTCAACAACTGAGAATTGGCTAGATGTAATAGTAAATATTCATGCAATGGAGGGTCCCTACGCCATTAAAATGGCATTTGACAGATGATTTTGACGTTGAAATACGCTTCTAGTTTTTATTCAAAAAAGAAGAGAGAGAGATAAGTATGTAATGGTAAGAACTAGGTAGTACTTACCAGACTTAGGGATTGAAAGTGGGAAAACAGTAGGGAGGGTTTGCCAGTTATATCTATAGATACTATCAGATCAAGTATCAGAATGTGTCTCTGGGGTATTGGAAATGTGTTGAGCACAGTGATGCCAGGGAGAAAAAACGTAGGCAATGAGGAGAAGGCATGGTCATGAGAGGTTTGACAGAAGGAAGATGAGTGGAGAAGGGAACATGGGAAGAAGAGGCTTAAGATGTTCTCTAGGCAATTTTGGTCTCTGATGTGTTTGCTCATAGACTTCTTAAGAAAAACTATAGGACAGCTGACATTATCCACCAAGGCTTGATGGGTTGTATTGCTGTTTACTGGACTAAAACTCTGGGCTAAGCCTGATTCATGAGGTGTCCAGGTTTGTTTGTTTGTTTGTTTGTTTTTTTGTATTACTTGCAAAATATCTAATAAAATAAATATATAATAAATGTGTAATATATTATTGAAATTTACTATTTCATAAGTAATTTTTTTTTTTTGCCCATTGTAAAGACACAGCTGAAAATGAGCTATGGAATCACCTTGTTTTGTTCTGTGTTCTCTTCTGTAAAATGTGATAGTAACAAATTACTTGCCATATTGTGTTGGTGCATGCTGGTTAAAAGTCTACTGGAATAACTGATATGTATCAAGCCTTAAATCCATGGCAATTGATATTACTATTATTTTAATTAATCTTCACTATTATTACATTTCTATTAATACTTCCAGTATCTTGGGGCGCCTGGGTGGCTCAGTTAAGTGTCCGACTTCGGCTCAGGTCATGATCTTGCAGTTTGTGAGTTTGAGCCCCACGTCGGGGCTCAGAGCCCCATGTCCAGCTCAGAGCCTGGAGCCTGCTTCCAATTCTGTGTCTCCCCCTGTCTCTATGCCCCTCCCTTGTTCACGCTCTCTCAGTAATAAATAAACGTTAAAAAAAAATACTTCCAGTATCTTACCATTACATCTAACTTTGCATTTAACAACTTATAATGATAGACATACCTGGCTGTTTATTCCACATTATTCTTATTATTCATGCTCATTTTTAATTTATTTGATTTTTAAAATTATAATTTTGAATTTCAAGGAAAACCCTTTTAGGTTTGATTGTGAATGTTGGCCTCAGGCTTGGGTTTTATTTGCAAAAGATTAAAATTTTCACATTTTATGTACAATATGAGTGACTGACACATTCGTTGTATTACTATATTCTATGCAGCATTTTATGTCCACTGTAGTAACTCATTCAAACCTTATAAAACTCTATGAAATAGTTATTACTAACATCCAGAACTTAAAATTGAGAAATAGTTATTACTAACATCCAGAACTTAAAACTGAGAAAACTGAGGGTCACAATGGTTAAGTAATTTGTCTAACATCATAGAGCTGATAGCTGGCAGAGCTGGTATTTGAACCCAGGAAATATGACCCTATGTCTGCTCTCCCATTATACTTATGCTTTCCAGCTTTCATGACCCTGATTTACTATCTTAGTAAGTATGTGTGTATTTTTCTATTCAGTTAATCACTTATATCTCAGTATGGACATTTAATTGGTATTATAGCTATTATAATTTCTTTCACTTACTTTCATTTATATGCTAGCTGTTTATTGCTGGGACACATAGTATAAACAATCATGATTCCCACATTTTTCTTCTATCCAGACACTAAATCCCTTTGATACAACCATGTTCTTAAATAATGCCTTTGCTTTTTCAGATATATAACCATATAATAAGTGAATAATGAAATTATTGGCCATTTCCCATATAACCAATAAGGAATTTATTATGTTTAGATATAACTGTTTCCTTTTGATTGAATTGATTAAGCAAGTTTTGATTAATATTAAGTTATACAGATTTTGATAATTTATTTTATTAGCAATTTTAATGGGTATTCCCTGGGTTGAATTTTCCTAATTTTTTTTTTTTAAAGAGAGAGAGACAGAGACAGAGAGAGAGAGAATAGGTGAGAGGCAAGAAAGGGGGGCAGGCGGAGAATCCCAAGCAGGTTCCATGCCTACTGTGGAGCCCAGTGTGGGGCTTCACTCAATGACCCTGAAAATCAAGACCTGAGACAAAATCAACAGTCCAACCCTCAACCAACTGAGCCACCCAGGTGCCCCAAACTTTTCCTAACTTTAACATAAAATATGCAACTGATGATTTTGGAGGGGAAAAAAAAAACTGTCTTTGTTGATGGTATGTTATATTTTATATTTATTTATATTTCCTTTTGAAATTTTATATTTTTGTGATATTATTCTTAATTTCAATGCAATTATTTCCTTTTAAGTTGTATTTATTTATTATTTTCACTTAAGTAATCTCTACACTCAACCTGGGGCTTGAACTAATGACCCCAAGATCAAAGTTGCACACTACTGAGTCAGCCAGACAGCCCCAATTATGTGTTCATGGATAACTTTTCTTTCTTTTGTAATCGTTCTATAATATTACTTTTAAAAATACAAGGACAAGCAAATTAAATTGGGGAAATCTTGAGCATAATGAATAGAGAATTTTTGTATTTATATATATATTTTTTTTTATTTATTTATTTTTGGGACAGAGAGAGACAGAGCATGAACGGGGGAGGGGCAGAGAGAGAGGGAGACACAGAATCGGAAACAGGCTCCAGGCTCTGAGCCATCAGCCCAGAGCCCGACGCGGGGCTCGAACTCACGGACCGCGAGATCGTGACCTGGCTGAAGTCGGACACTTAACCGACTGCGCCACCCAGGCGCCCCTGTATTTATATTTTAATGGTGGCGCATACATTTTTGTAAAGGCAGAAATCTTCCATATGCCATTACTCTTTTTGCAAAACCATAATTAAGAATTAATGAGAGCACACTACACATTACTTTCCAATGGTCAATGAGACTTTTAAATGCAAATTTGGGGGCTTGAAAATCATTAAGGGGCAATTTGCTCATCATAATTAAGATGAAATTAAACTTTAAAGCACTGCATCAAAGTTTGGAGACTGTAGTCAATTAAAACAGCTATAGAAAAATCACCACAAATGAAAATATGCTGAATAAATGTAACATGGAAAGAGGCTATTATACAGTTTTTAGATAATTGGCTATATTTCATATTAAGTCATGTGTTCTTTGACATATATCAGTAAGGTAATTAATATTAATCCAAACAAATTTAAACTGAACTTGATAATGATAATATAAGAATCATATATTCAGTTGGTTCTCTTCTTTTTGCCAGAAAGAAGTTCACAATACAAAATATTGTTTCATCCAACACTAACAAGGTCAACATAGCAATTTACATGTTGAAAAGTATTGCCAAGGGAGAAAAATTGTCATAGATTATGAATGAGTACTTATGGGTTTTTTTTTACATTTTTCAAGAGAATATACAAGGAAACATGGGACATGAAATACTGAGATCATATTATACAATCAATCCTCATTAAGCATGAATTCCATATTTGTGAATTCATCTACTTGCTAAATTTATTTGTCAACCCAAAATCAATATTCACAGAACATTTGAGATCATCCATGGGCATGCAGAGCAGAGAAAAGGAGTGAGCAAAAGAAAGAAAATGAGAGAATGAGAGAATGAAAATAAGCTAAGTTTCCCTCCCCATTTTCAGTTCTTGGATCTGTTTCCTTTGGAGGCCTATTGAACATGCTAGCTCTTGAGTTTCATGAAACACCCTAGCATCCTTGGAATAAATGCTCATTGTTTGCTTAGGATAGAGCATGTGTGCTTTTGTTACTTGTAATCAAACTGTCTGCTTTTATGCATAGACACAAAAAAGATTCCCAAATCTCTAAAAAAAATAATTGCCTTTCTTGGTATTTTCAGGCTATTATTTCCATTTATTGGTTTCTAATGTGGCTATTGAGAAGTTAGGTGTGTCTGTACTGAATTCATTTCGCTGTGATTGCCTTAACAACTTTGTCTTTGGAATTCTACAGTTTTATTATAATATATCCATTTATTTATTTACTTTTATGTACTTATTTTCATTTATTCTGACCAGTACTCACTGGTGACTTTCAATAAAGATAATTTTCATTCATTTTATTTTCAAAGAGTTATATATACTCTGTTCTTTCTATTTTGTCTCTCTGAAAATCATATTAGTGCTATGCATGCTAATTAGTGCTGAGAGAATTTATCATCCTCTCATTTATATATCCTAATTTCTATTTGAGATTTATAGGTTTTTCTTGTTGTAATCTGGATAATAAATCCAGCTCTCTGGATTTCTAATTTCTCTCTCCTTATGTTTAATCTGCTGCAAAATAGTCATTGAAAATATAATTACAACTTTAATAATTTTTTTCATTCCAAGGAAATGTGTATTTTTTTAAAAGACGTACTTTTTTCAAAGTCAACAGTGTCTCATTCATTAATCATATTTCCAATCCCTTTTTTCCACTATGGTTTGAATATTTATGTCTCCTCAAAACTCATATTTTGAAATCCTAATCCCCAATATGATAGTATCAGGGGGTGGGGCCTTTGTGAAGTGCTTAAGTCATGAGGGTGAGGCCCTATGAATAGGATAACCGCTCTTATAAAAGACACCCCACAGAGCTCTCCAGATCTTCTACCTTGTGAAAATAGTCTGCAACTCTGACTGGGTAGGGGCCTTCACCAGAACCTGACTATGCTGGCACTCTGGTCTTGAAATTCCAGCCTCCAGATCTCTGAGAAATCTGTTTTTGTTGCTTTTAAGCCTATCCAGTCTGTGGTATTTTGTTATAGCAGCCTGCATAAACTCAATTTCTTTATATATATTAAATTCCATTGTTTTATATTTTAAATCTGATAAAGTCAATGATTCAAAATTTTGCAGGCACAATTCAGCAGGTTTGTTTTTGTTTTGTTTCTTGTTTTTTGGTTTTTTGTTTTGTTTTGTTTTTTTGTTGACTCTTGCTTACGGGACCATGTTTTCTCAGGGGCCTTGGAATTTCCTTAAATTTTTAGCTCATTCCAATTGGTATTTTACTTAATGAAATTCAAAGAAGGCCCTGAGTATAAAGTCTGTCCTTCCATATAGTATTTGTTTGTGTTTCTGTCAGAGACATTGCCAAGTACACTGGGTCACCACATATTTGGACTTGGCTTTTTTTTCATTTACCAAAAACTAAAAATGAAGCAGGTGTTTTCAAGCATTTCACTCTGATAAAAGACCTCCAATTTAAAATGCCACTCTGTACATAGACCTAACACATTTGTCAGCCCTCTTTCTGTACATGTTAAAACTTGACTGTAGCCATCATTGATTAGCTTATATCTGCAGGGTTATTCACAGCAGAAATATTATCTCTCCAGATACAATCTCTCTGTTTCTAGCCACTGAGGAATTTCTATCTACAGATACAAATTTCTGTGCATAGACTAGATATGGAAATGATATTGATATAGATATTCTTTTATATTTCGTACAGAATTTTTATGTGTTCTCTAGCATGAATATTTCTCTGGATATATTGTCATCAACATTTCCAGAAACGGAAGTAAGATTTAAGAATAAATTGTTTTATAGAGGAGGAAGCTACCAATCTTACCACCTTAGCTTTTCATGTTGCTATGATAAAAATAATTTCATTATTAAATATATACCATAGACTGAAAAATACATATATATTTGTAGAAAATACAAATATAAGTAAAATGTTATCAAAGCCTTGATGATGTTGAACTTAATTAACAAAACTTACCTCCTTGCCATAATTCCCTAGTAATTATTGGAATACATGTGTGTGTGTGTGTGTGTGTGTGTGTGCGCGTGTGTGCATATATATGAAAATATACATGATGAGAGTATTTAGGAGTAGAAATGTTTAAAACTTTGGTTTAAAATATTAAGGTAAAGAAGTGGGAATTTCTTTTCCCCATTTTGTAGTAAGCAGGAAGCAGCTGAGATTGCTTTAGGAAAAATAATACTTTGTGAACACCAGACTATAATGGCAGAAAATAACACACAAATAGAATGGGGATTTTTCACAGAAAATAAATAAGGCAACAGAAGTTGATCAGTATAAGCCACATATTGATTCCTCAAGATTACTGTGGGTAGGGTTGGAAAAAAATATACAATTTGAACACAGGGGAAACAGGAATACCAAATAAAATATACATACACAACAAAAAATCATAAAATATTACAGAAAAATTATAAAATGAAAGAAAGGTGACAACCTTAGCAATCAAAACTGATATCTGAGAAAATGCAGTTAAAATGGCAGGTTACATTTATTTATAAAAGAATAAAATTATTATTGTAAATGAGGATATCACATGAAGGAAATAAAAACTGTATTGTTCAAGTTTTCTTAAAAATGAAAAGAATCAAAGTTAACCCAGTAATGAAGTAATGGATTAATATTAGATAGGTATAATTGTAAGCCAATGTAATTGAAGAGATTACATATTTTTAAAGCTTAAATTACTATTTTCCTGGAGTCAGTTCTCCACTGGTCTCTCATGTTTCTGCACTCTTATGAGCAGAGACACTGACAGCTTTCATCCCAACACCTTTTCAACCATGCCAATATAGATATCACATAGAAACACAATATCTACCAGTAGAATTGTTTGCTATTCACTATATTAAAAACATAGTCTCTATCTAGGGTAAAGGTTGGGCCATTTGTTTCACATCTCATTATAAAAGATTGAATTTTCTGAGCTTAAGGTTCTTTAACTGTTATATAAACTCACTACATGCATTGCATTCATCTGAGCAGCTCTATGTGCCTGGATGACACCTGGGATCAAGAGGAACCAAAGAGAATGAAGCTTCATGATGACTGCTGTGTCATGACTAATGAAATCCTTTGTCTTTGAACCAGGACTCTTAGATCTTCTGCCAGCATCCATGAAAACGTGGCATTCTAGCTTATTAGCATGCAGGTAAGATGAAAACTATTCACCTTATGTGGATATACCACAGTTTGCTTGTTCATTCACCCATAGAAGGTCATATTGGATACATTCAATTTTTGATAATCATGAATAAAGCTGCTATAAGTATTTAGATTCAAGTATCTGCATATTTTCAATCAGTTGAGTAAATACTTAGGAACAAAACTGCCAGATCATGTAGTAAGACAATGTTTAGCTTCATAAGAAACTGTTTACTGTCTTCCAAAATGTCTGTACCATTTTTCATTCCCACCAGCATTAAATGAGAGTTCCTACCACTGCTCATCTTTGCGAGCAACTGAAGTTGTCAGGTTTTTGGAGTTTAGTCATTTTATTCTTTTTTTTTTATTTGAGAGAGAGAGAAAGAGAGAGAGAGAGCATGTGCATGTAAGAGGCGAAAACTGGCAGAGAGATAGAAAGAGAGAATCTTAAGCAGGCTCCACATTCAACACAGAGTTCTATCCCATGACCCTGGGGCTCTAACCCACAACCCTGGGATAATGACCTGAGCTGAAATCAAGAGTCAGTCACTCAACCAACTAAGCCACCCAGACACCCTGGAGTTTAGTCATTTTATTAGGCTTGTGCAGGTAGGTATATATTTCTTCCTTGGTGAAGTGTATGTTCAAATCTTTTGTGTATTCTTAAATGAAATTGCTGTTTTCCTATTTTTGAGTCTCAAGGATTATTTATATATTTTGTATACAAGGCCTTAAACAGATATATGTTTTGCATATAATTTCTTCCATTGTGTGGCTTATCTCTTCAACTTCCCAACTGTTTTTCGTAAAGATGAAGTTTTTAATTTTTATACAGTCCAAATTACTACTTTTTTCTTGTATGTATTATGTTATTGATGTTTTACCTAAACTTCCATTGCCAAATATGAGGTCGTTTGGATTTTTCCCCATGTTTCCTTTTAGAAGTTTTATATTTAAGTCTATGACCAGTTGAAATAAGTAATAGAATTTTATTTTATTTTATTTATTTCAAATGTTTGTTTATTTTGAGAGAGTGCATGAGCAGGGGAGAGGCAGAGAGAGAGAGGGAGAAAGAATCCCAAGAAGGCTCCATGCTGTCAGAGTAGAGCCCCAATGTGGGACTTGATCTCACAAACCATGAGATCAGGACCTGAAATCAGGGTTGGACACTTAACTGACTGAGCCACCCAGGCATCCCAGTAATAGAATTTTAAATTCATCAGTTGCAAACAATTGGAGAGCTGGAAAGTACAAAGTATTGCCTGGATATGGAATATAGGAACACTTCTACTCTATATTTTTCACCACAGTCTTAAAAAATTATTTCTTAAAAAAATATTTTATTCAATTTTTATAGTCATTATATTAAAATGGGGAAAAAAGCAGGTGCTATTACCACCACTATTTTACAAAGGAAAAAGAAAAAGAAAAAATGATAAATACCAAAAAGATAAGAAAAATTACATTATTTGAAGATAAAATGATTACATTTATAGAAAATTATAATTATTAAAATGGGATGCCTGGATACTATATAGAATATATGTATCTATAATATACATTAGCAATGACCTACTTGAAAATGTGAAAGAAAAAAAAAAGATTTTAGCTACAATAAAAATTTAAATAAGAGTAAATTAAAAAGAACTGTGTAGGGGCGCCTGGGTGGCTCAGTCGGCTGAGCGTCCAACTTCAGCTCAGGTCATGATCTCGTGGTCCGTGAGTTCGAGCCCCGCGTCAGGCTCTGGGCTGATGGCTCAGAGCCTGGAGCCTGCTTCCAATTCTGTGTCTCCCTCTCTCTCTGCCCCTCCCCCGTTCATGCTCTGTCTCTCTCTGTCTCAAAAATAAATAAATGTTAAAAAAAAATTAAAAAAAAAAAGAACTGTGTAAAAACGGGGCATCTGAATGCCTCAGCTGGTTGAATGTCTGACTATTGGTTTCAGCTCAGGTCATGATCCTAGGGTCATGGTATTTAAGGCTCGATCCCGTCCTTCATGTGGAGCCTGCTTAAGATTCTCTCTCATCCTCTCTGCCCCTCTCCCCCACTCTCTCTCTCTCACTCTCTCTCTCTCTCAAAAAGAAAAAAAAAACAAAAAAAAAAAACAAAAAACAGAAAGCAAAACAAAAACTATGTAAAACCTTAACAGAGAAAACTATGCTAGTCTGGTAAACAATATTATTTCAATCTCAATAAGAATCTCAACTAAATAGTTAAGAAATTAAGGAGGGCACCTGTTGGGATGAGCCCTGGGTGTTATATGTAAATGATGAATCACTGGGTTCTACTCCTGAAACCAAGACTACACTGTATGTTAACCAACTTGATTTAATCAATTAATTAAAAAAAAAAAAACCTCAATAGATTCAATTTTTAAAAAAAGAAATTTACATGGTAATACATATGCTATATATAAAATTCTATAGATGCTATAATAATCAAGAACAATGAGGTCAGACAAGTACCACGACGTAAAAACATGTTAAGAGCTGGAATAATTTTAACCCTCTATTACTGGCACAAGAATGGAAAAATATATGAGTAGTACTGAACAAAAAGTAGAGAAACATAGGTGCTGACACCAAAGAATACATTATATGACAAAACTCATAGTTCACTTCTTTGGGGGAAAATGCTCTAGTAAATGAATGACTTTGGGCAAACTTGTTAGCCATGTTATTTCCACTGTTAATAAATCTTATTAAGAATAATCAATAGGAATGAAAGAAAGTTTCACAGAAAATGATTAATATGTCCAGTAAGCTATAAGGTCAACTTCATTAGTAACCAGGAAAAAGCAAAAATGAAGGTGTATCTTTTTTTTTCCTCATCAGTTTGGAAAAATAAATTATCACAATGCTGATGAATGTGATTATAGTAGGATACTCCAACATTTAGTTGGTGGGAATATAAATTATATTGCCCATGTATATAAGAAATAAAACCATAATAACATTATTTATTCTTTTACATTATTATGGCTGGATACAGCCATACAAATGGTATGGATAATGTTTGAAAAAATATACACTTTCTGCAGACACTTACATATCTAGTACCATGAAACATAAATGTGAAATTTATTAGAGAAAACAAACAGGCAGAGCATCCCAAAGAAAGGTACATTTAACCCTGGCATTGATGCCTCAGGGGAAGGAATCCAGGAGAGAGAACTATACCCCATAACACCATAAATTTGTAGGAAAGTTGGAAGGGGTTGCATGGAATATCTAGTCAAATAATAGATCACAGTGAAAGATTCCCAGTGAAGCAAGTCTTGTTAGATGGGAAACTTTGGGAGTTCATCAGCTGCTGTTAATTACTTCTCTTGGGGCTGGCTAAAACCTGCTGAGCTAAAAAATAAACCTTAAGGAGGAAGGAAGCAAGTTTTCAGAGCTATCCAGATCCTCTCTACTCACACCAAAATGATAATGGTGGCCATCACTGGAGAAAGATGAGGGATAATACGTGGGGAGGTATGTGAAGATAACTTGGCTTTGTACATTATGTATTCTCTGTGGTTGGAATTTGTTTACCAGAAAATTAATATAAAATAAGACATTGCTTTTGCCTTGAAGTAGTAGAAGGGCTAGAAGCATGCTATTCTTTCTAATGATAAATGGTATGAGTTTAAAGGTATTCTAATGTCTGGGTAGATAAGGAATGTTTAAATATGAGGAAATGCATAAAGAATAAATTTAAAAACTTTCCTCAGGGCACTATACAAGAATTCTTTCAGTTGCTCTCAGCTAAAGTCACTCAGCAAACAAAACAAAACAAAACAAAACAAAACAAAACAAAACAAAACACAAAAACCCAGAACAACCTCACTTTGCTTCTTTAAGGGAGCAATCACAGTCATTGTGTTAACAGGCCAGGCCTTTTGTAACTGTTTTGTCCTACAAATAAATGCATGCTGAGTATTTGGATTCTTGCCAATGGAGACCCACAACAGCTGAGAGAAGATGATGGAAAATAGCCCCTAAGCAGATAAGCAATTCACTGCTTTTTTGCATCTGACCACAGACACTAGACAGAAGTGTTTATTAAATCAGGCAGAATGTAGAACCTTTATGGCTTTTAATGGAAGCTGCATGTAAAGTGAGTTATTTGCAAACACAGATCTACTTCTTCCTACCTTTGGCTCAACAAACTAGGCATCTCCTGTTGTGTTCTGCCACATCACTACCCTGGTGCAGAAAAACATTTTTCTTCTAACTTTTATCTTTTGAAAGGGAATCTAATTAAATTGTGATTGCTGCATTCATTTTACAGATGTAATATCTGTTTTGCTTCATGGACTCAGCAGTTGTGACAGTGGACCTGCCATCCTGCTCAGTAAGTGGATCTCATGAATACTATGAAAGAGACCCAACAAAAAACCCGTAACAAGTGCTGCTCTGTGGGAAAGATCCAGAATAATAAATTGTTCCCCAATTCCTACCTGGATCTCTGATCATAGTACTAACTTCCTCTTCCATTGAACCCTGCTGCTTTTTCTTTCCTTTTTATAAATGTTGATTTACAAACAAACCATTTGTAAACACGAAGAAGATAAAATAAATGTGTGAATATCTGAGCAAGAGCAAGAGTGTCCCCAAGTGATTCCATTTGTTGAAACTCAAGCTTTGAAAATATCGATTACATGGCATATGGGATGTGGTAGACTGTTGAAAAACTGACACTTAACTATTTCATCAATAAGTGGTTTAGCAACAAACAAAAATAATAATGGTGTGTTGTGGTAAATGCTATTGCTAATTGCTCTGCTCTAATTACCCAGAACTATAATAAAATATGGCATCTGTACTTTTTCTCCATGGGTTTTCCTGCTCTTCTCTTTTTATAAATTGTCTCCTCCTTTATTCTTCACTTATAGAACTCTTACCAATCTTTCAAGCAACAGTTCCTTAAGAAAGCACACTGAATTTCCAATCCTAGAGATGCATTCATTGATCTTTAGTGTCTACACATCTTGTGTCTGTCTCTATCACAGTAGGGATTACAGCTGGGCTAGATATCTTCTCTACGCTTCCTCCACCAGGTCTACGACTCATGCATTTCAAAGCTGACTTGTATAAATTACAAGGAACTGTCATAATCTGTACTTTCTGGAGCTTTGACCAATCAGAAGCCATGGCAGGAGATCAGAGGGAGAAAAGAGAATAAGGTCAGGGGTTTCAACCCCATGATTCCTTCTTGGACTGACCATATTTTTCAATCCCAAATCAGTACTTCATTCAAGATGGTCTCCTATAAACAACCACATACGACAGGGCTATACTAAATCTTCCTTCTTGTATCTCTTTAGCATAGTATTCCTATAAGTCTGCAGGTTACCAGCTTTGGATTATGGCTTTAAAGCTTATTTCTTATTTCTTATACCTTCTTATTTCTGTAAATAGCAGCCTCCTCCCTTCAAGATATCCATTCTACATAACAAACTTCTCCCAAATTTAGTGACTTTATCAATAAACATTGTACTTTTTCTCATAATGTTTTCAGTTAGGAATTCTGGCAGGGCTTGGCCAGCCAATTCTTCTGCATCATGTAGCATTGACTGGCTTTATTGGAGTATCCAAGAGGGCTTCACTAATATCCCTGGAACATTGGTAACGTCAGCTGGAAGGCTAGGCTAGGCTAGGCTAGGCACTTTTCCTTTCCATGTGGTCTCAGTGCATTTCCACTTTGTTTTTCCAGTGAGGTAATCAGATTTCTTTACATGGCTTGAAGAGATCCTCTGTTATACAGCTTGATTAGAGCAAGAAAAAAGCTACTAGTCCTCTTAAAAGTAATGTTATTACCTGGCTTTATTTTCTACGGCTACATAGCAAATACCCCATCATATTCATGTGTCCTAGTCACATTCAAGGGGATGAGATTATAAGCAGCATGTACACCAAGGGACAGGAATCTTAGGGACTACATTACAAGTCTGCTTGTTACAGTCCTCCCAAGGTCCCCAGTGATTCATATCCCACTAAAATGAGAAATACATTCACTCCACTCCAAAGGTTCTCAAAAGTCTCATTATAGATCAGCTCAAAGTCCAAGAACTCATCATCCAAAACACCTAAATCAGATAAATATGAAACTCCAGGTAATAAAGAATCCACTATATTCAGCTTTGGGGGCAAAATTTCTCCCCACATGAGGACATGTGAAACTAAAGGGACACATTCTGTAGCGCCAACATTCTCAACATATAATGGAGAGACAAGTTTTTGATAAGACTTACAGATATTCCAGTTCAAATGGGGGGGAAAAAAGGTGCCAAGGAGAAACTTGTTCCTGGGAATTCTATAATACAGCTGGGCAAATAGTGAGATTTTTCTGGGCTCAGTTTCAAAGATTCAGAATAATTCTCTGGGTCCCTAAGCTCTGCCCTCTGGGCTACTGTTTCCACTGAGTCATCCTTTCTTTTCCATGAGAAGTAGCAAGTGATGGAAATGGAGTAGTTTTATCCACCTGCTTACTGCCAATACAATTTTGGTGATCTGGAAACCCCCTTCATTTCAAATTCTCTCTGTCCCTTTCAGTCCAAGCTAGCAGTATGCTGCTGGAGGAAAAAAAAAAATTCTTGAGAACATCGGAATCTTCAATGGATTTTACTGGGTTTCATTTCTTTAGGCTAAAGCTAAACCCACCGATCTTTATCTTTCTGAGACTTAGCAGAAGGTTGTAAAGTCACACTTTCAGTGTACTGTTTATATTTTTTAGTTTCTATATATTATGATGTTTTGACATCTTAAAAACCTTTCTATGTGGGGAGAGACTTCCCTTCCCAGGGCCTGCCAATTCTTAGGGATAGCAAAGGAGCCTGCCTTTCATATGCAAACTAACCAATCCAGACCTATGACTCCTCCATCTGGCTCTTACACCCCAGGAGACAATATTCCTCTGCCTTATCATCCCGGGGCTGTGTACCAGTCAACTAGAGACCACCCCAGATAGCCCAAAGTCCACTGGACTTACTCAAGTAGCCACTCCTAAGATGTTAATTCTGTCTTGCCTTACCTATCTTTCCTGCAGAAATCCCAGTGAAAGCTCTAGCCTATCCTTTCCCCTTGCTCTTCTGTTCTGCCACCTGACCCAAACCTGGTGCTTCCCCTGTGACTCTGTGTGGCAATGTGGTGACCCCCTTTCTAGGACCTGTGAATATAATAAACTTTGTTTTCCTGAGCCTCTTGACTCCTCTTGGGACCACACCTGATCGGCCATCTTATAAAAGAGCACAGAACATTCAGCCCTTTCTTTATGCCATTGGCATATGCTATTGGCAATATTATTTTCCTTTTACATTTTATTTTTAGCGTTTTTATTATCTAGAGATGCTGAGAATCTTCAAAATCATTAAGTTCTGTTTCTTTTTTGTTTAATAACTTTTTATGTTTATGTTTCTCACATTAACTCTAAGCAGAAAGAAGAAACCAGGCAGAATTTTCCACAATTCACTTAGAAATGTCCTCAGCTATATGTTTACATCCATCACTTCTGAGTTATTTTGTCAACATAACTGCAGGAACAATTCTGCTGAGCTTTCTGATGCTACACAACAAAAGCCCCTTTCCTTCAGTTTCCAGTAATGTTCTCATTTCCTTCTGAACTCTTACTGGTAACATGCTTACTGTCCATATTTCTATTCAATGTCTGTTCAAGGCAACTGAGAAGTTCTCTCATTTGCTTCAATATTCTTCCAGTCTCTGCCCATTGCCTACCTGCAAAGCCACTAACATATTTTAGGTATTCGTTACAACAGTAACGTATTTTGATATCAAAATCTGTATTCATTTTTGACTGCTGTGTAATCAATTACTGCAAATTTATGCTGAAACAACCCAAACTTACTATTTCAGAGATCTGTAGTTCAGAAGTCCAGGCACAGCATGGCACATGCTCTGCTTAGGGTCTCAAAATGCTGAAATCAAGATACTGGCTGGGCCGGGGTCTTATTTGAGACTCAGGGTGGTGTTCAAAGTTCATTACGGTTTTTGGCAGAATTCACTTCTTTGTGGAGATAGGACCAAGGTTCTTGTTCTCCTGTTGACTTTCACTCAGGGACTATTCTCTCTTCCTAAAGGCTTCCAGTACTATGCCCCGTGTTTCATGCTATAGGCCCACTGACAACAGAGCTCTGTATAACTTCAAGACCAGCAAGATAATTTCTCAAATGATTTGCATCTCTTTCTGTATGAAAGACCTCTCCCTTTTCAGATTTATCTGGTTAGTGCAGGCTCACTCAGGATGGGGTCCTTTTGATTAACTCAAAATCAACTTATTTGGTGTATTAATTGCATATGCAAAATCCCTTCCCCTCAAGATGTAACATAATCATGGGAGTGATAGCCCATCGTATTTACAGCCCTACTCACACTTACAGGAGGGAGATTACATATGGTGCATAAAAAAGGAGATGCCTCTATGTCTCCTTAACCTACCAACTGACAACATAAAATGTTTATTGTGCTCTTTCAGTCAAACCAATCCCAGGGTTCAGAGGTTCAAGGGGAGAGGGAAACACCTCACCTCTCAAATGGCAGTTGTCTCAGAGGATGTGTGGCCATTTCTAATCTACCTGAGTCCATGTTCTAGCCACAATTTATTCATATTCCTACAATCTGCCAAATGTTCTTACCCTGTTCTAAGAGCCCCATAGTTCATCCCATTCTGGCATTGGCTTAAATAGATCTCATCACCTCAATCAGGCCCAGGTAAAGGAAGCTCTTTGAGTGTAGTTCTTTGAATATGGTTCCTCCTAGGAGGAAAAATAGGTATTCTCTTCTCACATGTCAAAACTTAGAATGGGATGACAAAAAAAGTATAACCATAATCAACACCTCTATTCCAAAAGGGAGGAACTGGAAGGCATAAACAGTTACTGATCCATAATAATTTTAAAACCCAGCAGGGCACATCTGGTCAACTCTTAATTAGGGCCCAGTCCTGCTCCCTGGTGATGATTCTCTGTGGCTTTTGTCTCCACCCTGTGAATCATCCATCATTTTGTTGCAGCATTTTTTTTTTTCCACAATACCCAGGATTCGTTGTCTCACAGCTTTGAAGAATGAAGAGGTGGACACAGAATGAGCAGCAGGCAAAATTTTATTAGAATATAAGATTAGAAAGGAAGAATAGTAGGGAAGCTCTCCTTACAGAGAGGGAATATTCAAAAATGAATGCCTGCAAACTATAGGCAAGGGTCCTTGTTTTATAAGGTTCTGGTCCCACCCCACCCCCAACCCCTGCCTTCTGCTTCCCCTTTGTTCTTTCTGAGATTCTACCCTTATTGGCTGGATAACTCTGGGTACTGGGTTGTCCATTCCTGCTTGGTTTGTTTCCATTGTATGAGGGGCAGTCTATGGCCATACTTAGATCTTTCATCAAATTCCCGAGGGAAAACTGAGGGGGAGTAGGTGGGTCTGTTACATTCTTAAGAGGAACCTTAAGTCTGAGGGAGTTTGCTGTGGTCAGACACTCCCAGCATTATTCCAAAATATGTGTTTTTCTCCACCCAGGGACCTTAGGTCCTATCCTTCCCTCTCTGCCTATTTTATCCTATCTTTTCCTATTATATTTTCCCATAAGACATGGCTGGTGTTTGTAGCTAAGTGGGTTTCTCAGCTTATTACCTGCCCCAGTAGACTGAGGGTCTCTCTTTTCATTTTGTTCTGTCTCTGTCCCTTTCAATCTAAGCCATTTAAAAAAGGTTTTGTCTTCCTTTTCTTTGTCAAATTGTAATTCACTTCATTAGACACAACCACACTCCCAAATCTCTTACAGATAACCTTTTCTATCCCTGGGTTCCCTGTGAGGGTGATGTGGGACTGTATTAATTTACTCATGCTGTCATTACAAAGTACCACAGACAAGGTAGCTTAAACAACAGACATTTATTGTCTGCCGTTCTGGAGGCCAGAAGTCCAAGATCAAGGCAGGGTTGGTACCTTCCATAGGCTGTCAGGAAAAGACTATTCCCTGCCTCTCCCCTCACTTCCAATCTTTGGTGTTCCTGTGTGTAGGCAATCTTTGGTGTTCATGGCTTATACGTGCAGCACTCTAATCTCTGCCTTGACATTCACATGTCTGTGTGTGAGTCTGTCTTCAAATTACCCATTTTATGAGGACTCCAGCCATAATAGATTAGGGCCCACCCTACCCACATCATTTTACTTGATAAAAAGGAATCTCCAAATAAAGGCGCACTGTTGAAGTACTGCTTCAACATATGAATTTGAGGGGAACACAATTCAACCCAGAGCAGTAATACTGTGATTAGTATTCTTAGAAACCCTCATTTATAACTGAAACCACCTACAAGGCATAACTTTAATACTCTTAAAAGCTAAATCTTTTTAAGCTTTTAATAAGGGCCTTATAGCCACACCCTGACTTTATCTTTACTCTGGGGTCATACTTTAATGTCCTGAATTTGAACTTTGCCTTGAGGCCAGTTCTTACTTTAAGAGCCTTTTGCAAGCTAGAAAGACCACCCCTGGCTTTTATATGCTTTCCAAATTCAGCTTAAAAATTAAAACTAGGGGCACCTGGGCAGCTCAGTCAGTTAAGCCTCCCACTTCCTCTCAGGTCTGTGAGAGGATCTCGCTGTCTGTGAGTTCCAGCCCACATTGGGCTCTGTGCTGACAGCTCAGAGCCTGGAGCCTGCTTCAGAATCCCTGTCTCCTTCTCTCCCTGCCCCTCCCCTGCTCTAGCTCTGTCTCTCTCTCTCTCAAAAAATAAACATTAAAAAAAATTAAAAACTAAAAATTCCTTTTAGTTTTTCTCTCTTCTTATATCTCTCTCTTTTCATAGGTAGCAAGAAAACACAAGTTACAATTTTCTAGAAATATTTCCAACCTCCACAAGTATGTGAAATACCTTGCACATTTTCCATGTCTCCATAGGCAAGAGTGTTACCTATTGTCACAACATAAAAATAGTCTTTTTTCCTCCAGCCTTTAATAACATTTTCTTATGTCCTCTAAGTCTTCATCAACAGGCTCCATGAAGCCCTTCTAACTTGCACAGAATCTGCTGAGTTACTTCTAGCTTCCATTGGCTTGCAACTTGTTCCAAGCCAAGGCCACATAGTCATATTTTTTGCCAAGACAGCAACTAATTTCCTGGTACTAAATCTGTTCCTCTCATCTGTTGCTGCATAACAAACCACCCAGAAAATTAGTGGATTCAAACATCTGTGATGTTATACTGTATAATTTGTGGGTCAGGAATTTGGGCAGGGCTTAGCTGGCTAGTTCTGCCCCACACAACTTTAACCAGTGGCATTAACCTGGTACCGGTGGTCATCTGGAATGTCTAAGAAGGTTCCACTAACATTTCCAGCACTTTTGTTGGGATCGTTGGAAAGCTGGGCTGACTGAGCCCCCCTCTCTTTCAACATGGCCTCAGAGCATCTATGTGGTCTTTCCTGCAGGTTAGGCTTACTTCTTACACAGTGGTTTGGGGTTTGGATAAAATAAGAGGAAGCTGCTGCTTCTCTTAAAGGCTAGGCCCAGAACTCAAATAGCATCATTTCTGCCCTATTCTCTTGATCAAAGTAGTCACAGGCTAGTCCAAATTCAAAGAGAGTGGGAATTCTCTCAATGGAGTTTCAAAGAATCGATAACCCTCTCATTAAAGAGCCACCACAGCCTCTTGTAAACAGACTTTAAAAAAAATGATCTTAATTTGAATATGCCATCTGTTTTCTGTTGAGACCTTAACTGACATAGTAATGGGTATCATAAGAGGCTTCAGGAAACAGATCTCTAAAATGAGATTGTGAATTTTAATTAATCATATATTCTAGGGTACAAAGTTAATCTACTTTTTTACAGGGGGAAATGGGATATTAATTATTCAGTTCATATAATTACATCATGATTAATCACAATATCAGTGGTAGGGATACTAGATGCAAAGCAGGTGGAAGGCAAGGTGTTGGAGGATTGTTGAATATGATCATTAGTTGCTATGGCAAGAAGAGCAACTGTAAACTTGTGGAATCATACGTTTTCCAAGAACACTAGGGAGGATCCATAAGAGCAAAGAGAAAATAAAATCTATGAATAACTAAAAATATGTATGAAAACTTTAGGGCTCCATAATCACTTTGACAAAGTCCCTTAGTTTTTACAGTCACATGACAGAAATAACTTAGATCAAGCCCAGGGTCTGGGAATAAGAGTTGCAGACAGTAAGACAATAATGACGAAAGCTGCCCAATTCAATCTCATCAAGTCTTTTACACTTACTCCTTAACACAAGTCAAGGAAAAATATGAGATCCTGAAGAAAGAGATGGAAATATTCGGGCAGACATGGATAAGGCTGAAAGCTTGAGTCTCCCAATTTCTTGTACATCCCTTGCTGGCAGAAGCAGCTCTTTCTTCATTTGAGGAAAGCAGCTCTCTCTTGCAACAGAGCCTTCCAAAATCTATGACTCAGAAGTTGCCTCACAAGTTCACCAGTATCATCTTTTTTGTTTTTCCTTATAAAAAGATTTTAGAACCCAAATATAACCTAGATCAAGCAGTATAGGAAGAAATAGCCTATCCACTATAAAGGTGATAAGATCTGACTTAAAGAAAGTTAGCAGTAATTTCAGTTTTAATGACAGAGACAGTAGTATATGATTTTTGTCATGACACAGAGCTATTTCAACATTCCAACCTCTATGTCATACTATAGTCTGCAATGACTTTAATTTTCTTGATATCCCATAGAATTTAATGCTGGCCCAAGTTACGAATGACATTATAAACCATTTGGATCCTTGTTGTAAATTACATTATCGGCCCAAATTTTTATCCCTCCCTTTTTCTAAGCCTTTTGCCCTGAGATTTTTGTGTTCTTTCCATGAAGGTGGAATATTTTTTGCTACCTGTTGACATTAGACTCAACCATGACTCTTACCCTACTAGCATGGAGGCAGAAATGACAGAATATCTGTTCTGACCTATGGCTTAAGAGGTCTCTTGTGCCTCTCCTTGTTATCTAGCCCATCTGCCATCACCGGAACATGCTCACACCAGCACATTAGATATCAGGCAAAGGATGAGATACCAGTGTAGCAAAAGCTGTACTACAAAGCTGACACCTTCAAGATGATACAGACTAAAGCAGAGCCACCCCAGCTGATCCATATACTTAGTAAAAGGTGTTTATGGTTTTATGACCTGATAGTTTGTGGTCATTTGTTCTGTAGTGTTACTAGGCAATATTTTACTGATGGACTCAGTAGACCCAGAAAAAGTTAAGGGTGCTGTCATATTGATAACATTTCTAAGGAGGCAGTAGTCTGGAAAAAGATGGAATGTTCCTTTCAAAGTGACTGATAAATTGCCAAACCCTGCTCTGTACACCATAAAGAAAGAGATATAAATATGTGGTGGACCTCTTAATATTTTAGCAGCAACAAACACGATGTTTCTGACATATGATGGTGTATGTGATCCCAATAAAATATATGTTCTACAGAACTGTGTCCTAAATACAGCAGATACATTTTACGTTACTTGGTGTTTCTATTCCACTTTTCTCCCACTTCTATCCCCATGACTTTTTGCCAAGAGCACCAGTAGTAGATGATTTAGGTTTCAGGTATTAGCAGGACCAAACTGATCCATCTTGTAATATAGAGGCCGATGTAGGGGCAGACAACTTTTCTTTTCTTTCTTTTTTTTCCCCCTTCTAGGTTCTTTAGCTGATCTAATAATTAATTTGACATAAGACAGATTAGCAAGAGAGAAATTTAATTTCCTAAGTACAGGAGCCACAAAGACAGGAGGTAATCGAGGCTTTTCTGCCATCCTTAGCTAAGGAGGAGAAGGGAGAGGACTGGGGTTTCAGAGGGGAGGAAGCCAATTCACAGAAAGATGAGAAGAAAGAAATGTTTGGTAAACAAATGTTTGCCACGCAATGCAGATAAGTTTCTGATAGAAACGTTATCTCTAGTTTTAGCCCTCTATTTAAATTCTTTCCGCCTTAAAGAGGTTAAAAAAGGAAAAAAAAAAACCAAAACAAACCCAAACAAACAACAAACAAAACAAAAAAAACAGAAAACAAAAAAATAACAACAGCCAAAAAAACCTTTTCCGAGTCTGCTGGGTCCTAATTGCCTTCAACTCAAAAACATCCACACGCCAAGGTGGTAAAATTTGGGGTGACCACATTCTCCCTCACTGGAGTGGAAACTTATTTTCTCATTATAAACTTTTCCCCAAATGAAAGGAAAGACAGGGTGGTAAGCAGTATAAGGGTCAATTATAAAAGATGTCTTGGTTCACACTGCAAATCTACTCCTCTATTTTCCACTCTTCAAGCTCATTTCCAGAGTGCTTGACATGCACAGACATATGAATGGACTCTCTTATTTTCTGTGTTCTGGTTTGCTTCAGCCAATGGGAGTCATTCCAGGAGATCAGAGGAAGAATGACATCGTTTTTATTCCCTGGCTTCCCTTCAAAGTCCTTATGGACTGTTTTGTTGGTTGCATTTGTTTTGTTTTGTCTTACTTGACCAAAGGTATTTTTTTACTGGCTGCCTCCTCTGTGGAATTATTATTACCTTCTGTTTCTGTTCCCCATTCACCTTTCTCATCTTTTTGGGTGATAACAACTATCCTGGCTGCAGGATGCTGAACTATCAGTGTTGTTTTCCCCCTCACTGCACCTCCATAAATAGTCCCTTTGTAAATTAACCCTCTTCAAATTACCCTAAACTGACTGTGCCATTTTTTTCTTACAGTAATTGGCTGACTCAACAGTCTACTCTATGTGTTTGATAAAGTGGTTGTTTGATGCCTTGACTGTAAGCTTTTTATAGAAAGTGATCCTATCCTTCTGTCCTTAGTATGGAGTTAGCATTTAATAAATTATGACTAAATAAATGAAAGAAGGAATACATGATCAAAATCATCCAAAGACATTTGAAATCAATGACAGAGGGAAAATTTACATAAAAGATTACAAGCTTCTTATCTAGGGCTCTGGCTGGCATTGGCATCATCCAAATAAATATCTTTCTCTATGGTGTTTCTCTTTGGATCCCTGGTCCTACTGCATAACCCTTAGCTACACTGTTTGAGTTGCAGGAACTTACACATCAGTTGTAACCTCACAAAGGAGTGAGATGCAAACCTGAGGGGAAAATCTGGATCATTGTAATTCTAGAGTCTGCAAAAATTTCAACATTTAAGACCCCCCAGGTAGAAGCTTTAGCAGACCATAATGTGCCATGTGAAGTCCTTCTGGAGGATGTTAGATATAACCTTGCTTGCATTTTTGCCAAATCTTTGGAAAATAGAGAATATGTTTCCAAGCAAAGAGACTCATGTGAGGACAGGAAATCAGCCAACACCTTTGGGGAGCCTAAGATATACTTAGGACGAACTGTTTAGGAGCTAGACTTTTATGCATAATGACAATGAAAAATTGGCATGATAGAAGAACAGGACATTTGCCCCAAGAAATCTCCCCTTTCTCCCTTCAAGGAGAGTGATCTTTTGTGGGCTTCTGGCATTGAGCAAGTTGACTCTAGGCAACTCATCAGGCACTCAAAGATTTCATACTCTCTCTTCTAGATGGAATGCACAGAACCCATATTACCTGAATGAGGCTGTAAGAGTACAACTTTGCTCCATCCAAAACATCTCAGGAGGTGCTTCCACATTTTTTCCTTTTTTATATTGTCATCATTAGAGTTCAGTAAGAACAGAACAACTCCTTAGGAACTTCCAAGGTGCTTTAGAGTGCTACACAGACCCAAAACATTTTGGATCAATACTTGAGCTATTTGGGATTAAAAACCAAAAACCATCATAGAGGTCTTACAGAGTCCTTGAAATAACAGCACATATGTAGTACCCCTTGTGATATGCCACATTTGTTTTCAAACACCACACAAGTACAACTTTGCGTTGGCTTTGCTTCAGAGCATGCAGAAAGAACAATAAAAGCTTTTGAGATGGTAGTGCATTCATACTACACCTTTTAATGCCTGAACAGACTAAAATCAAATCAGAATTTAAAAATCCAGAGGAAAGGGATGGTGTGGAATTAGAGAGAGAAGTAGAAAAATCTGTTAACAACAACAAAGAGAGAGAGAGAGAGAGAGGAAAAGGATCTTCTCTTCCCAAGTAAGAGAAATCCAAGGAGAAAGACTTCACCAGACTCAGACATTACATAATTAAGCAGTTTCAATAGCCTTTTAAAAGATCTAACCGAGTAGAGGATAAATATCAATGGAGCAACAAAGCAGCACAGCGGGGGACAGGAATTGATGGTGGGAATTCAGATGGCAGCTTGCTTGAGGGGACACAGACTGTCCCTTGTTCTCTCATTCTCTATTGATTATGTAGAGACTCTCATCTCCTTTCTTCTTTTTTTCCTGTTTAATGTGTGTGTTGCTTACATGAAATCTTTAATGGTCTCAGGTATGACTCTGATAGATAATTTCCTACTGGAATGGCAAAGTCCAAGAAACCAGCATTAGAAAATTACTAATACTCCAAGAAGATGGCCCTTATTAACAGGATAATGTGGTCTACACATGAGGGTATTCAGGTCCTCAAATAAAGACCCAAGAACACAAGATATTCAAGTCCCTAAATAAAGACCCAAGAACAGGCAGTCGACCTCATAGCCAACAACAAAAAGCAATTTGTATGGAGCTTGGAGGCATTAAATGTACAAATTAAATTAATAAGGAACAATTCTTTCTTCTTTACAACTGTATTCTCCAACCAGAATAGGTTATTAAGTGTGGGATAGTTTAGACTGGAGATGGGAAAAGCTATGGAAAGAGGAAGAGTCAGAGGAACACAAGTGAGTTGAGGGGTTCACTGGTTGAAACATGTTAACGTAGATTCCTCTAAGAAAGTTGAATAAACATAAAAGCCCGAATTTATACATGATAGTGCCTGAATTTATATGTGAGAGTATATATAAGATCATCAGAAAAGAGCTCAGGCAGTCACCTGGGAGGAGAGGAAACCAGAGGGCAATTTTGCTTGTTTGTAATCAGGAAGGTAAATGAAGGTGTGCACATGTTGAGATAGAATCAGTAAGGAAAAGATGCTGACTGTGGTGCTGAGAGAGACCATGAAAACCAGCTACCCGAATTATTTTAATAACATCTGGGAAATTTTGAAGTCTCTTGGTGGAAATGCTCTGCATATGGATGCTTTGTTGTCCTTTCATTTTTTTAAATAGATTTTTATTGGCTTCAGTTTTCAAAGAGGGCATTTTCTGACTTTGTCTTTATTTCTGCTTTAGCCTGTGGTCAAGCATAAAAGAGAAAATACCTGATTTATCCCTGTATAATTAGAATGACATTTAAAGAAAATTTAAATCACACCTGTAATTTAGTTAGAAAAACCATAATAATTAGTGGACTTTGGTTACAGATTAGTACATGTGCTGACAAAAAATATTGAATGAAAAAATATATATTTATTTACTTTTCACCAGGTAATATATAAAACACATTTTACTATGTTATCTATATAACACGGTTAAAAGTAAAAGTGGTGTTGCCATACTTAAAAAATAAACTTAAAAAATCATCCTGTAACTTGTTTTGACAATATTCTGCTTTTAGCCTTATATCATCTTCAATAAGCATTTCATTTACCTAATGAAAAACATATTTAAAGTAATGAGTACACTGTTTTAATTTGCATATGCAAATATGTTTAATCAGTAGGAATAGCTGGCAGAAGGAAAGTGTATGCATGTAATTATTTCAGTGACTGCCCACTCCTTCAAGTTTATGGGAATACTTTATAGAGAGGATTAGAGATTAATACTTTTTAAGGGAAAGAGACTAAATTCTTCAATGTGGAAAATGACATAATGACAATAATAGCTACCAATTACTGAATAATTAGTGTTATGTGCAGTCCATATATTATTTCCATTCCACACAATATCCAAACAAGGAAGACATTATTATCCTTATTTCAGAGATGAAGAAACTGAAATGATCTGCTGAAGGTCATATATTAAGTAACAAACCTGGGATTCAAAACCAAATCTGTTTGACTCTACAGGCTGACCTCCTCCCACTATTCAAGGAAAACCTTCAATTACCAATTCATGCTACCACATGCAAAAAAGTTTTCATTTTCTAATGCTTTATATTTAGTTTGCAGGTGGGGAGATGAGAATGCCAGTGGAGAATGACATTTCAAAGAATAAGTGAATGTTGATAATACCACCTGTTTACATAGATACTAGGAGTAATTGTTTTAGATCCAATGAAATATGTAGAAAATGCCACATATACTTCCAAATGGAACTTAAAACTAAATACAAATGCATCTTCAAAAGGGTGTTCCTCAACTTCTAGAATTTTGCTTCCTATCAGTCCAATGGAAGGAAATGAGAATCTTTAATTTTTTTTTAATGTTTATTTATTTTTGAGAGAGACGGAGACAGAATGGGAGTAGTTTAGGGGCAGAAAGAGAGGGAGACACAGAATCCAAAGTAGGCTCCAGGCTCCCAGCTGTCAGCACAGAGCCCAACGCGGGGCTCAAACTCACCAGCTGTGAGATCATGTCTGAGCTGAAGGCGGACGCTCAACCGACTGAGCCACCCAGGTGCCCTGGAAATGAAAATCTTTATGGCTCAAGATGCAACTTTTGATCCAAGACAATGCAGAAGGTACTCTGAGGATTAAAAGAATGTGCTAGTGAGCTTATCTCCCATTTGAGGAGCTACAGGGAGCCAGAAGGAGACACGCGCCATGGCTCCAATACTCAGCAACCGTTTTCCTTTTGATATTTTTACGTATTATAAAAATGGGTAGTTAATATTAAAGAAAATAATTCAAAACGTGTTGTAAACATATCCTATATGGTTTCTACTTGCCTGAGAGTGTCATTTTGCCAAACCTCACCAGAGTCTTTTCCAATCATCCTCAACGAGAAACATTCTCTCAAATTTATCTTGATGCTTTTTCTGCATCTAGATTATCACATGATTTTTTTCTTAACCTATTAATGTGGTTAACGACACTGGATAACTTTCCAATGTTAATTATATTCCTGGCAATTCATGTCTAGCCATTCACCCTACTGCTCCTCCCTAATTCTGTGTCTGACAAATGCTTTAGTCTCTTTCATTGTATCTACTCTGTGCCCCTATTCAACAGTGATGTTCTTATTCTCACCCCTCTTTTTCCATGTATACACAGGTTTTATTCATGTCAACACTTTTCAGTGATCACATATACAACTATACGTTTTAACTTTAGCTCAGTGCTTTTGCCAAAGCTATAGATTAAAACTTTTAACTGACTACATAGCACCTCTTCCTCTTTTTTTAGTCTACGGGCACCTCACATTTGGCCCATCTAAAATGAAGCCCATGATCACCTCCCAAACCATCACTCCTACTGTTTTCCTAATCTAAATTAATAGCATCTTCCTAGCTGTCAAAAATATGCATCTCAACATTCATCCTTCTCTCCCACCTCCTACAGGTCATTAAGTTCTGATCTCTTCATCTATTTACCCCTTAAGCCATTGATTGAATCCATGATATCGGCACACTTTAAAATAGACTCTCACCTGGTCTCTGCCTCATAGTCACTAATTCTCAAAATGTGATGCCTGAGTCAGCAGCAGCAGCTTCACCTGAGAATTTTGCTAGACCACCCGCCCCCCCCCCCACCAGCCCCCAGCCCCCAAATCAGAAACTCTGAGCATTGAGCCTAGTAAGCTGGGTGTCAGCTCCAGGTGATTCTGATTCATGCTACTTTCAAGTACAAGCGAGGTAGGGACTAGCAGCCTGGTATCTCAGTGTCCTCAGGATGCAGGCAACCTGGATTTAGCGCATGTGAGTATGCACAAAGATTTCACCATCTGTATTTTCATTTCTTCATCTATCAGTTAAATGGGTTCAATCAGATAATCTCTAGGATGGCCAAAAGAATGTTTCTGAATGCCTTCTAGGTAATAAGCCCTGGGCTAAGGGTTTACTATGCATTAACTCACTTAGAATTGAGCAAGAATACATGGAGTTAATTGTTATTTCATCTCCACCATATATATGGATAAACTGAAGTATAGAGAGATCACTTCCCCAAGTCATACAACCACCAAATGAATGCACGACTCAAATGAAAGCTAACACCAGTGAGGATTCCCTTAACTTTACACTCTCCTACTTCCAAGGCTCTCTGCTGTATGGAAGAGGCAAAAGGAAAGAATTGCTGAGACCAACAAACATTGAATATAATGTAGAGATCTCATATAATATATAACATGATAATTAGTATCATATATTAAAGATAATGTTACACTAATATTATTAATATATATCATATCATTTTATTTTATATATGATATACTGTATATAATAAAATGTATATATTAATTATATAATACAGAATATATTATAATAATGTTGTCACTACTATATTGTTGTCATATTATAAGCCAAACAAGCCACACCAAGCGAAATAGTCTCACGTTTTGATGGACACTAAACTGTTCAACTCAGAAGATTGGAAAATTGGACCATGGATAATGCACAGCACGAGGGGCTTGATTCCCATTACATTTCTTACAAATAGATGTACTTGGGGAGAATTTCGTCAGATAAATATATCATCCTGAATATTTAAAAAGAACATTTAATCTCTCCTAGTAATTAGTCTGCAGATATGTATTTCCAGATTAAGTAAATGAATTTAAAGAGTTTGCTAATTTTTGTGGAAAAACAGGGCAAATTTGTGATTTTCAGAGGTTGAAATATAACACAGGCATTGGAACATTTTTGTAGCTCAAAATAAAAAAAAATATTGGGTGAACAGTTCAGGAGAAGTATATTTGCAAAGTTAAATGGGTATATTTTTTTCCCACTAGCACAGCATTGTGTGTGTGTGTGTGTGTGTGTGTGTGTGTGTGTTAGTCAGTCATTTGAATGGCAGAAAATCTTTCCCTCTCAGCCTGTGTACCCTAGAGGGTACCTCTCTTCTTGGCTGACAACAGCATTCACCAGCTTCTTAAGCCTGATACCAAAGACTAATTGTGGACATGTCACTTTTCCTCTCCTAGAATATCTGATCCACCACCAGCTTAGAAACTCTTACTTCCCAATGTTCAAATTCAGACAATTTTCTCTTTCTCTACTTCTACTACACTAATCCAAAATACTGTTACCATTGGTTCAGGCTTTTGCTATATTCCCTAATTTGCTCCCATTGAGAATTACATTATTTTTTTGAAAACACAAATTTTCCTACATAAAACGAGACAGTAGCATATTCTCTATTGCTGTTTTAACACATTCTGCAGGTCAAAACTGTACAAATTTATTCTCTTACAATTTCTGTTGGACAGAATTCCTGAAGTACTCAGTGTTAGTCCTCTCGTTAAGGTATCTCAAGGCTGAAATCAAGGTGTTGACAGAGGCAGAAGATGCTCACAGTTATCCAGGTAAAAAACGATAGGAATTTGAATAGGGACATTGTTATAAAGTAAAGGTAAGGACTATTTTACAGGAGAAGATAGAATTCTCACAAACTTGTAATAAGATTGTTCATTACAGGTAAATTAGGCAACCAAGCAATGATGCTCAGTTTCCAAAAAAGTAGGTATGGTCTGACTAGATTCAACCATGCCCCATATTCCTTATGGAATATGATATTGTCCTCTCACTTTGCCAATGCCCCATGCATCTTTCTGATATTTCCCCATATAGTATAAAATCTAACCATTCTGCACCTCTCATCATTCCTTGAAGAAATGGATAAAATGAATGACTCATATATTGGTGTGTGGTACATAGTACCCACCTTCTCTGCCTAGAAAAATCAGAAAAAAGAGTCAACTCAGTGTCACCACCTCTATGAATCCTTCCCTGCTGATCCCTCAAAACAGAGCACCCACTTCCATTGATGGCCTCCCAAGGCACTCTGTTTATATATTTTATCACATGACTCACCAATAACAATTGATGTAGGTTTATGATTGTGTACATCTGTACTTTTCTATTGTATTAGTCAGGGTTCTCTAGAGGGATAGAGCAAATACAGTAGGTACGTAGGTAGGTAGATAGATAATTTATTATAAGAAATTGGTTCATCTAATTATGGAAGTTGAGCAGTCCCACAGCCTGTGGTCTGCAAGCTGGAGTTCTCATCCAAGACTGATGACCTGAGAATTATGAGCGCCAATGGTGTAACTACCAGTCTGAGTTCAAGGAAAGACAAAAGTCCCAATTTGAATAGATGGAAAGAGAGAATTCCTTCTTACTCAGCCTTTTGTTCTGTTCAGGCCTCTAACTGATTGGATGAGACCTACCCACACTGGGGAAGGCAATCTGCTTTACTCAGTCTACCCATGTAAGTATTAATCTCATGTAGAAACACCCTCAAAGACACACTCAGGATGATTCTTAACCAAATATCTGGGCACCCCATGTCCCAAGCAAGCTGATGTATAAAATTTGCCATCACATCTATCAACACTGATTTTCAAGTTACAGATAACTTCATTCCCTAACAGTGCAAAGTATGTAGGAGATGTTCATTAAATATTTACTAAATACTAATTTTATTAATATTATCAGCTCTCCAGCCATTTCGAGTAGAAAAAAAAGTACCATAAAACATGAACTTCCTAGAAAATCATCTAGCCCTGATCTCTTGCTGGTTTCAAGGCTGCACATGTTTCTCAAATATACCACAGGTGACAATCTTAAAAGTGAACAAGGAGAATAGCTACTTTTCCCCATAATATACACTTATGGAATGAAAAAATAAAACCTCCATTAAGGGAAGATCTATTAATATGCATGCTGACCTCACACTGGATTCAACTTCAGCTTCTTCATCAACCTAGTTTTGTTGTTCTCTAGAATGGTAGGTCCTTGGTGTGCAAAACCCCTTCGGAGGGTTCTAGAATCCCTCAGGAGTTTCAGTTAAGCTATCTTCTAGTTTACTCATTTATAAGGAACTTTTGAGAAAATAATAAGCCTTCTTGTTCTTGTCCTCCTCCTCCTCTTCCACTTCCTTCCTCCTCTTCTTCCTCCTCCTCCTCCTCCTCTCTCCTTCCCTTCCAACTTCCCCTTACTCCCTCCCTCCCTCTCTTATAGAGATGATTATTATAGGGTGTTATGGCAACCAAATAAGTGACAACAGAAAAAATTAAGAAACCTTTTGAGACCAACCATTACCCATAGTTCCATATTGTGCCATCTAAATACTCTCAGGAAGGTATTTCTAAGCTGCAAAGCCCTCCTTAAACAAAACTAGCTTTTGTAGATTTGATTTATAGTACAGCAATTGGTGTGCATTATGATCTTGAGATTTAGGGACATAATTATAATCTGGAGTAGACATTCAAGAGTATGAATAAAATGGAAAGAGAGATGTATGAACTGCCTCTCTATGAACTGTACATTAATATGCTAAGTTAATACACTGCTATATAAGGGAACTGCCAGCCAGGACTGTACTGAGCCCCAAACAATGAGCCTTGCATCTTCCTATACATTTGTGGAACAGAAATGTTATAATATCCCCATAAAGCCACATCAAAATAACAAAGCTACAAAATAGACCTTGTTTGAACAATGTAAGACACTGAGTTTATTGTATTGAGCAAATAATGCTAATGAATTGTCAGAATGAACCGCCTCTTCAGCAATTGGTGGCTTTCATGAAATATTTACATATACCATGTCAATGTAGCAAAGGAAGTAAAGCATCTACAGCTTTCTCACAATGTACTGAGCTGGACAGAACTTCATTTCTTGGTTGCTGAAAAAAGTAATACTTTACCATTATGTACAGAACCATAGAACTTAGAGCTAGAAGATGACTAGTAATAAATTGGTCCAAGTAGTACATTCCATATATGAGGAATCTGAGGACTAGAGCTAGATTAAAGTCCTTCTAGGTTAAAATATATATATATATATATATATATATATATCACATATATATATATATGATATGTATATAATACATATGATCTAGAATGAATTTATATTCATATATAATATATTCATATTATATATGTGTATATATTTGTATAAATTATACTATTCACATATAATTTGTGTAAGTTATTTATTCATATATATGTAGAGAAAGAGGAACTAATATGAGAGTTGGTCCTTTTGGTAAAAACCTAATGTTTTTATTCCTATACTTTTAATCACTCAATTGCCACCTTAATTTTGCTTTTCTAGTAAAAGGATGGCTATTATAGTACATCCAGAAACAAGGAATGAGTACATAGACGCTCAGGAAATTCAGGACTCCATTTCTGACAGGTTGTACCATGTTATATTTCACAGAACAGTGGTAAGGAGAAGGGCTTATTGGTATTGGTCCATTCAGAGTTGGATAAAAGAAGAATGGAGAAATCTGCTCGTATCATGTCTATTATGATAAGCAAAATAAACATCTGGTCCAACAGTAGACTGAATATGTACTACATTTTTATGCAGTATAGGAAATACACATAACAACTAAAAGTCACAAAGAGTATTCATATGCTATGTTCTTAAGGTGAACACAGTCCCAATTTCTTAGCCAGAGCTATCAAGAAAATCAGATTCATTTGATGCTCTGTTGTGATCCCCTACCTCAATGCACAAGTTGATAGGAGTCAATAACTCATATTTAACATTTAGGATTATAGAAACCAAAAGCAGATTATTTCTCTGTAATTTCTCTTCCTCTAACTCGTACATGACTTGGGTATGTATTCACATAGGCTAGTTCCCTCTCAAGTATTATTACTGATCTAGGTCAATTAGTTCTTTCCTACTGTTTACAATTCCAGTATATGCATCTCTTACCTCTTTCTTCACTTCAGGACTTTGTCAGCTATTTAAAAATCTGGAAGAATGAAGATTCTGTACCATCTGTGGTGGAAGAATATGGGAAAGGATCATAAACCCTAACAATTGAGCTATTCAAAAAATTGCCTTAGCATGGGGCAGAGAACTGTGGAGCCTGAATTTACATTGTAAGTATGAATGAATGGCTCATTTCGCACACCACACCATATCATTGCTGACACTCATCCCTCTAAGGCTACATGATGGAGCCTTCCTTCTCATAGAGACAAAGCACCATTCAGTGCAATGTTCCTACATACTGTAAGGCTAAAACGGCCTTGCTCTGGGAAGGAGATCATTTAGATAGTCAGATAGGCGCAATGAGATAGAACTTTTTCCATCCCTTGTTCCAGGAGAGAGAGAGAAAGACTAGTCAAACTTCTAAAAGTTACCAATATAAATTTATAAAAGGAAGGACTAAAAGAAGGCATATGAAAAGGAAAGCAGTGTAGAATCTTGGCTGTTTGTCCTCACTGGACTAAAGTGTCAATCATAGTTATAGAAGAAATACAGGAGGAACCCATCAAAGTTTGCAGGTACACACATATATGAGGGGTCTGCAGTACTGGTTACCAGATAAGGTACGAGATTAGTAGTTTTACAGATACCATTCATACCTTTGGGCAAGAGTGACTAAGAAATGACAGCTTATACTTACATAGTATTTACTGTGCCAGGCACTGTTCCAATTACCTTATACATATTAACTAATTTAGTCCTCACAACACCATATGTATGAAATTGTTATTTTGATTTTATAAATAATGGACTGGAGATATAGTTAAGTAACTCCCTTAAGGTCTCATAGCTAGTAAATGGAAAAGTTAGGAATTGGAAGCTAACCATCTTTAGAGTGAGTCCCCAAACAACTGTCCTGTCCTTCATAGGTCTATAGAAGGGGATACCAAAGGTACCCATGAGTTGCAATTGTGAATGGCAGCGGAGAATGTGGATCTATAGTCTTTCCAGAAATGACCAGGGTATTGGCAGGACTAATACCTAGCTGGTGTGCCCAGTATGGCTCAACTGGTTGTTAAAAATGAAATCTTTCTGACAGAAAAACAGCAGCTTCCCTAGGCCCTTAGTGCCTCCCATCCCCCAGCCCTTCTCTTAGCATCATTCTGAGAAGACTCCCCATGAACCATGAAATAAGGATTAAAATGGACATAGACTCCATTCCACTGCTCTGGCCAGAATCTGCTCTGGTTGTCAGTAGCTGTACCATACCAGTTGGAGTACTGATCTGAATACAGTTCTGGGTACCAAACAAGGTGAGATTCTTTAGGGAAATGCTATGACAGGTTGCTTGTCTTGAGCTGCACTGAAGTTTCATCTCACTCTCTCAGAGGATCCCCAAAGTAGAGGTAGCTGGAAATACGTTGCTCCTGAAGAGCCTACCATTACTCATTCATCTCCACCAGCACCAACGATCTCTTGTGCTATGGACGCATGAGCTGTGGGCTGGCGCAGGGCATGATACCAGCTCTTAGGGAGCTACTCCCTCTAGAGAGCCAATCCTGTAAGCTAATGCTCCATTTCTAGTGCTCACTGTTATGACTGGCAGTGGTGGACACTTGATGGCTGGGAGGATGGGTGACTAGTGAAAAGGGAAGGATCAAGTACGGGGAAGCATAGAACTGAAACTGATTTATACAACCCAAGTTGATATTCACTGGATTAGATCACATTACCTGGCAGTTTCAATACTAAATATCTTGACAGGAAGCAGGTGGGGTGCTAAGAGAAAGAGATTACATTTGTTTCATGTTCAAGAGTCTAATTGTTGAAATAGTATTTCTCCCACTCATGTTATAATATATTGTGGAAAGAATAATGGATGTGATTTAGGCAGACCTCTGACACTTTAAGGAAATTTTTCTATAGCATTCTTAAAACATGGCCATCTAGACACATTAAATAATTCCATAAAGTGGGAGTCACAATTTTACAAAGAAATACTAATTTTTAGAGATAGGTATGCATTAAAAGGTCTTTCTTGTATTTGCACAATGTACCATACTTCACAAAATGCTTTCACCCACATTATCTCATTGCCTCATCATTACAGCCCATGTTGGGGCTCAGGGTCATCATTTACGACATCTATTCCAATTGTTGGAACTTGGGAAAAAGAAAATGTAGACAATTAAGTGAATTTATTCTGACCTCAGTAGAATACTCCCAAGAATTAAAAAAGGATATTCCTGTGATTATTTTCTTCCCTCGAATTTCTCACTTTGGAATAAAAGCAAGATGTACCAAAACTTGCTCCTCACCACTAACAATCCAGTTAATTGAAGGTTCAATTAAGATTTTTCTCTATTACGAGCCATTATCAGTCCATGACCTCTCATTGCCTTTTAATCCTTATTCATGTTTCAGACTTTGCTAATGGAGGAAGAGAAATATCTGTCCCCTAGATGGTGCGCGCGCGCGCACACACACACACACACACACACACACACACACACACACACACATTCACCACACCATCAAAAAATGTTTGAAAACTATCAAGTCCCAGTACTTGAAAATCTACTGTATAGACAAGTATCTGGTTTCACAAATCTACTGTATAGACAAGTGGTCTTTTAGAAATGAAAATCATTCCAGGTATGTCATTAACTTTGCTGTGAACTTTGATAATTTAATTAAATTTGTCTACTTTTTTTTGGTAGCGATTAGAATTTAAATAAGAATTTGGGTTAGGGAGTAGACTGGGGGGAAAAAGTAGAGAGGTGAGTTTTCACCATATAGTCCTTTGGGCAAGGGGAGACCTAATTTGGGATATTTTTAAGCTAGGAAAAATGAAAGGAGTGACAGTCAGAGTACAACATGGGAGGGGGAGAATCAGACATAATCTGCCATTTTAGCAATGATAACAGAGACAAATTCAGGGTTAAAGCTTCTAAATATAGGCATTTCTCAGATATATTGGTTGTTTGGTTCCAGACAAATGCAATAAAGTGAATATCACAATAAAGCAAATCAAAAGATTTTTGTTTTCCTAGTATATATAAAAGCTATGTTACCCTATAGTGTAGTCTATTAAGTGTACAATAGCATTATGTATAAAAAAAACAAGGTGCATACCTTAATAAAAATACTTTCTTGCAAAAAATGCTAACCATCATTAACATTTCAGGGAGTCATAATCTTTTTGGTGGTGGAGGGTGTTGCCTCAATGTTGATGGCTGCTGACTAACCAGGATGGTGGTTGCTGAGGTTGGGATGGCTGTGGCAATTTTTTAAAATAAGACAACAGTGAACTTGGCCACATTGACTGACTCTTCCTTTCATGAATGATTTCTCTGTAGCTTAAGATGTCATTTGATGGCATTTTATCCACAGTAGAACTTCTTTGAAAATTGGAGTCAATCTTTTTAAACCCTGATGGTATTTTTTATCAACTAAGTTTATGGAATAGTCTAAATCCTTTGTTGTCATTTCAACAATCTTCCTAGCATCTTTACCAGAACTAGATTTCATCTCAAGAAACCACTTTTTTTGCTCATCCAAAGATGCAACTCCTTTATTATGAGGCTGCAGCAATTCAGTCACATTCTCAGGCTCACTTCTAATTCTAGTTCTCTTGCTATTTCCACCACATCTGCAGTTACTTCCTCCATGAAGTGTTGAATCCCTCAAAGTCACTCATGAGTGTTGAAATAAAATTCTCAAACTCCTTTTGATGTTGATATCTGACGTTTCATATAAATCATGAATGTTCTCAATGGTATCTAGAACAGTTAATCCTTTCCAGAAAGTTTTCAATTCATTTTGCCCGGATCCATCAGAGGAATCACAATGTATGGAGTTTTGCCTTATAAAATATACTTCTTAATAATAAGACTTGAAAGTCAAAATGACTCCTTTTGTCCATAGGTTGCAAAGTGGATGTTGTGTTAGTAGCCATGAAAACATTAATCTCATTGTATATCTCCATCAGAGCTCTTGTGTGACCAGGTGCATTGTCAGTGAGCAGTAATATTTTGAAAGAAATCTTTTTATTTGTGCACAGGTTTCAATAGTGGGCTTAAAATACTCAGTAAACTATATTGTAAACAAATGTGCTGTCATCCAGGCTTTGTTGTTCCATTTATAGAGTACGGGCAGAGTTTAACATAGTTCTTAAGGGCCTTAGGATTTTCAGAATGGTAATTGAGCATTGGCTTCAACTTCAAGTCACCAGCTACATGACCCTACCAAGAGAGTTAGCCTGTCCTTTGAAGATTTGAAGATAGACACTGGGTTCTCTCTAGTTATGAAAGCCATAGATGACATCTTTTTCTACTATAAGGCTGTTTCACCTACATTGAAAATCCATTGTCTAATATAGCCACCTTTATTAATTATCTTAGATCTTCCAGAAAATTTACTATAACTTCTACATTAGCACTTGCTGCTTCACTTGGTACATTTATACTATGAAGACAGCTTCTTTCCTTAAACTTTATGAACCAACCTCTGCTAGCTTCAAACTTTCCTTTTACAGCTTCCTCACCTCTCTCAGCATTCATAGAATTGAAGAGAGTTAGGGGCACTTGAGTGGCTCCATCGGATGAGAGTCTGACTTTGGCTCAGGTCATGATCTTGTGGTTGATGAATTTGAGCCCTGCATCAGGCTCTGTGCTGACAGCTCAGAGCTTGGAGCCTGCTTCAGATTTCTCTGCCCCTTACCTGCTCATGTTCTGTCTCTCTCTGTCTCAAAAATAAGTAAACATTAAAAAAAAATTTTTAATTAAAAAAAAAAAGAATTGAAGAGAGTTAGGGTCTTGCTCTGGATTAGGCTTTGGCTTAAGGGAATGTTGTGACTGGTTTGATCTCTCCAGACCACTAAAGCTTTCTCCATCTTTGCTGTAAGACTGTTTTCTTTCTTATCATTCATGTGTTCACATGAAAAGTAGTACTTTTAATTTCATTCACAAACTTTTCCCTTGTCTTCATGATTTGGCTAGTTGTTTGGCCTAGCTTTTGGCCTATCTCAGCTTTTGACATGCCTTTCTGACTAAGAATCATTTCTAGCTCTTGATGTAAAATGGAAGACATGTGACTTTCCCTTTCTCTTGAACCCTTAGTGGCCATTGTAGGGTTAAGAATTGGCCTAATCAATATTGTTGTGTCTCAGGAAATAGGGAGGCCTGAAAAGAGGGATAGAGAAGGGGTAATAGCTGGCTGGCAGAACAGTCAGAACACACATATATATTGATTAAGTTTGCTATCTTATATGGGAACAGTTCATGGGACCCAAAACGATGACAATAGTAGCATCAAAGATCACAGATCACACATCTCTATAATGCTCTTGAAAAAGCTTGAAATATTGTGAGAATTACCAAAATGTGACACAAAGACATTAAATGAGCAGATACTGTTGGGAAAATAGTGCTATTAGACTTGCTTGACTTGGGGTTGCCACAAAACCTCAATTTGTTAAAAAAAAAACCCACAATATCTACAAAGCCCCTTAAAGTGCAATAAAACAAGATATGCATATATTCAGCAGCATTCACTGGACATTTCCCCCCAAGGAGCTTAAGGTCTGAATGGGGAGGGGGGGTGCTAGAAGCATGAATAAAAGTAATTAAAAAGCACACAGCCTATACCATATGTAAGAACACATGAAGCAATAGTTTGTTAAAACATAACGTGTTTGAATTGAAAGACATCAGAGAAGTTCTAGTCAAAAATATGAGCATATATGAACAAAAAATATATTTTGTATAAGCAACAATTCAGCAGTAAAAACTTGACTCCAATTATTTCTCCATTCTTTCAATCCATCCAATTGGATTGGATGGATCTTTCATCCATCCAATCTATATTTGTTGAGTTCTTACTATGTGTAAGACACAGTGCTGTTAGTGTCTGAAGACGAATTGTAGATCCACCAGGAAGAAATGGAGAAAGTTTCCAGGGAGATAGTGAAAAGTCTTTGGGATCATTATTTCCACACCACCTTTGAAAACTAAACACTTTGAATTTCATCCATTACGCATTTGGAAGCCATTCCATATTTTTTCCCTCTCTTTTGAGAACAGACTCTGTACCTAAACTTCTCTTAAAAGAGACCTATTTTGAAAATACAGACTTAAGGTGGAAGCATTTTTGAAGGAACCATATCATTTCCTTCTAAAAATTTAATGTTCCACTCTTTAAATGGCATTTTCTGAGAAGATTTCAGTAAAATGAATGTTGCCAAAAGGAACCTATAATTCCCGAAAGAAGCAATATTAATTAGAGAAATATGTGCCTCTGAATTCATCCAATTTGCATTTCATTTTATGGTTTATTTTTTGCAAACAGTTTACTAAATGATTGCAGTTGCAGATGGTTAAATTATTACCATCAGATGGCTGCCATGGCTGATATTACAGAAAAGGATAGAATCTGGTTCTTCATAAATAGAAGAAAATAAATCTTCAGCTTAAAAAAAAGTGTGTCTTTCCATGATGGCTGGCCTTTGATGGCAATGAGTCCAACAAAAAGTAACAAGGAATCAATCTGTTGGAAGGTCCAGACTGGCCAAGAATGCCTGCCAAATCAAGTTTCTCTTTTGTATCTAGAAAGCAGCTATCCCAGCTTTTGTGACTTCCTTAACAGGCCTGGTTGTTACAGGCTTTGCAGTTAGTTGGGTCTTATAAGAAGATTCTGGATTCCAGATCCAGCAAACACTGGCTATTGTGGCCAACCATTCCAGTTTGCCCAAGACTATCCTGGTTTTAGCATCAAAAGTCCCTTATTCTAAGAAGCCCCTAAGTCTTGGGCAGACTGGGATAGTGGATCACCTTACTCCTGGCTCACAGTCTTCACAGACAACTAGTGACAGCATTTAGCACATTATTTTTTTTTCTCTTTTTCTTCTTTTTCTTTTTCTTCTCCTCCCCCTCCCCCTCCCCCTCCCCCTCCTCCTCTTCTTCTTCTTCTTCTTTTTGCGAGAGCAAAGATAAATCATTTCCAGAAAATTATGTAGGTCATCTATCCTCCATGCATCAATAAAAACTGGGTTTCGCATAATCTTTTAAAATCTAGAGTATACTGGGCTGTGATTATTATTTTTTTTTTGTAGTTATGAGCAAGTGAAAGATTTTATATGTGAATGCTATCCATTAACACTATTCAGGTTAAAACATCATTTAAAAAGATATCACATATTAATAGAAAAATCCATTTTTAACAATCTCCACTTATAGAAAAGTATTTATAACTGCAAAATGATTGTTGTGATAAGCGACCAAAGTTAGGCTTCATTCCAAATGAATGTTAATGCAATTCACCTAGATACAGACAGGACTAAATCAAGCACAGGTTTTCTCAATATTTATTAAACATTCAATAGATTCTTGTTAGACCTTTTCTCTGTTCTAGATTCTGATGGTCTTGGCAGTGACAGTGGGAAATGAAAATGTATAAAGCTTCTATAATCATAAGTATGCTACAATTAAGAGAGAAGAAGCATGGGTAACTCTGAGGGAACTCAGCAAAAGGAGCCAACTGGTTGGATGCTGATGTGGTTGTAGATGTGGGTGCTAAGGAAGAAGAGGGAGGTTCCTTGGAGAAAGCAATCTTTAACCTAATATCTGCAGCATATATAATACTACAAGCTAGTTAGGAACTATCATCATCAGTCATTGGCAATAAATCCATTGACTAAGGATATGATGTGGAGGTAAATATTAAGTACCTTGTAAATTTTTGGTCTTGAGCACTTGGCTGTATTGTGTTGCTTGGAGATAGCATATCAATGCAGGAAGATAGTGAATTTTGCCTTAAAATTTGAAGACGGATTGACACTAATGGCAAAGCAAGCAGGTTGGTTAAAAGGTTTCCCGGAGTAATGAAGGAGGGTGAGCTCTATTTACCTGAATAGTAATGTTCCTGAGAACATACAATATGGCTAAAACAAAATGAAAGGGTAAATGAAAAACTACTCTTGACAGATTACAGGAAAGGTGTTGGGGCTCCTTCACATGCATAAACAACTTTGTTTCTTACACTGCATTGACAGATGAATAGTGCTCAGAATGAGGAAATTAATAATATACTTTACTCTGCATTCTTAGACCACTGCTATACAAATAGTTGTTGGCTAACTAGCAGCTTTAGCATCTCAGGGCAGCTGAGTAGAAATGAAGCATCTAGGGCCTCACCCTACCTAATGAATCAGAATCTGCAACCTAACAAGACCTTCCAGTGATTGGAACATTGAAAGTTAAGAAGCCCTGTTTCAAGCTGTCCTTAAAATACTTCTTGTGCTTCAGAGGATGACTCTCTTAAGAAAATCACAGCCACCTGGAAAAATTTGAAGAGAATACAGTCAGAACAGTAAGGAAACTTGACATAGGAATAGAAATGTTTAGCCAAGAGAAAAGTTGATTTTTCTCAGGAGTACTAGGAATATGGGATTTTTTCCTGCAAACTACTTATGTGAACTCCAGGGTTAAAAATAGGACCAATGAATAAGATAAAAACAAAAAACAGGGAATGTTTTAGCTCAATATAAAGCAGAATCCTAAGAGAAAAGTGAATCTAAAAATGTAAATGAGAGGATGGTTGGTGATATCTATAAATTCTCTAATACGAGGGATAAACAGAAAAGGAAGGAAGAACAATTAGTATTTACTTTGTCAACTAATATGGCCCAGGTATTCTATTGTGTTTTGATATTTCTCATTTTACTGGATGTCTGCCTTCATAGTCATCACAGAAGATAAAAAGCAGATAAAACATAATACAAACCAGAAAAGTTAAAACACTGAAAGCTTGGGTTGGTTTCATTAATCCTATTGGCTTGATTCCATGGCAATTAGAATGGCCACAGTGAGCTTTTCCCTTTTCATTTTACTGCTTGTATCTGGTGCTTTGTCTTGGGCTCTCCATCCCCTCCTCCCAATGCTAATCAACACATTTTTCACCCAATTTTTATCTTTATTTCTTACATGTGGATGCACAGGTTCTCTTCCATTTTATTGGCTGGCAATTTTGAAATCCTTAAGTGGTATCGGGATTTGAGCATGGTTTATGTTGGCCATTAGGCCTTGTCTGAGTTGGAAACTATGCAAGCAAGGTGTGGGGATATCTGCAAGGTCAAGCTTCAGAGCTTTTATTAGTCTCAGGTCTCATTTGGTTTCAACCTGTTCACTGATAGTGCTTTCTTCTCTGTAATATTTCCTTTTGAAAGAAGATGCTTTCCATATTTCAGACCTCAAAAGTGTATTGCATGAAATAACACAGAGAAATGAATCACTGGTTGCTGTTTTATTACCAAGACTCATTATGTAAATAATATGGGTATTACATAGTAATATGTTCAATCATGTTTACAGTGAGTTGACCAGTAAGCATGTGGACTTCTATGTTACAAATATTCATAAATGCCATTAAAGAAGTAATGACCTTGTAAAAATCAAATGAAAAATAGAATAAGTACTGATTATTTTTCCTTCTGCTAATACATGTTTCTGACTCTGGAACTGGGTGTATAAATTTTTACTACAGCCTGACTGAGCTAATACAACTCACGAGTGACATCTTGTCACAATTAAACAGCAAAAGAACTCAGCTCTAGGGATCCAGCATTTATTTAAGTTTCATTGTTTTGTTGTTTTTTTTTCCTCAGTAACTGCTTAATTACCTAATCACCTAAGAGGATCAAAGTTCTGTCTTTTGAAGATTGAGAAGAGAAGAAAGAAAGCAACTGATACTTAATATTACCTACTGTGTGCTGGGAACCTTAAGCATATTGTGTTTAATCCTCAAGTGACATTACATTGAAGCATGATCCTCACGTTATTTTATTGTTGAAGAAATTGAGCCACAGTGATGTGTACTGTTAGCTTACTCTGGCATGTTGTACACATGTTGGATTTTTAATCTTGTCAACAGTGCTTAAGGAAAGAATCATTATCTCCATTTTATAGACAAAAAAAAATAATTGATATAGATGGGTAAAAAAATGTCCATTTTTTTAACCTATTTGAGTCTCAGTTACCTACATAAAAGAGTTTTTCAGTCTGCCATACAGAAGCAGAATGGCAGGTTCACAGTAAACACACACTATTTACTTTGAGTAAAGTATATAACCTAATTGGCTACACTAGGCTTCATGACCACAAACGTGCACAAGGGTTCTTAAATCTCCATATCCTTGCCAACATTTGGTAGTATGCAGCATTGAAATTTTTGTCAAGCTATTAATACTGAAATATGTTAATCTGTTTATATTTCCATTTTTCTAATTACTAATAAATTTGAGCATTCTTCCTATGATTCATAATGGGATTACTTCTAAGACTTTATTACTTGAAATAACCCGGAATATCCCCTCCTTTCTAAAGATGCATACCATTTTCATTCTACACAGTGACCAAGTGGGAAAATTCTTTCATATGCTAAGTACCAATAGCTTATTTGTAAGCAATAAATAGATGAGGCAGATTTGATGGCAAAAAAAAAAATTACAGATTAAAGATAACTCCCATTTTGTTGTTTTGGCTTGCATAGTAAAGAGAAAATACAGAAAAAGGAACAGGTATTTCATTTCTGGGGGCATGTGCTAAGATTCTTCTGGTCATTGTTGTGGCTAAGATTCTTTAGTCATTTGCATCTCATTTATTTCCCTAACCCTATTTGAAGATGTACTCTATACCCCTGCATGGGATATGGGAGAGCCTGTGTTCTCAAATCATTCAGCCTAACAAAATTATAATGCAATAATATAAGTAAAGATAAATGAACTCCAAACTGAGACATCTAATCCAAATGGGAGACTAGGGTTCAGGGGTATTCTTGAGAGGATGGCGCTTCATATTGTCACTTCATCTTGTGCTTAATTAAAAGAAATTTAAGAAAATACTCTTAAACCTACATTTCTATCCCTGCCTATAAACACATACTCACACTCAATCCATTTCATCATTGCCACTGACACCTGAGAAAACTACTGATGCAAGATCCAGCCTTGCGTACCATGGTCGGGAGGCTGGAATTTACTGTGTTGCTCATGGCAAGCCAGTGAAAGGTTTTCAAGGGAAGGGATTTGGTCAGAATTGCAGTTCAGTGGATGATGGATTTGAAGGAGATGGATTAGAAAAAGAAAGTGACAAGAGTAATTCAAATGACCAACAATAAAGTCCTAAATAGAATAGTGGCAAAAAGCATAGAAAAGGAAGACTGACTGAGGAAATAACATCAGCAGGATACGTGCTTGGAAGTATGAGGAGCCTATGTAGAGACAGAGGGAAAGAGAAGAGTCCGAAATGGTCTCTAGGTTCTAGAAATCACAAATTATAGTGAGAAGAAAAAATACAAGGAGGTTGATTTTCTAAGACAGTTCAGTATTCTCCTGGGCCCATCAATCATGAAGCAAAGAAGGCTGATGCCACGGAAATAAGAGCCAGAGCTTTTAACAGCTGAACATGTCCAGGCACTGTTATAAATGCTTTACATAGAGTAACTCATTTAATCCCTGAAACAACTCTATGACATAGGTCCTATATTAACCCGTATCTTAGAAATGAGACGACCAAAGCTCATAGTTTAGATAACCTGACAAAAATCACACAGCAGAGATGGTAGCTGAGCAGAAGCAGTGTGGTTTCAGAGTCTGGGTTCCAGAGTTTGTGCTCTTACTGACTATTTCTGCTAGGAGGAATTCTGTCCCGGTAGGCCTTGCTGAATAAG
Source organism: Lynx canadensis (assembly GCF_007474595.2). Taxonomy (NCBI): domain Eukaryota; kingdom Metazoa; phylum Chordata; class Mammalia; order Carnivora; family Felidae; genus Lynx; species Lynx canadensis. Next base: position 45,561,316 of record NC_044313.2, on the reverse strand, counting down.
CATTAACCCCATCTCTCCACACACACCCTGGGCAAGCCTCTAGCACTTTCATCCACCTCTCCTTGATGCTTGTTTCTACCATGGAATGAGCAGCGACCTCTAAGACTGGCAGAGTGGAGACGGTAGAAGGAGAGAGCCTCTGGGCTATGGTCCAAACATAAATGCCTCCTTGCTCTGTCACTGAAGCCTTGACTACAGTCCTCAGAACAACCATGAATGCTGAAACCGCATCTGCTGGACATGTTTTTATGGGTGCTTCCAGTGCAGTGAATTGTACCGACCTGCTAACTGGTCACCAACCAGGTGACGGGAGAGAGACTCAAAATCTCCTCTTTCTTCTTAGAAGAATGGAAAATGTAATTCAGGGGACTTGCCTCTGTCTGGTAAAATCTATTCTTGTATATTAGCTCAGGTGGCAGTGAAGTATGAGATATAGAGGCTGTTGCCAGTAGTCTTCTAATGTGACAAGACTGTGTGCACTTCTACAACCTACTCTGTGGGGCCAGCAGATGGCATTGGGTAGCACAGGTAGAGGAACATGACCAGAGTGAGGCCCTCAGACGGTGGTACCTCCATTCCCTCAGGAGGCTAGTAGTGAGTTATGTTAATAGAATTGACTAAAAACACCTGGTGGCCACCACTTATAAGAAAGAGTAGAAGAGGATGCAAGGGGTTATGGGGATATGATAAGAAGTCAAATTTGGATATGTGAGAACATCTGGGATGTTTATATATATATTTATATTTATATTTATATTTATATTTATATTTATATTTATATTTATATTTATATTTATATTTATATTTATATTTATATTTATATTTATATTATTTATATTTATATTTATATATAAGTATTTGTATTTATTTATATTTATATATTGATATAGCATATCAATGACAGATTAACCATGTTCAACAAAGACATTTGCAAAGTAAGAAAAAGCACATTGATACAGTGAAAGGGCAGGGGTACACGGGCAGAGACCTGCATAAAAACAATGTGTGAAGGTTGCAAATGGAAAAGGAGTGAACTCGGTAGGCTATAAAAGTGTTGCTAGAGGGTCTTCCTAGATAAAAGAGTGTAGAGGTTCAAGAATAAAAAAGTAGCCACGAATGTGTATTAAAGCATGGAGAACCAGTAAGATTATGACCAAAAAAAGAAAAGTCCCATTGAATGTAGAAATATTAGGATGACAGGTTTCCTTAAGCATAGCAGTTGACTGCTGATTGCTGTGGGTTGGGAAATGAAGGAGAGATGAGGAAGTGACATAATGTTTGATTAAATTAGGAGGAACAGTTTGACATTATTAACATAATTTAACATTCTTCTGTAGTTTCTCCAGTGCAACGAAATAAAACAGACATTTTAAAAACCTGACTACTGGGTTAGCCAGGAGAAAATAGAATAGTCTCTTATCAATAAAAAAAAATATTCCCAGGATATCTTAGATAGTTAAGGAAATCCTACTGAAACTATCAGGGTTGAGTAAGATGGTCGAATACACATTGTCATGTGTATGTCAACGTCATGTCAAAACTATGTCAATAGTTTTCCTATTTAGAATAATTCATTGTGTGATATCCTGGAAAATTAGCCAAATCAGAATGGCACCATAAATATAAATTATCAAGTATTATCATAATTAGAAACTGATCAATGAAGAAATTTCAAAAAACATATGAAACTTCCATTTTCAAGATGGTATAGGCATACTTTTCCATATTCCTCATGATAAATACAATTAAAACCCTGGACAGTCTTTAAAACAGACATAAGAAGACTCATAAAGGTCGAAGGAAAGAAGGCAAACCAGCTAGAAACCTCAGGACATGGAAAATGACATGCTGGTGAATTCCCTGTATTTTCTTTTTGCCTCATATAGCCCAGACTTGGAGCTGAAAGATGCAAGCCAGAAATGTCAATGGGAAAACAAACAAACAAACCCACAAAAACAACACCTCAGCTGAAGCCTGTTTTGTCCACCTAAAGAACATGAAAGGGACCACCTAGTCCTTTTTAGACAACAACTTATCTTCCTCAACCAAACCCTACAAAACTGGTTTCTCCACCCTTGCCCCCACAAGCTAAGGACATGGGGGAGCTTTGGTTTCCACCACTGTGAAGATCTGATGAGGCACCCTAATAACGGCAGCGCGGGCTCAAAGAAGACCAAACGGCAATCCGGGACTTTTATCTCCATCAGCTGGCAATAACTCCTCCCCCATACAGGGGGCAAAATAATTAGAAGCATAAATAGTGAGCTCCTTTTTGTACATTTGCTGCAGAGAAGGACTTCTTATTTATTTTTTCTCTTTAATTTTTAATAGATAACAGATTAACATTATTCTTGATTTTAAATGCATAAAAGGGCATATATCGAGAAGTTTCTTTTCCTCTTACACTTAGTCCAATTCTCTTTCCCATAAATACCAGGGTTAATGGCTCTCTGAATAACTTCCAAAATGTATTACATGGAACGTAAGTAAAAATATGCCCTTGTATTCCCATTTTTACATAAACAGAAGCATACCATTCACATGGTTTTGACCTCCTGGGTCCCCAGCCACTTAACATTTATATAGCACTAACCTATGTGTCAGCTCCTACTCTCAGCCCCTTTCAATTATTTACTCATACAATCCTCACAACAATCCTATGAGAACAGTATCCTCATCTTTATTTTCCAATTAGAAAAATGATGTGCAGAGAGGTTAAGTTTCCCTTGTTCAATATCCAGCTTCGAAGTCCAAACTTTTACAAATGTTAATGTCTTGACAGCACTGCACATTAGTGTTTGAAGAACTTTTTCCATTTCTATGACTACAAAGTACTATATGGATGTACATTTATTTATAAAAATAAATAAAGTTTTATTTATTTTTTTTTTTCTTGAGAGAAAGAGACATGTGCGTGCAGGGAAGGGCTGAGGAAGAGAGAGAGAATCTTAAGCAGCCTCCAAGCCCAGTATAGAGCCAAAGCAGGCCTCGATCTCATGACCATCCAATTATGACCTGAGAGGAAATCAAGAGTCAGATTCTTAACTGAGCCACCCAGGTGCCCGGGAAAGCAGGTTCCTATTTTCAAATTATTCTTGGGGTGCCTGGGTGGCTCAGTTGGTTAAGCATCTGACTCTTGATTTCGGCTCAGGTCATGATCCCAGGGTCGTAGGATCCAGCCCAGTGTCAGGCTCTGTATTGAGTATGGAACATGCTTAAGATTCTCTCTCTGCCCCACTCCCCCACTTGCACTCTTCCTCTCCCTTCTCTCTCAAAAATAAAAATAAACATTTAAATTATTCTTATCTTGCTCTTTTTTTTCAAGATGGAAGAGGAAACACTTCATAGTCAATACACATTCCTACTGTTGTAAAAGCCTATGTTCAATGAAGAGATTGATACTTATCAAGGAGATAGTTCTTTTGAGCGAAACAGGGACCAAGTGGCTCTTTGCTGTAATAAGATGAGGCAAGTGCCGCTGAGGGCATCCCACTACAGGGAAGGCTCCCAAACTATTTGGTGGCAGCTCTATGGTAAGGGAGCAAGATTTCAGAGTCAATGACTGTATGATGGTCAGGGAGAGGTAGATCCAAGGCACAGGGAGTCCTCGCATCTCCAAAGGATCCTGTAACACAAACATGGTTCAAAAAGGCAGGCAGCAGAGGCACACACTGACACAATATATACCTCAAGAGTTTCCAATAAGGACCAGTAACCACAAAAACAGGGGCAATTCTCCAAAGTGTTGATGGTCTATTAGACCCCGGGGCATTTTCAGATCTTGGGAGGGTCTCCCCAGTAATGACAAAAAAAGTTAATTTGCATTTGTTTAGTGGCTTGTAGGGGGAGCTCAGAGTTGTACTTAAAGTATTTTGTAAAGTTGCTTCATACCTGAAAGGCAGAAAACTCACTAAAAGCAGGTATTACTGCCTGCCTCTCTTTCACCCCTCCCTCTCCCCCCTCTCCCCAACAAGTGACCATTGGAGTTTTCTACCAACAGAAGACTGCATGTACGTCTAATGAAGAAACCACTGCACCTAGTATCAATTAATGATTAGACTGGTAAAAAAGGCACAAAAGGGAAAAGCTCTATTTGGAAATTATCTTCAGAGGTCGATAATTTTAATGAATAACACTTTAAGAATCTTATTCCCTGATTCTGAAATTGCTCCCTTTTATCAGTGCCATCCAAGTTGTGTTTGCACTGAGCATATAAGCTTTGTCCTGTGGGGACAGTGACAGAGTTAAGATCTTTCTTTGCTCTAGGATATTGTTCTTTTATTACCCAAAGAGAGTATTCACCAAGATAGTAAAGATTTTCCTGAAGATGTGGGGGAAATACTGAATGTGAAGATATTGAACCATTTCTCTCACCCTCTCAGTGGTTAATGTGATTATCAAACCCCAGGACATGTTCCAGGGAAATCCATGTGAATTTTGTTTTCATCAACCAATAGATATTTGAGGAATTGAGGAAAATGATTCATCTCCTCTTAGTTTAGTGCCTTAGGTCTGTCTTTAAAAAGGCATACCATCTAGTGAAATTGGAATCACTTTTGTCCTATTCGATCTTGTTGAATTTTACCAGGAACTGCTGTGAGATAATCTTATGAAAGCACAACTATTCATTCTTTGAAAAATGCTGTAAATGGATTATTCATTTTTGGTTGGAAAACAAAATGCAATGTGTCTAAAGCACTTTAAAAGGCAGAATTCCATTTAGCGAGAGGATATTAATTGAGAAAATATGTATTTTTCTAAAACACAAATAAAAAATGCTGATCTGTGACTAAATAAGTACTTTCAAGTAATGGCCATGGTAGCTTCATTTAAACATCTTTATAAAAACAACAAAAAGAAAACTAACATGGTTCCAAGTCTGATTTCTGCTCCTTTTCTTTTTCTGCATTAACTTTTTCCTTGTATTTGCTTGTATCACAGTATCACACGTATGATAGACCAGAGCAAGCACACAAAACACTGTTAGTATCCTACCCAGAGCCTGCTGACCAGGCTGGTGCACCATCTGACAGCTGCTATCAATATTTGTTGCTAAGGACTCGTAACTGTCCCTTTTCTCTGGAGAATTTCCCTTAGGCTATGGGCCTCAATGTATGCTTGAGGCATCCCACAGCTGAAGGCTGACTGCTCAGAGAATAAAAAACACCAGACCTCTTGCCTCAAGTGGAGACACAGCTCCAGGGTCCCTGTGCATCAGGATATTCTAGATTACCAGAGACCGTATCCTTGCTCAAATCCTTCCCCTTCACTCCACCATTCTTCTCACTTCCTAGCCGATTTTCCCTAAAAAGCACCCCTTTAGTAAATGATGTGCAACAAATCCTTTTCTCAGGCTGTAGTTCTAGGCTATCAGAGCGGTCATGTTGTATGTTCAAGATGAGTAGGTATTTCAGAGAACAAACTGGTGATTGCCAGAGGGTTGGCGAGTAGGGGGGGGCAGACAAAATAGGTAAAGGGGATAAAGAGGTATAAACTTCCAGTTATAAAATTAACTCATGAAGATGAAAAGTACAGCATAGGAAATATATGATTTATATGTCAATAATGTTACAATAACTTTGTATGGTGATAGTTGGTAGCTACCCTTATCATGGTGAACATTTCATAATGTATATAATTGTCAAATCACTATGTTGTACACCTAAAACTACTATAATATTGTAATGTCAACTACACTGCAGTAAAAAATATTTCACAAAAATCGTTTAAAGGAAGATTTTAGCCCACTGTCTATTTATAATAAATACTGCCATTATAAAAAAAAAAGGGTGAGTAGGTATTTCAAAAACAACAAGATGGAAAAAACATTTTGTGTAGAGGAACAGTATATACATAAATACCCACCCCCAAACTACCCCCCACTCCCCACAAAAAGAAAAAGCTTAAAGCTGCCATGCTCAAAAGTTGCTATTTGGAACTTCTTTTGTTAAATGGAAGAAGACAGAAAGTAGGGACCGGATGAGAAATAAATCTGTAAATGGATTCCAGTCAGCTTATGAGGAACCATCTATATACTTCATCCTCCCTAAAAGACCATAGAGGCCTGTTCTAGGGTCTGGACTCCAAATACCCTATATCAAGGCTAAATCCTCCATTCTTTGTGATTCCCTGTGCTTTTCCCTCTTTCCTGTGTGGGTTTCAGTGAGTAACAGCAACAGTCACAGGTGTTATAGCCCGACAGTTTGATATCCTAAGGCACAAGGAGTTTTTCACTTTTTTTGTGTGATATGTACAACTGAGAACAAACACATCACTCTCCACCATTTGCTCAGATTATTTTGACACCTGTGTCTGATGGTAACATGCATGTACACAAGACAACACCAGAGTGCTGGATATAAATATAAGACAGAGGAGTCACTGTCCAGGATGTAAACAGTAAATTCTGCAAAGTACCTAAGACACCTTCTGATTCTCACTGAACAATCCCCCAATCCACAATGTCTGAGCTTTCATGTTACCTGCAATGTACCCCACTCAGTGAAATTTCATGTGCTTCTCATAACCATTTCTCAAACTTGTCCTCTCGGGAGCTCTCTGTGGAGCCTGAATGAAGAATTGTAAGAGAAGCAGACCTGTGACCCTCTCCTCACGTCTGAGCAATTGCCACATGTCCAGTTTGAGAACTGGCTAGAAGATTCTGTGATAGAGGCAATGAGTTTTGGAATCCTAGATGAGACCAAATTACAAAGCTTATACTTCAACTGTCCGCAGCGGTTGGGAATTGGAGGTAACAAATACTAGCCTGCGTGCTAGCTTAGTCAACCTGAAGTCTCTACGATCCCCCAGTCAGCCCTATTCCAAAGAGATATTTAGGTGAATAGAGCCAGATTTGCCTCCAATTTACTTGAGTAGGTCACCCTTCAGAGTGGGGTGGGTAGGTGCTGGGGGCTGCAGAGGTCATAACTCACCAGTGGTTATTCATCTATGGTATCTCTAAACTTTGTCTTCACAATCTTGCAATTTTGTGATGCATTTTTTCTAATTATGATATTGATACATGATGAAAACAAAAAAAATGCAAAGCACAGTACATCATAGAGGAAAGAACATCCATAATAAATGATAACACCAACAGAGCAACTATTTACATTGACAAACTAGGACACTTTGATGTAGCTGACTTGATGCAGCAGACATTTTTGCAGGGCTTTTTTTTTTTCTTTTTTCTTTTTTTTTGCTGGAGACATTGTGAAGAACACTCTTGAAGCAAGTGTTTTGCTATAGCCTCATGAAAATAGCTACTTTAAAAATGTAAAGGTCAGGGTGCCTGCGTGGCTCAGTCAATTAGCATCCAACTTCAGCTCAGGTCATGACCTCACTGTTCGTGAGTTCAAGCCCCACGTCGGACTCTGTGCTGACAGCTCAGAGCCAGGAGCCTGCTTCCGATTCTGTGTCTCCATCTGTCTCTGCCCTTCCCCTGCTTGTGCTCTCTCTCTCTCTCTCTCTCCCTCAAAATAAATAAACATAAAAAAATTAAAAATTTTTTCTAAAATGTAAGTCATACGTGCCATAGATAGTGCCATATAGAGATGCGATCTAGGTCACTGTTCTAAACTCCAGTTCCTCATACACACTCATTCTGAGGGATTAAGAGAGGGCTGGAAAAGAAATGGGACCAGTTATAAATAGTTCTGCTTCCTACATTTCTTCAAAATACAATGTTTCTTAGGGGCAACATGGCACTAAGTATCCATGTTCTTAATCCTATCAATTTGAAATGTGAATTCTGAGAAGAAGCATTTTTTTCTGATGGGAATGAGTCCCTGGAACTAAACGGACACTTCCTGTATATGTGGGTGTGTGTACAGCTAGAATGTTTCTGTTCAGCTAGAATGTTCATAATAGTATAATGTTGTAAGACACTTAAATGGCAATCAAGTGGGGATCAATTTAACAAATTTATTGTAAAACCACATAAAGTCTATAATAAATAAAAATATTTATACATATGAATGTGTGTATCCGTGTTATGTATGAAAAGGGAAAAAAGTTAAACATATATGCTATGATTATAATTTGTTATTTCACCTTTTCATTTAAAACTTTTATGAGACTTAGTGATGCCTAATATAATAGCTAATATTTAATAGAAAATAAACAGACTTTATGAAAACACCTAAATCAAACAGAAAAAGCTTTCACTAAAAAGTATGAAACAAATTTGAATAAGACCTTTCAAATTTTGAAAGGTAATGTTCCTAAATTAAAAAAAAAAAAATTAAACTTTGTGAAAAAATAAATGATCCACCAATTGATATTGAAATTGAAATTATCTGCCATGTAATCTTTCTAAAAAAATCACAATGTGTATTTTTGATTTTAACAAAATGAGTGTAAATTTCATTTAAAAACCTTAAAATAAAACCTTAAAATCGTATAAACATTAAAACTTTTCGGTGGCTCAGTCGGTTGGGCGTCTGACTTCGGCTCAGGTCATGATCTCACAGTCCATGGGTTCAAGCCCCATGTCAAGCTCTGTGCTGACAGCTCAGAGCCTGGAGCCTGCTTCAGATTCTGTGTCTCCCTCTCTCTGCCCCTCCCCTGCTCATGCTCTGTCTCTTTCTGTCTCAAAAATAAATAAAAACATTAAAAAAAAACTTTTTTAATAAAATAAACTAAAAAAATAAAATGTGTGTAGAATATTTACAAGTTTGGCCAAATGATAAGCCACAAATAAAGCCTCCACAAATTTCAAAGTAGAAATAATATAGTATTCTCTGATCCAACTGAACTGCAACATGAATGTAATAACAAAACAGAATATCAAAAAGTCCCTAAAACCTGGGGCTTATGAAAAGTTTTTTGAAACGATTTAAGGAAAAAATGTAAAGCCAAATTTTGGAATGCCTAAAAACATCAACCGTGAAAGTCACTCCTATCAGAAAAAAGACACTAGGTTTTAACTGAAGATAGGGAAAAGAAAACAGCAAAAAACCAGGGGAAAACAGAAGGATGGGTTTAATAAAGATAAAAGCAGAATGTAACCAATTAGAAATAAGAAAAAATGAATCTTTGAGCAAACCTTATTGGTTACTAGAAGACACAAAACAAAAAAATAATAAATGATAAGGAGTATATCACTTTTGGAGGAAATTAGAACTTTGATAAGAAAGTATATTGTTCAACTGTGCAAAAGCAAGTGAAATTCCAGGAAAAAAAAAACCCAGAACACTTTTTAGGAATGTTCACTAGATTAAACTGATCCTAACATAAACAGAATATCTATAAACCAATCACTAAGAAAAAAATGAAGTTGTGAAAATGTTGCCTCTCTATATTAAGTCACCAAACTCATACCTATCTCAGGGAAATTTTACCAAACCTTTTATAGATCAGAAACCTACAAAACTATTAAAAAATCTTCAATTACATAAAGAAAGAAATCAAGTAAGTGTCTTTTATGAAGCTAGTCTTACCATGACAACAAAATTCAGCAAAGGATTTATAAACAGACCAAATCAAACATTGTTATGATGTTGATGAAAATGCTAAATGAATATTATCAAACACAATTCAGCCACAAATTAAAATAATAATACTATGGCAAGTGAAATTTATTCCATTATAGCAAGAATATTTCAGCATTAAGAAACCTATTAACTTTATCATATTAATGGATGATGAGAGAAAGACATAGATCATTTCATAGGTGTTGAAAGGCCTTTGATAAAATTTAGTATCCTTTTTTTATTAGAAAAATAAGGATACAGAGGTGCCTAGGTAGCTCAGTCAGTTAAGTATCTGATTCTTGATTTCAGCTCAGGTCATGATCTCACTGTTTATGGGATCAAGCCCAGCACCTGGCTCTGCACTGACAGCAGGGAGCCTGCTTGGGATTCTCTCTCTCTTCCTCTCTCCCTCGCTCTCTGCCCCTCCCCCATTCACATGTGCATGTGCATGATCTCTTTCTCTCTCAAAAATAAACATTAAAAAAATAAGGATACATGGATATTCTTTAAACATGATGAAATACAGCGATCTCAACACCAAAGTCTTTTTTGAAATCATTGAACAATTAGAATCATTCTCCTGAGAATTTTAAGGCAAAGATGGCCACCATTACCATAATTATGATATCATTTTGAAAGTATTAGCCATTGTAGGTAGAGTACCTACCTTTATTGTAGGTAATAAAATACGAGTGCAAAAACATAAAAAAGTCAAAACATAAGTGGTCAACTACAATACATTTCACAAATCATATGACAAAGAATTAAATGCCTAATTAAGAAAAGAATTTCTATGAATCAATAATAAAATAACAACTAAATGGAAAAATGGATAAAGGTTTAGACAGTTTCACTCAAAGTAAAATTTAGGTGGCTTAATCCCACTGAGGACACAAGTGAAGCAAAGACTCAAAACCAATGAGGTCATGTTGAAAGGCCACAAGGACTAGAGTGAAGAAGCTCTGAAACTCCAAATGTAGTGTGATTTGAGCAACAAAAGAAATAGTGGGAAGAATGAATTACTAACCATAGAATAATATAACATTCCATGGGTCCAGACTGATATGAACAAGAGAGTCAATCAATCAGTAAGCAATGCATAATAGGAGGGGAAAGAACACTCTTCCTTACAGCAGAATTCTACCTACTCAACGTAGAATGAATGTTGGCAATCACCGTTTATTTTCATCAACAGATTCTGAAATTAGTGACTGAATATGTGGTTTAAAATGTCTACACAGTCTCAAAGTATCTCCCAGAAAATACTCAATAATGAGAAAGGGGAAATTCCAGTACCATAGAAAACCTATCAGGTACCATCTGAAGCAAGTGATCAAATTTGACATCATAAGTAGTGGAACCAAATCTACACCATGCACCTTGTGATACAATGAAAGACACAATGTTACTTCTGTTGTATTCTTATCACAGAATTTAGTGTTAAGGAGACATAGGCAAGCCAAAATCAGAGACATTATACAAGAAATCTGGCTAGTCCTCTCAAAAAAAAAAAAAAAAAAAAAGTAAAGGTAATAAAAGGAGGGGGAAAAAGAGAAAATCCCAGATTCAAGGAGACTAAGGTATAACAGCAACTATGCACAATGTATGATCCCAAATTTAATCCTAGGCCATTATAAACATATTACTGGAATATTTAGTGAAATTTTGAAAAGGTATGTAAGTGCCAGTTTTGTATCAATGTTAATTTCCTGATGTTTGTAATTGTACTGTATTTATGTAAGATGTTAATATTGGACGGATACTCTTGATGTGTATATATCAGATACTTAGTAAATTTTTGCAAGACTTTGTGTCTATCTTTTTTAAATGAAAAGTTAAATTTTAATAATTAAAACTACCATAAAATATTTTTTATTATAACACTAGTAAAAAGACAATACTTTTATAACACAGTGTGGGTCAGTGTGTGGAAAACAGAAACCTTAATATATTATTAGTGGGGGTAAAAATTGGTATAATCTCTATGGAGTGCATCAAAATTTAAATCTCTATGGAATGCAAATTAAAAATTAAAATGCATGCATCTTTTGACTAAGCTTTTCTATATCTGGCAACTTTTCCTCCAGTTATACTTGCCTGCATGCAAAATGGTAAGCATACAGAGGTAGTCACTGCAGTCTCCTTTGCAACAGGAACAGACTAGAGACCACGTGCATTTCCATCCATAGAGGACTAGTTGATTCAAACAATAAAGTACATAAAACAGTAAATAAAACCAAATTCAATTAAATACTTAAAAAATAAAAGAATAAGGGAATATTTTAGTCAATAATATTGAATAATAATAGTTACAGGCAAAAGGCAAAGTTCATAAAATTGTAGCATTTGTAACTACTCCTATATATATTTCTTTGAAAGGAGAGGTAAGAAACATTGTTTGCATTGATAGTATCTTAAGAGGTAGGTAGTTAAGAATATAGGCATTGTACCCTTGTACCCAGACTTCCTGAGTTCCAATTCTAACTCTGTCAGTAATAGTTGTAAAGTACTACAGTAAATTATGTAACCACACAGAGCCTCAGTTTCCTTATCTGGGAAATGGGCAAATAACTGTTGCTACTTTAGAGTTGTTTTGAGGATTAACGGAGTCATTTGATTCAAAAGACATACGACAGTATCCAGCACTTAAAAACAGTTCAACAAATGGTTTTTATCACTACGTTTAGGGACAGAAAGTTTGTGAGTGTGATGCCAGGGTAGGAGCAAGACTTTCATTCTATAGATGTGCACATTGAAAAAAAAATATTTAGTCTTCAGACAGAAATATTTAGTCTTGAGAGAGACAGAGAGAGAGAGAGAGAGAGAGCGTGCATGAGTGGGGGAAGGGCAGAGAGAGGTAGACACAGAATCTGAAGCAGGCTCCAGGCTCTGAGCTGTCTGCACAGAGCCTAACTTGGGGCTCAAACTCACAAACTGTAAGATCATGACCTGACCTGAAATAGAACGCTTAACTGACCGAGCCACCCAGGCACTCCTAGATGTGCACATTTTAAATTTTGAGCTATGTGACTGTATTAGCTCTTTAAATATAGGAAAGAAGTGATGAGAAAAAATATATTCAAACCAAAAATAAAATTTTATTATTCTTTATTAAGAAAAAAATCTCAAAAAATCATGCTTGTTATCCAGTTGTGCCCCATTGGTAACTTCATTGAAAATATCTATTCCACTGGAGATGAGTTTATACTTTAATATTATATCAAATTATTTTTTTCAATATTTATTTTCATTATTGGCTTTATATTTTCATTTTAGTTATTGTGACACTAATATTGTCTTTATGGAATGATCTAAATTTTAGACACATATTGACTGCATTTGTTCAAAGTGAAATGCATTCCTATTTGTTTTTGTTTTGTTTGAAAACACTTTTATTGGCAAAAATATGAAATATTTTCATTAACTAACAAAAATAAGATTTTGTTTCAGTATTCATTCTAGTGTAAGCATATGGACTTAAGTACATTGATGGTTACAGGTGAGACACAGGCTCACAATTTTATTAAAACTCTGTAATTTTAATTTAGAATCATGTCTCCATATTTTCTGCACAAATTTCATGAAATTATTATCTTGTGAACAATTACTTAACATGAAGAGAATTTGCCAAGTCTGGCCTATCATAAAGTATGGCTTGATGTAATAAAATGCATTTAACTAATTTTGCTAAGTTAAAAAGCTTTATTATCCTCAATCTCTGATTCTAGAACTGGGAAATGAAGCAGGGATTTCAATTTGCACAAAAAGCTATATGAGTATGTGCATATACTCATGGGGCTTTAATCTCATAAATTCTGTACTCTCTGCCAAGACCAACACTATCACTGAAAATTAATTCGATATCAAAATCTCTAATTGTGGTGCAATTAAAACCCATCATTACCTCCCTTTTTAGGAAGGGAAAGTATCCAAGCCCTTCTTGCCAAATCTGAGTTCTACAAGACTTTGTATTAGACTGAGTGCTAGAGACACTTAATAATATCTGAAAATAAGAGTCACAGCCCGAAGCAACATACTATGTCTCTTTAGTTGTATTTTTAATACCCTCTCTTTGCTGCAGAACTATAAAACCACAAAACATGCTCTTAAACTTTGATGATAAGGAAATAGAAAATGGCATTAATGAGATCTTATCTCCTATATGTTATGTACATTTCCGCATGTTTACATATATTATTGCATTTAATACTCAAAATACTCACACGATATGGGGATTACTAACCCCTTTTGTAACATTTACATATATGGTAGCTATCAAACAAAGAAACTGTATAACCAGGCTAGGTTAGAAGTTTAACCCAAGTCTCCTATGACTCATTTATATTCCCTAGTTCTATATGTTACATCCTCTTTTTTTCCCAAGTCTTTCCTCTGTATGCCTCCTCAAATTCAGTGATTTGATGTGAATAGGATTCATGCTTTGGCTGAGAATAGTGATTCTTAAACTGTAATGTGTGTATGAAACACGTAGAGATCTTGTTACTAAAAGGCAGATTCTGAGGGGAACCTGGCTGGCTCAGTTGGTGGAGCATGCAACTCTTGATCTTGGGGTTGTGAGTTTGAGCCCCACGTTGAGTGTAGAGATTGCTTAAAAATAAAATCTATTAAAAAAGAAAGGCAGTTTTTGATTTGGTAGGACTGAGTTAAGAAATTGTGCATTTCTATCGAACCCCTGGGAAGTAGTCATGCTATTATTATTCTGTGGACCACACTTTGAGCAGCAAAGTACTAGTGTCTTCTCTCCTCTCCGTGGAACATTCTAGTTGCAAGCAAAGCCTTATTAAACGTTAGCCATACAAATTGCTTTTCCAGTTTCATACTGCAGACTCATTGGGCTGGCCAGTCTAACCTAATTTATAAAGTTGGCTAATATTACGGGTGATAAAGAATACCAATATCCAGGGGCACCGGGGTGGCTCAGTCAGATGAGCGTCCAACTTCGGCTCAAGGCCATGATCTCACACTTCGTGAGTTCGAGCCCCGCGTCAGGCTCTGTGCTGACAGCTCAGAGCCTGGAGCCTGCTTCAGATTCTGTGTCTCCCCCTCTTTCTACCCCTCCCCTGTTCGCATGTTGTCTCTCTCTCTCAGAAATAAATAATGATTAAAAAAAATTTTTTTTAAGAATACCAATATCCAAATATATTTGTCTTCCTCCATTACACAAGTAATGCATATTTGTTACTAACAATCAAAATTGAACAATAAATTGTAAAATATTTACCTGAAAACCCATTCAAAAGAATAAAGGACTCTGAAAAAGATTCTGGTATATAGCTTTCCATGATTATGATGAACATACCACTTTCAATTTCTGTGGAAATTATTTTTGTGTTAATAAATATACATCTACCCATGATTAAATGGTTAGAGGAACTGGCTATTTTCCATGTATGCCCACAATCTGTAAGTTACTTTCTCTCTCTGGGCCTCACTTTTCTCCCTTGTAAAGTGAGTTGAACCAGGTGATCTGATAGATCCTTTTCCAGACCACTGGTGGAAACTACTATTCTTTACATCTTTATCTCAGTGTTTTAAATTGCTGTACACTCATGATTATATCCCATTTCTCGTGAGCTTTCACAAGAATAAGGTTAAGAAAATAGCAGGCATGCAATCTTCACAACCTCAAAAGGCTTAGTCTTAAAGAAATCTGCATACAGCAGCAATCCGCATTTAAACCTGCAGAGTGTGAATGGTGTTCAGTATTTCCCTGCCTCAGCAGTAGGTCAGCTGTGCCTTCTACTGGAGAACACTTCTCTCTTGGTTTACACGGGTTTTGCAGAGGAACATACAAAATGTACAAACTACCACAATGAGTTTTTACTTCTGCAAAATATCTGTAGATATTCATGTACTCTTTTAGAGTTATTGCAATGGTATTTTGCAAATAGAGTGTTTCCTGTCAGAAGTTTCTCTTGTTAAGCATGTAATGAAAAAGTGACAAGTTCTCATGTGTACTTGCATGAAGCTAATACAATCAACATTAGCAGGAAATTAACTGAAATTTGGAACAAGGGGTGAGAACAAGTAGCTGAGTCTATCTCTACCTCTCTGTGGATATTGTAGGACTCCCACGTCTAAGAGTGTGCATTGAAAGAACTTGAGTTTTCTGCAGTCTCATTTGAGAAAACATGCTTTTTGCCCATTTTTTATTTGTTTGTTTTAGAACCTCTCTCCATCATGTACCTGACTAATACTCAGAACTTTTACTTGCCATTTGAACACCAACTGCCCCAACCAACCCCATCTGGAACTACCTTCTGATGGGGTGGGTTTATTGTAAAACATTCAGGTGTTCATCAAAACTTAGAGATTGAAAGGAGGAGATTTCTTTTTGTCCCTTTCTTCCTTCCTTCCTTCCTTCCTTCCTTCCTTCCTTCCTTCCTTCCTTCCTTCCTTCCTCCCTCCCTCCCTCCCTCCCTCCCTCCCTTCCTTCCTTTAATTTACTTATTAAATTTACTATTAAAACTTCTAAAATTTAGGGGCACCTGGGTGGCTCAGTCATTGAAGCGGCTGACTTTGGCTCAGGTCATGATCTCACGATTTGTGAACTTGAGCCCCACATCGGGCTCTGTACTGACAGCTCAGAGCCTGGAGCCTGCTTTGGATTCTGTGTCTCCCTCTCTCTCTGCCCCTCCCCCTCTCACGCTCTGTCTGTCTCTCTCAAAAATAAACATTTAAAAAATTTTAAAAAAACTTGTAAAATTTCTGCCAAGCTTTGCAATTTTATAATACTAGGAATCTCTTTATTTCCTATCTAATATGCATTAGAGGCAGAATACATATCTTATGACACGGTCACTGTGCTCATGGTATAAATAAAGCATCTTGTTTTCTCTTTGATGCTCTTCTACAGGGAGCCAGCAGGACATGCAGAAGCCATGACATCCATCTTATTGTTCTTCTCACATTTAGAAAATGTGGCCTCTTGTTTTTTTGAGACATGACCTCAATCACACATTTCTGAGCATGTCCATGTGTTGCAGTAGAATTTGTGATGCTTCAGTAAAAATGTCATGCTTTTGTCTCTTTCACTGCCTCAAAAATCACACCTTGTACAAGAAGAGGGAAGGCCAACCTCTGACTCTGGATACATTGCCAGGGTTCAAATCCCAGATCTCTGTGACCTTTGGTAAATTACTTAACTTCTCTGTACCTCAATTTCCTCATCTTAAAATGGGGCTGATCATACCACCAACCTCAAAGGGTTGAGTTGAGTATAAAATAAGGTAATATGTGTTAGTGCTGGAACACTGTCTGGCTCATAGTAAGCCAAATATTGGTGTGTTTTCTTTTATTGTTATCTTCACAACTTTATGAGAGAGAAATAAAGTTTCTATAAAGTTTACTGTGATGTGAGGCTATTCCTGTTCACAAAATTTAATCCTAAAGATTGCCTCATTGCTCCAAGTCTATCTTTGACATTACCTTCTTTGTGGACTACTTCCAGATCCCAGAAGACTGAATTAAACTATGACTTCATTAAGCTGAAAGAGTATATTAAAATACCTCCATTAGAACTCTTAGCATAATTGTACTTTTTTCTTATTTCTTTGCTTTTCTTTGTTTCATTGACCCTTGCCCCATGCATACTAGTGTTCCTTTGTAATAAGTACCAGCTTACCCCTTTTGTGATCCCAGCACCAATGATAGGGTTTGGTTTATCATTGCCATTCATAAACGTTCATTACATGAGTGAGTGAATAAATGAATGCACAAAGAAATCTGTGGTCATCTAAAGAAGTACATAATCCCAGATCTATTTCTATTCAATGTTTCTTTCTTTAATGGCTTGTTTACCTCTTTCTACTCTATGTTTACTGTTGATTAAGCGGCTCACTCACTGAGATGTTGCTGCAGCAAAGCTAATCAGAAGCAGCAGATCACAAAATGCAGTGTCCAGGACTGCTCATTTCTTCTTCTTGAGGTGGTAAAATAGTAGTGACCATGGCATTCTGGAGGTTTATACAATGAGGATCACTGAGAAACAAATTCTGAAAACTTTCCCCTTCTCCTTTTGAGCATGCTTAGGAGAGAGCTGATAGGACAAGTTATTTTATTAAGCTAGATAAGCTCCACTTTTCTATATTTGTCTCTTCCTCTGAATTTCCCAATTCTCAGCCCGAGGTTGCTTACCAAATGAAGAAAGACCAGAACCTAATTTCTTTAAAATATTAAATCACTAATCCTTGCCCCCAGGGAGAGGACTTGAGATATTTATGGGGGGGGGGGGCAAAATTACACAATTAAGGGGCAGTTAACCTTTTTGAGCCTCAATTAGGGAACAACATGAACATTAGAAATATAATGCAGGAAATCAAATATCACTTTACTTACATTCATCAATGCATTTACCTCTGCTTATGTTTCCCATATACTTATTTTATCATTTCCAATGATTCTCTCACTAATAAGGATGCCTTCGAAGATATATATTAAAGGATTTTCTTCTTGCAGTTAATGTACTATAGAAAGCTAATGATGATTGATCACCTGACATGTGCTAACTATTCTGCTAAATTTTTTCACAGGATGTTTCATTTGAGAGTCACACCGACTCTGTTACACTTTTTATGGACTAACCACTCCTTATTTTACAGGTTGAAGAAGTTAAATTACTTTTCCAAGGTCACATAATTTATTAGGTGGAGAGCCAGAATTCAAAACTATATCTGAGTTCAAATTAATGTGGCCTCATATAAAAAACACTGGCCTTACTCCCTGCATGAAATTTATCACTTTCCATCTATGCCCAAGGTCCTCCTACTAGAAATTTCTTCTTTGGTTTGTTCCTTTTATGACTTGTCCGGGTACATTTTTATCAAGTAGATTTTACAAAACACCAACATCTTTATACCACCAAAGATTCTGTGGTCATCATATGAGCCATATAGAATGTTTAAATGTACCAAGTAGTCAAGGTGTGGGCTTTGAAATAGCAGCTTCTTTTCCCTGACAATGACTTAAAGTTCTTATTTTATAAGTGCTGCTCTTTAAGAATATAAGTGGCATATATTTATATCCTAGCCAGCTTTTGAAACATTACTGTGTTGGTATTCTGGGAATCAAAGAACAAGTTGTTCAGGGAGACATTTTATAGAGCAACACTTGATATTTCAGGGGTAGAACGGAATATGAATATGTGACTAAGTCCATTGAGTCCCAGAGGAGGTCCATCTGAATGTAAAAAGCAAAAGCCAAATAATTCAAGAAGGGATTGAGGAAAATATGATCTGTAGCTCAGGGAGTATAAAGGAACAATTTTATTAGTTAGAATGGTTTATCAGTGTATATGCTGTTTTTTCATGTGATATATACATGGGAAGGTGTATATACACACACACATATACATACATACATACATACATATATATACATATATATATATATATATATATATACACATACATACACATACCACAATATTATTCTTTGCCAAATACTATGCAGCGAGCAAAAAAAAAATGTGTCATACACAGATGTCATCATAAGTAAAATATGTCAGTAAACTGATGACAAATCAGGCTACTGTTCATAGATGCCCTCCTAGGGTGATGAAGGAGCTAACTTAAAGAGATTCCAGATTCCATCTGCCAGAGTTGGAAAATAAAGGTGGATATCGCAACAGGGTAGCAAGGGGTTCTTCTCCTTGGAGCTGTAGAAACCATCAGCTCCATCCTGCAGAGTGGACTAGGGCAATAGTAATGGTCAGTGTCTGGCTAGGAAGTTGCAAGCAAGGTACATCTGTGAATGTGGGTGTGAAAACTGCTCATTTGGAAATGAAACTAAGACCTTACTTTTCTTCTTAGTTTTCTCCAGGACAAATGATTGGACAGACCTTGTGTGGTCGGGGATATGTCAAGAAAATTGAAATACTTATTGCCATATCTTTACAGGAAATGAGTGATGATGGTATCTCATCTGAGAAGACAGCAACAGACAGTAGATCAGGCTCCTTGTGCCTTTCTTTATTTAAATAGCTTTAATTTAGATGTGCCTGATTTGATTTAATTTGATTAATTTAAGTTGACTCACAGCAGCTTAAGACAAAATTATAAATAAGAGTTAATGCTGAATTTTAAGATTTTAACTGAAATTCAGTTTAAACCAGGTCCATTAGTATCAAGATAAGTTTCAAGTAAGGTAGACATGGTTTGAAATCTATGGGTCATTGGAAGGAAGGGATGCTTCAGAGGTCTGACTTATGAACAGTAAACTTTGGTAGGCACTCGTGACTTTACAAGGATTGAACAAGGACTGAACTCAACATTGAATAAGCAGATGTAGGGAATGGAGCAAGGGAAAATTGAGAGTTATTGTAAGAGTCTGACAGGAGTTATGTGGATTTGGGAAGATCTCAAAGGATCAGTGAAATTGAGGAAGATACCTAACAGTCTTTATAAGCCAAATTTATTAAGAAGGGGCCATCTTTGTTGGTTATTCATCCAGCACCAAATTAGAACACAAACATCCCATAAATACGATTTTAGGATGAAGTGATCTGTGTATTGATTGATAGAATGGGTGCCCCAGTACTGGAGTTGGGATGTGATAACATACCAGGTTGGTGGGGTTAGTAGGTAGCAATTTTGAAGGTCTCCCCACAGTGGTCCAAGACGGCAAAAAGTCTCTAGTTTACTTGGTTCTATGTCCTCTCTAAGCAGAATGAACAGTTATCCACCTAAATATTCTCCCTTAACCCACCTTGTCAAGAGTGATAGCTCACCCTTGACAGAACACAGAACTTGAACCAGGAACAAGGAAATTAATGGAATAAAAAAAGACTCATGTACAATGATGAGCTATCTGACAAATATAAATAAGCAAAATCAGGGCACCTGGGTGGCTTAATTTGTTAATTGTCTGACTCTTGATTTCAGCTCAGGTCATGATCTCACAGCTGGTGAATTCGAGCCCCACATCGGTCTCCACACTGTCAGTGAGAAGCCTGTTTGGAATCCTCTCTCTGCCCTTCCCCCACTTGTGCTCTCTCTCTCTATCTCTCTGTCTCTTCAAATAAATAAATAAACTTAAAAAAATAAGCAAAAGGCCAGCAAATACAGCAGCCAGTAGTAATTAGAATGCTTTATGGAGACCTGAGGATTACTGGTGAAAAATAACAACATTAATGATGTTTGAGATGGAGCCCCAGATCTTATTGCCTTGTACCCTATAATCACTCAGTTATTCAACAAATGATTTACTAGAGTAAAACTGGCTGCAGGCATTGTGCCAAATATGAGGGTATAACAATAAAAAAAAGATGGTAATTACTCTCAGGGAGCTACACTCTACTAAGGGATACACAAGTGGATTGAGAACCATATGCTGATTCATTCTTGGAAAATTACAAGGTTCTATAAGAATACATTGAAAGAGCTCCTACTTCAGCCTCTGAGGATGGGCATGGATGAAGGAAGAAAAGACCAGGAGAAGTAGACTGGAGTGAATAGTTGAACTCAATACAAGAGGGAGCCACTGCTCCAGTAGGTTGGAGGGAACCTCACGCAGTAGACAGTATTACATAATGTGAAGAAAAAGGTGGTCAAGAAATATGCACAATGGATGAAGATGCCAAACTCACTTCTCTATTCCAAATGATTGCAGGTGTGCCTATTTGCGAGCACAAGAGATCTATTTGCGAGTGCATGAGATCTATTTGCAAGAGCAGGAGAAGGACGGCATCTTCCTGGAAGATCTTTTCTAAAGGCAAGGAGTTAGGGAAACAATTCTATGAGAGACTGAAAACACCAGGGAATGTTTTTGCCACTTAGTAGTGGGTTCTAGGAGTAGAAGTGATGGGTATAATAGTTAGATGAGAAGAAAGAATTATCAAGCATAATGAAGCTGAGGTCATCAGAGAGAATATCTGAACCAAGATACTTTTGACTCAGAGCAGTAAATAATAATGATGAAAATCTGCATAATCATAGGTTAACTAATTATAAAATTTCTAGATACATTTGCTCCTACCCACTGTTATACTGTGGGATTGTACCCTCTCTGGAAGAAGTCATCCATGCCCTGAATATACTATGCCTCTGAGGGACTATAATCCTCATGCTAGGCTAGCATATTACAAACCTTGGAAGCTGCCTATGAGTTGTAAAAACCCAATGTTTTTCATAAAGTGTCTTTTGAGACTTGGCCCTAGGGCCCTTGATTAATTTCTCTTTAAGAACCACTTTCTCTATGCAAAAACAGGAGCAATGGGAGAGGAAGAAAATTGCATGAAAGAGTTAAAGACAATTTATACACATTTACTTTTAAATAGGCTAGCTGTTCTAAGCAGATTCTTTTCACTTCTTCTCCTATTACATTTTTGGGAGGATATTTCAGGCTTGACCTTCATACACATTTTTTGGGTTCCTTCTATATTTTTTCTCTTCTTTTTCCAGAATTTCACATAGCTTTCCTTGAGCATCTGTTACACGGCAGGCATAGTGGTAAGTAATGCAGATGTGAACAAATCAGGGACAATCCCGGCCACTGAGGGATGTTTAAACAAATGATTCTAATGTATTATGATAATTATCCATTGATCCTATGAGAACACATATTTATCCACCCATCCACCCACTAGGAACTCAACACACGTTTATTTATTTATTCATTCATTCATTTAAAAATTTTTAATTTTTTATTTTGAGAGAGAGAGAGAGTGCAAATACAGGTTGGGGGGGGGCAGTGCAGAGAGAGAGGGGAGAGAGAATCCCAAGCAGGCTCCGCTCTGTCACCACAGAGCCCTACATGGGGCTCAAACTCACCAACCGTGAGATCATGACCTGAGCTGAAATCAAGAGTCGACTGGTTAACCAACTAAACCACCCAGGTGCTCCGCAACACACATTTATTGAATTCCATCTGTGTGATAGGTACTGGAAGTCACTGAGTGAACAGGACAAATAGTGACCCAGCCTTCGAGGAGCTTAGATTCTAATTAACTAAGGATCTTCTGTAGTAGACAAGGGTCTGCTTGCCTTTCCTAGGCCACACAGTGGAGGTGACAAATTGTTTTAGAAGGAGAAGAAGCACTGTATTGGGTAGATAAAAAAATATACAACATGTGGGGCACCTGGATGGCTCTGTCTGTTGAGTGACCTACTCTTGATTTCAGCTCAGGTCATGATCCCAGTGTTGTGGGATCGAGCCCCAGTTGGGCTCTGTGCTGAGCATGGAGGCTGCTTGGGATTCTCTCTCTCCCTCTCCCTCTGCCCCTCTTTCACTCTCTCTCAGTGCCCCTCTTGCACTCTCTATCTCTCTCAAATAAATTAAAACAACAAGAATGACAACAAACAAACAAGCAAACAAACATAACACCCATATCGGGAAGGGCAAAACACGAAGACACAATAATTCATGAAATGTTTGAGGATGGACAATGAGCAGGCAAAATATAACCAGAGCGGTGATTGTGGACTGGGTTCAGAGCACGCCAGTTCTGTGGGTACTTTATTAGGAGCTCTGAAGTAAAAAAAATTCATGAAAGAAGAAAATTGGGAAATATCAGTTACATAAAAATGGAAGAGGTTTACTTACTGCAGAATTTCTTGCCACATTTCATAGGAAGAATGCACATCTAAGAGAGGCCTATAAGTTACATAGTTATCAAGTTATTTGACCAGGAATAACTTTGCTATTGAACCTTTTTCAGGACTCCCTTCTATGGAATATAAGGCCAATGGTGGGCCAGAGCAGGGCCAGCAGGTCCGTGTGCGGCTGCAGATGTAGCTAGATATGGAAATTTGAGTCACACCACAGAAGGCTTTGGGCACTATGAATTGGACTCCATTGACTAGACAGGAATTGAGGAGGGACACAGATTTTTGTATTGTTTGTCTCTGAATGAAATCAATTCATTTTATAAAAATGTTGAGTCCTCAAGCATTTAATATAAAGAAATATATAGGAAATAATATACCAGATATGCATGTGCTTTCATTTCAAATTCATCAGCTGTCAATATTTTGACATAGTTGCTTTAGATCACATTGTAAAGAGCTAATTATCTCAGCAAATACAAATCTCAAAAAACAATTTTCAGTACAAACAGCAATCAAGTTGCACTGTGTATTCTATGGTACCACATATAGAGTTTAAATACCTGTACAAATTACCATGTAATGTTTATGAATTCATAACTATATACTAAAATACCAAAATGTTCCTGGGAATTATAAACACTGAATTAAAGATGAGGATTTCTGTAGAGATGATGAGAGGGAAGAGTTTTGAATTATGGCTAAAATATTTAATTCCTCAATGAAAACAAAAATCCTATCTACACAAACAAGAAATAATGCTAATTTATAAAGCTGGGTGAATGATTGTCTTAGGTACAGCTCCCTGAATATAGAATTTGAGACAGTGATTGGTGGATACTTGAGAACAATTCTTAAAAGAAATGAAAGAAGGATTGGACAAAGGGAAAAACTGACCTGCAATTCAGTTACAACGGGATGTCATCTGATCCCATTGGGAACTGTGGAACTGGGATGACTCTTGAGAGATTTTCCAAATTAGGACAAAGGTGTTGGGTGTTAGAACCTTCTAGCTGGAACATGACTGTTTCCCCTGAAGTGTCAATATGAAGTGATTCTCAAGAAAAAAATGGTTATTCTCATTATTGGATTATAGTATTCTTTTCTATAATCATCTACATTTTCCCTCTCTCTACTCCAGGATAAAAAGCTTCAATTTCATATAAAATTGTGTCTTTTCAATTTAATTTTTTTTAAAGTTAGTACCATAAAGTCCATATATTTGCTAAATCAGGGTCAGCAAACTATGGTCCGAGGGACAAATCTGGATCACTGCCTGTTTCTGTCACCCAGCAGTGCTCATTCATTTACACATTTTAATGGTAGTTTTGTCCTACAAAAGCAGAGTTAGTAGTTGTGACACAAGCTATGTAACCCACAAAGCCTAAAGTATGTACTGTCTAACCCTTTACATAAAAAGACTGCCAATCCTACTTTAAAAGCATCAGCCATTTTTAGATTTTGCTTTGAGAAAATCCATACGTGGTAACATAGCAGTGGATAGGGGCTAACATATCTGGCTTCTTGACCTTTCTTTACTGTTTTTCTAACAGAAAATTAAAAAACTAAAGCCAGTTGACAGGGGCAGTGCTTTCTTGCATCTCTGCAAGGAAAATAAAAGTCCCCTGTGGTGAAGTCATTTCTTGCCCTAAAATATGTCTCCACAACAACACGGAACAAGTCAAGGAAAAAATAGTGTTAAGATCTACTTTTATAGTTTGTAGGCAACTGCAAATTACTGACTTGGGCAATAAGTATCAGTGGTCTGTCTGTCTGTCTATCTATCCATCCATCTACACACATGTACATACAAACACATGCATGACACTTTTCCTTCATGTGAGCTAGCTGCTTGCCTTCTTCCCACTGGAACGTCACCCAGGAACATCTTGTTTGATACTGACATGTATTTGTCTCCGTATTTTTTATTTATAGTCTTCAAATTGTGTTTCATAACTTCTCTAATACAGGCTAGTTTGATAAATCTTATCAGCACACAAAATCTGTATAAGGCAACCAATGTTTATAGATATATATAGATTTATAGATCTACATACATATGAAAATATACAAATAAACATAAATATGGATGTGGGAACAGAGACGCATATATGCATATGCATTCTTTTGAATCTTGCTAGTTATATATTTCTCCTTCCAAACTGATGTTGACTTTTCCATGGGTGTAATGCCAGTTTTTGTTTATCTGATCACTCTGAATGAGGGGATATCCAACCAGGTCACCTATGTGTTTGTCCATAAATTGAGTGGATTTGTTTCCTTTATTATTTTTTTTCTCTCAGTACAACTTGGTTTCTGTTAGTATCCTTTGATCAGACCTTAATCTCAACAGCAAGCTGTTGCAAATTTATGTGGTGAGTTCTGAGGTCCAGA
This sequence comes from Lynx canadensis, assembly GCF_007474595.2. Lineage (NCBI taxonomy): Eukaryota > Metazoa > Chordata > Mammalia > Carnivora > Felidae > Lynx > Lynx canadensis. The sequence goes on along the minus strand of NC_044313.2, from coordinate 45,535,887 downwards.
AACAGTGTCTGTAGGCTATGTGGGCAGCCCAGTTAGGACATTTGCCTCTATTGTTATGGAAAAAGTCTCTGGGCTGGTATGATTCCTCTACATGTCTTTTTTGTTTGACTAGAAACAGTGTCTCTCCTGGTCTGTTGCCAGCACTAGAGAGAGAAAAACCCCATCTGAGGACTGTTTCCTGCAGCTGAGACTACAGCATGAACCCTGGGCTGCCCCAGAGTAAGGATGTGCCAATATTATCCATCAGCAGTGCCAAGAGGAATTTCAAGTTCTGTTTTTTTCCACCGGCCCTCTCCTTTGGCCCCTTGCCTTTCTAGATTAAAAACCATACCAAGATTCTTTGAGAATCTCCTCTATTTAGTTCTTGGTAAGTTGAAGGTGTAAATTAGCCCTTGGTTAAAGTTATCCCTCCATTAGATCTCTGCTGTTGGGAAAATATTTGAAGTCTTGGCATGTACAATATATCCAATGATGGGATAATTTTTTTCCTTTAACTGTAAGTGGAGTTTAATGGGGGTAGGGTAGGGAGGCATGTGGTTAGATGGTTTCTTTATATTGCCATCTGTAATACAAATTTTAATTGGGAAGTTTCCTCCTGTTTGTGCCATGTAAGCCCAGTAATTTTGAAGGAAATAATCTCAGATGAGAACACAAAACTAAACACTCACAACTTACATTTTGCTAAAGGAAACAAGAAAGAAAGAAAGAAAGAAAGAAAGAAAGAAAGAAAGAAAGAAAGAAAGAAAAGGAGGAAAGAAAGAAGAGAAAGAAAGAGAAAAGGAGAGAGAGAGGGAGAGAGAGGGGAAGGAAGGAAGGAAGGAAGGAAGGAAGGAAGGAAGGAAGGAAGAAAGGAAGAAAGGAAGGAAGGAAGGAAGGAAATGACCCTTTAAAGCCTTTTTCTCATTTCTAATGATAATATAAAATATGGGGGCCCCTTTTTGATAATCAGTTTGTGGGCGGATGGTTTGAATATGTGATGGACTGGGAGACATAAATAGAAAATACATTTTCTTGTGATTCATCAATTCCCTGCGCTATTTTAAAAACTCACATTTTTTATTTTGTGTTCTCTTAATTTCTTGGTGTAACAAATAACTCATTCATGGTCTTTTACACTGATTTTAATAAATTATGAATAAAATGTTTACAGTATGAACATTTCATCTTCCATAGTCTCAATATTCAGATGTTTGTTCTTACTTAGACACAGCCTTTATTTTCTATTTAGTAGATCTAGGTGACGCAAATGAGTATTTGCTTATGAATACGAAACATCCACTGACACTTATTAACAAACAAAAGTATTCTGCCCCACCAGATGAACATCTGAAAACTGAGCAGGCACATCCTTCTGGTTTTCAGGTAAAATTTAAAGATTATCGTATTCATGATTATAAAAATTTGAATTCTACTTCTTAAGCATTTGTTCTGAGCCAGCACCACTCTAGATGCATTGGATGTATTTTATGCTATCTTTAACTTATCTTGTTAGATAATGTTTATCTTCTCCATTTTCGTGGAAAATAATTGAGATTTAGAGAGCTTATATGACTATTCCAAGGTCACTTAATGGAAAATGGCAGAACTAGGATTTCAGTTAAGGTCAATGATATTCCAAGTCCGAAACTCTTAATTACTAGAATACATGATATTACTCAGGGAAAATATGCTTAAATTTACCACAAAGAGATTCCCTTCAAGATTTCCAGGTGTTAACTCCCCTATAAACACCAAAAAACCTATAGCTTCTTCATATTACAACCATCATGAGATGTCAATAATGCCCAAACCTGGCCATTTCAGATGTTTATCTCAAATATGAGTTGCATTTTATTTTATTTACATTCATTTCAATCTCTTTTTCTTTCATTTACCAAAAAAACTTTCAGAATTTCATATTATATGATGCCCTATAAATGCTATTTGACTTTAAAATTCCTAATTACCCTTCACATGGTATTCATCTGTGAGCATGGACTCTTGCATATAAGGAATGTCAGACAGAGGTTGGATCTCCCTCAACCTAAGATATTATTTTTGATTTTTAATTTAATATTTGTTACAGGATACTAGGTCGATAAAATGTCAGTGTCAGTAAGCACATTTGAACACAAACACACTCACAAAGCAGGCAGGTCCATCAGGACTTTTGTCACTGCAATTTGGAAATGTCATTTTGCTCAGTGTTCTCAGGCAAGGAGTAGTGGGGATAGGAAAGCTCATTCTTTGCGTGGATGCGGACACTTAGAGCATCTCTCATCTAACAATAAGATCAAAATATGAACATGAGGGGAGTGGTCTTGACCTTAACAGACATTTACTACAACTGTTAGAGCTGGATAAAATCTAAAAAAGAAATTAGTAGACACCGGCCACTTTTGAGTCCTCCATGGGAAATTACATAGAATTACTAGCTCTAAGAGCATGAGCTTCCTTGGGAACCTGGAAGAAAAGTCTGTGTAGTGTTCAGGGAGGCAGAGAAGCAGTGCTTTTGGCCAATCTCTTTTGTTGTGCTCCAATTGTTAATTTCTTAAGGCCTATTAAAGTTTCTTATGAAATACTCTAACTTTAAGGGATGAAAATCTAATCAATAAGTGTGCGATAATACATCTTTCTTTGCTTTTTCCTTTTTTTCTTGGTCAGGTTTATTATGTTATAATTTACATAATAAAATTCACCTTTATATTCAATTTTAATTTGGCAAATTTGACAAATACACTTGATCTTAGCCAAAAGGCCGAGAAGCGATACAAATTTGACAAATATATACAGTCATGTAAATACCACCACCACAGTAAAAATACAGAATATTCATCACTCCCCAAAATTCCCTCCTCCCTTTTTCAGTCAGTCCCCTTTCCCAACCTCTTGTTCATAGTATCCACTGTTCTAATGTCTGTTCCAATGGTTTGGTCTTTCTTGGAATGCTGTCTAAATGGAATTGTATAATATGTATTGTTTGTATAAGAATTTTAAGATTAGCTCATGTTTATTCATGTACTAGTAGATCACTGTGTAGTATGACTGAGCAGTATTTTGTTATATTGATGTAACACCATTTGTTTGTCCTTTCAATAGTTGCTGGACATTTTGAGTTGTTTCCAATTTGGGGCTATTATAAACATTCCAGGACAAGTTTTGTGTGGTCATATATTTTCATATTTCTAGGAGTTAGATTTCTGGGTAATGTGCTTATCTTCATAAGAAACTGCCAAACTGCCTTCCAAAGTTGTTGTGTCATTTTGCATTTTTGCAGGGGTGTATAAGAATTCCAGTTGCTCTACGTTCTTTTCAACACTTGGTATTGTCAGAATTTTTTTTTCAATTTTAGCCATTCTATAAGGCATGTGTTCATCAACTTGTGGCTTTAATTTGCATAAGGTGACCTGACACCTAAATGCAATGTGGTATGTTGTATTGGATTCTGGAAAAACAACATAGGAAAAATACATTATTTAAAGATCTTATGAAATCTGAATAAAGTCTGTCATTGAGTAATAGTTTTGTACCAATGTTAATTCTTAGCTTTGATAAATGTTATGAAATATAGTGATATGATTATGTAAATTAGATGAGTTATAATTAGGGAATTAGTTATAATAGGGAAATTTCTACACTATATTGCAATAGTACCATGTGTGTAAAAGGTGCAGTTAATAAAGGTGTCATATGACATTTATTAAATTCCCCAATAGAAAAATCACAGACCCTTTGGGATCTGCAGCAAGTTCCTGTTCTGCACAGAACTATACACAATTTGAGAAACAGCTGCTGCTCTGCTACTGCACCCTGGTAAAATGTCTGACCATGGACGTCATTTGACCACATGGCCATAGCTGCATGCTGTCAAATTCATGAAGTCCTAAGCTGAATGAGCTCAATAGTAATTCATTGCAATATGAAAGTGGTATATCCAGGTACAACATAAGTAAAGTGGCATAGCTACCAGAGCAGATAGGCCAGATCCCAGTATCACTTGCTGATGTTATACCTGTGCTTCTTCCCTAGCATCTATCTGCAACGATATGAGGGAATTCCTTTTGATCATCTGTTAGAAGTAGAAAAAGACCAAACCTCAGACATCTGGCTGACCACTTCGTGTGGAAAGAAAAGCAGTCCAAGATAAGAATGCAAATGGACTAACGGGCAATGGCAATGACTAGCTGGATTTCTGTAGGCCAAGAAGAAATTTGGAAGATAATTGTTGAAGACTTTATACTGTATACTGATGCCCACTAGAAAACAAACTCAATAGAATAAGTACTGAACCACCAAGCAGTCAGGGCATCAGTCAGTCCTTGCCATCTACCACCTCACTCCTAATACCATGACTTCGTGAGTAGAGTATTACATTAGAAATGCAAGACACATATGGTCCCAATAGCATGTACTGCAACTCACTAAGACTGAATTAACTACTGCTTCTGCTAAACGTTGAACTTGCCACAACATAAACCCACATTAGACCTTAATAAAATATCTGCCAAGAAGGCTTTTTGGTGGCAGGTTTATTACATTGGATCCCTGCTACCTTGAAGACAGCCATTCATTCTGACTAGAATCAGTATATATTTTGGGTATGGATTATTCTTTCTTGCCTTTAGGGCCTCAGCTAATACACTATCCAAAGGATCGTGTCAGAATATCTGACACACCAACACAGAATCCTCCATAATAACACAACAGACCAAGCGATCAACTTCACACCCAAAGAGATATGTCAGTGGACACATGACCATTGATGTCATATTACATATGAAACTACCCCGAGGCTGATGTCCTGACAGAGCTGCAGTATCAGCTTGGAGATGTGAGCACATGAGGTCTTCAGTAAGTAGAATTAATAAGTATAGGAACTAAGGGGATACAAACAGGAGTAGCTAGCTTTAATTACTATAATTTGCGATGACTCACATAGGTTATTTGTACTTCTATTTTCTATTACCTTAGACTTTGAGAATCTAGAGCACTTAGTTCCCAGAGGAGTAATACTTCCACCAGAGGACACAGATAAAGTCCCATTCGAATCTATTTTCAGACTTTCAGCCACTCTCTTCTGGTCCTTTGTGCCATGAGAACAGAGGCAAAGAAAAGAGTCAACAGTCTGCCAGGGGTAATTTACCATGACTATCAGTAGGTGATAAATTTATTCATCCATCAGTAGGGATAAATTTATTTATCCCCGAGGGCAGGGATAAATAAATTTAGTGTCTAGGTGATCCATTTGGGAATCATTTAGTATTCCATTACCTAATTCTGATGGCAAATGGAAGTATAGCAGCCATGCATGGAAAGAGTTCTCTGTTATGGAAATATGCCTCTTCCCATCAGTCATGCCTCCTAGACCATCAGGCATAAGGGGAATTTACAAGGGATTATAAAACAGAAAGGGAAGAAGATGAGATGTACAGTTTGTGGCTTCAAAGTCTACTTAACCTTTATTTTCTAAGTTACTCAAGGGAAAAAGACCACCCAGAATTCTGAAGACATTTCTCTCCCGTGGTATGAATTTACTACAGAAAGCACATGACTCTGGGTAACAAATGCTGTAAACCATAGTGTATGTCATGCCGCACTGCTCAAGTCTCCCCTTTCATGACTGGAATACTCATTTCCCTGGCTTCTGGGATTGTTGTTTGCTAATGGCTCATAGCTGAGTACTTCTCTGGACATTACTTTCTGCTAAAGAAAACCACCTTGCCCAAGGATACACCCAGTATTGTGCTGGTAAACTGGTGCTCCAAAAGCAAAGCCTTGAAATAAATATTCACATGATGGCCAATTTTAAGGTATCAACAGTTCAATAACCAGCTTGCAAAATTCTTGGATATTTAGCAATTTGCTCTCTGGAGGCAGTACAAACAGATTCCATCACTCTTATGGCTTACAGGCTGACATACCCTTCTTTGGAGGCAGCTTGCCTCTGATGACCAGTCAATGAAAGGTTATTAGGACAAATAGGAAGAACCAATCCAACTCAGAATGCCTCTCCTACCCTGCTTTGCAGTTTAACCTCCCTTTAACCTCCCTATCCTGATTTGCAGTTTCCCTTCCCCTTCGGGTAAGTTCCTGGAAAACCTCTAATAAACTTCTTGATGTCTTCAACACAAAATCTGTTTTCAGGGACTAAACCTGGGTCATGTAGAAACACTGTAAATGTATTCATTCTTTTCTCTTGTTAAACATCTTTTTCTTAACAATGAAATTTATATTTTAGGAAGCAAAAGTGGATGATCATAATATATTTTCCACAAGCTTAAAGTACCAGTGGAAAGTAGAAGAGAATGGATTAGAAAAGCAATAGGCATAAAGGAGAATAAAAAGTAACTCCAACATCCATGTTAGAGGTGCGAAGGAGCCATCCTCACACGGTGGACACACTTGCCATTTCAGATTCAGAATGTTACCCTAACAAGGTGATATTTCTCTTTCTATGAAAGCTGGTATGAGAAAGATTTAAACATTTTTTTGAGCCCACTTTTTTGAAAATGTAAGCATCCCTGTCTAAAATGGAATTTGTGATGTGGCTGTAATGTTTACTTCACAACAACATAAGAGACAGTTTTATAGAAATCTCATTCAAAAATTCTAAGGGAGTCAAACAACAGTAATTTCCCTGCATTCTCCACTCAGCAACAGGAACCTAATTTTGCCAGCACGCTACGAAACGTGAGATCGTTTAGTCTTTTTGAAGCATTTGACTGGCAGATAAGGATGAAAATTGTCAGATGCCTGGTGGTCAATCTCAGATTTCAGCTATACAGTATTTCTAAATGTGACATTAAATAATTTCTGAGGAAAATACATTTTATACCCATCTGCTTTGAATAGATATCTTCTAACTTCTCATTACTTAAAAAAATTCCCATGATGTTATACTTAGAAAAAAAATATACCACTGAATAGAAGTTTTTCAACAGTCAGACAGAATAATAATGTACATGAATAATACTAAAAGTAAAACCTAAATCATTCTGTAGCTAAGTCTTTCATATGCCCCTTCATTAGTAATATTTCTTGCATATAATTTTAATAGATGCATATTTTGATAAGAATCTTCTATTGTCCTTGGAAAATGGGCTTTGTAACATACCGCTTTAAAGGGAAAAGTAAATATGTAAAAAGAGCAGAGTCAACCTAATTCAAATTTAATTCTGAAAATTTTATACTCTTCACAATGCTTCTCTGAACATCTGAGATCCTGTCCTGCTAATGAAAATGAAAACCAAAAACTATGGTAAGTAGGGTATAAGGAAGGGAAATACTAACTGAGACTCTATAATGTTTCAGACACTATATTAAATACATTGCAAATGTTATTCATTAATCTTCACTCACATCACCGTAAGCTGTTCCATCTCCATTTGATGGACTGGGAAAATAAATGCCAGTAATTTGCCAAAATCATGTAGTTCTATCTTCTCCTCCCTGTTCCTGATAAACACCAGGAGGCTTCAGGTATCACTTTTCTGAGAACATGACTTCTCTACCCACCTTTACTTTCTAGGAGTGCTCCCCAGAGCAATGGCTTTGAATACCACTGTAGTAGATATCTATTGCTGTGTAACAAATTATCCCAAATTTAGCAGCTTAAAATGAGAACTATCTACTACCTTTCTGAGAATGAGGAATTCATCAGTGGCTTAGGGGGATGGTTTTGATTCAAGGTCTGTCATGAAGTTGTAGTCCAGCTGCCAACTATGCTGGAGTTTATCTGAAGTCTTGACTAACGTTAGCAGATCTGCTTCCAAGATGGCTGTCTCATGTGATTCTTGGAAATAGGCCTCAGTTGCTTCCTGGATGGTAGAAGAAGCCTCAGTTCCTCTTGACTAGCTAGGACCACTACACAACGCTGCCTGAGTGTTGTCACAACATGACACCTGCATTTCCCCAGATCAAGGACCCTAAGAGAACTAAGCAGAAGCCACAATGTCATATAACATAGTCTTGGAAGTGACATACCAAGACTTTTGCCATTTTGTATTGTTCAAGCAGACTAATCTCAATATAATGTGTGAGAGGTCTAAACAAGGCTGTGAATACCAGGAGACAGGAATTTGGCTCAGGTATAAATGGTGGTCTTTGAATTTAATTCCTTAAGTACATCTCCTCAGGTACAATTTCTTTCTAAATCTGAAGACTTGTGAAACTAAAGAGATAAAGAGATCCTGTCACACATTAGACAAAGATACACCTAAACACCACTTTGAGGTGAGATAAGCTCTTTACATTGGGCTTATCCTGAGCCATCTGAGGAACAAGTGGTATCTCTAATACTTGGGCTGGAAATCTCCTTCTCTACATCACCCAATTCATTAGATACATCTCCCACTTTCTTCCGTATTGTAGGGAATGGTGTTGCAAAATATTCTGCCACTATACAAAAGGATCTCCTTTATTCTCGTTTCCCAGATTTTCCTCACTTTTGTCAATCACAGCCTCCTCAAGGGCAATGATGTTTCTATAAAATTTCCTTAAGGCTCTTTAGGCTTTTACAGACACCCTCATCAGCCCTCCTCACTTCTATTCACAGACTTACTCCACAACCACTGCCACATTTTTAAGTAAAATCTCCATTAGTTATGAAGTGCTACATAAAAAAACTGTCCCAGAATGTTGCAGCTTGAAAACAACATTTATTATATTACACATTTTCTGATGGTTAGGAATCCAGGAGCCTCTCAGCTGCTTGGTTTTAGTCAGGCTCTCTCAAGTGGTTGTAGTCAAGTTCTGGACTACAGCTGACCTATCTGAGTGTTTGAAGGATGTGCTCTGAAGAGGCTCACTTATATGGCAAAAGGCTCTGTACCTCACCACATACGTTCTTCCATGGGACCGTCAGGTGTCCTCATAACATGGCAGCTGGATTCCCGGAAAGAAAGTGGCCAGAGAGAGCAGAGAACCAATATGGTTTTTATAATTGTGATGGTTAACTTTATGGATCAACTTGGCTGGGCTACAGGGCCCAGATATTTGATCAAATGTTATGCAAGATTTTTTGTGTTTGAGGGTGTTTTTGGATGAGATTAACATTTAAATCAGTACATTCTGAGTAAATCAGACTGCTGTCTAAAATGTTGGTGGTCTCAACCAATCAGCTGAAGGGCTGAATATAAGAAAAATACTAACCTCACTAAACAAGAAGGAATTAATGCCAGCAGACAGCGTCGGACTTCAATGGTAACATTAGCTCTTCTCTGGGTCTCCAGCCTACTGGGGCTCACTCTTCAGATTTTAGACTTGCCAGTTTCTATAACTGCATGAGCCAATTCCTTAAATGAATTTCTCTCTCTCACCTATTTCTCTAAAGAACTCTGACTAATACAACAACCTAATCTCAGAAGTGACATGCCATCCTTCTGTATATTCTACTAGTCACTCAGATCAACCTTGATAAAATGAAGAAGGGAACCAAACAAGGCCAGGAACTATTTGGGGTTGTTTTGGAGGTTGGCTACCACAACTATCTGCAATTTAATGATACCCAAATTTATATTTTCAATGACAACATCTCCTTTGAATTATGGATTTATAAATCCAACTGCACGGCTGACATCTATACTTAGGTGTAAAGTCACAAAATTTCATAGAACTCTTGACTCACTGCCCATCACCATCACTTAATCTGTTCATCTGTCAGTGTTCTCTGTTACAGTTAATAGCATTAGTGATCATTGTTCCTCAGGTGAAACCTTGAGTTCAATCTTGGTTCTGTCTGCCTCACACTCCACATCTGATCATGAGTGTGTCAACTACTTTCAAAAACACCCTGGTATCAATGATTTTCCACTTTTCACAGCTTTTATAACTATTGCTGTCATCCAAAACACTATTATTATATGGAAATGGAATCATAGAAAAATAAATACTTTCTCTTCTTTCTTCTACCATTAAGGACCTAAATTTGCCAGTACACTTTGAAGTACAATATCTTTAAGATATAAAAAAATTTTGTCTATGGTTGCATACATACAATGCATATTGCCTACGGTTTGTGGTGAGGGGGTGGGGGGAAAACCCTGATTTGTATTGCTTGGTAAGAGTTTCTGAAAATGGCCCCAGCATGTTCTGATGGGGCATCAGAAATTTTTTTACAGACTTTTTCCTTTTGCTTTCAGTCCCACTTGAACTCTTTGTCAACTACTACTTGGCATTTTGAATGGGAAGGTGTCACCATTCATCAAATTAACATGCACATACAAATGCATTTTAATGTGCAATGTACACTAAAAGGCCTCCCTCAGATATTATATGAGCCAGCTTTACAATGTAATTTTAGCATTAAGACATTTTATCACAATAGAATTACCAACTCTAATTTGTTTATTTCTTTTCCCCTATCAATGAGTCTTCTCCCAGACCAGCAAGTACTTTTTTCCTTTATTAATGGCACAATGGGAAAATAATTACTAAGAGGAGTATGGTTTGGGCCTCTGAGTTTTCAATAAATAGAGTAAATGGAGTAGAAAATGTGTCTTATGTACCCATATCAAACTCTGTATGGGGCATGGATAAAGATACTCCTGGGGGTCTTTATGTAATTGCAGGCTGATAAGGACCTCTTCTAGGAAGTGAATGTTCATACTTTGTGATAAGACTAAACTGATCAAGGAGGTGAAAAAAATCAACATTACAAAAAATGCTGCCTTCTTTCAGTTCCTGTTACACATTGCCTTTCCTGGATAACTTAGGTCAGTATATTAGTTGTCTATAGATATGTAAAAATTACTCCCAATCTTAGCATCTTAATACAATATTGATTATCTCACAGATGCTATGGGTTAGGGTCTGAGAGCAGCTTAGATGGACAGCTCTGGCTCAGGATTGCTCAGTGGTCATAGTCCAGCTTCTGGCCAGCCCTACAGTCATGTGGAGCCGGAGGACCTGCTACGAAGCTCACTCATGTTGTTGCAGGTAGGCCTCAGTTCTTCACCATCTGTTGGCTGAGTATCTAAGTTCCTTGTCTTGCAGGTCACTCCACTGGGCTATTCACAACATGGCAGCTTGCCTCCCTGAGAGCCAGTGATTGGAGAGAGAGCCCAAAACATGAGCCACAAAATTATAAATTCATCTCTTAGGTGATAGACCATGATCAGTGCTCTGGGTTCCATCTGTAGAAGTGATTCACTAAGTCCAAACCACACTCCACTTGAGCACGGTAAAGCTCCACCTCTTGAAGGGAGAAGCACCAAATAATTGCTGATTTGCTTAAAGCCATCACAGCCAGATAATTAATAACTCATTTCAGGTCATCCCTGGCCCAGATCTGTTTTTAGTACTGATGCACTTGCCAAGCCCTCCTCCCAGAGACTGGCACCCATGCTGGAAGCAGACAACCTTCTTCTTCTGGCTGTACTGTCCCTATAAAACTTGCATAATCTCATGCATTGTCTTATTCTGAAGGAACAGAAAACCTGTAGAAAGGAAATGAAACTTCAGACTTCGTCTTGGACTCATTTTCTAGTGGTTTTGAGAGCAAATTCTAGAGCCAGACTCTTTCATTCCCATACTAACACTGCCACTCAATTGCCATGCAACATTGAAAAATGATTTAAACTATATGCCCTTAAAGTTTTCATCTGTAAAATGCAGAGTATCAATGCCTACCCAGTAGGTCCACTCAGATGATTAAATGAGGCATTATATATAAAGTGCTTAGAATATTGCTGGGCATATATTTATTATAAGTATTATTTTCATTAATATCATTATTTTTATTACCATTATTTTAATTGAAATCATATCCATCCCCTAGTCCCATTCATAGTCTATAAAAAGGGCATGCATTCCATAAACATAAGAACTTGGTAATGAGCCAGACTTTGTTTTAGGCATTGGAGATTGAGTAGTGAAAAAAATAAGACAAAAATCCTGCTTTGTGGGAGCTTCTATTTTTGTGACTTTTGCTCACATCACTCATGATCTTCTCCATAGCTTTTCTAAAGGTTTATTTATTTTTGAGAAAGCAAGTACACGCAGGGGAGGGGCAGAGAGAGAGAGAGAGGGGAACAGAGGGTCTGAAGCAGGCTCCTCTCTGACAGCAGCAAGCCCAACGTGGGTTCTGAACCCACAAGCCGGATGATCATGACCTGAGAAAGTAGATGCTCAACTGACCGAGCCACCCAGACACTCCTACTCCATAGCTTTACTAAGATGAAATGGGGACAACGGCAATTAGAGGGTATGTAGAGCAAAGCTGAAGATGGAGAGAAGATGCTGGTTGAAGGCGTATACCTTAATTATCAGAAGAATATTTTGCTACCCTGCACTATGTGTTTCCAAGAAAAAAACAGAACAAGCCTTGGCTTTGTCAGTAACTTGTCAATCTGACCAAGTCATTTATCCTTTTCAAGGTGTTTCTCATTTGCAAATGAGGGTGATGGAGTTTTTACTGCATTCATGTCTTTAAAAAAAATTTTTTTTAATAATGGTCTTTCAGACAAGATCAAAATTCCTCAGAAATGCTTCTAGGATTCTGCAGCATTGTACTGTAATTTGACCTAATTTATTCCTCAATATTTTATTCTTAAAAACTTCAATACAAACCTCATGCAATCAAATGGGCCATACCAAATACAGTATGTTAGAGTCCATATGGATTAAGATTTTTCTGAAGTAATTTACTCACTAATAAAAAAATCATAATCTGAACTTACAAAATAGAAACTAAGTTTTACCTGGTTTTACCTATTGCAATACTGTATACGAGATGCATTGAAAATAGGGTATCATAAAATGACTGAAATTTGTTTGCCTACATAATGACTAAAATTCTGAGCCACTATCATTTGCCAGAATCTTCCCTTGTGTGTTCGTTTTTCATTTAAATTTAAGAAGAATTCTATGTTGTTCGCATGCGTATCTTCTTTTCAAAAAGTGAAGAAATAGGCTAGAAAGATTAAGTAACTTGCCTAAGGTATGATTGTGGTGGCATGGCCAGAATTTTAATTTAATTTTAATTTTAATGTGCTTTTAACTACCACAGTATAATTATTTTTAGGATCTCTGATTACCATCACCACCATATTTGTCTACCTTTCCATTCTGTTACATGGAAAACCAGCTCTGAATATTGAAGGGTGAGTGTCAACAGACAAGTCTGATGGTAAAAGTTTCAATGTAAATAACTTCCCAGGAGACATGTGGTATGTATGACTGTGATTCCAAACAATAATATATTCATCCGTTTCTGTTGCAGTGTAATAATCAGTTGCAAAACCATCTTGCTTTCATGTTGGTGATGGCTCACCAAACGCACGGTCACTGTTTCTGTGCTATGCCCCCACTGTAGCCATGTACTTCTGCCTCCCATCTATCCAGTCTCATCCCATACCACTGCAGCATCATTCAAATTACATCCAGAATGACATTTCTAGGGGCGCCTGGGTGGCTCAGTCGCTTAAGCGTCTGACTTCGGCTCTGGTCATGATCTCACCATTCATGCGTTCAAGCCCCGTGTGGGTCTGCATGCTGAAAGCACAGAGCCTGGACCCTGCTTCGCATTCTGTGTTTCTCTCTCTCTCTACCCCTCCCCCACTCATGGTCTGTCTGTCTCTCTCAAAAATTAATGCACATTTAAAAAGTTTTCAAGGGGCGCCTGGGTGGCGCAGTCGGTTAAGCGTCCGACTTCAGCCAGGTCACGATCTCGCGATCCGGGAGTTCGAGCCCCGCGTCAGGCTCTGGGCTGATGGCTCAGAGCCTGGAGCCTGTTTCCGATTCTGTGTCTCCCTCTCTCTCTGCCCCTCCCCCGTTCATGCTCTGTCTCTCTCTGTCCCAAAATAAATAAACGTTGGAAAAAAAAATTAAAAACAATAAATAAATAAAAATAAAAAGTTTTCAAAATGACATTTCTAAAGCATAGATTATCATGCTCCTCTCCTGGGTGTTGTCTACAGTGTCTCCTTCTATATTTACATCTCTCGGCTTTGCATTTAAGGTTTCTCACAATCTAGTCCCAGTCTACTTTTCTAGAAAATTTTACCATTATACTTCTTGCAGCTTAAATTCTGGTCTTGCTTTAAAACATATACACATAATTCTGAAATTACCATTTGGTATTTCATAGTGCCTAGAACAGCACTGACATGGCAAAAGCACCAATCAATACTTGTTGATGAAAACTGTCCATGACTAAGTCCAGTCATTGTAAAATATTGAATCGTATTCCCTACTTTAACATTTATTTATTTATTTATTTATTTATTTATTTATTTATTTATTTATTTCAAGCTCCACACTGTCAGCATGGAGCCCTATGTGAGGCTGACAAGCCATGCGACTCACAAGCCATGAGATCATGACCTGTGCCAAAATCAAGAGCTAGCTGCATAACCGACTAAGCCACCCAAGTGCCCTCTCAATTTAACTTTTAATACATTAAATGAGGGTACAAAAACACAACATTATAATGATAATGTTATAATGATATACTTTATAATGATATAATACGTTATAATGATAATAAATCTCAGTCAGTGGCCTCAAACCTCTTTAGAAGTTTACTTCATTGACGTGCAATAAATAAACATTCAGTAAATCAGGAGACTAAAAGAATTTCGCAAATATTCCTACGTCCAAGATTTCAACTGAATTAATGACCAAAAATCTGAGGGAAGTGGCTTCCTAAATTGTAAATGCCACATTTCTTGTTTTCTCCAGCTTGATAAGTTTATGGTTGAGCAGCACAATTAATAGCTACTATTTTTGTAAAGCACATGGAAAGCAGTATTTTGTCTAGCTCTGTGGGTGGCATTAAGCTAGCAAAACATTCTACTTGGCATTATCCTGACACCAGTCAATGAAGCCATCAGGCAAATGAAACTGCTTTTGTGATAAGCAACGCAGTAATTGAAAATTGTCGTTTTTTTTTCCCCAGGAAAATTTGAAACTTTCATTTCAACATTTTTCAAATCACCAGGAAGGAAGGAATATTTATAAAACGAGAAAAAAGGGCACAGTCAGGGTGTCCTTTTTCTCGGTGAATTATACACAATGAAGGAAGATAGTAAAACAATAATTCAAACTTAAACCCGAGTTGGTGCAGTGGCTTAATTGCACAGGCATTTATTCAGTTCTATAGGTAAATGTGTAGGCAATGATTTGCCACAACATAGATGGAGCTAGAGAATATTATGCTAAGTGAAATAAGTCAGCCAGAGAAAGACAAATACCATGTGCTTTCACTCCTATGTGGAATTTAAGAAACAAAACAAACAGGGGTGCCTGGGTGGCTAGTTGGTTAAGCGTCTGAATTTGCCCCAGGTCGTGATCTCACAGCTAGTGGGTTTGAGTTCCTCTGTGCTGACAGCCTGGAGACTGCTTCAGATTCTGTGTCTCCCTCTCCCTCTGCCCCTCCCCCGCTCACACTCTGTCTCTCTGTCTCTCAAAAATGAATAAACATTAAAAAATTAAAAAAAAAAAAAAGAAACCAAACAAAGGGAAAAACAAAGAGGAGGCAAAGCAAGAAACAGACTTAACTACAGAGAACAAACTGATGGTTACCAGAGGGGAGGTGAATGCAAGGGAGGGTGAAATAGATGATGGGGATTAAGGAGGGCACATGTCAGGATGAGCACCAGGTGTTGCATGAAAGTGTTGAATCATTATATTGTACACCTGAAACTAATATTATGTTGTATGTTAATTAACTGGAATTTAAATAAAAGCTTTAAAAAACTATTAGCTAATATTTCAATTATTAAAAAAAATGTGTTGGCAATGATGTCAGAGCAAAACGCATCCTGGTACAATTGGTGGTGGTAGAGGTGATGAGGTTTTGAAATGGTGGGGGTTCAGAGCTGATGGCCTAGAAAGAATTCCTGAAGATGCCTTTGGTGCAAACATGTGATTTTATTAAAGCACAGGGACAGGACCTGTGGGCAGAAAGAGCTGCACTGGGGTTGAAAAGAGTGACTGGTTATATACTCTGGAGTTGGGGGGAGGTAAAGTCAAAAGGGAGGCCTCCAGAAGGACTTTGATATGCTAAAGAGGACTCCTAAGAGAGTGAGGCTTGCTATTATCCAGGTAAGGTTGTGTTTCCTCTAGTAAGGCATTAACATTAGGACAGTAGGGGGTTCCTAGAGAAATACAGAGAAATACTCTGTAATTGCCTCAAGTATCTGTCAATGGCGCAGATTATAAGGAAATTTAATTTTACCTGCTATTTCCTTCTTGCCTTTCTTCCCCACATCACTATGGAGGAGAGGGTGATGTTAGGGGCTCCAGGAAATTGAGTCTACAGGTTTCTGGAGATTAGGCTATTGACAAGATTACCTTTTTCTTGTAATTTACTAAGATATTTGGAAACTGAAGGACACTCATGTCCTGCATGACTGTGATCTCCATCAGTTAACCATTTGTTTTCTTTCATTTCCTTTGTTCTGGGGCAGCCAGGAGTGCCTGAGGAATATCACCCATATCCCACAGGAGGTGGGGAGGTGGGGAGGTGGGGTGTACTAGCTTGTACTTTGTCCTCAGCTTGCCTTACTCCCTCATCAGTGGGGCATCGCTAAATTGAACTGGTAGGTGCTCTCTTTTCATTAGAATCCAGCAGTTAACTGGTTAGAGATGATAACTGAGGATCAGGTGTAAGGTCTGGACCAATGAGCTGGAACCATCAATCAGTTGAGGATAATCCTAGGTTACAAAACAGGATTAATTTCACCTCAAAGGAGTCAAAAGCAAAATTCTACATCAAGATAGTAAACTGAGCAAACAAGTTGAACTTTGTTCTCTCCCGAAATCACACTGAATCAAAACAACAACAACATACTATTGGAAGAAGAATAAATTCCCAATTGTGTCAAAAACAGGAGAAGGTAACATTGAAAGACCAAAAGAAAAAAAAAAGTTGAAGAATTTCTATATGATATAAATCAGATGATACTGATTAGTGAAAAAATAAATCAAGATCAACTGATATTTAAGAAAAGCATAAATGAACAAACACCTGAGTCTGGAGGACACAAATTCTGCTAAGAACAAATGGGATTTTAAATAAGTCTGATTAGTGTCCTTGATGAGGGAGCGTAGGGCAAGCTGAGGGCAAAGTATAGGTTAACAGCACCACATCCCCCCCACTCCCATCCCGGGACATGTGTGATATTCCTTGGATACTCCTGGCTGCCCAAGAACAGGGGAAAGGAAGGAAAGATGATTAACTGATAGAGATTACAGTCATGCAGGACAGGAGTCTCCTTCACTTTACGGATAACTTAGTAAACTGCAAGAAAAAGGCAATCTTATCCATAGCCTAATCTCCAGAAACCTATAGACTCCATTTCCTGGAGCCCTAATATCACCCTCATCAAGACGTAAGAGGGTTTAAGTGCTTGCCATGGTGATGTGGGAAACAAAGGCAAATGAAAAATTAAATTCCCTTACTGCCTACAGCACAGTGACAAGTCCTTGAAACAAGCAATGTGACCTTCCTCTAGGAGCTCAGCTGCCTCCATGATGACGCTTTGCTAGGGGCAAAAGGGAATTATCCTGATCCCCCCAGGATCCTGTGAGTCTCCTTAAACACATAGAAATTCCTTTGCAAACCTCCTTTATCTTTAACCCCCAAGTATATGCTGGCAATTATAATCCAAGCATATGGCTCCTGATATACATCTGAAGGGTCTCATGACTGAGGTTTTACTAAACAGTAATAAATGATGTTTTCCTAATAACAGCTAGCCCCTCAAGGCCCTGGAAACTTTGCTTCCAAAATTCCTTAGAGACTTACACTGTCCCTAACCCCCTCCCAACCTGAAGGTATATAATCAGTCACTCTTCACAACCCCAGTGCAGCTCTTGCTGCCCAAGTGTCCTGTCCCCAGGCTTTAATAAAATCACCTTTTTGCACCAAAGACATCTTCAAGAATTCTTTCTTGGCCATCAGCTCCAAACCCCACCATCCCCAAAATCCCATCATCCTCAGAGAAATTACAAAAGGTATTAAATTCACAAAATGTAGTAATAGTCTGTTAAAAAATAAGAGGGGGTAATAATAAAAAGAAAAAATTAGTTCGTGGAATTAAAAAAACCTCTATCAAAATTTTGAAATCAATAAAAATATGTATTAATAGTTTGAAAGTGAGTTTATTTGTTTTAAATGTTTATTTTTGGGAGAGAGAGAGAGAAAGAGAGAGAGAGAGCACATGAGCAAGGGGGGGAGGGGCAGACAGAAGGGAGACACAGAACTGGAAGCAGGCTCCAGGCTCTGAGCTGTCAGCACAGAGCCTGATGCGGGGCTCCAACTCACTAACGGAGTGATCATGACTTGAGCCAAAGTCAGACACTTAACCCACTGAGCCACCAGGTGCCCTGAGAGTGAGTTTAGATCCAATTAATAAGCTCATAGAAAGTCAAGGAAATTTTCACATTGTAGATAGAAAATATGGGAGGAAATATTAGAGACCTGGCAATCAGATTCTGAATAGTCTATTTATATGCTAGGCTAAAATCCTACATACAATTTATTTCTACTTTCTCTTTAACAGAATAGGGACTGTGTTTGAGATTAAATTTGTTGCCTTTGGTTTGAAATTTCTAGGTAGCTTTTTTTAAATTTTTTTAATGTTTATTTATTTTTGACAAAGAGAGAGAGACAGAGCATGAGTGGGGGAGGGGCAGAGAGAGAGGGAGACACAGAATCCGAAGCAGGTTCCAGGCTGTGAGCTGTCAGCACAGAGCCCGATGTGGGGCTCGAACTCACAGACCATGAGATCATGACCTGAGCCAAAGTCAGACACTCAACAGACTGAGCCACGCAGGTGCCCCTGTAGGTAGTTTTTTTTTTTTTTTCTTTCTGGGCTTGTGAAGTTGTCCTTTTCATTTGTTTACTTTTTCATTATGGTCAGATGATATTTCACAGATATTTATAATGTAAGTTATATTTTGCACATATAAATCTGTCTGATAGGTAGATAGATAATAAAGCTTATGCTGTTTTATTCAAATAGTTTTTCAATTCTGAGAGCAGGAAGTGTCTTAGCATTAAGCTAAGCTATGGTGAGGTAATAATTTTTTACTATGTTCTTTCTTATTCATGCCACATATTTAATGTATGCTATATGTGGGAAGGATTGTGTCTCAGTCCCACACAGCCGCTCAAGCCCCAGACTGAGAGGCCCTGCCTTCTTGTGGCCATTTCATCTAGAACATGTGGCCTTCTCGGTTGGTGGAATAAAGAAGACATTGCTGAAGAATGATGTGCAGCTCTTCCATACTTCATCCTGGAAGTGACATCCAATACTTCTGCCCTCTGCGAGTTTGCTGGAACTAGTTACACAGTTCCGCCTAACTGCAAGAGGTCTAAAGAAGGTAAGAGAACAGAAAAGATCTTTGGTGAGCACTACTGTTTTCTACCAGTGTGTTGAAGGGTTATGCAATGACTGGAGCATAACACAGTGGCTAAGACAGCAAGTTCTGGAGTCAGACTGGCTGTTGTCAAAATCCTACAGTCATCAATTACATTAGCATCTCTGTGCCTTATACTGAAAATAGGAACAAGAAAGATCCTTACATCATGGGATTGTTGGGAAGACAAAATAAGTTAGTACAAACATAATACTTAGAATTGGGGCCCAGCATTTAGTAAGCACTCTATAAATATTAGCCGTTGGCACAATTATCATCTTTTTTGTACATCAGGCAGTGTAGGTGTAGTAGGGTCCCCTCCCTAAGGAATGTGGTGAGAGAGAGAAAAAAAAAAAAACCCTCAAGATAAGAGAAGGCAACCTGGCTATATGCATACGTGACATTCTTCAGGACTCTGTAAGTCTGTACAGAGACATTCAGGACTCTGAATATCATGACATTCCTCATGACCCTGTAACATGAGACCACCAAATCAGAAGGCATGTCTGCGTGTTACCATGTATGAGAGACAAAGAAGTAGAAATTTATAAAGGTCTACACCTCACTGTGCTTGGGGCTCAGTTTTTCAGGTATAGACCCAACTGAGCCTGTGCCAGCACAAATAAAGTTGTTTCCTGGAAAGAAAAGCCTCGGTGTCACGACTCATTGTGCGATCCTTGATCCCGTTACATAGGCTTTCAATGTTGTTATAGATGATGTTGTTAATTACATTAAGGTTTATGATTGTCATATTCTTGGTGTGGGTGATCAAAATAGAAATTTCAAATAAATCCCTTACTTATCAGTTGAACCGAGGGAGGGGGATGCCAGAGAAGTGTCCATTTCAATA
This sequence comes from Lynx canadensis, assembly GCF_007474595.2. Classification (NCBI taxonomy): domain Eukaryota; kingdom Metazoa; phylum Chordata; class Mammalia; order Carnivora; family Felidae; genus Lynx; species Lynx canadensis. The sequence continues at coordinate 45,515,693 of NC_044313.2, read as the reverse complement.
AAAGATTGAGGAGTCTCTGGAGAAACAATTTTACCCAGCAGTAAAGAGAGCCAGGCATGATGACCTTGACCCATAACTAAGCCTAGAGAGGACAGGGGAATTCCAAATACAGCATGACAATACTTGACAATCAGCTTTGCCTCCTCATTGATCTCCCTCAGATTCATGTACCAACTGTATGCATGCATAAGGGGATTTTAACTTGAATATTAAAATACTGCTTTGCTAAGTATTCAACACTGTAGCACAATGGTAACATATTTCCAAATACAACACACAAAAAGCAGAGCATCAGTTCACAAAACAACATATTCCGGCTTTGTTCCCTTGAGTGCTTGCTAGTTCCAGAGGAGGCATTCCCAGTGCGATACCTGGAAGCATGGTGGCCACTGAAACTGTTTTGTGTATTTACATATTTGTCTGCTAAATTGGTTCTTTTCCTATTCATTCTCTGGCTATGATTTTGTACTGAAAACAATAAAATAATAGGTAATATTTAGTGTCTCTCTATTGGGTGCCAGGCACCTGGTTTGACACATTCCATAAATTACAACATTTTCAGATACTTTTACCCTACCTATAATTTTTTTTTTCCATTTTAAGGTTGAGAACACTGAGATTTGATTTTATCTTACAATTACATTTTATATCATGATTTGGAATGAGTTTTGATGCCAAAGTCTTCATCTTTCTCTCCAGGCTGCTTTGCCCCAGGTGTATTCAGGTAGTACATACAGCCAAAAACAAAGTGCCATATAAAAAGTATTTCAATGTTTTGAACTCATAGAATCCATTCTTTAATTTTAGTTGTTCTTAAGGGTTCATATTGAGTATTTTTTAAAAATTTCTGATTATCTGTAAGAGAAAACAAATGAATAAAACCCAATGTGGATTGTCTTTATGAATTTAGAGAACATTCTTCTTGGAGCCATATCTATATTTTGATCTATCTAGATTTCCTCAGTTAAATACCAGTAAGAGTCTTCTCTGGTTTCCTCACTCCGGGTGATTGTCTTTGAGATTAAGTTTTACCTCTATTGGCAGCAAGCCCAACATTCCAACATTATCATATTGTTTATTTTACTTTGTTTGCTAATGCACTGTCACTGCGAAGAAGACTTCACAACTTTGAATATGAATGTAACATCTGGTTTAGTTTTAATAACATTTCATGCTGCAAATGCTAATATGATTTTTTTTGTTTGTACTTCAACAACAACAACAACAAAAAAATCTCAGATTGTCATTCTAATGAAAGCTGATTTACACATTCCACATTCCTAAATGCTATGGTTTTGCAGTATTTTTTCTTTTCTTTCTTTCCCTTTCTTTTCTTTTCCTTCCTTTTCTTTTCTTTCAATTTGGAAAGACACATGAACCTAAGTTGCAAGTGTATCCCATACTGCTATCTCTATTTTGTCATGACTTTAATCTGCAACTTGCCATGTCCTTCATTTGTCAGATTTGGGGCATTCTAGGCAATAGGTAAAATACCTCCTTTTCTATCCTACCTGATCTTATATATTAAGACAATTCTGTGAAATTTTATAGCATATGATTCACCTCTCATCCAGAAAATCAAAACCACACATTCTGAATCAAAGTCATACTGGAAAAAACTTTTGATCACTCATGTACACTAAACATTTTCAGCAGATAGAAATTTTAAAAAGCCCCTTGTGATGTTTATTGGAACAAGGATTGAGGGCAGGGTTGGTATCCATGTATGTGGTCTAGACCAGTTACTTCCATTTACAAGTCATGATGCAGTGATTCATTGAAATATTATTCACATACAGCTATAAATTCAAGGTCGTGAGATTATATTTAAAATAACATTCTCAGGGTGCCTTGGTGGCTCGGTGAGTTGAGCATCTGACCCTTGATTTCAGCTCAGGTAATGATCCCAGGTTTGTGGGATCCCACTTTGGGCTCAGTGCTGAGCGTGAAGCCTGCTTAAGATTCTCTCTCCCTCCCTCTCCTTCTTATCTTCTCCCCTGCTTGCACACTCTCTCTCTCTCAAAATAAAATAAATCTCAATAAATAAATAACATTCTTAAAAAATTTTTATGTCTGCTATAGGCTAAGGTTATATGAAGAAGTCAAAGATGTGTAAGCACAAGCTTTCTTTTCCTCCAAGAACTTTATTTTGTTGGGAAAAAAATATGTATAAAGAAGATAAATAAAAACTTAAGTCAAGATATGAGAGTTAATTAGTGATATGTTTGCAAATACTGTGGAAATTTAGAAAATGAAGAAGGCATGCATGTTTAAGTATTCAGGTAGAAACACAAAAAGATGAAAATTGGAGTTGGGATTGTGGATATTAAATCGATAGGCCGTGAGTGGAGGGGGACAGTGTAGGTAGAGAATAAAGTGATCAAAGGCTTCGGGGAGGAGAATTTCAAGGTATTCAGAGTGCAGTTTTCTATCTGGCCTGCCTCAACCTGCTAGAAACCAGATTTTCAGGTGTGCCCTGATCCTATTTACATCTACTTGGGCTTGGCCTGGGGCATCAAGGCTCTAGGCCCTTCAGGACAATGGAAGCCTTGTGTATGTATCCTAATATGCCTGGAATATTAGTTCTATACCATCTTCTAGGTATGCCATGGTTCTAATAATATTTTGAAACAATGTTTTAGGTTACAGCTTCTAGATCATTTTCACTAGAGTAGAGTTTCAAGAAAGATAGTAATTAAAGTGATTCCAAAGCTAGATTCTCTTCTTATTGTTTATCATGTATACACTATATATGAATACACTTGAATATATATGAAATATATGAATATATTTTATGTATATACTATATATGATACATATATATTATGTATATATGATATTCATTTCATCCTCAAAACAAGCTTACGTGATAGCAGGAACAAAATATTTTTCTTGACTAACAGCCATGAAACTATGTTGACCAGCCTTACACTACTTGTTCATGGCAGGATGTAGGTAGATTTCGCTAATACTCTTTGGAAGGAAAGGAAATGCAACAATAACAATGTAATAACTTTATAGTCAGATTAGACTTTCTCAAAATCCCATTTCTGTAACTTTCTAGCCATGAGCCTAGTAATTCCAAATCTCTGAAGTAAGATAGATAAATATCAAGCAAGGACTTGGTATAAATTAGGAAATTCGGGGCTAAATTATAAAAAAGGTTTATTTACTTTTCATCTGTCAATCTTCTATCCATCTATCCATAAAATGCATACATATACTTATATATGTGTGTATTATATATGCTCACTAGCTATTTTAACAAACTACTCTTGGTAATCTTTATTTCTCTCTTTAAGAAAAATGCACAGAATTCCCAACCTTTTTAAAAGCTTCCTTCCACATAATTTGATTTTCAAAAAAATCTTGAATTCTAGAAATATTTATTAGAATGTGTTTCACTTAATTTCTCCAAATATATTTTGTATATACTTTTTAACACCTGTGTCAGAAAATACAAATTCTTTTGTTATTGAAATATTTGAGCACTTGAAATTTCATATTCTTGTGGGAATTGGTTATAATTCTTCTTTCAAAGAGTTTTAGATTTCTAGAAAAATTGAGAAGATAGTACAGGGAGATTTCATATACCCTGTACCCAGTTTCTTCTATTATTAGCATCTTTTAGTAATAAAATACATTTGTTATAATTAAAAACCAATATTGATATATGATTAGCCAGAATCCCTACTTTATTTAGATTTTCTTAGTTTTTACCTAATGTCCTTTTTCTATTCTTTCCTGCCATTACATTTACTTGTCATGTCTCCTTAGGCAACTCTAGACTGTGACAGTTTCTTTCAAGATTTTCCTTGTTTTTAGTAACCTTGAAAAATTTGAGAAACTTTGATCAGGTATTTTGTAGAAATGTCCCTCTATTGGGATTTGTCTGATGATTTTCTTATGATTAGATGGGGGTTATGGTTTACCATGAATAAGACTACAGAGGTAACATGCCATTTACATCACATCAAAAATAGATACTCTCAGTTTGACTTATGGATATTGACGTTAACCTTGATCACTGAGCTTGAGATAGTATTTGTCAGATTTCTTCATTGTAAACTCACTCTTTCTTCCCTTTTCATATTGTATGTACATACTGTCACTATGTAGGTCTCACACTTAAGGAATGAAGAGTTATGCTCCATCTCTGAGCAGGTGCAATACCTATATAAATTATTTGGGATTCTCTTGCATGTGAAGTTTGTCTCTTCTTCAATGTATTTTTATGTAATCACTTACTTATACCTATATGGGCCAATGGATATATAGTTTATACTTTGGATTATATCTCATTCTCCTTTTACATTTTGTTACTTAAATTGTCCTAACTTTTCCAATGGGAACTCTTTAATTTGGTCCCTGTGTCCTTTTGAAAAATTCACCTCATCATGGATTTTTTTCTTTTTGAACACTTCTTTAATTTCACGCACTACAAAATATCCAGGTTTGTATTGCATATTTCTTGCCTCAATGCCAGAAGAGTCATTTACCCAATGATCCTTGGTTACTTTTATTGGGCAAGGGTATTAGCAACCAAGATCTGGGCAACAGGTATGCTTGTTGCTACTAGGCCCTCTCAGTAACAGAGCAAGGAAATATATGCGTGCATACTAACCTGTGTATCTACTCATATCTATAACATTTTTATATGTAACTGTAATCATATTTAGCTAGACATAAGTTCATATTGATTATAACTCTAATCCATTAATAAATGGACCAATCTAGCCTCCTCCCCTTGCTTATCTGTAAACTCCTTTTCCAACAGTGAGAACCTGGCTCCCACCTTATTCATCCACTTACTTAATTGTTCAATTCCAGTATACATTTATAGCAATATAGAATTGTTAACCCATATCCCTATGGGAAACAACTCTATCAACTAGGGTACAGTCTTCACCTACAGTTACTTTTGCCTTTAGTTGTACAGACGCCATCATTTCCAAAGTTAGGTCAGCAACCAACCTCCCTACTCCAACATACACCTCCTTAAGTAGGGTTGTTTCATAAAAGTGTAACACAGATTATTTTGTCAAATTTGCCCTGAAGTCCGAAATGGTTTTTCCATATTTGTATACATTAAGATTTGCTCTTTGTACTGTACAGTCCTATGGATTCTCATAAACTCATGAGACCAGGTATCTGCAATTATAATATCATAGAGAATAGTTTTATTGCCCTAAAAAAATCCACTATGCTTCACCTATTCAACTATAACTCCTACTTCCAAACATCTGGCAACTACTGATATTCTTACTATCTCTATACCTTTGTGTTTTCCAAAGCGTCGTATAATTTGAAATACATAGCATTTAGTTGTTTCACACTGGGTTCTTTCACTTAGTAATATATATCAAAGGTTGATCTGGTTTTTTGTGCCTCAAGAGCTCATTTCTTTTTATTTCTGAATAATATGTCATTATATGGATATATAACAGTTTTCCTATTCGTCAATTCAAAGGCATCTTGGTTTTCTAGTTTTTGGCAATTATAAATAAAGCTGTTATAAATATTCATGTACAGGTTTTCATGTGTGCAGGGTTTTTCAAATCAGTGGTGTAAATACCTAGGAGTACATTTGGTGAGTCAGACGGCAGTATTATGGTTTGCTATGTAAGAGACTGCCAAACTGCCTTTCAAAGTTGCTGTATCATTGTGCAATTCTACCAGCAATCAATGAGAGGTGCTGTTGCTTTTCATTCTTGGCAGTAATTGGTATTGTTAGATTCTTTTATTTTAGCCATTCTAATAAATGTGTGGTCATATCTCATTGTTGTTTTAATTTGCAATTCCCCAATGACAAATTATATTGAGAATGTTTTCATATGGTTATTTGCCATCTATATATCTTCTTTTGCAAGGTGTCTGTTCATATCTTTTGCCTACTTTTTTTAATGGAGTGGTTTATTTTCTTACTGTTGAGTTTTATGAGGGCTTTGCATATTTGGAGCATAATCAGATCTGTGTTTTGCAGATATTTTTCTGCCCTATATATAGCTGGTTGTTTCATTCTCTTAATGGGGACCTTCTCTGAGTAGAAGTACTGACTTTTAATAAAATCCAATTTATCAATTTTTAAAAATTTCATGTGTCATGCTTTTGATGTTAAATATAAAAACTCATCACAAAGCTAAGTGTCACCTAGATTTTATCTTATGTTTTCTTCCTGATTTTTCATATTTTGTGTTTTGCATTTAGGCCCATAGTCCATTTAAGTTAATTTTTTGTGGAAGATAAAGGTTTTGTTAGAAGGTTAATGTTTTGTTTGATTTTTCAAGTGAAAATTCAATGATTCCAGCAATAGTTGTTAAAAAACTATCCTTTCTCCATTGGATTACTTTTATTCCTTTGTTAAAGGTCATTTGGCTGTATTTGTGTGGGTCTGTTTCTGGGCTGTGTATCTGCCAATACCACATCATCTCAGTTAGTGTAATTTCAGAGTAAGTTTTGATATCAGTTCGTGTGATTTCTCCAACTTTATTATTCTCTTCAGTATTGTGCTGACAATTCTAGGTCCTTTGCCTTCCCAAATAAACTTTAGAATCAGTTTGACAATCAGGTAACTAAAAAATAGCTTACAGAGATATTGAGATTGCTCTGTGCATCAAGTTGGGAGAAAATGAAATGTTAACAATAGTCTTCCACTCCATGAAAACAGATTACCTCTCTGTTCATTGTGGTTTTGACTGTCAGTGTTTTGTAGTTTTCTGAATATAGATTCTATACCTGTTTTATGAGATTTATAGCTATATATTACATTATTTTTGTGCTCTTTTAAGTGGCATTGATATTTTTTATTAGTCTCCAATGCCAGCTTTTCATTGCAGATATGAGAAAGCAATAGATTTTTGTATGTGACGATTTATCTTGTGACTTTGCTATAGTCACTTACCAATTCCAAGTATTTTGTTATTGTTGTTGATTCTTTGGAGTTTTCCACATTGACAATCATTCCATCTATAAGCAAAGCCATTCTTATTACTTTCTTCCCTGCTGATATAACTTTTATTTTTCTTGTATTATTCCAGTAGCTACAACATCCCACACATTGTTGAAAAAGACTTGTAAAGGAGGTCATCTTGCTTGTTCCTGATCTCAGGAAGAAAGCACCCAGTTTCTCAGCATTAAGGGTGTGTTAGCTATAGATGTTTTGTACGTGTTCATTATCAAGACGAGGAAGTTCCTCTCTATCCCTACCTTACTGAAGTTTTCACTGTGAATGGATGTGATCCATGTTTTTGGTATTTCGTTAAATTACATGATTTTAGCTATTTGATATGGTGGATTATATCAACTTTTATTATTATTTTTTAATGTTGAACTAGCCTGGCATGCCAGAAATAATTTTCACTTGATCATGGCATATAATTATTTTTAAATATCCTTGATTCTATTTGATAATATTTTTTGAAGATCTTTTATATTAATGTTTTTGAGAAATAATGGTTTGTATCTTATTTTCTTATAATATTGTTATCTAGTTTTGGCATTAGTATGCTGACCTCATCATTAAAAAGTACATAGAAAGTACTGTCCTTGTTTTTATTTTCTGGACAACATTTTAGAGAAATTGCATTTCTTTTTTGTTAAAAGTTTGATAGAAATCATCAGTGAAACCATCTAGGCCTGGTGCTTTATTTTCTGGAAAGTTATTATTAATTGATTCAATTTATTTCATAGATAGAGGTCTATTTTGGTATTTATCTTCGTGTGAGTTTTGGTAGTTTTGTATATTTTAATGAATTGGTTCATTTCATCTAATTATTAAATTTGTGGGCATAGCATTCTTCATACTATTTATTAGCCTTGATATGCACAAGATCAGTAATAAAGATTCTTCTTTAATTTCTGATACTGGTAATTGTGTTTTCTCTCTTTGTTTTTGATTAGCCTCACTAAAAGCTATCAAATTTGTTGGTATTTTCAAAGGATCACCTTTCAGTTTCATTGTATTTCTCTATCGTTTTCTTGTTTACAATTTAACTGATTTCTAATATTTATTATTTCTTTTTTATCTGTTTGCTTTATGCTGAAATCATCTCCTTTCTCTAGTTCCCAAAAATAGACATTTAAGACATTGATTTTAGATCTCTTTTCCCCTAATATACACATTTAATCCATTTAATTGCTAACCACTCCTTTAGCTGCATGCCACAAATTTTGATAAGGTGCATTGTCATTTACATTTGGCTCAAAATGTTTTTTTTAATGTTTATTTATTTTTGAGAGAGAGAGAGAGGGAGGGAGGGAGGGAGCATGTAAGTGGGTAAGGGGCAGAAAGAAAGGGAGAGAGAGAATCCTAATCAGTTTCCATACCATCAGCACAGAGCCCGACATGGGGCTCATTCCCACAAACCAAGAGACCATAACCTGAGCAGAAATCAAGAGTTGGAAGCCCAAAGACTGAGCCAGCCAGGTGCCCCTGGCTCAAAATATGTTAAAAATTTCTCTTGAGATTTTTTTCTTGCCAAATTGTGTTATTCACATATGTACTGTTTCATCTGGGGATTTTATAATCATCATTTTACTGGTTTCTAGTTTAATCTTCTTATAGCCTGTGGGTTTATACTGTATATATGTTATTCTAATACAAAATTTAAAAATTTTGTTAAGTTTTTTTTTTTTTAACCTAGAATGTGGTCTAATTTGGTATGTTTTATGTGAGCTTGAAACAAGAATGTGGATTTTTCTAATGTTGGATACAGTTTCTATAAATATCAATTAGATCATGTTGATTGATAGTGCTGTTTATCTATTTATATACAGATATGGATATAGATACAGACATATCCTTAGGTGATTTTCTGCTGCTTGAACTGTCAATTGCTGAAAGAGGAGAGTTGAACTCTCCAACTAATCTGTTTAGGAGACGGTCTATGGTTAGTGTTTTCTGTATCTGGAGGAACTAGAGAATTCAAATTTCCCTAGGGTCTTTGTATTTCTCTTCCCTGTTAACTTCGGGATCCCCAAAGAACACCTTTTAAATAGAGTTTGCACCTTGCAGCAATTTGGCTATAATCCACCATTATTATGCTAGAGGCTTGTTGTTGTGATGGTTACATGTGGGGGAGGAGATGTTCTATAACTTAATGACTTAAACTCCATCTTTTAGTGAGCTGGTGTCCCTGGGCTGCGATCTTTGCAAGTGTCTTTCCCTCCTTCCCTCTTAGGTGCCTAGGAAGGCTAGAGGGGGATAGAGTCATATAACTGCCCTTTGCCCCAGTGGGATAAGTTTCTGTGAAGTGTTTTTCCATACAGAATAAGTTTTCATTATGAAGAATATTCTGGGTTATTTCACAATGATTGTTGTGAAACAATGATTCTCCTCTCCCTATCAGATCCAAGAAGGGATCTTCTTCAAATCACTGTGAGAACAGGGTGGGAGTCCTGGAAATAGAGCCCATAAACCCCTCCTAGGACTGCAGTTCTCATGAGTTTCTCATGGTCACATTAGTTTACACTCAGTATCCAGAAATCCATTAAATGTAATATTTAAGTGTTCCTGTCGGTTTATAGCTCCAGCAGCTCTTGCTCTAAAAAAGTATATGTCACTTGTGTCCCTTTGGATGAAATTGTCTCTCCAGATTTCAGGGTAGCCATTTGCCCTGCAATGGCAGTTTTCCAATGGATCTAAGAAAGTCATTGGTTTTCAGTTTATCCAGCTTTTCTTGTAAGGACGGGAGTGATGACTTCTAAGCTTCCTACAAATCAAAGGTAGGACTGGGAGTCTCCAGTCAGAAACATTTTTTATAATCCTTTCCCCTAGACTTAGTCTAGGAGTCAGGAAAAATATGTTAATTAAAACAATGTCTCTGGAATTCAGCTGTGGTGCCACAAAGATAGGACAGACATAGAGGAAGACTGTTCTTCAAGAGCTGGTAGAGTTTGACCACCATCATTTGAAATGTTCTCATGGTTGTCAGTTCTACCCAGCAGATATACCATCTACATGAATCCTATCTCCAGTCTTTTCTTTTTCCTGGTTTGGAATCTAGTCTTATTAGATGTCATTTACAGTGATTGAAAGCAATTACCTGGTGTCAAGTACCAGAGGCAGACCAGCACTATCTGTTTTGTTAAGACCTGTATGCATCACCATCAATCCTTTCAATAGTTAGAAAATCCAAGCTTCATATTAGAAGGGGGAAAAAAAGTATGATATTTTAAATGGAGTGTGAGTCAGCTTTGAGGTGTGGGTAAGGATATGTTATATGCTAGTTACTTGTCCACTGTCCAGAAAAAACAGACCTGTATTAGAAAGTCCTGAACTCCTCCCATGACATACTCTTGACATAAGATTGTAAGATAAAGCTTTGGTTCAATTACTCTTCTATTTCATTGGATTAGGGCTGTCACTGTCTTAAATAGTTCCTCCTTTTATAACTGTCACCTAGGCACTGCAAAAATTCTTAACCACATCCTCACTCTCAGGAAAGGGGTCCTCTTCAGCTCCCTTCCATATTATGTTCCCATTGTGTCCACAGATGGAAGAAAGTATCTCTTGCCACGTGCATTTCTTCTCTCCAATTCCTAGTTCTCAAACAAATTTGAGCCAGAGGAGGGAAGTTCTTTGAAGCATTTCTAAGTTTCAGGTGTAGGGACAGAGCCCTCACAATGATATTTCAAGAATTCTGGGTTTTTGTTTTGTTGTTTTTTTTTTTTTTTTTTGAGAATAGATTCATCTTCCTCACCTTAGGTCCCTTATTCCAACAGCAAGGTCATTGTTCATGGCAAAAAAATCAATCATCCAGTCACTATGAATGAAATAATTTATGATAGAGACAAAGCTGGCATCAGAGGTCATGGTGTGCCAGTCATACTGGTATAGATTCCTGCCAGGCTGTCAAACCCTGATTGTGTCAGTCATGGCATATGCTGTATGTTGAAGTGTTTGCCCCCTCTTTTCCTTCTAACCTATAATTATGTTGCCAGGAGCAATTTCTTCCCGGCAATAAATTTATATGGTAAAGCACAGTGCACTTGGGAACACCATTCATAAAGCTTTTCCTACTGTCTGATGCCATGAACCATGTAGTTAACCTACAACTGACAGGAAGTATGTATTTAATTATAACTGGCCTGGTGTGCATCACTAATTAAGAACCAGGATGAGTCCTCATTTGCTCACAAGAGCTCAGACTGCTGTTTTATAAGACAATATAAATTTCAGTAAGGAGGAGGACTCCCCTTGATTTAAATGGCAAAAAAGAAAGAGAAAATATTTTGTTTGCATTATGCAAAGCAAGTTCTAGGTACTTTTATACATTTTTATTCAAATTAACTTTACATGTCATAATAATATTCTAAGATATGTATTATTATCTCCATTTTACAGATGTAAAGAACAATGAATGAGACAAAAGAAAGAAGCAATATATAAATGATAAGATATAGTTAGCAAGCTTGCTGTCATATATAGTGGAGAAAACAGAATATGTTGTCAAGGGCATGTTCTGGGGAACAAAATCATTTGCTCATGTGTTCCCCATCTTTACTCAGCAGATACATAGCTTTCTGTTTCATAAGAAAAGAACAACTTTGAGAACTTCCACAGGTCCACCTCTACTCCTCCTCAGTCACAGGGGTCTGTGCTCATGCCCTCAGCTTTCATTCGAGTTACTATCAACATCTTTACAAAAGGTTCCCAAAGGTCAACTTCTCCACTTGCACATTAGGTGTCATTCCGTGTAGATTTTCTCCTTTCTTCCGTACCACCATTTATGTCTTCTCCACTTTTTACTTCCCATCAACACATGCGTGCTATTGTTTTCTCATCTAAGTTTTTAAAGCAAAACCCTTTCTTGGGCACCGGTTTAGCTACTTCCTCACATTGTTTCCTCTCCTTTACAGTAAAACTCTTGAAAATTGTCTTTATTCTCTTAAATTTGTCTCCCCTTCTCTCTGAAATTACTCTGGATGGGCTTTCATATCCAACCCTCCCCTTCAAGTGTGCTGATTCAGGCCACCAATGATTTCCACTTTGTTATACTGTAATCAGTTTTCTCTGTTGTTATCTTACTTACCATTTGACATGTTTCATGACTTTCTCTGTTCTAAAACACTTTCTTTATGTGGCTTGAATCCTATCTCCAAGCTCCCTAGTTTGCCTTCTGCCTCAATGGCCACTCTTTCCCAATTTCCTTTGCTCCTTCCTCTCTTCTTCCTGATTTATACATGTTGGCATGGACCAGAGTTTCCACTTGAAACTTTTTCTTCCTATATATTCTTTCTGAGGTGATTTTTTTTCTATTATCAAGGCTTTACATACTATTTTTATGGTGATGGTTCCAAAGTTTATGTCAGCACCTCAGTGTGAGATCCTTATATCCAAAACCTACAACATGCCTACTCAGAGGTCTAATAGACATCTCAAATTAATAGATGTAAAACTGAAATTCTGACTTTGTCTCAAAACCTGCTCTCTTTTATCATTCACCATCTCACATACTGGCAAACCCATTCTTTTATTTGCTTAGGAAAACATAATTTTAGATTTATCTTTAATCTTTTACCTCAGAAACTAAATCCAATCTATCAATAAATCCTATTGGCCCTACCTTCAAAACATAAATTCTTTTTTTTAATTGATTATTTATTTTTTTTTTTTTAAATTTTTTTTTTTTTCAACGTTTATTTTTATTTTTGGGACAGAGAGAGACAGAGCATGAACGGGGGAGGGGCAGAGAGAGAGGGAGACACAGAATCGGAAACAGGCTCCAGGCTCTGAGCCATCAGCCCAGAGCCCGACGCGGGGCTCGAACTCACAGACTGCGAGATCGTGACCTGGCTGAAGTCGGACGCTTAACCGACTGCGCCACCCAGGCGCCCCTTTAATTGATTATTTAATTGATGTATTTAAATTTACATCCAAGTTAGTTAGCATACAGTGCAATAATGATTTCAGGAGTAGAATCCAGTGATTCATCACCTACATATAACATCCAGTGCTCATCCCAACAAGCGCCCTCCTCAATGCCCCTTGCCCATTTAGCCCATGTCCCCACCCAAAACCCTTCCAGCAACCCTTAGTTTGTTCTCTGTATTTGTCTCTTATGGTTTGTCCCTCTCCCTGTTTTTATATTATTTTCCTTCCCTTGCTTTATGCTAACTTGTTTTGTATCTTAAATTACACATATGAGTGAAGTCATATATTTGTCTTTCTCTAATTTCTCTTAGCGTAATACACTCTAGTTCTATCCACATTGTTGCAAATGGCAGGATTTCATTCTTTTTGATTGCCAAGTAATATTCCATTATATACATATATACCACATCCTCTTTATCCAGTCATTTGTCGGTGGACATTTGGGCTGTTTCCATACTTTGGCTATTGTTGATAGCAGTTGACTGCTATAAGCATTGGGGTACATGTGCCCCTTCAAAACAGTATTCCTATATCCTTTGGATAAATACTTAGTAGTGAAATTGCTGGGTTGTAGGGTAGTTCTATTTTTAATTATTTGAGGAAACTCCATACTGTTTTCCAGAGTGGCTGCACCAGTTTCCATTCCTGCCAGCAGTGCAAAAGGGTTCCTCTTTCTCCACATCCTTGTCAACATCTGTTGTTGCCTGAGTTGTTAATTTTAGCCATTCTGACTGGTGTAAGGTGGTACCTCATTGTGGTTTTGATTTGTGTTTCCCTGATAATGAGTAATGTTGAGCATTTTTTCATGTGTCTGTAAGCCATCTTTGGAAAAGTGTCTATTCATGCCTTTTGCCCATTTCTTCATTGGATTGTGTTTTGGGGTGTTGAGTTTGATAAGTTATTTGTAGATTTTGGATACTAACCCTTTATCTGATATGTCATTTGCAAATACCTCCTCCCATTCTGTCAGTTGCCTTTTAGTTTTGCTGATTGTTTTCTTCACCGTGCAGAAGCTTTTTATCTTGATGAGGTCTCAATAGTTGATTTTGCTTTTGTTTCCCTTGTCTCTGGAGACATGTTGAGTAAGAAGTTGCTGCAGCCGAGGTCCAAGAGGTTTTTGCCTGCTTTCTCCTTGAGGATTTTTATGGCTTCCTCTCTTACATTTAGGTCTTTCATCCATTTTGAGTTCATTTTTGTGTATGGTATAAGAAAGTGGTCCAAGTTCATTCTCCTGCATGTCGCTATCCAGTTTTCTCAACACAATTTGCTGAAAAGCCTGTCTTTATTCCATTGGATATTTTTTCCTGCTTTGTCAAATGTTAGTTGGCCATACATTTGTGGGTCCATTTCTGGGTTCTCTATTCTGTTGCAACGATCTATGTGTTTGTTTTTGTGCCAGTACCATACTGCCTTGATGATTCCAGCTTTGTAATACAGCTTGAAGTATAGAATTGTGATGCCTCCAGCTTTGGTTTCTTTTTCAGGATTGTTTTGGCTATTCAGGGTCTTTTCTGGTTCCATACAAATTTTAGGATTGTTTGTTCTAGCTCTGTGAAGAATGCTGGTGTTATTTTGATAGGGATTGCTCAAAACATAAATTCTAAATATTTTCACAAATCACCCTTTCTGAGTGATCTCTTTGTAGTCAGGATACTGGCCAATTCAAATTCAGTTTTGAATATTTCAGGGATCATAGAGGGAAAAGAAAGTAACATTTGAAAATATTTAGAATTTAGTAAAATTGAAATAACTCCAAATTTTAATTTTTCTTATGCAGATATGTTTCATATATTAAAGTTATCAATAGCTATACAGTCCTCTGTAAAAGGCAATTACTATATACACATTCCCCAACATTCTAGAGTCAGCACTATTACCTCCCTATATTTTGTTATTGTTTACAGTTTGGCCTGGTTTGTTATGGATATACTTTACATCAATTCTGAAAACATGATATAAATTATAAGACCAACTGCTGTTTTATCTCCTAAACTTTTTTTTAAATGTTTTTTTTTTTTTATTTTGAGTAAGGGAGAGAGAGGAGAGAGAGAAAAGCTGGGGAGGACCAGAGAGAAACAGGGACAGAGGATCCGAAGCAGGCTCTGCGCTGACAGCAGCAAGTCATGACCTGAGCCAAATTTGGACATTTAAGTGATTGAGCTACCCAGACACCCCTCCTTCTAAAAAATGTTTAAAAAGTGCTTCCAATTAATCTACAACAGTACCTTTGAATAAATGTTCCATGTGCCTCTTAGATTTGAAATTTCTTACAACATTTTGAGGGAACTGATAATCTCTCAAGCCTCATTTGCACTCTTATATAGTCAATACCTATGAATGCAA
This sequence comes from Lynx canadensis, assembly GCF_007474595.2. Taxonomy (NCBI): domain Eukaryota; kingdom Metazoa; phylum Chordata; class Mammalia; order Carnivora; family Felidae; genus Lynx; species Lynx canadensis. The sequence continues at coordinate 45,500,476 of NC_044313.2, read as the reverse complement.
CTCAGTAACAAAAAATAATAAAATTCTGTTAAAAAAGTCTCAACAATAATTTAAAAAATAATATAGTTCCATCTACTAGTGAGCAACTTCCTTTCTTATGTCCTGTATAGCTCTACCTTGCTGCTTTGAAATAGGGAAATATGAAATGGCTGTCACTCTTCCAGTGACAAATATTGGCTTTAAGGACATCCAATTTTTAAGTTAATGCTGTATTTCTACACCTTTCCGCATAAAACTTTTCACTTTGTCTTCAAATCATATTAGTCATTCTAGAAGACATTTCACACAATTTAACTCCACTTATGTATCACTAACAGCGCACTTAGCTAACTGATATGATGATGGCATGAACAGCTCTGTTCAAGTTGAGCAAAACCTAGCAGGGACAACTACATCATGGCTGTTTCCTGGCTAAAAACAGTTATGAGATTCATTTAAATTTCACAAGTTTTGATACGTGGAAAACATGGAGGTTGTAGTCCATGAAATATAGTACTTTTCCATATTTCTTTCCTTCTTATTTCTTATAGACCATTAATTTACTGTTTGATCACCAATAATTCCTAAATCTTTTCTAGCACTCATAATTGCAATCTCTTTATTGGAGTCATTCATCTAATAATATTTTTAATTTTGGTCTCTATGTGACAAAATTTATGTAGTATTATATGTATATGTATAAAGGATACGTTTGTTGTTCCCCCATATTGAGACGGTATGTTTCTTATTCAAAGAATAATATATAATATATATTATAATGTTATGTATAATATATATTATAATATATATAATATCATATATAATATAATTCTGGATGTTTAAATTTCACTGAAATTGATCTAGGGTTTTTTGTTTGTTTTTATTGTATCATTTGGCATTCTGAATAGGACCACAAAACCTATTACAGCTTTTGAGTAAACATTCCCATGGATTTTAAAGAAATTGCAGCCACAGTATGGAGGGCCAATGTACAGAAAATAGTTCAATGCTATTTAAAGAGATTTAGATTTATTTAAAAAGTTGAGTTTTAAAGGTTCAACTGATGTTAACAACCTGGTGATAATGGGCAGCACAGACAGAAATCATGTACTGCTATGCTAATGTACATTTGTATATTCATCATTTATATCATCATGAATGCTTATGGTTACTCTAAATGTGTGCATATAAAACATATGTAAATTTCTACAATTATACCTTATATTTGGATTGGTACAAGTTTGAAAATTGATTGGATACCAATTATGAATTATATGTGTCCCATAGCTCATTCCAAAATTGGTTCTGCTGTGAAGGTTTCTTTATTAGGTATCAGATTTCTCTGTACCATAACACTGTGCTCCACCAAAATTTGTGTCTGTATCATCACGCACAAAAAACAATAATCTTCAAAGGAGGGCTATTTAACCTTCATGTGCAATGGCATAAACAATAACGTCAGATGTTTCCTATTTAACGGAATGGAATTCCAGACCTTCCTTTGATACAGCATACTGAATGACAAATCAAACCATCATTAGAATTAACCTAATTTTTTATTCTAAGTGGCTGCTGACAGTGCTACTGTCACCATTATTGCCAAGATCCCATTCTGTTAAAGGAACCAACCCCAGAAACACCCTCCCCCCCCACCGTTTGTTGGCATCTTACTGATAACTCACCCCTTAGGAAATCTCCTTTGCACTCTTTAATCAAAACAGCACTGGAGATCATCAGCTTAAATTATGGTCCATTAGCCCTTGGGATGTGGGTAGGAGAGGAAAGAGGAAAGGGTGCCCTAGCAATCTATTAGTTTACTCAATTTTTCCCTCATAATGATAGAAAGCATTTCTGTCTTGAATTCTAGTAGGAATTCATGAAATATTTTATCATTAATTATGTTAGTGGCTATTGGCAGAGTTACAGATCTTTTATCATTGTGAGGAAATATTCTTTTCCTGGCCCATCAAGTATTTTTTATTCTTCACATAGGCATCAAATTTCATCAAAATTTTATCAGAATACATGGATATGATACTGTAGTCTTCCTTGGCTCTTGAATTATATTGTTTATTTTACATTTTTTTTTAACGTTTATTTATTTTTGAGACAGAGAGAGACAGAGCATGAACGGGGGAGGGGCAGAGAAAGAGAGGGAGACACAGAATCGGAAGCAGGCTCCAGGCTCTGAGCCATCAGCCCAGAGCCCGATGCGGGGCTCGAACTCACGGACCGCGAGATCGTGACCTGAGCTGAAGTCAGACGCTTAACCGACTGAGCCACCCAGGCGCCCCTATATCGTTTATTTTAAAACTGTTGCTTCAATTATTCCCCTCCTTGTGTGTATCCATCTTTTAATGTAACAATGTGAGTGTAAACACATGGAAGAGTCTGGACCAGACTGGAGCTGGGCAATCTCCAAACATGCAAGAAAGTCCCACCAAGTTCAGCAGAGCCCCCCCTACTGTCATTCCTCATTGACATTACTCATTGATTCCCGAGCAATATTAAAGGCATATTACTTTAAACAACAAAGTTTTGGAGTGGTTTGTTCCACAGTAAAAGCTAAATAATTAGAGAATAATTGACCATATACTGTTATAGACACATGTACACATGTGGATAGATGTATGTTGCACAGAAAATTATCTAAAAATATAAAAGCAAATTGATGTCAGTAGTTACCCCAGGATAACATATAGATGTTTTAAATTTGTATGTACTGAAGTCTCTTAATATCTTCAGGTGTGATTTATTTTTAATCTGATGCTTACTTCTTTTGGATACCAGGTTTATATAAATAGCTTTAGTTTCTTTAACCCTAAACTGTGATACATTATATTACAATAATAGACTAACCAGTATCACATCATATGTTCATTCTCTGTATATTTCTCACTATTCTTTCAATATAATGCTGGATTATGTTTGATATTTTCTTTTTTAAGATTTAGGGTCTTGAAATCAAAGGACACTGGTCTTGGGTTTTCTTATTTTATGCTATCTTTGTCCCCTTTTGGATTTTAGAGTTCTTTAGAAAGGAACTGGGAAATGTTGCATCTTCGTGGGTTTTACGTCTGCTTACTCCTCCTTAGGGCATTTATATTTCTCTTTTTTGTTGCTTTTTGTTTTTAAATGATTGCTACAGATCTGTATTATTCAATTTTGCAAATGAATAATTTGCAATAATAAAAATATATCTGTAACTTTCACTACAATTTTTTTTATGATAGTCTGCATTTAAAATGTATAATTTCCTCCAACTTTGTTTAGGCTACTTTTATTGCTCTCAGATTTATGAGGATATGTTACAGTTTTGTGTTCAGAGAGAAGACCTGAGTAGGAAGGCCTGAAATTTCACACAGAATAAATGCCTTAAAATCTTTTTTATTAATTTTTTTTAACGTTTATTTATTTTTGAGAGAGACAGAGACAGAATGCGAGTGGGTTAGGGACAGAGAGAGAGGGAGACACAGAATCTGAAGCAGGCTCCAGGCTCTGAGCTGTCAGCACACAGCTCGATGCGGGGCTCAAACTCACAAGCTATGAGATCATGACCTGAGCCGAAGTCAGATGCTTAACCGACTGAGCCACCCAGGCGCCCCTTAAAATCTTTATGCACATATGAAGGTGGATGACCCAGGAAGGAATAATCAGAATATCTTGTAATCTAAGCAGATGATGTTGTGTAGGAGTGATATTCTGGGGTGATTATTAACACTAAGAACAGCCATAACACTAATAAAATGATCAATGTATACCCATTAAACAAATACATGTCAACTATCTAATATGTTTTAGTCTTTTTCATAGCACCAATGATAAAATTCCAAGATAAAAAAGTAGTCTCATTCTTCAAGAAATATATATTTCAGTAAGGCAATTAAAAGTTACCTTGTCACAAATTTTCCTATGAATATGTACTCTACTTACACACAGATAAAACCTAGCGTGAAATGTTTATAAACCGCATTCTAATAGGAGTTTCCATTTAAAGAAGCTGAAGTCCCAGCAGTTGGTCTCGGTTGAAATAACAAAATCTTAGTATCTGGCACTGATATTTAGGAATGCTATATGAGGTTTTGAACCCTCAAAATATACTACTTAGAGGTTGATGGTGTCAGTAGTAATTGTAAAAGATCCGTGTATGCAATATCTCTGTGGGATCCTTTCAGCAAAGAAGGGTTTTCCTAAAGAGGGAAGATGCAGAGGCAGGAGGTAAGGCTTCATATCAACAGGTTCTGTGCCTGGGTGATCAGCATTAAAGCAGGATCGGGTGTTCTGAGGAGGTATACAAAGCTATGCATAAGCAAGGCCATGATTTTCACTCATGTGGTGATTTGTAGGCTGGGTTTCACCACAGTATCAGTGAGGGCATCATGTCTGGTCCAGGTGCTGATCCCACCAGGCCTGGCCCAGGCTCCACCTGGGCTCCATCCACGTATCCTATTAGTCATGCAGAGCTTGCTCCTCTGCAGTTCCCCAAGCCCACTTCCTACTATCAGAAGCTGCATTGCCAGCATCTCCATGTGAAATGTGACAACATACCTCCACAGAAGACCTGCCAAGCTTGAACCTCGTAAATACAAAATAATCAGAAGGGGCCTATAAAAAACAAAAGTCCAAAATGAGATGGTTTCACAGGTGAATTTTACCATTTATTTATTTTCATTATTAAAACATTTTTTTAATCTTTTATTTATTTTTGAGAGAGAGACTGAGAGTGAGCAGAGGAGGGTCAGAGAAGGAGACATGGACTCTGGAGCAGGCTCCAGGCTCTGAGCTGTCAGCACAGAGCCCAATGCAGGGCTCAAACCCATGAACCATTAGATCATGACCTGAGCCGAAGTTGGGTGTTTAAGTGACTGAGCCACCCAGGCACCCCAAATTTTACCAAACATTTAAAGAAGAGTTATTACCTATTATTCTCAAACTATTCCAAAAAGACAGAAGAGAGAGGAAAGCTTCCAAATGTATTCTATGTGGCCAGCGTTATCCTGATATCAAAACCAGATAAAGACACTACCAAAAAAAAAAAAAAAAAAAAAAAAAAACAGGCCAGTATCTCTGATGAATATAGATCCAAAAATCCTCAACAAAATATTGGCTGGCAAACCAAATGGAACACTATTTTAAAAAATCATTCACCGCAATCAAGTGGGATTTATTCCTGGGATACAAGGGTGGTTCAATATTTGCAAATCTGTCAACATGATATATCACATCAATGAGAGAGAGGATAAAATTCACATGATCATTTCAATAGATGCAGAAAAAATCTTTAAGTAGGTTTATATGGAACATAGGTCTACATAATAAAGGCTATATATGAAAAACCAACAGTGAACAACCTACTCAATGGAGAAAAACTGAGAGCTTTCTCCTAAGGTCAGAAACAAGACAAGGATGTGCACTCTCATCACTTTAATTCAACATCATACAGGATAGGCATTCAAATCAGCAAGGATGAAGAAAAACTCACTATTTGCAGATGGCATTGTACTATATATAGAAAACCTGAAAGACTCCGCCAAGAAAACTGCTAGAACTGATAAATGAATTTAGTGAAGTCACAGATTACAAAATCAATGTGCAGATCTGTTGCACTTCTATAGCAATAATGAAGCAGCAGAAAGATAAATTAAGGAATCAATCCCATTTACAACTGAACCAAAAATAATAAGATACCTAGGAATAAACCTAACATAAGAGGCAAAAGACCTTTATTCTGAAAGCTATACAACAGTGATGAAAGAAATTGATGATGACACAAAGAAATGGAAAGATATTCCATGCTCATGGACTAGAAGAACAAATATTATTAAAATGTCTATACTATCCAAAGTAATCTACACATTTGATGAAATCCCTATCAAAATACCAACAGCATTTTTCACAGAGCTAGAACAAACAATATTAAAATTTGTATGGAAACACAGATGACCCCAAATAATGAAAGCAGCCTTGATAAAGAAAAGCAAAGTTGGAGGCCTCACAATTTAGGACTTTGAGTTATATTACAAACTGTAGTGATCAAAACAATATGGTATGGGCACAAAAATAGATACATAGATCAATAGGACAGAATAGAAAACCCAGGATTGAACCCATAACTGCATGGTCATTTAATCTTCAACAAAGCAGGAAAGAATATCCAATGGGAAAAAGATAACAAATGGTATTGGGAAAACTGGACAAAAGAATGAAACTGGATCACTTTCTTACACCATACACAAAAATAAACTCAACATGGATTAAAGACCTAAATATGAGCCTTGAAACCATAAAAATCCTAGAAGAGAACACAGACAGTAACTTCTTTGACACAGCCATAGCAACTTCTTAGTAGATATGCCTATGGAGGCAAGGGAAACAAAAGCAAAAATAAACTATTGGGACTACATCAAAATAAAAACTTCTGCACAGCAAAAGTGAAAGACAAAACTGCACAACAAAACTGAAAGACAACTCAATGAATGAGAGATGTTTGCAAATGACATATCTGATAAAGGTTAGTATCCAAAACCTATAAAGAACTGATTCAAGTCACACACACAAATAATTCAATTAAAAAATGGGCCAAAGACATGAACAGACATTTCTCCAAAGAAGATGTCCAGATGGTCAAGAGACACATGAAAAGATGCTCAATGTCACCAATCATCAGGGAAATAGAAATCAAAACCACAATGAGATATCTCCTCATACCTGTCAGATGGCTAAAATCAAAAACACAAGAAACAAGTGTTGGTGAGGATATGGAGAAAAAAGAACCTTCTTACATTCTTGGTTGGAATGCAAACGGGGCAACCACTGTGGAAAATAGTATGGATGTTCCTCAAATAATTAAAAATAGAATTACCATTTGATCCAGTAATTCCACTAGTGGGCATTTATCCAAAGATTTCAAAACACTAATGCAAGAAATTATATGATCCTCTATGTTTAATGTAATATTACTTACAATAGCCAAAATATGGGAGCAACTCAAGCATCCATGGATAGATAAATGAATAAAGAAGATGTGGTATATATATGTACAATGAAATATTACTCAGCCATTAAAAATAATGAAATCTTGCCATTTGCAACAACATGGATGGATCTATAAGGTATAATGCTAAGTCAGTCAGAGAAAGACAAATACCATATGACTTCACTCAAATGTGGAATTTAAGTAACAAACAAGCAAAGGGGAATAAAAGGAGAGGGAGAGGCAAACTAAGAAACACTCTTAACTGAAGAGAACAAACTGATGGTTACCAGAAGGGAGGCGGGTAGGTGGGGATAGGTGAAACAGGCGAAGGGAATTAAGAGTATACTCACCTTGATGAGAACTGAGTAATATATGGAATTGCTGAATCACTAAACTGTACACCTGAAATTAATATAACACTGTTAACTACACTGAAATTTAAAAAAGAAAGCTTATTATGAGCTTTCGGAGGAAAGGAAAAATGAATTACTGGTGTATTTAGTAGTCTATGAAACACAATGTACTCTGTACCCTCAATCTCCTAAGCAGAGTCCCTCAGAGGGATTCTTATACATAACTTCCCATGCTTTCCGTCACATGAATCTGTTAATCTGCTGGGATGGATTGTACCATCTACATCTGGGTCAAAGAGGACTAGTGATGGGTCAGTTGGAAGGGAAAGTTTAAGAAATAGTTTGGCACAAGAATGCCCAGTGGGGTGTGCTTTGAAAATGGATAGTGAATAATGTGCCTCATCAGATTCTCTTAAGGAATGGTGGTTGGAAATGAGTGGGAGAAGGAGAAGAGGTTGTGTGTGTGTGTGTGTGTGTGTGTGTGTGTGTGTGACAGAGAGAGAGAGAGACAGAGACAGAGACAGAGAGAGAAAGATCAGTCAGAGTAGAGAGAAAGGAAGAAAAGCAGTAGAAACTAGGACAGGGTCTGAGAAAATAAAGTTATAAATATAGATACATTCTTCTAATAGTATGCCAAAATGAATGACAAGGTCAACAAAACTGCTTTTAAATTCCTAGAATTTCTGTAGTTAGTAGTATAATGCCAGCTATTGTTTATTGAGTTCTTTCTCTGTGCCAGGCACAGTGCTATGTTTTGACATACATCATTATTAAATTCTATAGCAGTCACTAGTTTTGCTGTTGTTGGAGCTGTTTTGGTACTTGAAAGGTGATGAGCACCATTTCCATTAATATAAGGCCTGACCTTGACACTATTGAAAGAGATCCCTGAGCTTGACGACTTCCTAGGGCATTCTTACAAGTCTCCATCATCTGCAGGACAGAAGGGTGTCTCCACTCCTAAAACCTGAAATTTCCTAACATACTGGAAATTGATGCTTTGAAAGAAAAGTAAGCCAAGGCACAGGATGCTGAATTGGTTGCTATCACTGTTCCTTACATGAGTAATGAATCAGTTAAATCCTTCACTGTCTCAAGAAATCACCATCTGTTCGTTAGTCTTTAATTGATGTAAGAGATGTTTCAAGAAATCTCCAATGGGAAACAATTCTGGCATTCACAAAAACTGGATGTCAGATTAGTGGGTCAGCCGAGCAGACGGTGCCAGGGCTATTCAGCATCCGGGGCAGCTGCTGTCCTATCTGGGCAAGGTGGCCATTCCCTCCACTGTACGAATCACAAATCTGCCAGTACCACTCAAGCTCCTGATGTCTTTGCATCAGATAGTTTATTCTGGAGAGGAGGTTTGGGAGGTGGGAGCTGAATGTAGCAGAAGGCACAATACATACTTCAACTTCCACAGTACTCAGCGGGCACAGGCAAGGGTGGAAAAAGGTTTTGGTAAAACAAAATAAAATTCCATCAACTAGCTACAAATTCCAGATGGCAAGTTTATACCTCTTTGTAGGCATTTAGGTAAAATCAAAAGGCCAGGGACTTGATTACCATGTGTAGAAATATTTTATTTTTGTCAAGAAATTTTACTTCTTGAGGGGAAGATCTAGGTCCTGTTTACTTCATCTCATTTCTTGGTTCTATGGAGCAGTGGAGGACATTTCTTGATTCCCTATTGATTGTTGCTCAGGAATTTCAAAGAGTTCACACCGAAAGCACTAAAGCAATTCTTAGAGTAGTTTTGACCCCGGGCAAAACTGTGAAGTAAATAAAGCTGGGTTTAAAGCTGTTTATATTCCCTGTTCGGCTGCCTCATTATGAATGTGTATGTGACTGTCGGCATGTGGGCATCATGGTTATTACAAGGTGTTACCATGGGCCCTTGATCTCTCTCACCCTGCCTCCATCAACATTTAAACTGCATGCCAGTCATTGTTCTACAATCTGTGGATAAAGGTGCGGAAAAACCCAGACACTGCCCCTTCCCCTCGGACAGCATGTATTCTAGTGTGGGGACAACACATATTAAATAATTGATCTTACACTGAATGGGTAACTCTAAACAGAGAAGAGTCCTCTGAAAGAAAGAATTACAGCTCAGGGAAATAACAGGACACTGGGAATTGCCTTCTGGCAACAGAAAGGGGGGCAGGAGGGGTGGAAAGGTAGAGGCTAAAGGAAGGCTTACCTGAGGAAATGAAAAAAAATGACACTTAAGCTGAAATAATGCAAGGCAAATAGGGCAAAAAAAGTAGGTGAAGCTTTGCACAAAACGTCATTCCAAGGAGAGGAATGGACATTTTCAGAGTGCCCTGAGAAAGCAGCATGGTATAGAAAGGTTCAAGTAAAACTGTGCAGAGTAACAGTACAGTTAGAAATTGGAGATTCCAGAAAATGTCCTAATGCACCTGTCCCATACCCTTAAAAAGCAAGCAGGTTGAGGCGCAAACTAGCTATATTGACTTACTAGTGTGCAAAGCATTTTTACATACTTATATTATGCACTCTATGTATTGGTGGTCAGAAGAAAGGGAAAGGATGAAGCATTTATGAAGCAACTACTACATGCTTGGACTTGATGTGCATGACCTCATTTAATCTTAATAGCAATGTGAGAGGAGAGTGCTATTCTTTGTTTCCATATGGGAAGGCATAGCCGAGGCAGTGTTCCCAAGGTCTTGTCTAGGAATTTTGCACATGTATCTATATGATGGTGAAGATTCTTGCAATATCTAGTGCTAGAAGGAAGAAGAAGATATACAGCAGTGGGGACTTGTCAGTGAGTCTGAGAGATCTTGCCATGAGCTTGAAAGAACTTCTACTTTAAGCAGGATTAAAAATAAAGGCAAGAAACAGCACAGGAGTAAATATGTGTTATGTTCTCTGTTCAATACATAGAAATACTGAAGCTCATAACATAACATTTCTGTTCTGGGAAATGAAAACAAAGCAAACAAAACAAATCCTTTGAGCAGCAAGGAGAGATGCGTGCAGAAGAAACCGTCCATTTCACAAATGTCCTGGAGGGAGGCAGCTGGGGGATGAACAAGTTGGAAGGTGCATGCTGGAAACACTGCCTCCGCCTTGTGAGTTCAGAAGTGACACTGTAGCCCTAACCCACCACACATTGACGGTCAACGGTCACATTCCAAGATGTGTTAAGGATCAGGACTTTGGGTGGTAAGCCAGTATCCTAGAGTAAGCCCAGAATGAACACGTTCTAGGCAGCAAGGCGCATGTTTTTAGGTAGCTCTCAAACACAAACATTTTCTTCCTGAGAAAGAGCAGAAAGGTCTAGGCGACTTGTTCTCTCCACAGTGCTACAGCCCACACAGTCAGGGACACAAACCCTGACAGTAACAATGACCTACCTGCTCTGTACAACCAACATTTGCATTTGCTTAGTCTCCAGATCCCAGAAGTGTTTGGGGAGAGTAGTGGCTAAGTGCTATAGAAAGGGGGTTATTTTATTTTTAAAAAAAAATTTTTTTTCAACGTTTTTTATTTATTTTTGGGACAGAGAGAGACAGAGCATGAACGGGGGAGGGGCAGAGAGAGAGGGAGACACAGAATGGGAAACAGGCTCCAGGCTCTGAGCCATCAGCCCAGAGCCCGACGCGGGGCCCGAACTCCCGGACCGCGAGATCGTGACCTGGCTGAAGTCGGACGCCCAACCGACTGCGCCACCCAGGCGCCCCGAAAGGGGGTTATTTTATATGGCCCTTTGTAGCAACGTGGATGGAACTGGAGAGTGTGATGGTAAGTGAAATAAGCCATACAGAGAAAGACAGATACCATATGTTTTCACTCTTATGTAGATGCTAAGAAACTTAACAGAAACCCATGGGGGAGGGGAAGGGAAAAAAAAAAAGAGGTTAGAGTGGGAGAAAGCCAAAGCATAAGAGACTCTTAAAAACTGAGAACAAACTGAGGGCTGATGGGGGGTGGGAGGGAGGGGAGGGTGGGTGATGGGTATTGAGGAGGGCACCTTTTGGGATGAGCACTGGGTGTTGTATGGAAACCAATTTGACAATAAATTTCATATACTGAAAAAAAAAAAAGGAAGGGGGTTATTTTATAGTTTGGGTTGCCAGATTTGGCAAATAAAAAATACAACTAAATTTGAAATTCAAGTAAGCACCTCATCATTTTTGAACAGTGAATTCTGTTTTCATTTTTTAATCTGAAATTCACATTTAAACGGGTATCTTTGTGAGTTTGGGCTACTATAAGAGAACACCAGAGACTAGGTGGCTGAAACAACAGAAATGTATTTCTCATAGCTCTGGAGGCTGGAAAGTCTGAGATCAGAGCGCCGAGGGTTGGGTTCTTTTGATGTCTCTCTTCCTGGTTTGCAGATAGCCAGCTACCTTTTTGCTGTCTCCTCACATGGCCAAGAGCAGAGAGAAGACATGCAAGCCGTCTTCTGTCTCTTTATATAAGAACACTCGTCCCATCAATGAGGGATGAGTTTGGCCCAAAGGCCTTATCTCCAAACACCATCATACTGGAAATCAGAGTTTCAACACAGGAACTTTTGGAGGATAAAAACATTCAGTCCATAGCACTGGCATCCTGGTTTTCCTTTGCAACTCTATGTATAGTTCACTTGGAGGCAGACTGAGAAACCTCTGTACAGGAGTGAAAAATCTCCCATGGATCAATTCAGAATATGGAATGGCAGAGGCTACAGCTGATGGAAGATGGGAGGGTATCTTCCCATTTGGTGCCAGCAAGAGGCAAAGCCCTATGTGGTGGTTTTCAGGGAAGAGATTAAGGGGGGAGAGCAGGACATATATTGAGGAGTGTGGAAAGGGGGACCAAAGACTAAATCTAGGCCTTAAGTTGGCCAGGTGGCAGGGCAAAGCTTGACTCCCCAAGAATGAGAGGGCAGCAGAGAACAAGAACGGGATCCACAAAAAGGCATTTGGGAGCCAGAACCTGGGAAGTGCCTGGATGGAAATGGACAAGTAGGATGGGAAAATTTTAAAATCAGCCTGTTATCTAGCCCTGAGGTGTCCTTGACATTCACTGAAGTTTTGACAACACGAATGTGATTATTATAGAGGAATTTCCCTGCAGTATTCCCCAATCTCTAAATGAGGAGGGATCAGAGCTAACACTTAGCATCACCTGTGTTTAATGATTCATTGCTAAAGCAGCAGTTAACTGAAATTCATTGCAGCCACTGAAATAGATTGCATCCATTTCATCTCATTACTTTGGACTCAGGCATTAAACAACTCATGCCTGGTTTGTCATTCTAGAGTTTCCAGACAGGAGAGTACTTCCTGGTGTGGCCGAGGAGAGGAATCTAGAACATGTGCAACTGAGAAGCCAAAACTGTTCTGCCAAATTGGTCAAGCAGCTAAGGGATTTCCGTACTGAATGTGCCCAGAGTGCAGAGTGTGTGGTCTGTCTGTTGCATACCCCTTCTACTTCCTTGTTTGTTCAATGAGGCGCAGGCAGAGGGACTTTTATTTGGTGACTTGTGACACGTGTGTCATGGTAGGAAGATTTGGGATCCTAACACCATGATTTTTTTAAAGCAAAATTTATATGTGGATGACAAGAGCTTATTGAGTATTTAGGGGATTTGGAGGATAAGGATAATAAATTTCATCACTCAAAACAATTGTATGGGTAATATCTCACCTGTTGAGAGCAAAAATTATTTTACTTCTATTAATGATGGCATTACTCTAACTGGACGTCTGTATACCTGTTAGCTATAGTCTTAAGGCCACTGGAGAATAACTTTTAGGAAATTCATTGACAAAACCTGCTAGATGTGGAGACATCCTCGCAGCAGCAGAGGTGACATTCAGAGGCTGTCTAGTTTTCGAAGAAGACAAAAACTCTCTGTAGAGTGCTTTGTCCTTAGTGAGAAGTGTCTGATTTAAATGAAAATGAGTTCTGCTAGAAAAAAATATATATACATGTAGGGCAGGGTCCAAACAAATGTTGTGACAACAGCAAGGTTGTCACCTCCTACACTATCATTCAACATTTACCCATGTAGCACACTCCACAGCTTATAAAACGAATTAAAAGTGTTCTTTATTTCCATTTACTTCCAAAGTAAATCCAAATATCAATGTAAGGTGAAAGGTTAGCAGAAGAGAACCAGACTTTGGATCAGAACCTGGAGTCTTAGTTCTAAGAACACTTGTCAGTTGGCCAGGCAGTTCCAATGCATTACATATGACTTCAGTAACTGAACCCCTCTCACAGTCCTATAGGTTAGACACTATAATGTTCCTCATTTTAGAGGTAAGGAAACGGATCTTCAGAGAGGTCACATTGCTGATAGATAGTAGAACTAGGAAGGTTTCTCATCCTTTCTGAACCTCATCTCCTTTATCTATATTTAGATAAGAATAATGCAAATAATAACGACAGACCTTCGTTGCATAGCAATTTAAAGGTTTCGATTTGCTGCAATGGAGGTAACTCTTTTGATTTCAAAACCCACTTGAGAGGTACGTATTATTCCTTGATTCTGAAGAAATTCAAAGGAAGTCACTAGGTCGCAAACTAAATGACACAGCTCAAAATCAACTGCAAGAGACACAGACATGGAGAGAGATACATGGAACTCAAAGAAGAAACTGTGCTCAGAGACCACCACTGCAGCAGCAACCTTCACACTATACAAGGTTTCTCTGAGGCTCAAAAAGAAATCAAAAGGAAACACAAAGCGAAGTTCCTAACTTGTCCTCATAGTATCATTTTCTTTTTATTCCATCTGCACGTTATGTAACAGAATATTTCTAAAATGTGTAGGACACTATTGGTGCCTTTCATTAGATCTAGTGCCAATGAAGATTTTCTCATTTTTCTATGTATTACAATAATTTTAGTATATGTAATTTATTCTCTTACAGAATTGGGGGTGGTAAAGCCATCAGATAAAGAACACCAGAAACAGAGCTGGGTTTGTTAAGTTGCTGCTACAAGAGAGAATGGACAAGAGGAGCCATGGGGCCTCTCATTAGGAAGGAGGAAGATTTTTATGGGGTTTGAGCTTGTTCTGGGTGATTCTAAAAAAAGGGAAGTGAGGATCAGCTCTGAATTGGTACATTCCTAAAGGAATTTCACAGCTACAGTGTGGCCTTGGAAGAAAGTTCTTTTTACGTTGGCTTTGCCAGTGGCCTGTCTTTGCTACAGTCTGATTATCAACAGGGCTGAGTTTTCTCTTGCCAATTCTGGATGGATTTTACTCTTTCAGGTAAGAGTATTGTTATTGAAGTTGTTACCATGTTGGTCATGGCTCCACCTTTTTAGGTATATTTCAATGTCCTGTTGCATATATAACACTAATTCCATATTAGGGCACAAATAAAATCTCAATCTATATAATTAAGTAGGACTTTTAAAGCCATATTCAATAATCCAAATGTAATGAAGTTAGGAATATGTATAATAATTTAAATAAACCGATTGCAATGATTGTTGTCAGCAGATGTATCACAAAGAAAGTTTGAAAAAGAAGACAAAAATTACAACATTTTCAGAAAATGAAGACAAGAGGAACACCATGTATCACAATATATTTATGCCAAATTTTCTTAGGTGGGTAATCCATATGTATAAATGATTTATGTTTAAATGAGAAAAATAAAATTGACTAGAAATTTGATGCGAATCTTTTTTAAAATTTTTTTAACGTTATTTATTTTTGAGACAGAGAGAGGCAGAGCATGAACAGGGAAGGGGCAGAGAGGGAGGGACACACAGAATCTGAAACAGGCTCCAGGCTCCGAGCTGTCAGCACAGAGCCCGACGCGGGGCTCAAACTCACAGACCGTGAGATCATGACCTGAGTCGAAGTCGGACGCTTAACCGACCGAGCCACCCAGGTGCCCTGATGCAAATCTTTTTATAAAATAAAAATAATTTTATGAAAACCAGAAGAAAGGGATCCATAAGATAACAGCAGAACATAATGAGTAAGAAAGTAAATATTGAGTAGCAAAATATGAAGGTCCAAGAGTAAGTTCTTTGGATAAACAATAATTAAAAAAATTAACTTGCAAGCCTAGTTAAAGGAAAAGGTAAGATTATACAAACTTTGAACATTAGAAAATTCATTAACTGATAATAAAAGAAAATGTTCCCAATATTATAGAGAATCTATAAATATTCTCTTAACATGGAGGAAAAATTTAGATCCTCAGAACTGCCTTGTACTCGAGATACTCTTCTGGAAAGTTGATTTAAATTTTATAGTTCAAGCCTATATTTAGGAACTGAAATGTTTACTGTTTATTTTATTCATTTATTTTTAAATGTGTATTTATTTTGAAGGAAAGAGAGAAAGACAGAGCGTGAACAGGGAAGGGGCAGAGAGAGAGGGAGACACAGCACCCAAAGCAGGCTCCAGGCTCTGAGCTGTTAGGACAGAGCCTGATGCAGGGCTTGAGCTCAGAAATGTGAGATCATGACCTGAGCTGAAGTCAGATGCTTAACTGAACGAGCCACCCAGGCACCCCTATTTATTTTATTTTATATGCCAACATAGACGTATATGTATTATATATATATATATATATATATATGTTTGTATATGTGTTGTTTCAAATAGGAATTAAATTGTATGCTTTACAACCTGCTTATCTCATGAACATGAAAAGATGTTCATTGGGTATAAAAGCAGGATGTAAACTGTACAACTTACACTTTACAATTCAGTATATTGTAAACCCACCCTCTACATAGGGCTGATTACCATACCACCCTTTTTTTTCTTTCCTTTTTTGAAGTTTTTATTTGAATTCCAGTTAGTTAACATACAGTGCAGTAGTAGTTTCAGGTGTAGAATTTAGTGATTCATCACTTACATATAACACCCAGTGGTCATCACAAAAAGTACCCTCCTTAATCCCCATCACCCATTTAGCCTGTCCCTGTCCACGTCCCCTCCAGCAACCCTCAGTTTGTTCTCTATAGTTAAAGGTCTGTTTTCTGGTTTGTCCCCTCCCTTCCTCCCTCCCTCTCCCCCTCTCCCTCTCTCTCTCCCTCTCTTCTCTCTCTCTCTCTCCCTCTCTTCTCTCTCTGTCTCTGCCCCACTCTCTTCTCCCCCCCTTTCCCCCTCTCCCACTCTCTCTCCTCTCCCTCTCTCTCACTTTTTTCCCCTAAGTTCATACTCATGTCACCCTCTTGAGACACCTGAATGATCTAACATGATGGTGCTAGTCACCCAGCATTTGCCAATCACTGACAAGATACTCCTGAGTTGCTGAAATGAGATTTGGCTTCACAATGTCAGAGGTGGGGTCAGGCTGGATAAATTGCTAGGTGTTGTAGTCAACTTTAAACAAAGAGCCAACATGAAAGTAACAGTGAAGCCTTTAATGACCACCATACTATAAATTATTGGCTGAACCTGGAGAAAGTACCAACTTCCCCCATTTTAGTTTCCTCTATGTTAAGGGCTCACTAGTAGAGGGTCAAGGGGTGTCAACTAACTGTTGAGAGAGTCCCAAACATAAGCACCTGCAGTTTTCTGGACCAGAGGGTGGAAGGGGATGGACTTGGAGTAAAAAAGGGCTGGGTTTCCTCTTCCTCACTCTCATAAGGAGATCTCAGCAGAGGCACCTGAAGAGACTCTCTGCCCAAGGTCTCACATGAAGGGTCCTGGGAATCCCTGTGGCAGGGATGCAGACAGAAGAAGAGCCTGACAAGGCAGAAGGATCTGGGTCTTTGACTGCACCTCCCTTCAAGGACTGCATTGCACTGGTGTGCAAGTGCACAAGCCTGGGGTCAGAGAGCAGCTGGTCCCCGAGGCCTGCCAGGTGAAACTTTTGTGTAGCCTACAGTCAGGCCTGAACAAAATCACACATAGGCTTTTCACAGGAGCTGGGCTTCTCAAACACAGCACTGCAGGAAGTGGGGTCTAAACAATCAGGGTTGGCACAAAAAGTGAAACTTCTCTACCACCCTGTCCCAAGGAAAATTCATATATGAGGGAAGTTGCAGTCTTCACAGTCTCATATTTTGTCTCATTTTAGACCCACATTAATGTGTGCTCTTGTCGAATTCTTCCTTCCTCGTAGACATTTCTGTCATGGTTTTAGGCTTATTTAATTATTAGGTACTGTCTTGATGAATTTCACTTTTTAAATTAATCTGTGTGGTTTATAATGTCCCTGATGATTCTAGTTACTGAATATGATGGTTGGCATAAATAAATAACTTGTGTATGAGGCTGTGGTATAATTAGGCTTTTTTTTTTTTTTACTTCATAGTGCTTGAATTTTCATAAGGTTCAATTGGAACGCATCTGCCCTTGACACAATGTTCCCACAAGAGTGGATGGTAGAAACTGCTGGCACAGTGATGCAGAATTGTCACCAACTACTATATTAAATATATTACATACTTCTTTATTTTCTGTCTCCCACCATTAAAATTTAAGTTCCTTAGGGGCAGAGTTGGGTTTTGTGTGTGTGTGTGTGTGTGTTGTCTTGTTTTAACCACTGCAGTATCTCTAGCATCTAGAATAACATTTGGCACATTGTAGGGATTACATTCATGTTTGGTGAATGAATAAATGAACAAAGTTGGTCTTATTTAGGAAAAAAAATTTTTTTTGCTTTCCATAAATATCTAAGGCAACTTTTAAATAGACATCACAGTTTAAGTGAGACATATATCACACTCATATTGTAGAGTGGTTAAATGCAGAAGAAACAAATTCTCTGAGAGAGAGTCATTTATGAAACAGTCTGCACATCACTGGTTCTTTTAGATTTCCAATGGGTTTGGTTTTCCTGGGTTTTGGCCTTTGAAAGCTGCTCATGAAATTCGTAGGATAGATCTTATTCTAATCAAAATTTCCATTTAATGTGTTTGATTCTAGGGCCAAACCCCTTTTCCTCCATTACTTTCTAGTGGACTCTATCTTAGCCCAAACTATTCTGTATTCAGCATCCAGAAGCTCAACCTGTGACCATGACTCCCAGTTCATGGCATCTAGGTTTATCATCAGATTTCTTTCTCTTACAGCATAGGAGAATCTTATCTTTCTTAGAAATTAAACCTCCTTCAAAGTCACAAGCTCCAAACATCTGATAAGAAGACTTTTTAAAAGGCCCATAAAATTTTGACATAAAATATACTTTATTTTGGATAAAGTATAAAATTAAATATCCATATATTTCATATTAAAAATGAAAGGTACTTTTTAATTGAATCTAGGATCCAGGAACCTCTATAAGAATTTTATTAAGGTTATTATACAGCCCCATCTGTTTTAAGATGTGAGACTCACATGATGAAAACATAAAAATGATAATGAGAAAACTATAAAAAAAATTGGTAACCCTAACATTTCTTTACCTTTCATTTTAAACCCTTTTTCTATAAACCTCAAACATTATTCTGGAGGAAAAAGATTTAATCAATTAGGTACTTGTCACTAGTGGGGAAAAAAAGGTTTCAGTTATAATTTGGTAGATTTAGGAATCTACAAAGATGTGAAAATATCTGTGCTCAATTTAGTACAGAAACAGAAAAGTACAGAGATTTATCCAGGAAAACATGCAGATTGCAGCATATAAATTTTCTTGATTCACCAGTTCTATTTTTTTAAGTTTCTGTTCCAGAGACAGGAGTTTAACAACAAAAAAAGTTTCCCTTTTAAAATTCACAGAAAACATATGCATGTATGTATATATTAGCCTGGGCACATGCTGACTCGTATAGAATGGGAGCACGTAGCCCTATCCTCAACCTGAAATGTGAATGCATCTACCCACTCCATTAAGAGTGGAGTTTCTTTTTATTAGCTATTAATTGTAATACCTTCTAGGCTTTAGCTATTTCTTCAACAATTAATTGTTTAATAATCTTGACAATAAGTTGGTCTAAAGATATTTTATTTGGTCATGTGGTATAATAAAAAAATATTTGGGGCACCTGGATGGCTCAGGTTGAGTGTCTGACTCTTGGTTTCAGCTCAGGTCATGATCTCATGCTCCGTGAGTTCAAGCCCCAAGTCAGCTCCATGCCGACAGTGCACAGCCTGCATGGAATTCTCTCTCTCTCCTACTTTCTCTGCCCCTTCACCCCGCCTCTCTCTCAAAATAAATAAATAAATAAATAAACTTAAAAGAATATTTGATATTTGTTCCTGATCCCTGGTATAGAGCTCCTTGAAAGCCCTTGGAATTTCCTGAGGAGAAGGATTTTTGCTATATAATGAGTACCTTCCAACCATACCTGAGTTTATGCTAATGAAGTGATCATTGATGGACCCTGGGTAGCTCAAGATGGGGACTAGTTCCAGAGGAATCAACCATGTGATTACAGGGTTGGAATTTTCTTCCCCACCCCTGGCCTCCCGAGAGGGAAGAGGGACTAGAAGTTGAGTTCAATCATAACATCAGTAATTTAATCAAGCATGGCTATGTAATGAAACTTCCATAAGAACACTTATGGGATGAGGTTCAGATTGTTTCTGGGGTAGTGAATACATCAAGGTGCTGGGAGGGCAGTGTGTCCAACAATGGCATGGAAGCTTCACATCCCTTCCCCCACCAACCTATACCTTGCCCTAGGCATCTTCTTCATCTGGCTGTTGTATCCTTTAAAATAAATGGAATTGTATCCTTTATGATAAACAGTAATTGCAAATAAAGGTCTTCCCTAAGTTCTGTGAGTTGTGCTAGCGAATTATCAAACCTGAGAGGTGTTGTTGTGGAAACTCCTGTATTTGTAGTTGGCCAGACAGAAATGTGGACAGCTTGGACACCTCATTTGTAGGATGTCCAAATTAGGGACAGTCTTGTGGGACCGAATCCTTAACCCATGGGGGCTGGGCTAACCTCAGATAGTTAGCGTTAGTCTTGAACTGAATTGTTGAACACCCAAGCTGGTGTAGGAGAATCAGAGAATTTGTTGGTGTAAGAAAAAACAAAAACAAAAACAAAAACCTCAAATCAACAACTGCTAAATATTTCTAAAGCACATAGTTGAATAGCAATTATTATTTTCTACTCTTTCCAAAGGAAACTACTTCCACTATTTTTTTTAATTTAATGTTTATTTATTTTGAGAGAGAAAGGGAGATAGATCATAAGCAGGGGAGGGACAGAGAGAGAGGGAAACACAGAATCCAAAGCAGGCTCCAAGCCCAATGCAGGGCTTGAACTCACACACTGTGAGATCATGACCTGAACTGAAGTTGGATGCTTAACCAATTGAGCCACCCAGGTGCCCCTCTATTATTCAGGGTTGATCATTTAGCTTACTTTGCCTCATGAACCATGATTTCATGACCTGAGCTGGAGTTGGACATTTAACCAACTGAGCCACCAAGGCATCCCTCAAATTTTACAAAATCTGTTGACATAGAAAAAAACAAGTGATGTGAAAAGTTTATTTTCAGTGGGAAATTGGTAAAATATCTAATTGAGCATATAGCATTTATTTTATGTCCAAATTACTTTATCATGCTGTGAAATCTGCTCAAATTTTAATTTTTCCCCAAAATTCGTTGTAACATTAGCTAACATATAGTGTATACAGTGTAGTCTTGGCTTCAGAAGTAGATTCCCATGATTCATCACTTATATACAACACCCAGTGCTCATCCCAACAAATGCCCTCCTAATTGTAAATAATTTTTAATGTTTATTTATTTTTGAAAGAGAGAGAGAGAGAGGGAGAGGAAGAGAGAAGGGGGGGAGGGGCAGAGACAGAGGGAGACACAGAATCGGAAGCAGGCTCCAGACTCTGAACTATCAGCACAGAGCCTGACACGGGGCTCAAGCCCATGAACCATGATTTCATGACCTGAGCTGGAGATGGACATTTAACCAACTGAGCCACCAAGGCACCCCTCAAATTTTACAAAATCTGTTGACATAGAAAAAAACAAGTGATGTGAAAAGTTTATTTTCAGTGGGAAATTGGTAAAATATCTAATTGAGCATATAGCATTTATTTTATGTCCAAATTACTTTATCATGCTGTGAAATATTAACTTGTTTATTGGTCTTTACTCAAAAGATCATGTATATACTCCTTGAGGTCAGAGATAGTGTTTTTATATCTTTGCCATCCACTAAGGAGCCACCTTTGTCCTAGAGTACAGTAGAAATACAGTACATATTTATTGATTGACTTCTTATGGGATTTATATAATGGAAAGTGTTGTCTTCTCTTATTGTCCTGTTTTCTATAGTCTTAAAATGAGTTTCATCTTCTGGATCACATTGCACTGAAACTCTTAAGGTTTCATCTCCATCCTCAGCTACAGCTAGATTTAGAACATTTTCCTGATGGTGGGTTGAGGAGAAAGGGATCCCTGAGAGCTAAGAGACCTTGGTTAAGTTACTTAACCCCTTGGAAACTCAGTTTCCTCACCTGTCACTATGATATTCCTTAATAATGTCAAATTCATGAGCTCTCATTAGAGCAAAATAAAAATTGAAATATAAATCTTCCGAAATATTTGGTAGGTATTAACTACACCTCTCTTTTCCCATTGGGAAAAGAAGTCAATCTTAATGCTGTGGAGGTGTGCTGATGACCAGCAAGATATAAATTAAATAATAAATTTACAAGGCTTTTCTATATTTATACTGCATAATCATTGCATTATTCAGGTAAATAGGTATATTTACAAATATTAAACAACTCTAGAAAACATAAACCCTCAAATTTCTTTCCAAAGTTCTTCATGAGAGGATTAAAAATAAAGTTTATCTCACAATCAGTATTTGGTTTTTCTCTCTTATGGTTAAAACATTGCAGAAGAGACATAAAAACAAATTATAATGATGCAAATAAGGAAGTTGTAAATGCTGTTAAAGTTAGGCAGATGAGTTTTGGAAGAACAAAGGTTGTAAAGAAAGAACTTCCAACGGGGTGAAGTAAGTGTAGTGGTTAGTCTTCTAAAAACTTACTCATACTTTTCAGACTTTAATTTCTGAAATCAAACGTACTTTGTATAACATATCAAACACCAAGGACAATAGTTATTTAGAATTAATATGAGGGATATTTAGAATATAAGCTCTGTGAAGTTGATAGAGGTCGTGTGTGGCTTACTGAAAGGACTGAAATATTTACCATCTGGCCCTTTACAGAGAGTTTGCTAGCCCTCCTTCTAGAAAATAACATGTCAAAAATTTGCAAAGACCTCCCATATTTGTAATATATAAATTTTTCTGTCTTTAAAGTTATGACACTATACATTTGGCATAGTTCCAAATAAAACAAGGGAACTTAGGTCCTTAATTTTATGTCATCTTAAATAGCAATATTTAGATGTTCCAAAATAGCCTGGTAATGTTGGCATTATACTGGGACTTGATTAAATCTCTTGCATCCCCTAGAATTGTGTTGAGATTTGTTCTCTGTGACATGCATTGTACTCTATCAAATGAGCCTACCACATTGCATTTACCTTTTGAAGAATATTAAGGAGCAATGATTGTTGTGGTGCATAGGTTTTAGGGTATGTAAATTTTCAATTTAAGATAATCACTAAATTATTTTACAAAGTGAAATAGTTCTATAGTCTCAAAATTAAGCATAAAGTTTATTACAGATTTTTCATAGTCATTATTATGCCAAGGGAATTCCGTTCCTACTTAAGGTAGAAATTTGATTAGTATGCCTTTTCTAGGCATGTTGAGATAGCTACATACTTTTTATTTATTTTAAATTCCATTAATTATTGAGATAAACCATATTAATTAATTTCTAATTTTAAATAATTCTTTCATATCTTAATAAATTAAATTTGGTCATGAAACCCCAATACAAACAAATCTCTAATTCCATGGGTCATATATATTATATTCTATTGGTCATAATTTATTTTACATGTGATATAGGTTTCATCTACTAGTCATGATGTTTAAATGGTTTTTTATTGTAAGTAACAAAAGTATAATTACTGTTTGGATCCATGTATTAATGTAGATCTGATTATATGTCAATGAAATATTTCTTGAGAACGCGGTTTTTATTTTGTAATACCCATCTTCACTACATATACCCATATTTCATTTGCTGCCTTTATCTCTAGCTTACCTTCATCTGTCTATTTCAGTATGTATCCTAAAGTTAAGCTGGATGTATTTTTTACATAATCACCTTAGCTATCAGTCATATGTCCTGTTGAAATCTAAACACAGGAAATCCTTTATAGATATTCCTAATATAAGAGTCTATTCTGGGGCGCCTGGGTGGCGCAGTCGGTTAAGCGTCCGACTTCAGCCAGGTCACGATCTCGCGGTCCGTGAGTTCGAGCCCCGCGTCAGGCTCTGGGCTGATGGCTCAGAGCCTGGAGCCTGTTTCCGATTCTGTGTCTCCCTCTCTCTCTGCCCCTCGCCCGTTCATGCTCTGTCTCTCTCTGTCCCAAAAATAAATAAACGTTGAAAAAAAAAATTAAAAAAAAAAAAAGAGTCTATTCTGTGCATGAGGACAATTAATATACACAACAGTCCTTTGATTAAGTTCCATTATCATTTTATCATTCCCATTATACTGAAATGATAGCTGAAGCTCCAATAAACTATACTAGCAGTGAGTAGTATTATAGCTCTGGGTCCATATCCATGATCAGGAGGCACAGTGTTGTAACAAGCTAACATGAAAGATGCAATGGACTAGTGGTTGGAGAAGGTTGTTGCCTGGACATCAGGGTCCAGTGGCCTCTAAACTGAAGTTGGGCTGCTGTGTGTGTGAGAAGGTGAAGGAGTTCTGATACCCAAGACTCAGGAGATCTTGGCTGTTGTCTGGATGGTGTCCAGTCTTCTTTAAGTGGGTAGCTGGACCTCTATCCCCCACCCATTGGTTAACCTGGATGGGTGGAGAGAGCAGCAGATATTTCATATTTGGCCTATTTAGGCATATTTGTCTGCTGATGGAAATGACTTAGTAGCAGGGCAGAAGCTAGTAATCTGGCAGAAGACTGGGTAATTGAGGAGCAATGTGCTTAAATGGGCTTAAGCATGAGAGACAAGGTGGCCTTAGATGTGAATGGTTGCAGATAAGCAGGATTCAGATTTTACCTCACGGTGAGTATTCCTAAAGACAATATATATTGGGAGTCTTTATAGTAAGTAAGTAAGAAGTATGGTGTCTTATGTTAGAAAAAGAAAAAGATATACCATGAGGTTGATAGCATAAAATTTATAACTCCTGATAACATTGAAACTTTTCAAAGTGGGGTACTTGGTAAACTTGAAGCAGTAAAGTTGAAAAATAAGATAGTTACCAGAGTATGGCATACCTAAAATCAAGATTCTGGAAATTATGTATTTATTGGTGATGACAGGCCCAGGAAATATCTGTGGGAGGTGACTGAAGTGTAATGGAGATACAGATGATTGCAGCTGAAAAGTTCAAGGATCTGTAAAGCCCGATTTCATATTGCTTCTTCTCTTGGTTAAGACTACTCCATCATCTCAACTGCTCAGGTCAAAACCCCTGGTGTCATCATTTTCTCCTCTTTATTGCACACTACACATCATCCCATCAATAAATCCTATCTTTTCTATCTTTGAAAAATATCTTGATTTCTACCACTTTCTCCATTTGGTTAAAGCCAACATTTTCTCTTAACTGAATTACTTCATAAACAAATAGTAGATTTCTCTCTATCCCTACCCTTTATCCTCTTCTGTCTATTATTAATAGTGTAACAAGAGTGAACCTGCTAAAACAGGATCATTCAGATCATGTCATCTTGTATTTCCAATTCTCCAATGACTTTGCATCTAACTTAGAAAAAAGGACAAAATTCTACTGTGTATCAATTAGGTTGTTCTCACAATAATGCTACATAATAACCTATGCTAAATCTCAATGGTCTAAAACTACAATATTTTATCTATGCTCATATCTGTGGAATGGTTGGTGGTGGTTTGAGGTGGTACTCCAGTCTTGGTTGTGCTTGGTTCAAGCTACCTTGGACTACCTTGGGTCCAGGTCTGCTCATGTACCCCTCATCTTTGGTCAATGCATGCCATATGACAAGCTAAAATTAAAGTGCAGAAAGTACAATATAATAATATGAAGCCAAGTCAAGTGTGTTTGTTCAGACCCCCTAAAAAGCAGATGGTACAAAGGGATTCGACATGCAAGAGACTCAGCGGGGGGAAGGCCAGTGAAGGACAAGAGAGAGTGGATAGTAATAGGCAGGAGGAACTTTCAGTGCAGAACTACAATGCATGACTGACAACTGTATAAGGAGAGGGGGAAGGAAGAAGAAACAGGTAGGGTGAATCTCAGATCACATTGCAGTACTAAGAAAGTTTCAGCTAAACTAATGTGGAATCCTGGAGCCAAAGTTCGTGTGCAAGGGGCCTTACACTCCACAAAAAGGTACCAGTGTAGATGCAATGTAATGCTCAGTTATTGGCTGAGAAGAGCTCTGTAGAAGTACAGCTTCTGGGTGAACATGGTGACATATCAAAGAGACAGTGCTGGAAGCTCTAGGTCCAATCATGATGTCCAGAGTAGGCTTTTTTGAAGGAGATCTGAGTAGCATATTTACTTGGATATAAGGTCAGTTACCCTGACAAGTTGACAAAATTGGGGCAAGGAAGTATATCCCTCCCATGGAAGTATGAAGGAGAGTATGAGTGAAAAATAATCTAACACCAACAAGACCTACAAGTCTATATGAATCAGACCTCTTTTTATCTCTCTGGCCTCATTTTTTACCAGTCTCCTCTCATTAATTCCCCTCCAGCTACACTACTTTGTTTTCACCAGAGTGAAAGAGCCATGCTCCCCCATCAGAGGACCTTTTCCTGGAATGCTTTCTGCCCAGATGTATACATGACTTTCCTTCTCATTTCCTTCTGATGTTTATTCAAATGTCAACTTGTCAGTAAGACTTTTTCTGATCACCTTTTCTAAAATCTCAGTCTCCATGAACATAAGGCATGCTCCACAAATTGCTTTCAGAGCTGATCCTATTTCTATTCCCAAATACAGTCTAGTTTAGTCAAGGAAAAATGCACAAAAAAATGTTGTAAGTTCTCAAATTTTGGTACTATAGTCTCCTAGCTGATGTAGGCAGAA
The DNA here is from genome assembly GCF_007474595.2 of Lynx canadensis. NCBI lineage: Eukaryota > Metazoa > Chordata > Mammalia > Carnivora > Felidae > Lynx > Lynx canadensis. Next base: position 45,474,100 of record NC_044313.2, on the reverse strand, counting down.
GGTAATCTAATTATTCTCACAAAGTAGCACTATGAATAATTTAACAAGTGTTTTGCCTTTAAGAAAATATTGAATTCAGGGCATTTTGCAAATAATTCAATAAGAAAAAACAAATACTACAATAGTTACTTTTTAGGGAAAATCTGCAGACACAAGGAAAAGCAGTGCCTCTACCCCCATTGGTTCCCCAAACCGCCTAAAGATAATCTACAAAATACTAAGAGGCTGGGTCTTTGATTATCAAATATGATAAAATGATTCAGGCAAGTTTCCCGCTGCTGCACAGTTTAACAAATACGTGTGATGGATAGTTTTGTGTGTCAGTTTGGGTAGGTAATAGTACCCATTATTTAACCAAATGCTAATCTAGGTGTTGCTGTAAAGGTATTTTGTACATGTGGTTAATATGTGCAATCAGTTGACTTTAATGAAGATTATCCTCGATAAGTGGGGTCGACCTCATACACCCAGATGACAGACATTAAGGGAAAAAGCAAAGTACCCTAAAGAAGAGGAAATTCTGCCTATAGACTGCAGATCACACACACACACACACACACACACACACACACACACACACACACACGTCTCTTTTGTACAACCCTGACTGGTACATGCACCAATTAAAACCTTTAAGTTTAAAAAATATATATATTTAAACTCTCTACTTTCCAATGTTAAGTGACCATTGGGAACTTTGATGGTCTGCTCCTCAGCACTTTGGTTAGGTAATTGTGTAAAACAGAAACAAGGATTCTCAGTAAAGAACAACAAGAGAAAACTTCCTAAAATATGCCAGGCGCTATACTAGATACTTTATACATGTTATTTAATATCAATCCTTTTATGTAGTCCCATTTTACAGAGACGTTAGTGGAGGGTTATGATGCTAGGAGGGGACACTGCAATATAAGAGCCATCAGTAGGAGTCATGTGGATGTGAGTTTATATCCCACCAACTCCCCAGATATTAGATATGTATTTTAAAATCTTCAGTTCTCTGACCCTCTGTTTCTTCATCTCTGATGGTTTTAAGCATTAAATTGGCAAACATAAATGTTTAGTGAGGCATCTGGGTGGCTTAGTTAGTTAAATGTCCAACTCTTGACTTTGGCTCTTGACTTTGGCTCAGGTCATGATCTCACAGTTGTGAGATGCTGAACATGGAGACTGCCTGGGATTCTTTCCTCTGGCTCATGCTCTCTCTGTATTGCAAAATAAATCAATAAACATTTTTTTTTAAATTTTTTTTTCAACGTTTATTTATTTTTTTTTTGGAACAGAGAGAGACAGAGCATGAACGGGGGAGGGGCAGAGAGAGAGGGAGACACAGAATCGGAAACAGGCTCCAGGCTCCGAGCCATCAGCCCAGAGCCCGACGCGGGGCTCGAACTCACGGACCGCGAGATCGTGACCTGGCTGAAGTCGGACGCTTAACCGACTGCGCCACCCAGGCGCCCCAATAAACATTTTTTTAAAAAGGCTTAGTCATGTGTCAGGCACATCAAGGACATTCAAGACATCATACCTCAACTGTATTCAGCATCTTGTCTATTCCCTTTACAGCCTTTCCCAAGATGCTGCAGAAGGCACAAAAATAACTGGGTAGCTGAATTTCACCCTCAGAATAAATGGATTCTCCATCTTAAATGAGCAAGGACAGTTGGAAGAAGTTCTGTCCACTGCTATGTCAAGAATTGCCTTACCCTCTGCCTTTCTAAATGCAGGTTTATAAAGGACTGAATTAATTCCTTTGAGATTTTGACCAAATCATGACAAGAAAATAACCTACAAGGTCTCTGAAAAAAGTATTCAGTTGAATTTATATTGGGACTTCATAACAACTGACGTTGAACTGAAACAAAAGGAAACCAATCTATCACCGTTATTTGATGATAAATCACTTTTGTTATCCTCTAAACGCAATCAGATTTTACCTTTGACATAGTTAGCAATTTTTTTTTCTTTTCTTTCTTTCTTTTTTCTTTTTTGGCTTTCATTTCTCTGAGTGGGGAAAAGAATCCAACAAGAGCCAGATTTTTATTTGTTTGCTTTTTTTCCTCTCACCAAAATAATTGGATTTGCTGGTGAAAGAAGAGTACTTATGAATTGCAAAAGCATGCCTTCTGATAAATACTTCATCATTTCTGGAAAATAAAAGCAATGAAAAAATGCAATACATTTCGTTTTTAGAAAAAGAAAGAGACTAAAACCTTATCATATTAATCCCAGAGACCCATGCTGGGGAGCTCAAGTGGCCAGCCCCTGCTTATTGTTCTAGTTATCTTAGGGGTGGTCAGGTATGTGGTGTTCCTCAGAGCCTTGGGGGTTCTAATAAGAATCTCCACATTCAGCTTCCCCTACCGTTACTCCCCCTTCCCCACCAGCAGCAAGGAATACACACTGAATCCCTTAGTGAGGAGAGGCCTCTTGGCATTAGTCAAACAGACAATTTTGTGTAGTGTTGACCCAAGTTTTAAGATGGGTTCCAGGTGTGCTAGTTGATGGATTAACTTGTATGGATGAACTGCTTAACCTCTCTGAACCTCTACTGTCTCATTTGTAAAAGAAAGATAATACATGAATCCAGTAGGGAGTTACAAGAATGAACAGAAATAATGTATGTGAGACATTAAACAAAAGGCTTGGCATGCTGTACAATGTTAGTTATTTGTATTATTAAGATAAGGATTGTTTTTGCAGTTGTTAACATACTCCTTGGGGACCTGGGCTATGGTGTCACGCAGACCTGGTTTCAAATCCCAGATCTAGTTCTGTGTGACCTTGAACTAATTCTGTAATCTCTTCATGTTTTAGTTTCCTCATCCATATGATGGGGATAACGTCACTTCCCTGACAGTGTTGCTGTGAAAATTAAGAGGTCAAGAGAGTTTAGTACAGTTATGATTACTTAATTTGAACCCTGAGGATACACTATGTGTTAAAATATAATTATCACTAATGTACCTTTAGAGAAAGCAAGGCTCATAACATTGAAGAAAATTATCCATGGCCACTCAACTTCTAGAATAATTTGAATCCGGTTCTCTCTTTTTCCCCAGCCTGAGATGGTTCCATAATAAAGCTCAAGGCAATGGTCTATAGAAGAAAACTGAGAACCTTAATTTCTTTATTTTTTTTCATACCATACCCAATCCATAAGGGAATGTCTCAGTTCTATCTCAGGATGAGTCCAGAATCTGACTAGTGATACCATCTCTACCACACTTCTCTAAGCCAACCCATCATCATCTCTCATTTGAACCGTATAAAAAGCCTCCCACCTGGTTCCTCTGCCCCAAAGTTTGCTTGTGAAGCTCATTCTCATCATAGAAGCCAGACTGATCTTTTGAAAATGAGAAATGAGGTAGTTCAATAACCTTGAATGACTTTCAGAATAAACAGCAAAGCTCTTACCGTGGTCTACTGGGCCCTAATGACCTACCCCTTATTGATCATCTGACCTTCTCTTCTGAAATCCTGGTTCTTCATCATTCTGTTCCAGCCATACCAGCTTTCTTGCTATTCCCCAAATATATCAAAGACATAGCTGCCTCAGGGCCTTTGCACTCTGTGTTACTGCTGCCTTGAAAACTTTTCCCCAGATACTAGCCTGATTGATTTCTTTGTTTCTTTCAAGTACTGCTCAAATGTCATGTACCAGAGAGAAATTCCCTGTCTATTGTATATATGAAATAGCACTTTCTCCCTCCCTCTCTGTTTCTACAACCCCAACTGCTACATGCACCAAATATTTTCTTTATTTTCTTCGATGGTACTTGGTACCATTTGATCTTTATCAATGGAATTACAGAAGCAAAGTCTTTGTTTGGTTAATGTCTCATTCCTAGGACCTGTGACAGAGCCTGACACAGAGTAGGCACTCATAAATATTTGTTGATTAAATGAAAGAGTGAATGTGATAATTATCTGATACTTTGTGTGATCCTATAACCAGGAGAAAGGACTGACATATTGGATTTTCCCTGACTCCCCAAAGAAACACTGGAGGGAGATTGAGGCAATAAAAATGTGAACTTCTCAAGGGGATGACCAGACAGAATTCTATTCTCCTTCCAAGTAATTCAGATATTTAATGAAAGTAACTTTGTCCTTCCTGGAAACTTCCCAGAGGCACAGAAACAATGTAAGTCTGTCTCCACTTAACACTTAGCTGGTACTGACAGTGTAGTTCCACGAGTCTAATTCCCAATTCTGACCAAAAAGGAATTGCAAAGAATGAGAAATGTGATGCATAGAATTAAGGAATTTGTAATCAGTCGATTAATTTAGGGTTATTCATTCTAGGCTGTAAAAAGATAAATGAAGTAGATGATGACTGGTTGCAGTAAATTTGGTAAAGTCAAGCAAAAATAAATAACAAAGAGAGTTCTTTATTAGCGTTTTTATCTACAAGAATTTTATAAGCAATGACACAGAAAAAAAATCCATCCACCAGGTGTCAATTTGAGCACATCAGATAGCAATGTTTTATCCACCAATCACAGCTTCCCTACAATTTGCTAATCTCCTGAGATGCATGCTGAAAGCTGCATTAATCCAGACTGTCAACTCAGACTCTTGCCATCAGAATATAAAATGGTATATACCCCAGGATTTCTTTAGTAGGAGAAATTGAGAAATCTCTTGTATGTGGGGCCTGTGGTCTTCATTGGCACAGTTCACAAATAGTCCAGTATAACCCAAGTCATTTATTTTAATTTTTTTAAGTTTATCTATTTATTTTGAGAGAGAGAGAGAGAGAGAGAGAGAGAGAGAGAGAGAAAGCATGAGTCAGGGAGGGACAGAGAGAGGGGACAGGGAATCCCAAACAGGCCCAGTGCTGTTAGCACAGGTGTAGAGCTCGAACTCACAAACCATGAGATCATGACCTGGGTCGAAGTCAGATGTTTAACCAACTGAGCCACCCAGGCCCCCCAAAGTCATTTATTTTTAAAAGTAAAAGAAAGAATTGTAGACATTTTTCAACAGGAAATAACTGTTCTACCAAATAGTATTCTTTTCCTCCTGAAGAATTCCTTTCATCAGAAGACTTAGAAAATGGGCAAATGAAAGCTGTGTCTATCCCATCCCATTTGCCAGACAGTCATGTTCTCCCTTCCCCCTCCCCCCGCCACCCCCACCCCTCGCCAAGACTAAAATCAGTTCTGGAAACTGAAGGGACTTCAGCACTGTGTCTTTATATGAGGAAAATATTGCTTTTAAAATGTTACCTGATTTTACCAGTATATACAGGTTGATATTGCCACACATCATGAAAATGAGTTAAAACATTAGGATATGGTTTGGTAACAAGTCAAATTAGAAGGAAATAAGAAAGTAAGTGAAGGGTAAAATAAAAGTGCAGGTGGAAAGAAATAAAAGTTGAATAAAGACCATTTGCACTGAATTGCATGGAAAGGCTCTTGGGAATCGGCCAGAGTAGTGGTATTAATCCTGGCTTCAATTAGAACACCCTGGGGGATACTTAAAAAATATGTACTTAGGCCTCTCCCACAGAGATTCTTACCGAATAACCTGGGATTGGGCAGGTAATAGCATATTTCACAGACTTTTATGGTGATTGTGATATACAGCCAGAACACAGAGTTCCTACATCAACCCAGCTTTGGAAATCCAGAGAATTTGAAAGAAAGTCCAGAGTAATACAAAGTCAAGACTAAAACCCAGTTTTAATCTATTAATTTAAGGTTCTTTTTCCCTATTCAATGTCACTATCTCTCTAGATCTAACCTGAAATCTTGATTAGAATTATATAGTAAAGTTAGGCTGCCATGACATTTACTCTGTCCTCTGAAATCTGGAAGAAAGCCCCAAAGAACAAGTACACCTGGGTACATCATTCAATCATGAGGGGCATCATTCCTAAGTTGGCAAACTGCAGGTACTCTAAATACAAAGATAAACCCATGAAAAATCTTAGTCTTAAGGACATGAGGCCATGTTATTCTAATCATCAATATATAGTGCCAGTCACTTCTTTCTATAAATTCCCACAATGCTAGGCCTGCGTGTCGCACCTAACAGTAACTCAGTAGAAAAACATAAAATACAGGCCAACTGACAGTGAGAATAATCCTAAGAGAGGGCAGGCACTTTCTGTTATAGCCCTGGACTTGTACCGCCATGGTCCTGAGCTTTATTTGAAATGAATTATAAATCCTCATTGGTATGCACCTACACACCCCCAAATCTGTTTGGAAAGTCAGATGATTCAAGTCACAGTCAATCTTAAAATGTTAACTCAGAAGCAGAAATGTGTTGGAAACAAATTTGATCTGCTTGCAAAGGCACAACAGAAGATAGGGTTGGAACATTATTCAAGGGAGCAGACAGGCAGCTCCCCCATGCCTCCCACCTGTGACTTCTCTTATCTTACATTGATAAACACATTTTTGTTCTTTTACCATAGTAACATAGGATTTTCTTCTCTACACAACCATGGTAATGGGGCATTATTGTTATGTGATTTCCCCCCTTTATAAATGCAGTCATTTTCCATGGGCTATCTATTTACAATAATATGTATTTATATTCATGACAATTTAGAGCATAAAGAAATACTTTTTTTCTTATTAACTAATATATAAGGTGCTCAGAGGAAATTTTAATGGGAGGGTTTATGTAAGTGTTGCTCTAGAGGAATGAATATTGAATCCAACTATAATGTTAGTCATTTATCTTCTTTAAGTATTTCACAAGATTTGTTTTAACCTCTCTTTACAAATCCTGACTTTAACATTACCTTACAAATGTATTTCTGAGCTGTACTGATTAGCTTCCTATCTTTATACACGTTAAAGAAAATGTGCACTAAACTCAAGGCCTTTGAGTAGACAAAAATATCAGACCACTAAATTTAGGTAATAGTTGCCAGGGATATAATGCCAGATGAGATATATCTTGACAGCACGTTGGTAACATGTGTATTCTCTGTGCTGACAATGTGAACCACTCTGCATGTGATATTCCATAAAAGGTATGACTTAGCAATACAGAAATCAGTATCCCCATTTTACAGGGGAGAAACCAAAACAGAGATACTCTGACTTCAGTGTTGTCCACCTAATAATTGAGTTTGTGGTTTTAATTTTATGAAATCGTATGTTTAACTTTTGGCAAAATATTAATCAACTAAAACAATACTTAGCTACCTGTAAAAGGGCCTAATAAGATGTATCTAAAAGACAAAAACAATAACAAACAAAAAACACTGCTCCTCATAGTTATCCACCCACCAAAACACTGAATATTCAGGCTAGAAAATAGGTCAACTGCTTTATGTTACAGTGAGGGCCAGGAAACATCATAATTTACTCAAGACTTCACAATTATTTAGTACTAAATTAATGTTGATGACTTATCAGTGTAATGTTATACTTACCTAACACTTTCTCAGTTTAGATATACTTTCTAAACTGACTCATGGTTTGCTTTAATAGGTAATTCGAAAGCTGACTTTGGACGTTTCACTAAGAGGCAAAAAGATAAATTACAGTCGGATGTTATTTTCACTAATATTTATTACAAATTATAACATGTGCAGTGAATACTATCAATTGTTTTATCTCTTTGTACAGTCCTCTACCTCCTTTTTTCATTTTTTTATTATTTTTTTTTAAGTTTACTTATTTATTTTGAGAGAGAACGTGCACAAGTGGGGAGGGGCAGAGAGATGTGGGGTTTAATCTCAAAAACTGCAAGACCGTGACCTGAACTGACATCAAGAGTTGGATACAGGGCGCCTGAGTGGCTCTGTTGGTTACGTGTCCGACTTTGGCTCAGGTCACGATCTCACTGCTCCTGAGGTTGAGCCCCACCTCGGGCTCTGTGCTGACAGTTCGGAGCCTGGGGCCTGCCTCAGATTCTGTGTCTCCCTCTCTCTGTGCCCCTTCCCTCCTTGTACTCTGTCTCTCTCTCTCTCTCTCTCTCAAAAATAAATAAAAACATTAAAAATAATTTTTTAAAAAAAGAGAGTTGGACGCTAACCTACCCAGGCACGCCTCTTTTTTTTTTGTTTTTGTTTAATTTTAATTTCAGTGTCCCTGACATACAGTGTTATATTAATTTCAGGTATATAATATACTGATTCAACAATTCCATATATTACTCAGTATTCATCAAGCTAAGTGTATTCTTAATCCCTTTCATCTATTTCACTCCTCCCCCCACCTCCCTTCTGGTAACAATCTGTTTGTTCTGTATAGTTAAGAATCTGATTCTTGGTTTGTTTTTCTCTTTTTTTCTTTTATTCATTTGTTTGTTTCTTTTTTTTTCAATTTTACTTTTTAAATGTTTATTTATTTTTGAGAGAGAGATACAGCATAAGCAGGGGAGGGGCAGAGAGAGAGGGAGACATAGAATCTGAAACAGGCTCCAGGCTCTGAGCTGTCAGCACAGAGCCTGGTGGCTCCAACTCACAAACCATGAGATCATGACCTGAGCCGAAGTTGGATGCTTAACCAACTGACCCACCCAGGCGCCCCCGATTGTTTGTTTCTTAAATTCCACGCATAAGGGAGATCATATGGTATTTGTCTTTCTCTGACTTACTTTACTTAGCATTACACCCTCTAGGTCCATCCATGTTGCTAAAAATGGCAAGATTTCATTCCTTTTTATGGCTGAAAAATATTGTACTGTGTATATATGTATATATGTATATGTATACACACACACACACATATATATACATACACACACACATACCACATTTTCTTTAACTTCTCTGCCATTTTCAAAAATTTTTTAATATTTTATTTATTTTTGAGAGAGACAGAGACAGAGTGTGGGTGGGGGAGGGGCAGAGAGAGAGGGAGACACAGAATCTGAAGCAGGCTCCAGGCCCCAGGTTCTGAGCTGTCAGCACACAGCCTGATGCAGGGTTCGAACCCACAAAATGTGAGATCATGACCTGATATGAGGTCAGACACTTAACCAACTGAGCAACCCAGGAGCCCCTCCTCTACCTCTTTTTAACTTTCTTGTCCTCTCTGTAAGTGAATAAAGGAATGTATTCATGAAACCATTGATACAAATGCTCTACAGTTTCATTATATGTACAGGTAGAATAGTTGGTTTCCCAGTGTTGGCTATACAGGCTAAGAGGCTCAAAGAACCAACATGGCACCACAAGGAAAAAGAGTTGCAAAGAGTGCACAGCCACTAAGATCACAGATATGAGTTTAAATCCCACTCCCCCTACCACACACATGGACCACCCTCAAATGCGTGAACTTGGGTTGTTTCACCTCTTGCTATCTTGGTGCCATTTCTGAAAAACGTAGATGATACACCTCATAGGATAAGGGTGATCCAAATGGAATAATGTAAATAGAGCGATTATCACAGTAATGGGCATATAGGATTGAGAATAACTATTTAGTGTGTGTTTATTATATGCCAAATATCCTCCTAAATGTTTTCACTCATTACTTCATTTAACTATAGATTCTGTGCCCATATTTTTTACCACTATATTAAAATGTCCCCAATTGCTATCAACTGTAGCTCAAGAGTCTACTAGGTAGATTCTTATACGTGTAATGATGTGAGAAGGGGGCTTCTGATCCTTACCTATATCTGCAAAATGTAATTATCTATACTTCCAAGAGTTCTTCTGAATTTACTGCCTACCATAGCATAAGTACATAATGAGCATTTAACGCGTGTTGTCAAATCTATACAACATCAACAGCAAGAGACTATTATTATTTCATGTTCCACAGGAATAAAAAATGCCAATTAAAATATAATACAATACTTTATTATCACATTGATCATAAAACACATTGGAACTTCAGAGATGTTAGAATGTGAAAAAGAAGTATGCATCTTAGAATCAATGATATGTAGTAATAATCACTAGTTTCCTTTATAGGAATTGAAGGCCATAACCATTGCCCATGAAAGATTTTTCTACATTCTTTGAAAGGAATTTTTTAATTTATTATACACTGATGATCAAATTATGCATCCAATTCTTCACTACCTTGTGACAGTATTATACATCTACACCCTTCCCACCAGACTACTGGTGGGTCTTTCCTAACCCCTCGACATTGGGCTTGTCCATGGGATTTGATCAGATTAATGCAAAACTCTTCAATGTCAGCACTACATTGAACTTTGGCTGGATAATTCTTTGTTGGGATGGGCTGATATTTAGCAGCATTCACAGACTCTACCCACTAGAGATCAATAGCACCCTGCCTCCCCTCAAGTTGCAACAACCAAAAACATCTCCAGATTTTGGAAAATGTCTGCTGGGCTGGGGACAAAACAGACCCTGCTGAGAACCACTGGGTTAACAGGATGTTAGCTGACCTGACTTAAATAGAAGATTGAAACATGTTTATATGATGGATTTTTCCTCTTGCACTATGGTGCATGAGGTTTTCTTCCTTCCAACTGCTCTCCCTTCACCCTGATCTCCTGCCTGAGGCAAAGTCAGCTTGCTGAACCCAGCCTAGGTCAGCCAATCCTACTGCTTTCAGTTTCTTGGGTTTTCCCCTTGTTTGTTGAGAATATATCCTCTGGTAATATTTTAAGAAAGGCTATGTTCATACTTTCATCACCAGCTATTTTTTCATTCTAAATCTAGGTAGGAAATCATTTTCATCTAGCATTTTGAAGGTACTGAGCCATCATCTCCTTTTCTGTGTTAGGAAACAGACATGTCCAGTGCTGAGCAGCCTTCCACAACCTCCGAGCCTTTTCCTTCCTGTTCTGGGACTTCTTGAGGACGTTTCATACCCAGGTGTCTGAAATATCATGATAATAGGCCTGGGGTGCTATTTGTACCTTTACTGAGCTGGACAATTTTTGAGTCTTTTCATGGTAACCATGAAAAGACATGATTGTGGGACATAATTTTGTCTTTTTGTTCCATTCTCTATGCAACTTTTCCACTTACTTTTCAATCTTTCCACTGCATTTAAACATTTTGCATATCTGTATATATTAATTTGCAATTAGTATTCTTTGGTTTTTTAGTATTCTGTAGTTTTAGTATTCTGTAGTTTTAGTATTTTTAGTGTTTTTTTAGTATTCTTTAGTTTACTTCATGGATTAAATATATTTTATCATCTCTCTGAGGATAATGTACATAGTTATATGATAGAAATAAATATATACTTAAAGTCCTCTTGTGTTTTCTGCTTTTTTCCAGTTACTTTTATTTCATTTTATGTATGTATATATGTATTTTACATTTATTGGTCTCTTTCACATTGTTGACTTCTTTATATTCTTGTTCAGGCTTGGCTGTTTCCTCATATCTGAGTGAGGCATTAGAAAGGTCCATGGACACTTTATGTTTCACAGTCTCTAAACTTTTTCTTCTGTGGTAGTCAATGTTCTAGAGAGGAACCTCCTAATCTTCTGGAGGGGATAGAAATCTTGCTACAACATTCTGAATCTGAGCAAAAAAGTGGTGATGGTGGGTATGGTTTCACCATTCACTCTAACAATTTTAAGTGTATTCTTCTGCTTTTAGTATGGCACCTCACCTGCACACTGAATTTTCACTGGTATTCCCGAATCCAGGACCTCTCTGATTCAAGTTTGGAACCCTTATTTAATTTGGAATTGGAATTTTCTCGGTCATTTACTTTAGTAAGTTACTGATAAACTGGAGTATATACAGGGGAGGAAGAGGACAAAATGGCTTTAGAACCACATACCATACAGGGTTAACCATTGGGATGGATGAGATGAGGAAGGGAATCCAAAGGTCAAAATCATCCTTTTGTAGAATTTACATGATACCCCTGTTTTCCAGCCCTAAGCCTGACCACAGCTCCTCAGGGCACCTGGTACTTCCAGAGCCTGTCTAAGATTCTACACAGGAATAAGACTGTTTCTTATTGGCAGCCATCTCTGTAAATAGTTAACTTTTTTTCACTTAACTGTCATTTGAACAGATTTTCAGAAAGGAGCAGAAATAAATAATTCTGTTTAATTCATCAGATATAACTGGAAGTTGAGAACAACCTTTATATAAACAACATAATAAAGAGACCTGGTATGCTTATAACTTTTGATGATGACACAAAGGTGGGGAAACTATATAATACCGAATGATCAAATTAGGGATCCAAAATTTCTCAGCAGGTTTAAAGATAGTGGAGCTGAATATAATAAACACAATTGAGCTAAGTATAAATCCAGTATGTAACTTCAAAAAAAATCAATTGCCCAAATGCAAGATATACAAGAATACTTCAGAAGTTTAGGTAACTTAAATCTCATCATCAGTATGCCAGGAGCGCTGAAAGGTCTATATGCTTTTAGAGCACATTAATGGAAGCAGAAGTTCAATCACATTGTATATTTTTTAATTAAAAAACAATTTTTTAATTTATTTTTATTTTTTGAGAGAGAGAGACAGCAAGTGTGCAAGCATCAGAGGGATAGAGAGAGAAGGAGGGAGAGAATCTTAAGCAGTCTCCATGCGCAGCGAGATCCTGACTTGGGGCTCAATCTCACAGTGGGGAAATCATGATCAGAGCTGAAATCAAGAGTCGGTCACTTAACCACTGAGCCTCCCAGGCACTCCACATTGTGTACTGTTAGGCACGTTTAGAATAGCCTGGATGATCCACTTTCATAAGGTACTGATAAACTAGAGTATAGACAGAGGAGGAAAAGGACAATACAGCTTTAGGACTTGCTGCTTTTTGAATAGCAGGTTAATTTACCATGGAAGGATGAAAGTTCATGGGGAAAAGGATAATTGCCTTCAGATATTTTGAAAGCCAATATGTGGAAGAGAGTAAACCCTTACCAACCATGACAACTGAGGGCAGAGTTCATGAACGAACTTAATGAGAGGCAATGTTTGGTCCATGACAAAAGAGAAATACTGGCCAAATCTAAATTGCGGATGGATTAATGGTGGTTAAAATAGAGGCATACTTCTTATCACACACTCACACACACACACACACACACACACACACACACACACAATTTTGTAACTACATATGATGACAAATGTTAGATTTATTGTGGTGATCATTTTGCAATATATACAAATATCAAATCATTATTTTGTACACCTGAAACTAATATGCTATATGTCAATTTTACCTCAATAAAAAAACAGAGGTATGCCATTATTACTGTATTTGACATACATTAGAAGGTTATATGACAAGAGACTTTCCAAGAGTGCTTACTTTTACCAATAACAAGGCTAAGTCTTTCCAATAAGGCCATCAGGCAGGAACTTTAATTATTCACATTTTAAATTTGAGGAAAAAAGAGATTAAATAATTTACCCAAGGTTATATAACTAGTTAATTAGAATTAAAACCAAGACATGTGATTCTGTGTTTTTTGCTTTTAATCCTAGCTTGCAGAGATCTCAGCTTACTATAGAGCTTTCCTGACCATTCTCTGTCCAGCCCAGACCCCTACTTGGCCCCAGCATTATCATCCCTTCTCCCTAATGCCTGTGAGCTTTGAGTGCTCAACAGCTCTCTGATAAGAAACTTCTTCTAAATGTTGCTCATTAAAACAATATCTGGAAAGGTGGAAAGCAGACAGCCAACTGTTAATGCCAGCCAGAGAGGATGGAGGGCATCAGTCTCAAAGAGCACAGGCGGCAGCCTGAAATGCCAGAGTCACAGCCTCCAACAGAGCCAAAGGGTGAACAGAGCCACAGGCACCAGAGTAACAGAGAGATCCCCATCTGTGGTAGACCTGAGAACATCTGGGAACCCTACAAAGGTAAACATCTGCCCTACCATCACACACATTTCCTCTAGAGGGAAACATGAGGGAACAGGGTCTAGGAAAAGACTGGATTTCTTGCTAATCAAACAGAAAGGCATTGGAGCATTTACATGTAGAGCTTTGCAGCAATTTTGATATATTCATTCTCATTGGTGAAGAGGGCCATCAGATATGTATTTATATGTTGCAGCTTTAGTCGACAGAGAGATTCAAATTCTCTTTTACCGAGAAAGAACTTGAAACAAATCAAAATTTGTGCTGCAGAAGCTTCTGCTGCAGTCCTGTTGCATTCCATAAAGTTAAGAAGAAATGTTTGCATATTCTGCATTTAGAGCTGATCCTCCCAGGACACCAGAAGTTCTCTGAGGCAAATGTTCCTTAACCCTACACTCCAGCCTGCGGCTCATCTCTGCCCCAGGCCAAAACAGTTCTGTTAAAAATGTATGATGACCACAATCCAAGTAATAGTTCTTTCCCATAACCATTTTCAAATCTACTGAATCTTTTCTGCTCATAATGAAATGTTTATATATTTTGTGAAATACCAGTTCGACATATAGTATCTTCTGCCATTTTCTAATCACTAGAAAGGAGACTACAGTGAATTAATGTCTTTTTTTTTTTAATTTTTTTTTAACGTTTATTTATTTTTGAGACAGAGAGAGACAGAGCATGAACGGGGGAGGGGCAGAGAGAGAGGGAGACACAGAATCTGAAACAGACTCCAGGCTCTGAGCGGTCAGCACAGAGCCCAACTCAGGGCTTGAACTCACGGACTGCGAGATCATGACCTGAGCTGAAGTCGGCTGCTTAACCGACTGAGCCACCCAGGCGCCCCAATGTCTTTTTAAATTCATGACATGGTTGCAAATAGTAACCCAAGATTCATGTTTTTCTCAATCATATCCTGCCACTCTCACAACTTTACGTATTTTATAAATCACTGCGTGCCTTTGTTTGGCATGAAATGGTTAATCTCTAGCTTTTGCTACATGAGGATAATCAAAATTATGACATAAGAAAGTATCATTGGTATTCAGTGACAACTGCCTGGTAGCATGTAAGGTAGAGTTCCTTTCCACTGAAAGCTAGAGCAGCCCAAGTGACCTTCCTGACAGCCACATAGCAGAAGAAAAGCAAAAAAGGTGCCCTAGCTAGTCTCTGCTGTCTCAGGAGATTGTTCTTTTCACGCTGAAATAGAATATACGGTTCTTACAGGCTGCCTCATCAGCACTTATTCGCTGCCTTCTGGAAAAGGCAATGTTAGAGATACTGAAATACAGGCCTGTGTGACAAACCCCTCCCTGCGCCCACAAAAACACAGTGTCCCTCTACACACGCCCCTGAGGCTATGACTTGCATAAAAATTTGGAGAGGCCAGCCTGTGGTGTGGGAGCGGTGGCATGCAAGGAGAGAAAATGAAGCCAGATGGAAAAGGCTTTGGGTATCATATGGAAGACCAGGTCCTATGTGGGGATCCACTGCAGGGTGCAGCACAGATAAACAGCATGCTTAATGTCAGATCTTAGAAACATCGCACTAGCTTTTTGTCCCATGCTACAGACTGTCAAGCCTGCATGCGATCAATTGTAAAATGGTTACTTAAGAGTCTCAAGAGCTCCCTGGGTTAACTCCATGCCAAGTAAGAATTTCATTTGATACGTGGGGCATTGCTTCTTGATTCTGGGATCATTATGAGGGATAGTTTTGTCACAGCCTCTAACTGCAGAGAAATGAGCAGGTGTTTTTACAACAGCCACCTCAGTGCCTTTCTTCCATTAGCAATTCAGCAGTACTCTTAGGTCATTCACATGTCAATGGAGAAAGTGAGACTGAGGGATGAAAAAACATGGGTGGCTAATTATGTGCTTTAACTTTCCCCTCCTCCTCCAAAGAGCAGCACTTTGACTTTGTCTTATTAGGACTATTTTTCCAGAGGACAGTATCAATAATCCACTGGGAAGGTTTCCTGGGTTCATTTGATTTCAAATTATGGTATTTGCAAACATGCTTTGGGTTTTACTTCCATGCATTTATTCCTTAAACCAACTGTTGGTTGGTTACGCGTGATTATTTAGATTTTACAAAAGGTGGAGGCACAGTGCTTCCAGGGATAAATTCCTCTTCATTAGATAAATGTAATTAGTCAACAGAAATTGGACTTGAACAAACCTATCTACTGACCACAGGGCCCATACTCTTTCTTCTAAAACTCAGTGGCAAAAAGCACACTTTCTATACCAGGTGTTTATATTCGTATGCAAGGAAACAATGTTTCATGTTAATTGACAAGTACACATGTTTTCTGAGACACCAAGCCCTGTCTGCTGTTTTCATTGACTTAGTTTCTATTTTTTATCTGATAAATCCTTGGCAGTACCGTTGCACAAAGACACTGAGGTATCCAAAAGTAGGAAATAAACAGACACTTTCCAAGGACAAACACATTTCTGTAATAGGAGGCAGTGTACAGGAACAGCATGAGGCATTCCATGGCCTTGTCAGGCCCCTGGTGTGTTTATCCAATTCTCTCTGCTGCCTCTGAACTCCAAGTGAGGATATAAATATAGCACCCTCACCAAAGTGGAAGCAGGACGAAAATGCACAAATGAGCAAAAGATAAGAGTTTGAAACATAAAATTACACAGATATAATTTTACAGCAAGGAATGATTTTAGGAAGCAGATAAGAAGATTTTTATTTATAAATGTGGAACATTCTGAGTGCACAGGGACCTGTCACACATAGTATATTGTGATGTGGTCTCTAAACACTTAATGGTGTTCATTTTATTACCATTTTCCTCTGGAGTAGAATGACATAGTAAACTGATCAATAGAAGGCTTTGGCTTCCTCAAGATGTTTACAGAGATTGTTGAAATTGAATCACATGGAATGTTCTTTTATTTTTCTGTTGACTGTTGCACTGTCTGTTTTAAGACTTGACCAGAGTTTACTTCCCAGTTCTGAACTGCGAAGTCATGAGAAGCAGATTAATCGCTTGTAGATCTGCACAATGTCACAGACATTAAGAAAAGGTATGTAGATGTAGTTGTTCAAAGGGGGGAAATGTATGGACTTTCAGACCAGGAAAATAATCTAAAAGACTTGATTTTCTATTTTTCTTTAACAGCGTAGGGCTTGATTCAGGTGAAATTCTATTAGATCCCTAATTAGGACATACACAACAGGCCCTTTCATGGAGCGCTAAAGGCAAAACAGGCACTTTGCTTAGCGGGTCTGGGGTTTCACTTTGCTGCCTTTTTAGCCGGTGGGTGGAGAGAAGTGAGGAGAAAAAGGAAGGAGGTAAGTCATTTCTAAATGCTATTACAGTCTATAATTATACATCAAGGCAAGAATTTTTCTCATCTTTTCTCTAATGTGCTGGTGTTGTTATTATCATTTCACAGGAATGCCTATATATAAATCCCCAGGGTGAGAAGCAGGTCTCAAATTCATCCTCTGATTACAACTTGGATGCCATTATTACTTGGGACTCTTTGGTTTTGAAGTCACATAAACCAAATTCAAACCATTTTCAGCAAAAGGGAATTGATTTGCTACACAAGAGATGGAAATCTGTATATAACTAGGTGGCTGGGACTCAGAAACCTGAACAGATGCAGGACATTACTTGAGTCTCATCCCTTCTCCTGGCTTGATGGCATTAGTTGTCAACTGGATCCATCCACAGAGCAGGCAGTGAGGCCACTGATAACTCCTGTGCCTCACATTTCCAAGCTTCATCGCTAAAGAGACTGGGGTTGAAGCTCTGCCTTGAATGTCCTGAGCAGTTTCTGACTGGTCATGCTTAGACTGTCCATGCAGTAATGAACTGTGCATATCAGGTGAATTATTATGACTGGCCGAGCTTGCTTACAAGATGCCCAATGATGTAGAAAAGGCAATGTCTGCTGCATGAAATAATTGGGACCACACGATGGCAGGGGATGGGAGTGGAAGTTCCATCTCCTATGGTATACATGTATGTAATCTGGCAAGGCTGCCACCATTGGAAGCTTAGAAGAGCCAATACTCTTGGAATGAAACCATGACTTCTGGCTTCACTGATAATGTACCACATCCCAATTGAGTGCTCTGACCAAACTGCTCCATCAAAAATCACTAACCACGGGGCACCTGCATGGCTCAGTCGGTTAAGCATCTGACTCTTGATTTCAGCTCAGATCATGGTCTCACAGTTCATGAGATCAAGCCCCACGTTGGGCTCTGAGATGACAGCTCGAAGCCTGCTTGGTATTCTCTCCCTTCGCCTCTCTCTACCCCTCCCCTGCTTGCTCATACACATGCTCCTCTCTCTCTCTTGCTCTCTCTCTCTCAAAATAAATAAACATTAAAAAAAATCACTAATCACACTTTTCTTAGACTTTGTGAGAGCAACCACAGCTATTTGCTGACTCCCAGGCTGGCACTAAAGTGAAAAAGATGGGAGTGAAAGAGAGGAGCCTTCAGTGGCATTAGCAAAGAGGAAATCTTAGCAGCTATATACCATAAACTTAAAGAATGTTGACTAACAAGTGCAGGCAGATTAAATTGAAGAACGTTCCACAACTTTCCCTAAAACCATAATGACAGTCTGGAATAGCTTCTCCAAAGCAGCCCAAGATAAACACTTGAGGTTAATAACCACGCCACACACGCTCTATACAAGAAGACATAAGAAAGGGGCTCCAGTGCCCTTCCAGTAGAATGGGTGCCTTAAGCTTTTCCCAAAGCAAAAATGTGGAACCATCTCGGCCTCAAATTATCAAAGAATTAAGTGGCTACGGGCCTGGTAAAACTCATACTTTGCAGTCTGGAAGAGATACCTGATAGATAATAAAGAGGAAGTGAGAGGGGGAGGTGATGGTAGACTTGGGGAGGGGGAAGCATAAAGAAACAACTGTTTGTGATCTATCTAGACTTAGGATCAATTCTTATGCCCATAGCAGTGACAACAGAAAGCCCCTGGTTTCCTTGTGCTTAGGGTGGCAGTGCCACGCAAGGGGCTGGTGGTATGTACACATCCTTCTGGAAGGCAAAGTGACAGTAGGTGAGACCTGGCCACACTGACAAAGAGCTAAAAACAAGCAACTTCCTGCTTTCACAGAAAGCACAAGAGAAAGTAACTCTTTGGAAAAGAAACAGAGCCCCCTATTGAGACTACACTGTGAAATTTATATACATCCTTTTTCCTTCTTTCTCATAATGTGAAAGATTCAAACAAGAGCAGATCAAAGTCCAATAGAATCCACCTGAATTCCTAGGTTTAGCATTAGCTGCACATTCAAATCACCTGGGAAGTTTTCAAATTCCCAGGGCCCAGGCCACCTCCCAGTCCAATTAAATCAGAATCCCTGGAGGTGAGACGCAGGCCTCTGCACTGTCTTTAAAGCACCCTGGACTCCAGTGTGTGGTCATGGTTGAGAACTACTGTCCTAAATAAACACCAGGTAAATAAATCTCTCCTTCTGTAAGAATAAACAGAGCAAGAAAAGTCACCAAATTAAAAAAAGCTACCGCAACACCAAACTATTGAGACACCTGGAGGAAACACAGAAAAAGGTTAGTGAGAGGGAGTTCTAAAAAAAAAATGTTTAACTTTTATTATAGCATTCTTTAAAAAATTAACACATTGTTTGCTCTGAAATGCCATTCTCAAGGCAATTATGGTTTTCATTCTTCATCTGATGATAAAAACATGGAAATATTTCAAAGTGAAATTGCCTATTTGCCAAACATACATTTTAGCAGCAGCACTGTTGTCTTTATCTGAAGAATAATATTTTTTTCAGTTATTTGAGAAACTATTTTCATTTGGACCTGATTAATTTAAAAAGTGGAAAGAGAAAAACATAAAGTTACCAAGTCATAGGCAGCACAACTATATGGAATGAAACTCAGGCCAAGATGGAACTATTAATTGTGCTTAAAGAGATGAGTCGTTAGCCTCAACTAATGATTAGATAAACACAGTCAACTGTGTGAGAAACTGTGAAGAAAAATAAGTTTAAAAATTAAAAATAAGTTTAAATATTTAAAATATGCTTTTGAGTTACTGAGTTAAGGCTAATGTCAGGAGAAATTTTAAATGATATATTTGGCTCTCTGAGAACTTATAAAATGTAAGCCTATCTTCTCAAATTATACATATTTAACTTGTACATGTTTTCAGGAATGCATTATGTATGACATTAACAAACTGGGTAAAATTCAAGGAAGCAGAAAAAAATAGAAGATAGCATTCTAAAGACTATTTTAGGCAATGACACATGAATTGAGAGTAAGGAATTTATTTGAGAGATAATACCAGGAAAACACTGAGAGGGAGCAGGGAAGTGAGACAGGGAGCGAAAGGAAGCTGTAAAGTATGTACTATCTGGTCGCCTGGGTGGCTCAGTGGGTTAAGCATCTGACTCTTGATTTCAGCTCAGGTCATGATCTCACAGTTCATGAGTAAAAGCCCGGCATCAGGCTCTGTGTCGAGAGTGTGGAGCCTGCATGGGATTCTCTGTCTCCTGCTTTCTCCTCCCCTCCCTGCTCGTGCTCTTTGTCTCTCTGTGTCTCAAAAATAAATTAACATTAGTAGTATCAAATATGTCACTGCTGTAGTCAACTGAGGTTGATCACTTTGGGGACTCTGGTATAGAATATATCCTTAGAGCTTTCCCACCTGAGGAGCAAGGGGGTGGATGTTTATATACTAGTAAGGGCTGCTGCCGGGGGCATTCATGCCTTTGCACTCAGATCCTGCTCCAGCCACTGGGCAAGGAGAATGGAACCACCCTCCCTAAATCAAAGAGCCACATGTACGGGCCTTGGATAAGCACAGAGAGAACATAAGTGGGCTGTGACAGCATCTGCTAAAAGTGTGTTTGGAGATAAAACAGAGCAGGGGTCAGCAAACTTTTTTGTAAAGTACCAGACGGTAGATATTTTAAGTCTTGTGTGCTACATATGGTCATTCTCGCATATTTTTCTTTTTCCGATTTTGTCTAACTAGTTAAAAATGTAAAAACATTCTAGCTCATACAAAAACAGGTGTTGGACCACATTTGGCCCACAGGTTATAGATTGCAGACTTTTGAAATAGAGAATAATTTTTTTAAGACCAAAACTAAATGAATAAATTTTCTAAGATGAAGACAATCTTTGCATGAAAACATTTATTTTGTGTTGTTTATATAATACACTGAAATAAAATGACTACCTTAGAAAAACAGTTGTGCAGACCTATCAATCAAAAACAGATCTAGGACAAGAAAGAACAAACAAAGTAGAGTTTAAGGCATTAAAGATGATGAGTTATTTTATATTTGTAATGCAGTAAAGTAATGTAAATGTAAAATCCTCAGTGAAGACATCGTAGGCGCTGTCTTTAATTTGACAAGTAAGATAATAGCAAAGGACAAAACAAGACAAAAAACAAAACTGTTGAAAATACAGATGAACAAAAAAACATTAATGTGGTGGAATTTAATTCATTATTCCAAATCTTCAATATATCAAGTATTAACAAAATTCAAAAGAGTATGAAAGAACAGGGTTATTAAGTTATAAGAAAATAGTGGTTCAGTGCATAGCTTCAAATTTTCAAAAAATATTAACCCAGTTTCAGTGAATTAACCAGCTGTGATCCCTGGCTCTAGTCTGCATAGTGAATGACACAGGCAACCTCCAATTCCCACTGGGCACCTGCCTCTCAGGGCACAGTATTCTGGGAACTTACCTACACTCACTAAATTAAGAAGACCTCTCTGGTCCTGAGGTGTCAGTGGGCCTGGCAACCATGACATGTAAAATTTCCCTAGGTCTAATTTTTCACTGAAGCCTCTAGGTTCTGCTTGAGGCAAGAGGCTATTTAGTCAAAGCCAGAAAACTCATAGCTATCCTTTTCTTTAGGTCTTTTTATCTTTTTTAGCATCAGACAGACAGCGGGATATACTTCCCTGTTTGAGGAATCCAGGGACTTCTCTTTCCCCTTTCGCCCAGGCTCCAATTATCTCTTTCATCTAGAGGAATCTGTCCACATCTATTCCAGCCTCCTTACAGACACTCACTCTGTCCTGAATCACACCTGGATATTCAACATAATCTGATCAGGTTTAAGATTTTGAAACAAAAACAAATAAGCAAAAGAAGCATTCTCACAGGCAAATTCTGCTCTCTGCCCAACATTGTTTTTTGTGCTGCACAAATTCTTCCCTATTGTTCATACTCCATTAAATACACAAAGGCAAAACTGTATAGACCATTCTAAGGACAGTTACATTGAATTAGAAGTAAAATACAAAAGAAATAAAGCAAAATCAAAACGTTCAAGCCCTCATATTTTTTCCTGAGTTAAGAATCCTAACTGCAGTTATTATTTTCAAAATAACGATTCTGAGAAAACTATATATTAAAATATAGAGGATGTGTCCAATGAGGTACTCTGAGAAAAATGGAGAGACTTATTCTGTGGTTTTGACATAGCCATTCTTCTACATGTTACATGACCTATTGTGGAGTTAGGGAAAAACTTGAAGGATAGGCTTCTAAACAATTCTGTAAGTAATATAAAGGCTGGTGGGGAGGGGGAATGGCAGTTAGGACTAGCAATCTTTTCTTTTAAATATGAGTCTTTTAATTAATCAAAAGATATTCCACATGGAATGTGTGTGCAATATTGCATAAAAAACAGAAAGAATAACAGTTCTCCATTAATCAGAGACCTGAGAAATTGCTAAATTCACCACACTAGAAATTAGGTTGCTCTTTTAAAGCTTTCTGCTAATTCTAGTTAAAAAGAAAAATAAATATCAACTAACAAAGTGGGAAATCGCAAATGACAGATGAGAAAGAGTTTCATCTAAACTAGAAAACTATCCATTACAAGCCTACAAGAATAAAACTGGCAAGTTCGATGTAAATATGCAAAATAATAATTACAAATCAGTAATCAAATAATTTTAAGATTTCTCACACTCATTTGTAATTATATTTCAGCAAATTCAAACATTAACAATTTACAATTTTTCCCGCCAAATAAAAATATTTTTTAAAAATTCTGAGAATTTTCCATCATAGGATACTGACACTCTCATACATTTATAGTGATAATAAATAATATTATACTTTTCAGAGGCCCAAATGGTAAGATATATTAATATCTTTCAAGTATTCATCCTCATACTTATGATTATTATACTCAACCCAAGGAAATAATCAATGTTTGAGGTGAAGACATATGAACAAGTATATTCTTTATGAAATAGTGAAAAGAAGGAAATAAATTAAAATTATGGGAATTTAGTATTAATAAAATAATTTTCAGGCAACAGAGGATCACATATAGAGGCTAAATTAGAATTGTGGGTATTGCGATAGTTAATTTATATGTCAACTTGGCTAGGCTATAGTGCTCAGTTGTTTGGCCACACACCAGTCTAGATGCTACTATGAAGGTATTTTTTACATGTGATTAACATTTAAATGAGTAGACTATGAATAAAACAGATTACTTTCCATAATGTGGGTGGGCCACATCCAATCAACTGAAAGCCTTAAAAGACTAAGGGTTCCCAAACAAATTTGGCTTCAACATTGCAATATAGAATCCTTGCCTGAGCTTTCAGTCTGCCTGGCCTGCCCTTCAGATTTCTAACTACAGACTGTAACATTAATTCTTACCTGAATTTCTACCCTTTAGGATTGCTCTACAGATTTAGGTCTTGCCAGCCCCCACCATCACAGGAGTCAAATCTCTCTCTCCCTCTCTTTGCTATTGGTTCTGTTTCTCTGGAATACCTGGTAGCACACTAAACAACAATGATAAACAAATGGAACCTAGACAAAAAAAAAAAAAAAAAAAAGTTATGGCACAATCACTTGCAGGCATTGGACAACAGGCAGTGCAGAAATTCAATCCTGAGCAAAGGCAGACTCACGAGCTGAACCGCATGAGGGCCCTGACTCTCAGCCTGAGGACATTTTCTTACCTAATGCAGTGAGCAGAAGAGGCAGAGATCAAGGTTGAGGCAGGGAATAGGACTATGAAGGATGGGTCATTGGGATACTGCTACTCCCCTTTGTCTCCCCCCCACACACACACTCTTCCTCTCTCTCTCTCTCTCTCTCTCTCTCTCTCTCTCTCAGAAATAAACATTAAAGAAAAAAAAAATGAATCAGTAATCCAAACACTCCCCCCCCCCCCAAAAAAAACAGAAGTCCAGGACCAAATGGCTTCACAGGCAAATTCTACCAAACATTTAAAGAACAGTTAATACCCATTCTTAAACCATTCCAAAAAAAAGAAAAAAACAGAAGAGAAAGGAAAACTTTCAAAATCATTCTATGGGGCCAGTATCACTCTGATACCAAAACCAGATAAGACACCAGGAAAAAAAAAAAAGAGAGAGACAGAATGAACTCCAGGTCAGTATCTCTCATGAATATAGATGCAAAAAGCCTCAACAAAATATTAGCAAACTGAATCCAACAATATATTTTTAAAAAATCATACACCACAGGGGCGCCTGGGTGGCTTGGTCGGTTAAGCATCCGACTTCGGCTCAGGTCATGATCTCACGGTCTGTGAGTTCGAGCCCCGCATCAGGCTCTGTGCTGACAGCTCAGAGCCTGGAGCCTGTTTCAGATTCTGTGTCTCCCTCTCTCTCTGCCCCTCCCCTGTTCATGCTCTGTCTCTCTCTGTCTCAGAAATAAATAAAGGTTAAAAAAAAATTAAAAAAAAATCATACACCACAATCAAGTGGGACTTATTCCTGGGATGCAAGGGTATTTTAATAATCCCCAAACCATCAATGTGATATGTCACATCAATAAGAGAAAGAATAAAAACCATATAATCATTTAGATAGATGCAGAAAAAGCATTTGACCAACAACAACATTCGTTCATGATAAAAAACCCTCTGCAAAGTAGGTCTAGCAGGAATATATCTCAACATAATAAAGTACTTACATGAAAAGCCCACAGCCAATATCATACTCAATGGTGAAAAATTGAGAGCTTTTCACCTAAGGTCAGGAACAAGACAAGGATATCCATTCTCACCACTTTTTTTCAACATAGTACTAGGAAGTCCTAGCCACAGCAATTAGACAACATAAAGAAATGAAAGGCATCCAAACTGGTAAGGAAAAAGTAAAACTTCCGCTATCTGCAGATGGCATGCTATATATGGAAAACCCAAAAGACCCCACCAAAACACTACTAGGACTGATAAATGAATTCAGTAAAGTCACAGGATACATAATCAATGTACAGAAATCTGTTGCATTCCTATACACTAATCATGAAGTGGCAGAATGTAAAATTAAGAAAACAATGTCATTTACAATTGCACAAACAGTAAAATACCTGGGACTAAGCCTAACCAAAGAGGTAAAAGGCCTGTACTCTGAAAACTATAAAGTACTGATGAAATAAATTCAAGACAATGCAAAGAAATGGAAAGACATTCCATGCTCATGGGTTGACAGAACAAATATTGTTAAAATGTCTATACTATCCAAAGCAATCCAAACATGTAATGCAATCCCTAGCAAAATATCAACAGCATTTTCCACAGAGCTAGAACAAACAACCCTAAAATTTAGATGGAACCCCAAATAGCCAAAGAAATCTTGAAAAAGAAAAACAAATGGAGGTATCACAATTCCCTATTTCAAGTAATTAAAACAGTTTGGTACTGGCAAAAATATAGACACATAGGTCAATAGAACAGAACAGAAAATTCAGGAATAAACCTACAATTACATGGTTAATTAATCTTTGACAAAGGAGGAATGAATATGCAATGGGAAAAAGACAGTCTCTTCAACAAATGGTGGTGAGAAAATGAACAGCCACATGCAAAAGAATGAAACTGGACCACTTTCTTTCACCATACACAAAAATAAACTTAATATGGATTAAAGACCCAAATGTGAGACCAGAAACTATAAAAATCCTTGAGGAGCACACAGGCAGTAATCTCCGACATTGGCTGTAGCAACATCTTTCTAGACATGTCTCCTGAGGCAAGGAAAATAAAAACAAAAATAAACATTGGGGATTACATCAAAATAAAGAGTTTCTGCACATAGTGAGAAACAACCAACAAAACTAAAAGGCCACCTACTGAAAGGAAGAAAATATTTGCAAATTACATATCCGATAAAGTGTTAGAATACAAAATATGTAACGAATGAACACAACTTGACACCCAAAAACCTAATAATCCACTTAAGAAAATGGGCAAAAGATACTTAAAGACATTTCTCCAAAGAAGACAGACAGATGGCTAACAGACTTGAAAAGCTGAACGTCACTCATTGTCAGGGAAATGTAAATCAAAACCACTATGAAATATCACCTCATACCTGTCAGAATGGCTGATAACAACAACACAAGAAACAAGTGTGGTAAGGACGTGAAGAAAAAGGAGCCCTCGCGTACTGTTAGTGGGAATACAAACTGGTGCAGCATTGTGGAAAACAAAATGGAAGTTCCTCAAAAAGTTAAAATTAGAAGTACCCTAAGATTGAGGCATTGTACTACTGGGTATTTACCCAAAAAATACAAAAACACTAACTGAAAGGGATACATGCAAACCTATGTTTAGCAGCATTATTTACAATAGCCAAACCAGGAAGCAGCCCAAGTGCCCACTGATAGATGAATGGATAAAGAAGATGAATATTATTCAGCTACAAAAAAGAATGAAATCTTGTCATATGCAACAACTTGGGTAGAGTTAGAGATTATAATGCTGAAGAAAATATGAGTCAGTCAGAGAAAGACAAATACCATTCGATCTCACTCCTATGTGGAATTTAAGAAACAAAACAAATGAGCAAAGAAAAAAAAAAAGACAAACCAAGAAACAAACTCTTAACCATAGAGGACAAACATGCTTACCAGAGGGGAAATGGGTAGGAGGATGGGGAGAGTGGGGGATGGGGATTAAAGTGGGGATTAAAAACATTTATGGGGGGATAGGCTAAATGAGTGAAGGGTATTAAAGAGGGCACCTGTTGGGATGAGCACTGGATGTTATGCGTAAGTGATGAATCATTTTTTTTCATGTTTACTTTTGAGAGAGAGAGACAGAGCATGAGCAGGGGAGGGGCAGAAAGAGGGGAAGACAGAATCTGAAGCAGGTTCCAGGCTCTGAGCTGTCAGCACAGAGCTCAACATGGGGCTCAGACCCATGAACCATGAGATCATGACCTGAGCTGAACTCAGACGCTTAACCGACTGAGGCACCCAGGTGCCCCATGAATCATTGAATTCTACTCCTGAAACCATTATTACACTATATGTTAACCAACTTGGATTTAAATAAAATGAAAAAAACAGCCAAACCAAAATCAAACAACAAAACATTGCATCAGCTTGTACAATGTTATTAATATTTTCAAGAAAATGTTATTGTCACAAATCTCTCTTTTGTTCTTATTGAGGAGTGAATTTAACAAAATAATATGAAACCTGAAATTTCACTGCTTTTTCATTGCAAATATACATGTTTACTATGAAAATGAATACAGATAAATAACAAAAAAGTATACTTATAATGAAAAATGAATAACATTCAAAAAATAATAAATGTTGAAGCAGCTATAACAAACCTATTGAAAGAACTAAAGGAAGATATGGCTAAAGAACAAAACAAAAATATATTCAAAATTTAATGAATGAACAAATAGAGACTCCACAAAAAGAAAACTGTACATTTATACAAAAATGTTTTAAAAACTACATACATATATAATGCATAGAACTAATGGAAATTATAGAACTAAAAATTATAATAACAAAATGAAAAGCTCACTGAATGGCCTTAAGAGCTGTTTTGACATGATGAAGAAATAGTAAATCAAACTCAAGGACAGAATGATTCAATCTGAAACATGAAGAAAAATGAATAGAGTTTATCAGGGAATGGAAACACAACATCAAATGGTCTAACATGTTTGTAAAAAGAGTCCTAGAATTTTAAAAGAAGTTGGTGAAGGGCATAATGAGGTAAATAAAGGTTTGAAGGAATAATGGCTGAAAATTCCTAAATTTGATGAGAAACATTTATTTATATATCCAAGAATCTCAGAATACATCAAGAAGGATAAATGCACAAAACCCACACATAGCCACATTGAAGTCACAGTGGTTATAGCCAAAAGAAAGAGAAAATATTGACAGGATTCAGTGGAAAACAACACATTATATAGGGATCAGTGATAAGAATAAATGCTGACTTCTCATCATAAATAATGGAAGCTAAAAGATATTGGAACAATTTTCAACTGCTAAAAGAATAGAGAAAAAGAAATCTCTACTGACAGTACCCTTCAAAAAGGTAAAGCTATGAGATAAAGCTATTTTTTTTATAAGAGCTGTTTTTAGATAAGTACCTGCAAACCCAAGTTATAAGATAATCTAAAGGATATTTTCCAGGTTTAAGGTGAATGATACCAAATGGAAACTCTGACCCATAGGAAGTAACAAAGACAATCAGAAATGGTAAATGAGAGTATAAATATAAACTATTTTTTACCTCTTAATTGTCTCAAGGTACCACTCACTGTAAAATACAAAAATAGTAACACTTTAAGGTGGGGATTATACTAATACAGGAGTAAAATATATGACAACAATAACATAAATGAAGAAGAGTTAACAAATGCAAATATAATGTAGTAAAATGATTACATCCATGAAATAGGAACTGTCAAGTATAAAGTGAGAAGTGGAAAGTGTTGATATAAAAAGTGTTTAGAGTCAGGTGTTAATTGGTATAATATTGACTGTAAATAGACTTTAATAAGATAAGAATGCATATTTTTAGCCCTAGAGACAATATTTAGAACCATAAAAATTGTTATGGCTAAGAACCCCATAAAGAAATTAAAATGGTATGCCAGACGTAGTCAGTTAACCCAAAATAAAGAAGGAAAGGAGCAAGAGAGATACAAACACAAAAAGGAAACAGGGGAAACACAAAGAAAGATGGCAGACATAAACTCAACCATACCAATAATTACATGTAAATGTCTTGTAAATGTTGACTAGATGTATCATTTACATGCAAATGTTAACTAAACCACAGTAATGAAAACACAAGGCTCAATATTTGCTGTCTACGAAGACCCAACTTCAAAATTAAGACAAATAGTTGGAAAGTAGTGCAATAAAAAAGGTATAATATTATGTAAAGAATATGCCTATGAAAGCTGGTGTGGTATATCAATGTCATACAATCAAGGCAGAGATATATGAAAGCTAAAGAAAATCTACATAATGATAAAAAGTACAAAAAAACAAAAAGAGGGGGCACCTGGATGGTTCAGTTGGTTAAGAATCTGACTGTGGCTCAGGTCATGATCTCATGGTTCCTGAGTTTGAGCCCCATGTCAGGTTTTGTGCTGACAGCACAGCACCTGCTGCAGATCCTCTGTCCCCCCCTCTCTCTGTCCTTCCTCTACTTGCATTTTCTCTCTCTCAAAAATGAATGAGCAAAGGGGCGCCTGGGTGGCGCAGTCGGTTAAGCGTCCGACTTCAGCCAGGTCACGATCTCACGGTCCGTGAGTTCGAGCCCCGCGTCGGGCTCTGGGCTGATGGCTCAGAGCCTGGAGCCTGTTTCCGATTCTGTGTCTCCCTCTCTCTCTGCCCCTCCCCCGTTCATGCTCTGTCTCTCTCTGTCCCAAAAATAAATAAACGTTGAGAAAAAAAAAATTTTTTAAAAAAATGAATGAGCATTAAAAAAAATAATAATGACCAAAAAGATGCAACAATCCTAAATGTGTATGCACCTATTAGCAGACTATGTTTTCTTTCTTTCTTTCTTTTTCTTTCTTTTTCTTTCTTTCTCTTTCTTTCTTTCTTTCTTTCTTTCTTTCTTTCTTTCTTTCTTTCTTTTTTAATATGAAATTTATTGTCAAATTGGTTTCCATACAACACTCAGTGCTTATCCCTACAGGTGCCCTCCTCAATGACAATCACCCACTTTCCCCTTCCTCCCACCCCCCCCCCCATCAACCTTCAGTTTATTCTCAGTTTTTAAGAGTCTTTTATGGTTTGGCTCCCTCCCTCTCTAACTTCTTTTTCTTTTTCTTCCCCTCCCCCATGGTCTTGTGTTAAATTTCTCAGGATTATGTTTTCTGACCATAATAAAAATTCATTAGAAACCATTAATAATGAACATAAATAAAATCACAAAATATTGAGAAATTTATTAATACTGATATGAAAATAAGTTTTCATAGAATAAACTACGACAATTAGAACAATCTTTAAATAATGGCAATGAAAAGGTAGCATATAAAAATTAATTTGATACAGTAAAAGCAAACCCTATTTTTAAATATTAGATTAAATTCTTAGATTTAAAATCAATAGTGTAGGTTTCTCTATTAAAAGTCTAAGAGGAAAAATAAACAAATGAAAACCAAGATTTAAAAAGGGAAGAATTCATAATGATCAGAGTATAAACTGATGAAATAGAAAACAGACTGGCAGAAGAAAAAAGAATCAACAGAGTCCACAATTTTTTTAAAAGATTAATAATATTGATAAAAATCTAGGAGAAATAATCAAGAAAATAAGAGAGGAAAAAATACAAAATACAAATATTAAAAATAAAAAGAGGAATATTACTATAGGTCCTATAAATGTTATTAAGAGGAAAATAAAGAATATTATTTAAAAATTTGAAAATTTTACAAAATGAAACAAATTCCTTAAAAAATGCAACTTGCCAAAATTAACACATGAAGCAATAGAAAATCAGAACAGCTTTATATCCATTAAAGAAATCATAATAAATAAATCTCACAAAGAAAACTCCAGACCCTGGTGGTTTACTGATTAATTTTACTACATAATTAAGGAAGATACATTATCAGTGTTACTCAAACATTTTTAGAATAGCGAAAGGGAGAGTGCTTTCCTAATCATTTTATCAAGCCAGTACAACACTAATACCAAAAGCTAACAAAGAATTTCTGGATTTTTTTTTTTTTTGGAAATTTTAAATTAGACCACTATTAGTCATGATCATAAATTCAAAACTCCAGATCAAATATTAGCAAATGAAATCCAGACATATACATAAAATAATCTGAAATGATCAAATACAGTTATCTCTGTAATGCAAGGTTGGTTTAACATTTGGAAATGAAATATGTTTTGCCTTGTTAACATATAAAAGAGGAAAAATTGCATGATCCTCCTCACATCTCAGTTATCTCAGTAGAGACAGAAAAAAAAATCTGGAAAAATTCAACTCATTCATGGTAAAATGTAAGGAAGGAAAAAAAAAACTTTGAGCAAACTAGAAATAAAAGGCATCTTTTTCAAATTAGTAAAGATATCTACAAAATACCTATAAATAATATATTTAATGGTGAAAAATAGAATAGTTTATTCAGAGTACCCGTAAGTAAACCATAAACAGATAAATGGATAAAGAAATGTATGGTATATCCATACAATTAAATATTACTCTGCAGCAAAAAGAATGAACACATGTGTACACACACACACACACACACACACACACACACACAAATTCATCTCAAAAACAGAATCAGAACAAATGAAATCAGACATAAAGGAATACTTACAATATGGCTTGATTTGTACGAAATAGAACCTGTAAAACTAATGTTTAACACTAATGTATAATTGATATACAAAACTAATGCATAGTTTCAGTTTTGTAAACCAGTAGTTGCCTGAAGCAAGTAGTTAGAGATGATTGTATGCAAAAGCCACAAGGGAACTTTCTGGATGGAAATGCTCTATATCTTGAATGGGCTATGCTTCACAAGTGCATAAATCTATCAGTACTCAAACTGTCAATTTCAATGAATTTTTAAAAAATATAAATTATACCTCAGTAAAGTTGCTTAAAATGTATAATATTAAAGAAAGCCTAAGGTACAGAACAACTCTTTCTGATCTATATTGTGGTAACTTGTGATAGAATGATTGATCAATACGTAGGTAGATAGGTAGGTAAGAGAGATATCAAAGAAACAGTGAAAAGCAATACATAATATTAGTTATGCTTTGGCAGGGATCTCAGGTAATTTTTGTCTTTGCAATTATAATGACAAATGCTATAATTTATAAACTTGCTAAAAATGAGCAAGTATTACATTTGCTGTACATTTTTTAAAAAGGTTATGAAAAGGAAAAAATAGCTAAAATATCTGATATATGGTAGATTTTCAGGATACATTTGGGACTTCCTTTCAGCTCTTTCTTTCCTTTTTTATCCTCTTTTACCACCTCACTCTACTTCCAGTCTCTTGTGCATTTACTGGCTTTCCTTTATTCACACTGTATTACACATTCCTCTATATCCAGATCTGATGATGTTTGATGAAAACTTTTTCCTCAGTTTAATTCAAGTCAGTACCAGAAATCTCCAAGGGACTAATTATCAAGTTTGCACAATACTGAAGCCAACACAGGCATACACAAACATAAGATGATAAGAAAATAGAATGTGACTCCAAAGTAATTGCATGTTTTCATTTCTCCAGACCTTGGCCAGCCAAGATCACAGTTTTTTCACACACCTCCAGGAATATCAAAGTCAGCAAGCCTCCAGAGAAACTCTGGTTATGAACTCAGTGGTTAACTTACATTCCAGGGGCCCTCTCAGAAGCAGGCCCGAAAGAAAGCACTGTTTACACAAACTTACAGTCATTGGCCAAAATATCTGTTGTGTTCTCTTCTAGAGGCCAGCTGGGAAAGCTCCCTTTTTCTCAGCTGCCCTCTAATAAAGGAAAATCTTTGCAATCCTACCTTTGGCAATCCAGGAAACCAGTCCATCCATCGTATCAGACACTTTGGTCCCTACGAGGTAAGAGACAACAATGGGCATGCTCATTGACCACAGTCACTGTTGGTTGATATGGAAAAGCAGCTAAAAATGCAACAGCAATAAAATACTTGCTTATTACTTTTAACTTTATGAAGTGGTTTTCACTTAAATTTTTATAACCCTCCCCTCAGGAGGATATTGCACAAAGATTAGAAAGCACGTTGCCTTTATTTGCAGACACATGATGGTTTAGATTTAAAATCCTAAAGAACCCATCAGAAAGAAACTGCCAGAATTACGGGACACCTGGGTGGCTCAGTTGGTCATGGTCTCACGGTTCACGAGTTTGAGCCCCGCATCAGGCTCTGTGCTAACAGTACAGAGTCTGCTTGGGATTCTCTCCCTCTCTTTCTTGCCTTTCCCCTTCATTTTCTCTCTCTTTCTCCCAAAATAAATAAATAAACATTAAAAAAAATGCCAGAATTATCATTGAAATGCCAAAAGTTACAATGTCAATGTAGTCAGATTAATTGTATTTCTATATACTAACAACAAACAATTGGAAAATATAATAAAAATGCCACTTTTTAAAGCGTAAGAAAACTGAAAT
Source organism: Lynx canadensis (assembly GCF_007474595.2). Lineage (NCBI taxonomy): Eukaryota > Metazoa > Chordata > Mammalia > Carnivora > Felidae > Lynx > Lynx canadensis. Next base: position 45,440,909 of record NC_044313.2, on the reverse strand, counting down.
TCTTATTGAGGAATGAATTTAATAAAAAAGGTAAAATATTTGCACACCAAAAGCCAGAAAACATTGCCAGAGAAATTAAAGAAGACCTAAATAAATGGAGAAACATATCAATTGCATGGAACAGAAGACTAAATATTTTTAAGGTTCTTTCCACAATGATCTAAAGCATGTATTCTCAACAGGGGCAGAATCACCCACAAATAGATAAAAATTGCTTCCTGGAGGGAAAAATATTCTTACATATACAATGGCTTATTACCTTCCAAAGCTCAACCCTATCTAATAGAATCTTATTATTTATATATAATATTTCTTATTTGAGAAAATTTAAGTAGATTTCTTTTTTCTCCTTGTGTTTGGGAGGGTAAGAATAAAAAAAAAAAAGGTTGAGAAACAGTGATCTAAAAATTCAAGAGAGGGGTGACTGGTGACTGGCTAGTTCAGTCAGAAGAGTATGCAACGCTTGATCTCAAAAGTCCTAAAATTGAGTCCCACGTTAAATGTAGAGATTACTTAAATAAATAAAACTAAAAAAATAAAATAAAATAAAAATTCAAGACAGTCCTAATCAAAACACCAACAAGTATTTAATAAATTGACAAGATAACTCTAGAGCTTATATGGAAATTCAAAGACCTTAGAATAGTTAATAATTCTGTGAACGAATAAAAGACTAAGGACAGGGTTGTATTGGATTAAGATTAAAAATATAGACTAAAAGAACATATTAGAGAAATAAATTCACAAAAATAAGGCCAAATGATTTTTGATGAAGCTCTCAAAGTAGTTCCATGAGGATAGTTAGTTTTTAAAGAATGGTACTGAAATTACTAGGTATCTTTATGAAAAAAAAAAAAAAACAAGTTGACTGTACATGACATAAACAATAAGTAATTTGAGATTTATAATATAAATAAACATAAAAGCTAAAGCAATCAAAATTTTAGAAAAAAACATCAGTGACTATTTTTGTGAGCAGGGAGTAGGTAATGATTTTTGGAATGGACAAAAATGCCTAAATACCCATGAAAAAAAAGTCAATGAATTAAACATTATTAAAATTAAATAGTCTCTTCAAAGACACCATTAAGAAAAAATAGGCAAACCACAGATTTGGAGAAAATATTCTCAATACATACATTTGACATCCACCCACCATTACACCCACTCATATGTATGTGTATGTGTGTACATACATACTTATGTGTATATACGAGCTTTATGTATGTGTGTACATATGTGTGCAGACACAAGAGTGTAGAAAGCACTCCAATACAAAAATAAAAATATCCAGTATCCAATTAAATAGGAGAAAACTTGAACAGACAAATATATGTCCCCAAAAGGTATGTGAGAAGATGTTTAACAGGAGTCACCAAAGAAATAAACCACAATGTGATACCACCACACATTCACCAGAGTGCTTGCTATAGCTGACAATTCAGTTGTTGGCAAAGATGTGAAGCAATTGTTATGTTCATGTATTATTGGTTGAAATGTCAAATGGTACAAATGTTTTGCAAAACAATGTGTTTCTCATAAAGTTTAACATACGCTTACTATATAATCCATCAGTACCATTTTTAGGAACTTTCCCAAAAGAAATGAGAACATATTCGCAGAAAGACTGGTATAAGTATGTCCATATATACATTTTTTAAGTTTATTTATTTATTTAGAGAGGGAGCATGAGCAAGCAGGGGAGAAGCAGAGAGAGAGGGAGACAGGGAATCCCAAGCAGACTCTGTGCTCTTTAGGCACAGAGCCTGAAAACTGCATGTCTGTGAACAACAGAATGGATTCAAAAATAATACAGCATATTCAAAAAAGGAATTCAGCAGTAAAAGAAAACAAATGACTACTACATAAAACAGCATTATGCTGAGTGAAAGAACCTAGAGACAAAGAGTACACATTGGATAATTATCTTTCTATGACATTCAAGAACAAGAAAAACTACGGTGATAAAGATCAGAACAATGGTTTTCTCTGGGAGATAGAACTGACAGAAAAAAACTTGTTCTGATGATGACAGGGATAGATACATTTGAGGCAACGTATTGAATTGTACATTTAAAATTGGTCTTTTATTTTACATAAGTTATACTTCAATTAAAAATAAAACACAAGGAGAAAAGGACAGAAATAGTAGCTATATATCAAAATCTACTGGAAAGATATAAACAAAGGAAAAACAAATGGACAAGGCTGAGGCAAAGGGTTTAGGAAGCTACACTTGCATGATAAGATTAAAGCAATTCCAGGAAGTGATTGCTGAAACTTAGAAGAATATTTGCTTCAGGGGAATGGAAGAGATTTTGCTGGGAACGAGGCATTGTGAGCAGCTTCTAATGTGTCAGGCAATATTTCTTGACCTGATCGGTCACGTGTTAATAAAGATGTTGGCCTCATAATAATTAATTAGCTGTACATTTATTTTATAGAAATTATCTGTATCTTTATTTTATTTTACAAGTAAGGGGTTAAAGAAGTCTTAAATGAAAGGACTTCGCTTTTCATAACATGTTTGAAGAAGACCCAAAGAGTGTAAGATTTAAGTTGAGATATGCCGAGTGAGAAGGAGCAGGCTCTGTGAAGAGTATGGAAAGACAGAGTTAATGTAGGTGGGAAACCTGAAAGCAGGTCCCTGTAACAGCAGCATGATGGACTTGGAACACAGAGTCGTGAAGTTACATTGGTGACGAAAGCACGAGCCACAGCATGCTGGACTTAGAGGCTAAAATAAGGAGCTTGAGTTTTATTCTACATGAAGAAAGAAATTATTAAAGAGTTGAGGTGCACAAAAACACTTCCACTGACATTTATAGGACACTGCTATGGTTTTTGTGTTAGAGGACAAGAATGAAATTAGCAAGAAAAGTTAGGATGATAAAATCTAGATCGGGTTAGAGACGCAGGACCTGGCTTTGGGCGGTGACAGTGGATGGAGATAGAAATGAATGGCTTAGCAGGTAACAAGAAGGGAGACACTAATGCTACTGGAATGGCTCCCACCAGGACTGACTGAGTAGGTAAAAATGTCACACAATGAAATGGTAGTAGTTTAATACGGGAAAAGTTTTGGGGAGGAAAATTCATAGCTAATTTTAGGGGTTTGCAAATCAACGCTCCTACCAAAAACCTGAAAGCTCATGTCCACTCCCTGCTACCCCATCCCTCACTGTGACAAGAGCTCATCTGCTTAACTATTAACCCTCACTTCCCAGACTAACTTTTGTTCCAGCCACACTATCCTTGTTCCTTCTCCTTCCTGTCACCTACACTAACATTGGTTCCCTTAAAATACACTTTCTTTTTCCAGTAGAGAAGAACTTTCTCTAGCATACACACATGATTAAATTTTTATTCATCTGCTAAGGCCCACCTCAAACTTTACTATTTTCTTAAAAGCTTACTAGGAGAATTCTTTTCTGTATAAGGTGCAAAACTTGAGAAAATCTATGTGCTTCAAGTTACCTGGTATAATACGTACCAATTCAATTCACCAAATATATGTTGATCACCTATTATGTTCCAGAGTTAAATATTAGGACTAGAAAAACTAATAATCAATGGTGCTCTGTTTCATATACTCTCAGCTTACTTGGAGGATAGCATTTGAACAGGAAATTAAAATAGATGTGGTAAATGTCATAATGTAACGAGCAAAATGTTAGAAGAATGCAAATGAAGGATAATATTATTCTGCTCGATGGGGCTTACCTTAAAAAGTCACCTTTGATCTGACCCATGTAGTAGTCATTTTATTGAGTATTATTAAAAATTAAATATATCCACGAACTGAATTTCTCTCAATGCCTTCAGGCTTTGCAACATGCAGTCACTGTTTTTACCTTACACACACCTTGCTCAGGCACACTGTGAGTCTCGGGAAGCTTGTTGGAGCCACAAACAAACCCTCCTACACTCAATCATTCCCCTCTTATTTGTCTCAGAGAAAAATACCTGGATGGGAAGAATCCTCAGTGTGCTTCAGCCCTGCAAACATCACTGCTCTTCGTGGTTTCCTAGTTTCTTCACCTGGAAAACAAGAGGAATAAACTAAATCTGTGCTATCCTTTTTTGGCATCAAACTCCAGTAAAATGGTGGATATGAAAACTGTATTATAAGAAATATAGGTAAAAATTTATTAGAGGGAATTAGTTTCAAAAAAGGTATAAAGTTATAAATAGGAATTCTGGTTTCTAGTTCCACGCATAAGGAGCTTAGACGTTGTCACTCCATCCTAACAACAAGTATAAAGCTGAACAGACTGAATAATGCTTCTTGGATCCACCAGAGAGGGAAAGACACAGGTCAAACCACTGTCCCCAAGATTAGAAAGGCAGCCAGCAAGACGTGGGGTACCTCAGCAGAGCCTCAGCAGCAAAAAACCACTTCAGAAACCAGTGCCACAATGGGAAAAATCTGAACAAATTGACAAATGCTGGAGGCTCAGTACAGACAAAACTGAGAGTTTAAAACTCTGGGAGGAAATTGTCATAGGAGAACCACCACAATATTGTGAGATTTATCTCCAGGAGGTCAAACACATTTACAAAATAAACATCAGAGGAAAATCCCTTCCAGCTTCTGGCAGTGGGAGGGGAAAGAAACCATATTAAAATATAGCAGATTACTCTGTTTTTCTTTACAAGGCCTGCCTTCAGGGGAAACTAGTCAACTAGAACCTGAAATGCTGCATTACTCTCAGAGTCTAACTAACCAGGAAAGGGAAATACCCAACTCCAACCCATTCTACCCAATCTTTTCCAACTTAAAAAAAAATGCTAGAGGGGCTCCTGAGTGGCTCAGTCAGTTGAGAATCCGACTTCGGCTCGGGTCATGATCTCGCAGTTTGTGGGTTCGGGCCCCGCATAGGGCTCTGTGCTGACGGCTCGGAGCCTGGACCCTGCTTTGGATTCTGTGTCTCCTTCTCTCTCTGCTCCTCCCCCACTATACCTCTGTCTGTCTGTCTGTCTCTCTCTCTCTCTCTCTCTGTCAAAAATAAACATTTAAAAATAAAAAAAAATGCTAGAAATAAAAAACACTATAATAAAAATGAAGAATTCTTTTGATGATCATATTAGCATACTAGACACAGTTGAGGAAAGAATCTCCGAGCTAGAGAATATATTAATAGAATCCTCAAAACCTGAAAAGCAATGAGAAAAAACACTAAAAGAATATCCAAGGACTGTAGTACAATTATAAAACGTGTAACATACACAGAATGAAAATACAAGAAAAAGAGAAAGAAAAGAACAGAAGAAATATTTGAAATAATAACTGAGAATTTCATCAAATTAATGCCAGACACCTACCTCAGATTCATGAGGCTCAGATAATAGTGAGAAAAAATGCCAAAAAAAAAAAAAAAAAAGGCTACATGTAGGCATATAATTTTTAAACTACAGAAAATCAAAGAAAAAGACAAAATCCTAAAGGATTCCACTGGGAAAAAAGCACCTTATCTATAAAGGAAGATAAAAATTATACCTGATATCTGATTTCTCCTCAGAAACCATGCAATAGGAAAAAGCAGAATAAAATATTTAAAGTGTTGAGAGAAAAATACCCATTAACCTAGAATTCTATACTCTGCAACATTATCCTTCAAAATTAAAAGATAAATACTTTCTCAGATAAATAAAAAATGAGGAAATTTATTTCTTTGAAAGAATGCTAAAAGAAGTTCTTTAGAGGGAAAGAATATGGGTCAGAAACTCAGATACCCATAAAGAATGGGGGACTTGGGGCGCCTGGGTGGCGCAGTCGGTTAAGCGTCCGACTTCAGCCAGGTCACGATCTCACGGTCTGTGAGTTCGAGCCCCGCGTCAGGCTCTGGGCTGATGGCTCGGAGCCTGGAGCCTGTTTCCGATTCTGTGTCTCCCTCTCTCTCTGCCCCTCCCCCGTTCATGCTCTGTCTCTGTCTGTCCCAAAAATAAATAAAAACGTTGAAAAAAAATTAAAAAAAAAAAAAAAAAAGAATGGGGGACTAGTGAAAAAGGAATAAGTTAAAGTAAAACAACAACCAAAAAAAAACTTTTTTCTTACTAATGATCTAATAAATAACAGTTTGTTCAAAATAATACCAACATAATTTTAGATTATGTGTACACATGCATATATCATATATATTTATTTATATATACACACATATATACTTACAACTAAGGAAATGAATTGCAGCAATGATACGAGAAATGGAAAGAAAGAATTAGGATTATTTTGTTATTGTAAGGTATCCATAATACTTGTACAGTGGTATAGTGGTAACTGAAAGTGGACTTGATTAGTTGTGTATGTATATTGCAAACTCAAGGTCAATCACTAAAAAAGGAAAAATAAAGTATTATTGATATTCTAAGAAAGGAGAGACAATGAAATTATACATGTTCAGTTAAAACCACAAAGGCAGAAAAAAGAAGAGACAAAAATAACAAAGAACAAGGACAAATAACAGAGAACAGTAAATATGGTAAATATTAATCCAACTAGATCAATAATGCCAATTGAATGCCAATGCTCTAAATGTACCAATTAAAAGACAGATGTCAGGGTAGATTAAAAAACAAGACAGAACTACATGTTGCTTATATGAAACTTGCTTTAAATATAAAGAAATATATAGATTAAAAGTAAACGAAGAAAAATATACCATGCTAACACTAATTAAAACAAAGCAGAAGTAGCTATATTGATTTCAGACCGAGCAGGAATCAAACCAAGGAAAATTATCAGGTATATACTTACTGATAAAAGGGTCAACTCTCCAGGAAGACATAATTCTTAAAGGGCATGAACCTAACAACAGAGCATCAAACTGTGTGAGGCAAAAAAATTGATAGAATGTGAGGAGAAATAGATGAATCCATTCTCAGTGTTGGTGACCTTAACATTCCTCTATCAGAAATGAACAGGATCATGAAATAAAAAATCAGTAAGGATATATTTGAACTCCACACCACCATCACTCAACTGGATGTAATGAACATCTGTAGACTAATCAGTCCAACAACAGCAGAGTAAACAGTTTACTCAAGCTCACATAGAACATTCAGCAATACAGACCACATCCTGGGCCATAAAACACCCCTTAACAAATTTAAAACTATAGAAATCATACAATGTCTGATCTTAGACCACAAGAAAAGTAAACTAGAAATCAGTAACAGAAGAAGACTGAAAAATCTTAAAATGCATGGGCTACTTCTAACTAACACATAGATCAAATAAGAATCTCAAGAGAAATTTAAAATATTTTGAACTAAATGAAAATGAAAATACAACTTATTAAAGTTTGTGGAATGTAGCCAAAGCAGTGCTTAGAGGGAAATTTACAGCATTGAATGCATATGTTAGAAAAGAAGAAGTTTCTCAAATCAGTCATCTAAATTTCTGCCTTCAGCAACTAGAAAAAGAAGAGCAACTTAAAACCAAAATAAGCAAAAGAAAAGAAATAATAAAAATTAGAAAAGAAATAAGTGAAACAGAAAATAGGAAATCAGTAGAGGAAATCAATGAAACCAAATACTAATTTTTTGAAGAGACTAATAAGGTTGATAAGCTATCTAGCCAAGATAACTAAGAAAAAAGAGGACACAAATTACTTATATCAGAAATGACAAAAGGGCTATCACTAAAGTTCCCATGGAAATTAGAAAGATAACAAAAAATAGTGTGAATAACTATAAGCCAACAAATTTGATAATCTAGATAGATCAATTCCTTGAAAGGCATAATTTGCCAAAGATCATATAAAAAGAAATAAGGCAATCTGATTGGGTCTTAAATCTATTACAGAAATTGAAACAGTAATTAATAATCTTCCAAAACAGAAAGTATGAGGCCCAGGTGGGTTCACTGGTGAATTTTACCAAATATGTAAGGAAGAGATTTTATCAATTCTCTACTATCTCTTTCAGAGGATAGAAACAGAGGGAATACTTTCTAACTCATTTTATGAGGCTATTATAATCCTCATAATAAGACCAAAGACATTATGAGAAAAGAAGACTATAGACCAAGATCTCTCATGAACATAGATGCAAAAATCCTCAACAACAGCAAGTCAAATCCAAAAAGTATAGAAATAATTGTAATCCATAACCAAGCAGAATTTAATCTGGGTTTGCAAGATTAGTTCAATATGCAAAAATTCAATTAATAGTAATTCATCACATCAATAGTCTAAAAAAGAAAAAAAAAACATTTAAATCAGCCTCCAAAATGCTGAAATACTTAAGTATAAACCTAAGAAAATTTGTACAAGGTCTATGTGACATAAACTACAAAACTGTGACAAACAAAATTGAAGGGTCAAATAGATAATCCACATTCATGGATAAGAAAACTCAATATTGTCAAGAAGTCAGTTCTTACCAAATTGTTTTACAGATTCGATGCAATCCCAATCGAAATCCCTTCAAATGATTTTATGTATATCAACAAAATGATTCTGAAGCAAAAGCATAAAACTCCTAAAAGATACCATAGGAGAGGGGAACCGGGTTGGCTCAGTTGGTTAGGCGACTGACTTTGGCTCAGGTCATGATCTCATGGTTTGTGAGTTCGAGCCCCACATCAGGCTCTGCGCTGACAGCTCAGAGCCTGGAGCCTGCTTCAGATTCTGTGTCTCCCCGTCTCTCTGCCCCTCCCCTGCTCATGCTCTCTGTCTCTCAATGATAAATAAATGTTAAAAAAATTTTTTAAAAGATAGCATAGGAGAAAATCTACATAACCTTGGGTATGGTAGTGCCTTTTTAGATATAACATTAAAGACATAATTCATGAAAAAAATAACTGAGAAGCTGAAGTCCATTAAAATTAAAAATGTCTGCTTCTGTTAAGACAAAGCAAGGAAATTGAGAAGACAAAGCACAAACACACCTAATTAAGGACAGTTATCCAAAATAGACACTTTTAACACTCAACAATAAATGTATATAATAGTTTACTTTTATGATCCAGAAATCAACAAAATAAAATTCAGCATGATGTAAGAAAAGTTGGAACAGGTGATAGAGTAGCAACAGTTTTCCTTCCTTTTTGCAATTACCTAAATTACTTGAAAGTGTTACACCACATGGTATAAAAATCAAATTTAATGGGCACCTGTGTGGCTCAGTACGTTGAGCACCCAACTCTTGGTTTCGGATCAGGTCATAATCGCAGGGTTCATGGGATCGAGCCCCACATGGGGCTCTTATTCTCTCTCTTTCCCTATTTCTCTCTCAAAATAATAAACATTAAAATTTTTTTTAACTTTTTTAATTCTGCCCTAATATCCTATAAATCAACTCCCCTTCGTTGGTTTATTATGCTAACATTCTAAAAGAAGACTTTACAAAAGCCCTTCCCCTTAATGTGTTAACAAGGGTGGTGAGACAGGAGAAAGTGCTACTGGAGCTAACCAGCTGGTGCAGAACATAAAGGAACCCAGGCAGAAACTGCACCCCTGTAGTTCGAAATCTCTTCCTAGTAGGAAAGCCCTTCTACCAATTTGAATGTATATGCAGTCTTTGAGTGGAGCTCAGGGCCAGCCCAGAGTGTGATAATGACATATTTGCAGGTCTTAATCTTTAGAGCCTGTCTCAGCCTGCTCTTGCCTTCACCCTAGAGGATTTCCTCTGCATTCTTCTCAGATGTGTACTCTGAGCTCTAATGTGTAGTGAATGTTCCCACACATTCATTTACACATAGCTTGCTTGGAGAAAAACTTGCTGAGACATTTTGAAATGGAAACTGAGAAGAGGAAAACAAGCTGGAAATTTCCCTACAAATGTAGACTCTGAAGCCTAAAGGGAACTGTATTTCCATTTGTAAAGCAGAAAAAAAATGGCCAGCTCTAGGGAAGCATAACAGGTGCTTTCCTAGGCTAGAGAAGTTGGGAGGAACAATATTTTATAAAAGCAGAAAAATCAGAAACTTTCTAAACCTTGCCCCTTCAGCCAGATAAAGTGCTGGCTTTCTGTTTCCAGCCCTTCCCAATCACAGCAGAACGCTCAGGTGAAGTCACAAATACACACAGACATAACCTCTGTCAGCAGGAATCACAAGACTACAGGCTACAGGGCACTGAGCCATGCTCCATGGGCAGGGAATCCCCCCCAATGCCTTCATGTGGCCACCACCAGTGCTAGCAGGAAGAGATACTGGATGTTGTGATTTGTTATGAATGCTCCAGAATTTCTTTTGATGATTGCCTTGAAGCTGTGACGCTCTATGTTAGTAAGCAGCCTCTTGACCAACTTCCAGGTTTTCCTGTGGGTGCTGCTTTCCTGTCCTTGATCTAGGTAAAGGGAGACAAGACTGAGAGAGCTGATATGTCCCCTTTCACAAAGAAGGACTTCAATGCCCCTTCTTCTCACCTACTCATTTGCCTCTCCCTTCCACCTCCATTTTCACATCATTACCAGATCTGGGCATGCTGTGGTACCATGTGAGATATATAAGAAATGTGTGCTCCTTTTCCCATATCCCTGCATGTATTCAGTAAGCACATTCTGTGTGTCTGGCATTGATATAGGAGCCATCTTATGTATGTATGTATTTATTTAGAGAGCATGCAAGCGGGGGGGGGGGGGCAGAGAGACAGGGAGAGAGAGAATCCCAAGCAGGTCCTGTGTGCTGTCAGTATGGAGCCCAACACAGGGCTCCCGTCTCACAAACCAGAAAATCATGACCTGAACTGAAATCAAGAGTCTGACACTCAACCGAGTGAGCCACCCAGGCACCCTGATCTACAAGCATCTTAAAGAAAGATGTAGATAAAAAAAGGTGACTATTCTCAATGAGCTTATCTTGTATTGTAGAAGATAAGCAAGTGAAAAGGCACCAGAAGTGAGACAGCTATGAAACCCAGCTACCTAACTACCTAACTACCTAACTACCAGAGCTCAGGATATGCAAAGACCCCTTCCAGCAATTTGTTCTTGAATTTGGATCTTTATGAAAAAATGGTACATCGAGCTAACTACCAGGAGTATGAGATGTCCAGGTTTCACAAGGTCAAAGAATATTTATTTTCTCTACATCCAGTGATTTAAGGTTTTGAGACAGAACTTTTTGCACTTCACGTAAGTTTTTTAAATACTGCAAGAAATCAAATAAATTATCCTAATAACTGCACAAACACTACTGTCCAAGAGGTTGATACTGGTAGAGTTTGTTTAATAGATACCTCTGCATAGTGGACCATGGCTTTAGTTAGACCACTGTTACAGGAGTGTGAATTTGGCCCTTGAAATGCAGTTTAAGGGTAACAGTATGTGGGGGGAATCAATGTGCTGAAAGTATACAAGACCAGAAAATCCCAATGGGTTTAAAATCTGTGAGAACAGCTCACACTTCATTATTATATTATTAATTTGATGTATGATTATTCTACAGCATTTATTTTTAAAAATGAACTTTAGAACTGTTGGTTCCTAAAAAAGAAAAAAGAATCCTGATATAGTTTTCATAGATAAGTTTGATGAGAATTCGTATCTTACATTATGTTTTCTAAGTCTACATCTTTTCATTACATGAGTTAGCAATTTGTTTGCTTTCTTCATATAGTCATTATGATTGTCTTTTCTTTTCATTTTTTTATCACTTATTACTGGTACACACAGAAAGTGGTTTTGTGTTCTTCACTTATAAGCTGACATCTTACTGAAATTTCTTATTGTGGTTAATAATTTTTGTCATTTTAGGACACCTGCGTGGCTCAATCAGGTAAGCATCCAACTCTTGATCTCAGCTCAGGTCTTGATCTCAGGGTTGTGAGTTCAAGCTCTGTGTTGGGCTCTACGGCTCTAAGTATGGGCTCTAAGTATGTGTGCAGCATACTTAAACAATAATAGGAATCATAATAAATAATAATAATTTTTTCATTTTATGCTCTTAGGTTTCCATGGCAGAGCCATATAATCTGTAAATAATAATGAATTTCCTAGTCTTTTCCAATTATATACTTTCATCTCCTACTACTTTGTAAAGTGGATTGATTACAATTTCCAGAAATCTCTTAAAGAGTGGTTTACGTAAGACATGTTATGGACCTGATTTAATGGAGATGTTTCCAGCATTAAAGTGATGATATAATTTCTATCTTTATTATTATTATGGTTTCAGAGTGACATTTATTGTCTAAAAGGAGTGTCATTCTAATCTTAGTAGTATTTGCAGAAATAGATATTTTACTTTGGGTAAAATATCTTTAGCTTTACTTTGGTGTTTTCACTGCAAAACCATATATTTGTTTTCTTCTAGATATATTAAAATATCATTAGGTGTTACCAGATTTCCAAGTTAAACCATCTGCAAATTTCTTATTTATTGGATAAACACTACTTGGTTATGGTGTTTTAAAAAAAATCTTTAGCTCATTGTTATACAGAAACTTGATCTATAAAATAATGAGAAATGTTTTATTCATGCCTATTGTGTGTTATTTTTGTATTATTTTAAGTGGTATGCTATTTCCTTAAAATTAATTGGTAAGTATTCCTTTTTGTGTAATCTATAATATCTATAAAAGTATTAGAATCTTTGTTCATCAAAGTTAAAGGCAACTTTTGTCTGAATTAATTATTTGGACTGGGTCATTTTTTAAAAATGGCCTTATGTTGAAAACTTTAAGATTTACTCTGATGGACTCCTGGTAAATTTGAAAAAAAAAAATGAGCTGGTTGTTCATCCTTCTGTCTCCAAACATGTAATACTTCTGCATAATTAGAATAAAGTATTTTGGTGTAGAAAGTAGCATCAAGAATTAAAAGTTGGACGTGCCCAGTGTTATAAATGAAGAGGAATCTCAGAATTAGAACAAAATTTAAAAGCTGAAGCCACACTGGTTCACAGACTTATAAAATTTGAAACTACAGAAACTATGGGGATTGATTTGCGAAGAAAAATTATATAAATTTAGATAATAAAAAATGTTAAAGAATAAACACATTTTTCAAAGACAAATGTAACATTAAAAAATGTTGACTTATCAGGTTACCAATAAAGTCTCAACCAATTTCAAAGAATCAACACTATACTGACTACATTTAAAAAATTTTTGTTTAAATTTTGTTTATTTATTTTGAGAGAGAGAGAGACAGCACAAGTCAGCGAAGGGCAGGGAGAGAGGGAGAGAGAGAGAAACTCAAGCAGGCTCCACGCTGCCAGCTCAGAGCCTGATGTAGGGCTCAAACTCACAAACTGTGGGATCATGATCTGAGCCAAAACCAAGAGATGGATGTTTAACCTACTGAGCCACCCAGGTGCCCCCTGACTACATTATTTTTTATCATAATGAAATAAGTTAGAAATCTTCAATTAAATGATAAGCTAATCCCTATATAGAAAGGGACTAAAAAAAGGAAACCTTAGTGATTCCATGGTTTAAGAAGTGTAATAGAAACTATAAAATACTCCTTTTTAAACAGTCACAAAAGTCACATGTGCTAAAACATGCAACTTGCTGCTAAAGCAACACAGAAATTTCAGCATTAAATTCAGTAATAATAAGAAAAAAGGAAACAGTACAGCATTTAAAACAATCAGTTAAAGAAGACTGAAAAGAGGTACATTCATCACCCACCTTATCTCCAATTCAAAAAGTAGAAAGAAAATAATAAAGAAAAGAGGAGGACTTATACAAAATAGAAAAAAAATTGTAGGAATCAAATAAAATCATAAAAATAAAAAATAGAAGTGAACACAAGGAGAAAATATGGTTTGTGAAAAAGACTGAAAATTACAAACACCAAGCAAGTCTAAAGAAACAGAATTGATATAAAGAAAATATTGTGAATGAAAATGGAATCCAAAACTGTGTAGACTGACCACTGCATAGATCCTGAAACATAAAAGTAGCTTAATAAGTTTAAAAATAGGCTGAATAGAACAGGTTTTATTAAAACATAAAGAGCAAAAACTGAATTAATAAAAAATGTGAAAATTATTTTAATAGTTATTTTATTTTCAAAAATCCTTTCTCATTCTCCTATAACTCAATGTGCAGGTGGGCAGACACACACATAGACATAGAGGAATGTCATTATGTTAAAAAAATATTTTATTGAATCTTCGTAAGTAAAAATGATCTAAGAGTAGAAAAATAAGGAAACTGTCCACCTCATTTCATAAGCTGGTATATTTGATGTCAGAAGAGGCTAAGGACTATAATAGAAATGGATATTTTCATTATAACAGAATAATTTTACTTCTTAACAAAGTTGAAACAAATCTAAATAAAATATTAACAAATGAGATTCAGTAGTGTATTTAAAATAAAGTATTATGACCAAGTTAAATTCATAACAGAATTATAAGGATGGTACAATACCAGAAAAATTGATGTAATTCACCTTACTAAAATTTAAGAAAATAAATTATGATAACCACAGAAAGAGAATAGGATGTTAAGATACAAGAAAAAAACAATTTTATGGGACAAATTCATGTTCACATAAAAAGAATCAGTTTTATCCCTTGTCTCATGCTACACACAAAAATTAACTCAAACTGTATCATAAACTTAAATGTAATAGTAAAGCTATAAAACTTTTAGAAGAATACGAAGGAATAAATCATGATTTTATTCATTAGATAAGGATATCTTCATTATAACACCAATAGCAAAAGTTCTAAGATTGTTAAGTTGGACTTAATTAAAATTTAAAAATGTGCTTTATGTTTTTAAATGTTTATTTTGAGAGAGAGAGAGAGAGAGAGAGAGAGAGAGAGCGCACGCACACGCACAAGAGGAGGAGAAGGGCATAGGGAGAGAAAGAGAATCCCAAACAGGCTCCATGCTGTCGGCACAGAGCCCAACATGAGGCTCAATCCCAGGCACTGTGAGATCATGACCTGAGCCCAAATCAAAAGTCAGACACTTAACAGACTGAGCCCACTCAGGTCCCGAAAATGTTTGTGCTTTAAAGAATACCATCAAGAAAGTGAAAAGACAACCCACAGAATGGGAAAACTATTTGCAAATCATATACCTAATAAAATAATTACATCTAGGATATATTTATTTTTTAAAAATCAATAATAAAAATCATTCAATTAAAAATCGTCAAAGGTGGGGCGCCTGGGTGGCACAGTCGGTTAAGTGTCCGACTTCAGCCAGGTCACGATCTTGCGGTCCGTGAGTTCGAGCCCCGCGACAGGTTCTGGGCTGATGGCTCAGAGCCTGGAGCCTGTTTCCGATTCTGTGTCTCCCTCTCTCTCTGCCCCTCCCCCGTTCATGCTCTGTCTCTCTCTGTCCCCAAAATAAATAAACGTTGAAAAAAAAATTAAAAAAAAAATCGTCAAAGGATTTGAATAGACATTTCTGCAAAGAAGATTTTAAAATGGCAAATGAGCACATGAAGATACTCAATACCATCAGTCATTAGAGAAAAACAAAATGAGATACTCCTGAACAAATACGAAGATGGCTCCTAATAAAAAAAGACAGACAACGATAAGTTTTGATAAGGATGGGGAGAAATTGGAACACTCATACATTGTTGGTAGGAATGTAAACTGGTGCAGCCGTTTGGAAAACAGTTTGACCATTCCTCAAAATGTTAAACATAGAGTTACCATATGACCCTCCAATTCCACTAACTCCCTACTCAAAAGCATTGAAGATATATGTCCATGCAAAAACCTATACACAAATGTTCACAGCAACCTTAATGACAACAGAAAAAAGGGAGAAACAACCCAAATGTTCATGAACGGATGAATAAATGCACAACATGTGGCATGTCATAATAATGGGCAGATAATGAAGTACCGAGACATGCCCCAACAGGAATGAATCTCAAAAACATAAAATGTGATAGGCAAAAAAGACAATCACAATGACGTGTTATATGATACTGTTTATGTGAAATGTCCAGAATGGACAGATTTATAGAAACAAAGTATATTAGTGGTTGCTTAGGGCTGGGTGGGAATTGTGTGGGTGGAAGAGGAAGAACTTGTTTAATTTAAACAAATTAAAATGTTTGTTATTGGATACAAAATGACTTGGGGAGTGATAAAAATGATCTAAAATTACTATAGTGATGGTTATACACTACTCTGTAAATATATTAAAAAGCATTTAAAATCACTTTAAATGAGTGAACTTTATGGTATGTAAATTATATCTCAAAATGCTATTTATTTTTAATTAAGATATATTTTGGGAAATGTGTTACATAAAGATAGTACTTATTAATAATTTTTGGTATATGAGACTGAAAATGACCATTAATGGTGTTTGTATTTGAGCTAACTTCTGGTTTTCTTTGTTACAATAATAAAGTAACATAATTTAAAAAGCCCAAAACTGGATGTGTGTGTGTACATATATGTGTGTGTGTGTATGTGTGTATATATAAATTTAAGGGACGCTTATGATTGCAAACTACTCTCAGAAAAATAGGAATAGAAGAGTAATTCCTCAACCTGATGAAATATTTCTTGCAAAACACATTGCAAACCTAACTGGCAAAAGGAACATCAATGCAGGAACAGATAAATGTGCTATATTCATAAAGTGAATAAACCGAACAATTTAAATACACTAAAGCCTTGATTGTAACTTGTTCTGCAATTGTTCTGCATCACAAGCAAACATTTCTAATACACTTTAACTTGATAAATGAGCAACGTGTTGCAATACAAGTAGTACATGATGCTGAAAGTCACATGATCACAACTGAGCCAATGGCTCCCCTCCCTCCCTCTCTCTCCCTTTCTCTCTCTCTCTCTCTCTGAGGGATGTGGGTGATCATCTCCCATGCTAGGATGCTTGGTCTCAGGTTGCAGTGTTTGGCAGAAACCAGTGATTTTTCAGAACTTTGGAAGGTGTCCACACCGGCACTAGTGTATTTTTTGGCACCTCAAAGCACCTGTGGACAGTCCTTTGCTTTGCTATACAAGAGTAAGTTTAGGAAGGCTTTGCTTCATTCCAGGTTATGCTGCCTGCAGATATAGACCCTTTCCTCTGCTGCCTTATTGCCAGTTACATTAAAAAGAATATATGACAAGAGTTTAATATGGTACTGTAGTCAGTATCAGTGTGAGCACATACAATGGCCCCATGCAGAAAAAGGTTGAAAAGAAAGGCAGTAAGAAAAAGGAAATTATTATGGTGGAAGTTAAGAAGGAAGTCATTAGGAAGTACGAACAAGGTATGCAAGTGGCCAAAACTGCAAGATTTTATAGGAAGTCTATGTCTGCATCTCATCTGCAGAGGAGGAGAAAAAGGCAGAGGAATCCCTCAGTTCAAATGAGAATAGGGAGATGTGTAAAATGTGGGAAACAGTGCAAAATTTTGTAGAAAAGCACCACCTGAATAAGGCTATAGCAGTGTGAGAGATGAATCTGTTTAAGGACAATGCAATGTCACATTTCTGCAAAATCCTCAAAAGGAGGCAAAAGCAAGCATCATTGGATAGGTTCCTTGTTAAAGGTGCATGAAAAGAAAAAGATTCCATTGAGCCAATAGATGGCAATGATTCCATGAGTGATAGTGAGAGTCATCCTACACAATAACCCTCCTCTCTCTTGTCTGCCTCACAAGTGAGGGAGCCATGAAGGTTTTCAAAGGTAAGTACAGGTTAATTTGCTTTTCTTTATATTTTGTATTTTATTATTTTCTATTATATTGCAGTATTTCAGTACTGTAATCATTTTTACATGAATATTTCTGGGTTGTGGAATGAATTATCTGGGTTTCCACTGTTTCTTATGGGGAGATTAGCTTGGATATACAAGAGCTTTGGATTACAGGCATGTTTCTGGAACGAATTATGCTCGCAAACCAAGGTTTTACTGTAATTGAAATACAAGTGTTGCATTAACTTGAATTTATCTCAAAAACATATGATTAAATGAAAAAGGGAAGTTATAAAAATTACATGAATTAAAACATACAGACAAGTTTTTGTGGATAAAAAGTGTACAGTAATGGCTTTAAAACATGGACCTAAATTATGCAAAACAAGTACACAATAATTTTATTTTGAGGAAGAAAAGGGGGGACTAAAGAGAATAACAAAGAGGATTTAGATTTATCAGCAATATTTCATTTTTTTAAATGTTTGTTTATTCTGAGGGGCACCTGGGTGACTTAGTCGGTTAAGCATGTAACTTTCGGTTCATGTCAAGATCTCACAGTTTGCAAGTTCAAGCCCCGCGTCAGGCTCTGTGTTGACAGCTTGGAGCCTGGAGCCTTCTTCAGATTCTGTGTCTCCCTCTCTCTCTTCCCCTCCCCTGCTTGTGCTCTCTCTTAAAGTAAAAAAAAAAAAAAAAAAAAAAACCTTTAAAAAATGTTTATTTAAGAGAGAGAGAGACAGAGAGAACATGTGTGCACATGAGTGGGTGAGGGGCAAAGAGAGGGAAAGAGAGAATCCTAAGCAGGCTTTCTGCTACCAATGCAGAGCCTGACACGGGGCTCAATCTCACAAATCACGAGACCATGACTCGAGCAGAAATCAAGAGTCAGACACTCAACCAACTGAGTCACTCAGGTGCACCCATTTGCAATATTCTATTTATTTACTTAAATTTAAGATACAAAGATAAAAAGTCAACATTTGTCAATTTTTGCTGTGGATACGTGATTATTATCTGTAATTCATTGTGGTTTAAAACTTACATATTAATTTCTGGGTGATTTTAATATTATTAAAATGTCCTCTCAGATTGCTAAATTATATTTTTAAAGAATAATGTTATTTAAAATTATTAAATTTCTATGTTGGGTGAAACCGGTGATGGGGATTAAAGAGTACACTTACCATGATGAGCACTGAGTAATGTAGAGAATTGCTGAATCACTATATTGCACATAGGAAACTAATATAACACTTTATGTTAACTATACTGGAATTAAAATGTTAAAGTTTTATTGATCAGTACTACAAACTAAGTTCATTATCCATTTCCTCCTATAAAATCTAAAATTCATACACATGCTATTTGTTAATATGAAAGTGCTTTCTCAAAAAATACACCAAATGGACACTCTTTTTACATAGATCTTGATGTGTTCTTATAATGCAAAATTGACCTCATTTTCAGGTTATGCATTAAAAATTTTTTTTAATGTTTACTCATTTTTGAGAAAGAGAGAAAGAGAGAGATACAGAGACAGAGACAGAGTGAGTGAGTGGAGGAGGGGCAGAGAGAGGGAGACACAGAATCTGAAAGAGGATCCAGGCTCTGAGCTGTCAGCACAGAACCCACCATGGGGATGGAACTCACAGACTGTGAGAAGTTGGATGTTTAACGGATTGAGCCACACAGGCATCCCTCAGGTTATGCATTTTAAAACTTTAAGACACCAATCTAGGAAGGCTAATGCTAATAGTGCTAAAACTATTTCATTTCCTGCAAGGAGGGCTCTAATACAATATCCAATGTAAAGGATACATCTGTATAGAATCTTAACATTTGTTTTCTGTGAAAGTAAAAAAGGTTTCCT
Organism: Lynx canadensis; assembly: GCF_007474595.2. Lineage (NCBI taxonomy): Eukaryota > Metazoa > Chordata > Mammalia > Carnivora > Felidae > Lynx > Lynx canadensis. The sequence goes on along the minus strand of NC_044313.2, from coordinate 45,421,452 downwards.
TTTTTCTTGGGGATGATTCTTTGTTCAACCTGGATGTATCAGCTTTTAAAGTTTTATGTAATATGTAAGTCCTATTTTAGAACAATGGGAGGAACCAGGAGTAATTTTTAAAAATCAGTTAACATGTGCTTGGAGCAGCACATATTTTTATTTTAGCTTTATCACAATAAGTCACAAAAATATTCAGAAATTATAGAATATTGTGCCACCAGGGACACTGATGACACAGCTCTGTTAAATCATGGGAAATTAAGTACACCGTGTTTATTAAAGAGAATTTTTTTCATGGCTGTTACCCTGCCAAGTGTTCTATTTTTTTCCTGAGAAAATGTACTCATATTATACATTTGAAATTTACATAGTGTTCTAATATTATTATCATTTAATTCCAATCTTGTATTAAAATGTCTTCCGTATAAGTAATATTTTTTCTTCATTCAATTCTGTATCCAAAAGATACACAAGAGAACCTAAAGCAGGTGTAAGGTGCAGAAGCCTTAATAAGTATCTGTTAAATTGATGAATTAATACATAGAGTTCTAGAAGCAATTTCTTTCTTGTTATTATGCATTTTTATCAGTATATAGAGTAATTAAGCTGTTCAATGCAAAGTCTTCCGTCTCTGCTATATTCCAGGCATGCTTGCCTTTCCATCATACCCTTCTAAATTTGGCATTGTTTACTAACATTATTTGTTCAGGATGTTTTCTACCACTTCCTCCAATATCTGTTGTTTTGCACAGACGGGAAAATGCATGAGCCCTGGGTCTATCCCAACATATTCCCCAACAGCACTATTTCAGACAAAAACATTTTGATACTTGTGTCATATGCAGGCTTTAAAAAAAACAAGATAATGCAAGAAAGCAGTTTCCAAGCACTCAGCCTATAATAAACCATCAACGAAAAGTTTGTTGCTATTACCTTACTAGTTGTCTACTGGAGATCAGAGAGGGGGAACAATATTCCATGTAGTCCACACTCCTTTTGGAGGGAACTCTATACATTATTTTAAGGTAACATCCATAGCATTGGTTATGTGTGGTTATTCAAGTTTTATACCTTGTTCGTTTAAAAAATGTACATAATGCATACTTATTTTATATACTTGATCAGAGCTAAACTATAGGTAGATACAGATTAAAAACTGAAATTCACATAGTATTAGGAGTAAGACTGGAGACTGGATTATATGGAGACTGGAACTGGTTTCCAAATACCTTAGGATTTAGGAATAAGTAATTTGTATTTATACAGAAATTTCATATTGTAAATAATGCCTACATGTAATTAATATCCACTAAAGTGTAAAGTATAGTTGATCACATGAAGCTAGGTCTTCTGGTACCTTCCATTACATCTCACTGGCTCCAAATATAACTACATTCTCTCGTTTCCAAAAGAAACCAAAATGATCCTCGAGAAAGACTAGAAAACTCAGGCTCTGTTGTTTTACTTACCGCTTTGTACTTGCCTTTGTACTTTGCACTTATTACTACAGTCCTTTGTACTGTATTGTGGATATTTATTAGGCAAATCAATGAAAAAATAGAATTTTGCAAAGAGTATTAGATTTAGGATTTAAATATTTTTTTTAAAGTTTATTTATTTGAGACAGAGAGCAAGCAGGGGCAGAGCAGAGAGACAGAGAGAGGGAGAGAAAGAATCCCAAGCAGGCTCCATGCTGTCAGCACAGAGCCTGATGTGGGGCTCTAACTCACGAACTGTGAGATTGTGACCTGATCCAAAATCAAGAGTTGGAAGCTCAACTGCTCAACGGGCTGAGCCATCCAGGGGCCCCTAGGACTTAAATACTTTTAATTTTTTTTTTAATTTTTTTTTCAACGTTTATTTATTTTTGGGACAGAGAGAGACAGAGCATGAACGGGGGAGGGGCAGAGAGAGAGGGAGACACAGAATCGGAAACAGGCTCCAGGCTCTGAGCCATCAGCCCAGAGCCCGACGCAGGGCTCGAACTCACGGACCGCGAGATCGTGACCTGGCTGAAGTCGGCTGCTTAACCGACTGCGCCACCCAGGCGCCCCAATACTTTTAATTTTTTTTAATGTTTATTTATTTCTGAGACAGAGAGAGACAGAGCATGAGTGGGGGAGGGGCAGAAAGAGATGGAGACACAGAATCAGAAGCAGGTTTCAGGCTCTGAGCTGTCAGCACAGAGCCCGACGTGGGGCTTGAACTCACAAACTGTGAGAGTAAGACCTGAGCCAAAGTCAGTCGCTCAACCGACTGAGCCACCCAGGCGCCCCTAGGACTTAAATACTTTTAAAATTGCAACTCTGTGTTTAAAAACGTTGCTGAAATATCAGCAGCTCAGTTGAGAGTTCCTAGGGAAGAGGTTTTACAAAACACACTCAGATATGTGCAGCCATGTCCAATTCAACTTCTGTCCAACTGCTGTATGTTGAATATAAAAATTCCAGTGTGTCACTAACATATCTTTAAAAATAAAAGATATTCTGCATATGTTGAGTATATTGTTCCTGAAGTCAAGTCATCAAGAGAAGCCCTAGTTATTTCTGAGTCCTGTTGTGGAGGCCTTTTCAAAATCCTTATGTAAAATTAACTAAATGACTGAGGTAAAGGTACACACAAATGGAATTAAATCATATGCCAAGAAAGGGAAGAGGTTTGATTACTCATTTTTACAAGCACTTCTTAGGGTTCTTCGCATTTTCCCTTTTATGTCCATTTCCAAGATATACTCACAGAAGACTTGTAATGCAATACAAAACAAAGTGATTGAAAGCAAAACCCCTTCCTGCCTTTTGTTTTACTAAATCTGAATTCTTACATGAAATTATGTATGGTGGGGAGGTGGGAAGAGACAAAAGCATTGAGGAAAAATGGCAGGCTAACCTTGACCAAAAAGAGAAGCCTTGGGGTCCTTGCCCATGAGGTGTCTGAGCTCCACAAATTGTGGGGTGGTATACATTCTCCTGCACAGACCAAACAGGGTGTGTGGCTGCATGTGCACCAAGGGAGAAAATAACTGCCAGGGCAACACGGGAGCCACAAAGAGCTGTGCTCACAATTCTTCTTGTTAATTATTTAAGCATAGAAACATTAACGTTCATGTTAAGCTAAACCGAACAACTGTTGAGAATAATTATTTAAAAGGTGAATTTAGAGTTGATTTTGTGGGGGAAACCAGAGACAACAGAAAAGGAATAAAGCTTACGCAATGCAGTCATGGAAAAGGCACAGAAAATTGAACCAAAACTCAACCAAACACTGGAGATTTGAGTTCAGGTATATGTGAAGACTGACTGACCCAGGTTGGTGTATCTTGCTGAGGTCTAATGGGCCAGAACAGCACATGTTGATGTGGAAGTAAGATCCGTCTGTGTATAGAGAATCTCCAGATATGGGCTGAGCTAAGAAGGTTAAATTAAGTTTTCCTAAACCTCTTTTCCCCTGTCAAGGATTCAATGTACTCTGCATTTCTTAACCAAAGAGTGCCTAGAAGGCAGGCAAGAAAAAAAAAATAGTACAATACAATAATTAAAATTTGAGGTCAAAAGAACCTCTCAATAAAGTTACCCATACCCCTACCCAAACTGAGAGCTAAAGCTTATTTTCCAACTCTTTGAAAGTTTGTTTTGCGTTGCTGTTTGGGCTGGGTTTTTTTGATCTCTTATGGTCATATTGATGAGGAAAGTGGTGATGATATCCTGGAATCAACTTAAGTGGGGCTTAAGAGAAGCCCTGAAGGCATTTCTTTTTCAGCTCTGAAAAGTCTCTGCATTAAACCTCTATATTTCCCCAAATCATATTGCCCCCTTACCTTCTTCCCTGTCAAAGCCACACTTTATCAGCAGTATCACTCGCTTGGGAACTGGCAGCTCAAACCAGAAAAGCAGGAGACTCTAAGCCCCATTAGCTAGAGCAGCCAGACATTTAATAAATATGTCATTCTAACTTTGTTCTGTGATTCTCAACATGTCAGACTTAAGAAAATAGTGGTGGGATGGAATTGCAACATAGACAAGTATGATGTTTGGTACAGATACTGTGGAAGTACAGTGCACCTGGCTTGATTTCTCCTGTAAAATTTCACTTGACTTTGTAAAGTCTGACCTAAAAAACCCAGCATCACCACCAACAGAGCATCAAGAATGCACCATTACACATGCAGAGTTCGATTTTGCAGTTTGGTTTGCACTGCCTGATCTTTAAGAAGAAAATGATAACACTTATTAACTGAGAATTAAAAATGTTGAATAAAAACACAGATGACAATAAACTCAAAAGAAAAGGAAGAAAAATAGAATAATTTGTCTAAATCCCCAAGGAATTCATATGAATGTGTCAAATGATTATTTTAAAAATCGTTAACTACATGACTACATGACTTATAAACACTTAAAAAGTGCATGAGTGCTATTGTATGTAAGAAGTTAGCATACAATGAATGGCAAAATATATTGTTGTTATATGTAAGAAGTTTGTACCCATCAATGCACTATTTTCACCATCACAAACTTTCATAAGGAAATAATGATACAGATTCAACATTTAAAAATGATACTTATAATAGCAAAACAATCATAAACTTTTAAAATTCCAAGTTAAAATAGTATAATTATATCTTGTAAACACATAAACATATGCACATATGTTAAACATTGGAAGCACACTAAAGTTAAGGGTACTGATTGCTAGATGGTAAATTACACGTTGTTCATTATATTCTTTACACTTTTAAGTATTTAAAAAATTTTTTAAATTTTTTATTTTGAGAGGCAGGGAAGTGGCAGAGAGAGAGAGAGACAGAATCCCAAGCAGGTTCCACGTTGTCAGCAAAGGGCCTGACATGGGGCTCAAACTCACAAAGTGTCATATCATAACCTGAGCTGAAATCAAGAGTCAGACGCTTAACCAAGCCGCCCAGGCGTCCCTAAAAATTACTTTTAATGAGCATAAAAAAATCTATAATCAGAAAACAATGCAAAACAGAAAATGCACCATATAGGTAATGAAAAGACATTTGAGTGGGTTTTAAAGAATATATTCTATTTCTTAATTGGGTGGTTGTTATTTGGGTCTTTGTTTTTATTTTGCTACTGATAATGATTTTTATGATGTACATATATTTTATAATGTGCTTGCAATTTATAATATTTTTCAGAAAAAATAATTTCATGAAAGTTATCATTCTTTTCTTATTTAAGTATATGTCCTAAAGTGATTATCAAAATTAATATATTAAGTATTATTTTTATACTATTAACTATTTTTTAAAATAATAAATTATGTAGGCTCTCATTCTAAAAACAAATTCAGAAGAACAAACAAGAATGACTATTGTCTTCACTAATATTTCACATTGATCACCATTTCAAGCAGATAAATGTAAAAAATGAAAAATATAAATACTGAAAAGGGGGAAATGTTCATTACCACAAATGCTACTCATATGTATCTTAGAAATTGAAGAGAATCAGTTGAAAACTTCTTAGAAAAGAAAAACTGTATGAAAGTTCAATATGTTGGTTAAAATTCTAATATCATAACATTGATGGCCTCTCTGTATATCAACACTACCCAGTTAGAAAATCTGGTACAAGGTAGCAGACTTGATATTGAAATTGATCATGACAAACATGGTGCTAATTTTTCTGAGTTTCTTGGTTTGCCTTGACTTCTGAGAGAGGAATGGCAAGAAAGCAAATGCAACTGAAATTTTAGCTGCTGGAAAGTCCAGAGACAGGCAAAAAGGGAAGACAATTTTTTAAACATGCAGGTAACAAAAAAATTTTTGTTCACTTTCAGAAAATCATAAGGCATTTTTCCTTCTTTTACTACCTCTACTGAATTAGTACGCCACACTACATTTGCATTGTGCATTTCTTTACTTATTTTTATATCTTAAAGAAAATTTCAATTACATGCAAAGTTAGATCTTCTGGTGTAATAAACATCCATGCACCCATCACCTAGTTTTATAATAATTAAGTCCTGGCCAGTTTTGTTTCTTTTATACCTCTATTTATTTTTCTATGAAATGATTTTGAAACAAATTCCAGATATCATGACATTTTGTTTTCATTTTAGTAAAAGATAAGAACTCTTTTAACATATTCTCCAGACCACTACTCAACTAAAATTAAAATAATCCCTTTATTTCATCAAATATCCAGTTAATTTGTCTTATTGACTCATGTCCTAATTTCTGTAGTAATTTGAATAAGAATCTAAATAACAAAAATAGCATTACTCAATTGGTTAATAGAGTTCTCATACCTCTTTGAATCTACAGGTGCTCCTCTCCAAACTTTTCATTCTCTTGCAACTTTTTAAAAAAATTTTATTGTAGAGATTGTCAAGTGATTGTATCATGAAGGTGTTATTGGATATGTTCCTCTTCATCTGTGCTTCCTCTAAGCTAACAGGTCTAGAGGTTTGCCCTGACTCAATTTTGATGTTTCAAGAAGGAAAAATATTTCATATTCATAGATAGTACTATACTCCTCCATCAAAGCATATACAACATCTAGTTATGTCTATTTTTGTGATGTTACCAGCCACTGAGAAATAATGCTTACATCCATGAATTAAGTGTGACAAAAATAGCAATAATCCAGTTCTATTATTTTTCTTCCTGTATTACTTGGAATGCTTGTATTAATAAAAACTTCCCCTAAACTTCTACTTGGTTATCCACTGGTATATTTTTTAATATAAAAAAGTAGACAATTTTTATTTTTTCCCATCAATTACTTGTTTTTTCAGAATAATAATTTGGTTCACGAATGTCTTCCCAAACTGACCAATTTGTTTTCATTTATATTTATAACAATACTTTTCAAACTCTAATGAATTGTGTCTATAATTCTTAATATTCTTAATCTGAGTTAATAGTTGGAAGTTACCATTTCATGTCCTACCATTTTCCTTTAATATGTTGCAACTGTTTGTCATTATTTATTGACAAACAGTATCACAGTATCACTATAAAATCTTCACCGAAGAAGATTTAGTAAATCTATCCATGTTGATAGTAATCAAGATTTCCACAAGTTTTCAAGATTTAATTATTAAAAGTAATGTTGTAATAAAAATGATTTAACACAAATCCCTTTGGCCATTTCTTATCATTTCTTTAGAATTAATGAGAAGAATCTGTTTCTGAACCAAATAGTGTAAGCAATTTACACAAATGTAGTATAAATAGCCACATTTCCCTTAAGAATGTTTGTACTTTTTGAAATTCTTAGCTGTAGTGCCCAGGAATTCCATGCTTCCCAGTACCATGATTATGGTATGATTTTTACATAATGCAAAATGTAATATATGAAAAATCCTATCACATAGTTAATAAAAACTTTGATTACTCAACTAGCTATTTTTTCTCAGTCTTAGGATCTGAGCTCTGATTCTCTTCTGTCCAGAAATGTCTGTAAACATTCAAGACAATTAAGACACATTCAAGTTGTTACTAGAGAAATTTTAGGTTTTCCAGCCCCAAATTTCTTCATGCCACATCATGACATGGCTTTTTGAAGAAATGTTTTCTGTTCCTTCTTGTGTCTTGCCAATGGAGAAGTAGCTATTGGAGGAATTATCAGGTAGTTCCCAGATCAGATACAGATGGAGAAGGAACAATAACAGAATGTTATTAATCATAGTGGGAATTATCAGCTGGTCTAACAAGTTATGTATTTATTTTATTGGAAAGTATGAATGGTGGACGCCTTTCCTTAGATCTCTGTCAACATACATCTTCGTAATATAAGGTTCTTCTCACCTGGCTCACTCTAGTTGGGTTACTGATTAATTTAAGGACTGGATCAATCCATTGGTGCTGACACAAAGTGCTCATTACTTGCAGACAGACAAAAGCCAGAGAAGATTGATTCTTGCTACATATTCTAATCCCCTTTGTAAGCAACCACTCTCTAGCACATTCTATCTGTTATTGTCCCAGTAGAATGCAGATGGCAAAGTCAAATTGGATACTTGAAGAGTATCTAATAAAAAGACGGTTAGCAAAGGTGTCACAGAGTTTTAGGGAAAACCAGTAAAAAATGGTGTGATATCCCAGGGCTAGTGACAGCAAAGACCTACTATCATTTCCTAAACCTGAGATTGGACAAACAAATAAATATATTCTAAGAATAATGACAACGAGGTGTCTGATGCTTCAGGAAGGGAATTGAACATATGGAAAGGAGAATATTAGAAGGAATCCTTCAGTGTTAGATGAGATATGCAGCTACCAAGATAAACTGGTAGACCTTCCCTTGGTCTGTTTGCTGAGAGGTCCCGGAAGCAGCATCACAACCGAAATGAGCATACCTTAAGCCACGAAGAGGAACCAGAGCTCTAGGAAGAAATGACTGATTCTAGTGCTGGGGCAGTATAAGTATGAGAGGAGCCTAGAATATTGTGTTGAACCTCAAATGAAAGAATTGGTCAAGGAATGAAGGGACATGTCAAGAGGACATTAGAGCCAACTTGAAGTGCCCTCTATAGTCAAGACTGACAATTTACTTGAAAATGTGATAGTAGCAGATTATAACCCCATCGAAAAAAACTAAAATGCTTGAGTCCATGCTAACGTAAATAGAGAATAAATAAATAACTGGGAGAGAAGGAAAAGGAAGAACCGATCACCCGAACCTAAAGAAAGCCACACAGTGGGAGCTGTGTGACCTTTGATACAAGGATGCAATTCACCAATGGTGACCCACTAGGGAGAGAGCTGGAAGACAAAGAATAGCCCAGTCTCCCCTCTTCTACCCCTTAGGTCCCTTACTGGTGCCTCCCATTGATGGAGCCTTACTGGAAGCTAGAGGTCAAGGAAGCACCTTGATGCAATCTATGCAGGTCATAGTCCTGAAAAATAGAGAGTAGGATTACGGAATGGTTTGTGAACCTGGAGAAGTAAAAGGTGACAAGCAGCAAACTCTTTTTGCCACAGAGATTTTTCCAAAATAACAATTTGGTCTTTTTGTTTGCTTTGATGAAACATTTATTGCCAGAAAAGCAGGGCTTCATGAAATTCAAAGCTCTTTACAAGTTGGTCTCAACATATCTTTTTGTATTTTTCCACCACTGTCTTCCTCTCCTTCATAAACTAAACTCTAATAAAATCAGACTGTATGATATCTTTGAAGCCACTCACTCATACCACTGTGGCTTTACCCACCTGTTTTTCCCTTGATTGGAGCACTCTCTTATTTCACTTATATATGAGCTTATAAATAAGCTCACTTATAAATAAGCTCACTTATTTCACACAAAATTGCCTACAAATTCTTAAAGGTCTAGGTCAAATATAACCTCACTTCTATTCTCTAGAACCATCATTAGGCAAATAGAGTTTCCCTTACTTTCATTAGGCAGATAGAATTGATAAGAACTTTGTGATCCAAGAGCACAAAGCTCCCGAATTTAAAATTGGAATATCTACAAAAATCAATTAGCAATACTATATAGTATTACATCCATTTTTATTTTTTAAATTTATTTTTAAAAGTTTATTCATTTATTTTGAGAGAGAGAGAGAGAGAGAGAGAGACAGTATGTGAGCAGGGGAGGGGCAGAGAGAGAGGGAGAGAGAATCCCAACAGGCTCTTGCTCTCCATGCAGAGCCTGATGTGGGGCTTGAGCTCAGAAACCATGAGATCATGACCTGAGCCAAAATCAAGAGTCAGCTGCTTAACCGATTAAGCCACCCAGGCACCCTTACACCCATTTTTAAAAAAACTCCCACCTAAACTGAGATCTTCTGACATTCTCTTGATATAGAGTTCAGGCACTCTATAACTAGATCTGATGTCTCAAGTTATACAGAAATCTGATTTTCACACTCTTCTTCAGGAACCACCACATTTAGTATTAATTTTTGAAGAGTCCATTTTCTTTAAAAAGTTCATTTACTTTGAGAGAGAGGAGAGAGAGAGAACACAAGTGGGGAACGGGCAGAGAGAGAGGGTGAGAGAGAATCCCAAGCAGACTCTGCACTATTAGTGCTGAGCCCAAGGTGGGGCTTGATCTCACAAACCATAAGATCATGAGCTAAGCTGAAATCAAGAGTCAAACGCTTAACCAGCTGAGCCACTCAGGCACCTCAAAGAGTCAATTTCTTGTATCATCAGGTACCTTCACCACCACATAACCTATTTCAACTATTCCACCAGTTCTTTTATTCATTTAATATGTATTTTTTTTTCTTTTAGAGAGAAGAGAGAGAGAGAAAGATAGAGTGCATGCAAGCTGGGGGTAGGGGCAAAGGGAAATAGAGAATATTTTTTTTATTGTTTTTAATGTTTATTTATTTTTGAGAGCAAGAAAGAGAGACATAAAGAGTGCAAGCAGGGGAGGGGCAGAGAAAGCAGGAGACACAGAATCCAAAGCAAGTTCCAGGTTCTGAGCTGACAGGAGAGAGTCCAATGCGGGGCTTGAACTCACAAACTATGAGATCATATCCTGAGATGAAGTCAGATGCTTAAACAACTGAGCCACCCAGGCACCCCAAGAGAAAGAGAATCCATGCTGAGCATGGAGCCCTAGGCAGGTCTCTATCCCAGGACATTGGGATCATGACCTGAGCTGAAATCAAGAGTAGGATGCTCAACCGAGTCACCGAGGTGCTCCTGTAATATTTTCTTTAAACAAAAAATATCACTGTTAAAAAATATTGACAAAGCACTAAGATACCACAGAAACGTTTAGGAATATCTTGCATATGTGTGTGACACATATTGTACACATATGTAATTACTGACATAAATATAAAAAAATATATATACATATACATACATATAAGATTTGTTTGGATTTGATTATGGCATAACATCATATAGGAGAAATAACAGGGCTTCTATGTTCCCTGATCATAAAACAATGGAGAAGCAGCAAGGTTAAATAACTAGCTCAAGGTCAAATATCTTACAATGGGTCAAAACAGAATATTCACCGTAGATGCTACTTTCTTTGAAGTTATGCAAACAAAAGATAGAGGAAATGTCAATATAAAGGCAGATTTTTGTGGAAAGGGTTTTGGGGAAAAGCCAAACCTCCTGGATTTAAAATTGGAGTATCTACATTAGACCGTCTTTTCCCTAGAGAAGAACCAGCAAAGATTGTTGATTCTGTTTGTAAAAAACTGGACAATTTTCTCTTGGCAGGTCTTCTTTCTTTCTTTCAGGTCATGAGTAAATGTCCCTTTTCTGCATAAGGAATGCCATCCTGCTAGCCTAAGGAGATTAATGCATGTCCTAAGTGAGCGTGATCTACTTTTTCCTCACTGACCAGCCCTAGCTGCAGGAAATGAATTGTGGCTAATTTTATGCACAAGAGAAATTGTTGCTCTGACTAGAATTACTGGATTGGAGATTTGTTCATGTTAACTCTTTGGTGATTGCTACTACAAGAAGTGTTTTATTTGGCAATGTTTGTTGTAGGAAACAAAGAATCTAAAGCTGGTTCCAAGATAAGGACAGTTTATTATGAATATCTACATGAAAGACTTGAATTCTATAAAAATTTAAGAACAGAAACATTACAGAAGGGATCTAAATACTTGGAACTGGAGGGTGAGTCTACACATGGGATAGCTCCAAGGTACTCTTAGTAACAGAAGTCACGACGTTTCCATTAAGTAACTGGCTATGAAAATGAACACAGTTATCCTCTATCAGTGTTTCTAGTCTGATACTAACTCCTGTATTTTCAGTGTTTCTTAACTTAAAATCTTCATGAATCAGACCTGCTGGGCTAGAGTTGTGCTTCTTAAAATGCAATACAAATATGAGTCACCTGGGAATCATGGTAAAATGCATATTGATTCAGGAGGTCTTAGATAGAGTCTGAGAGTTTGCATTTCTAATAAGCTACCTGGTAATGCCAAAGATGGTTGTCCATAGACCCTGATTTTGTGGCTAAAAGTAGAGTATCTTACCAAGTTAGGCAGTAGGTGTACTAAGTCAGTTTAACGGCTTGATTGTCCTTAGGTCATATGCCCATCATTGGTCCAATCACCTGCAGCCAGAGTTTGGGAACAGATTCCTTATAGTATCGAATAAATAGGGGTTATGAGAGGGAAAGTTCACTAAAGACAGGCCTGAGACTGGATTGGCATTCCAGTTATGCCTCCTATAAGCAGTTATTTTCCACTGGGTATTGGTTTTAGTTCAGTATCTTTTTCTACTGGCAATCACTGAAGATCAAGAGAGTCAGACACTCAGAGTCTCTGTACTCACCATATTATCTCCTCCTTTAATTCTAAAACATTTAGAAATAACTTCATTTTCCTACAGCCTACTGGATAGTGGGGATAATTGTATTTACCAGTAATTTCATTAAAAATGTGTCCCTCTTTTTAAAAGCAACAACTTTGGTAATTGATATATTTTAGCAAAAACTGTGGTCTCAAACATTTTTTCTACATATTGTGGAAAAATCTAGAAGCTGGAATATTTAATGCAGATTCTCCATCCTGAAACAGGAATGATCGTCCTAAAATGTACATTTCATCTGATCACAGTCACTGATGATTCACTTCCAGGATAAAGACCAATCTCTTCAGGGGTCTTCAAAATCTGATCTCAATTTATCCTCCTCTATCATCTGCCACAATTTCTGCCACATGTTATACCTATGTCTTTCCTGTGTCATACCCAATTGTTTGACATTACCTATTTCAGAGAACCTTCTAGACTCCGTGACTTTATGCCAAGTCTGTCTTCCTAAAATGTGGTTCCGTATATATTTGCAGCTCATATTTCTGCTCATCCGTTGGTTATTCTACCCACAAATAATTATACCATTCTCTGTTTCAACAGCTATCAGTAGTTACCCTAAAATAGTTCTTAGCACAGTATATTTACTTATGCATTTGCCTAATATAAATTAAATACTGTGTCTCCATAGATGAGCACAGTACTCAGTAGCCACCAAGTAAATTTTAAAAATTTATTAGATGAGTGAAGAGAATGAAGGAATCACCACTTGATCTGAAGAGGCAGAGTTGGAAAGGCAGGGGTGGAAGGAGTTGTGGGGAAAGTGAGGGAAGAACAAAGCAGATAACCAGTGGCAAGCCATAGATCCGCCACAGGCTCTGTATACCCAGGGGCTGGACTCACACAGGCATTGCTGCCATTTGCTTCTCACTTGACTGTATGCTAGGTCTGTTTGCTTTCAGCAAATTGGAATGATTTTTAAATCCCGAGTTCACAGCTACTGAATATTTACTTCTCCTAAGTGAAACCATTCTTTTATTTCCTCATCATTCAGGATTCTGGAGCTACAACAGCAGCTGAATTGAAGATCAACACCAAAAGGTGACTCATTGGAATGGTAGGGAAAGTAAATCAAATATCAAATAAAGTCAATTCCTTTACTCTCCCAATCTGATTATTGTTCCTTTGAAGATAAAAATATTTAATCCATCCTAGAGGTTTGGAATCCATGGGCTCTTGCCACTGAAGAGCTTTATTACAATATGTTAGATATGCTCATCTTAACACTTTATAGTGTTTGCCTGGAGAGCATTTATGCTCATGAGGTCATTTGGCTGAGCTTTATTGGCTTATATTTATTCCAGAGAAAAGAAATTTCTTTTCCTTTGCAGAAGTAACTAAGTGCTTTCCTGTCTTCTCATGCCACCCTTGATTTTAAGTGATTACCATTTAAACCATCTGACCCAGAGATTTTTGTATCTATATGCTTCCTTTTTGCACCAGAGGGCATGATGTAAATGCATTTACTATGTAACCTGTAGTCTATTATAAAGAATGGTTTATTCTAGGCAGCTCAAAGACATGCTAATAGGTATTAGGACTTAAAAGCAGGACGTGAGGAGAGAGAAGAGAGATTATTTCAACAGAACCATCTCCCCATTCCCGCAAAAAAAAAAAAAAATTGAAGCAAAAGAGAAAGAGAGAGAGAGAGAGAGAGAGAGTCGGGGGAGCATAGGGGTCCCCAGGGGAAGCATACTAGTCCAATCTCTGCAGTCTCTCCCAGGCCTGGGCAGAGTGGCTGGCCTGACATCTACGGCCACCCTACCTTTTGTCTCCCTGGTGGCTCCATGGCTTTAACTCCGTGGTTATTTTAGAGGCAATGTTTTTGAAGGCCATGGAAGTGCTAGATATCCACATAAGTGGAAAGCTTTGAGAGACCTTTGTGGCACTTTGCATGCCTCCATCTTCCCCTCCATGTAGTCCTTGTGGCCCTGGGAGCTGTGAATGCCGAGCAGCCTGCCTTTTTCCTTTAGCTGGCACAGTAGCTGTTTGCATCCAAGACCTTACAGATGTCCCAACAGACTCCATGGAGCTTGTGATCTTCACACTCCATGTAAAGTACAGTGAGCACTACCTGGCCTTTAGAAATTATTTTATCATTGCCTCTGCTGCCCACCACATGAGGTTTCAGCCTCCCCACTAGGTCTTTACTTTCAGGCTCATTCAGGTTCCTGAATATGCCTGAAACACTGATGTCTCTGTAAACTTGAAACTGAACTTGCCAAAGCAGTTACTGGTAGTTCCCCGGTAGCCCTGACTGTTGCCCTATGGAGAGTCTGAATTCTTCCCACAGGGCAAATGCTGCTGGTTATGAACATGTCAGAGCTGCTTGGTGTGGAAAGAGTTTCCTGTCTGGGGCTCCAGCAACTGTTGCTGATGTGTGGGCAGAGCAGGAAGGCACAGGGAATGCTGACAGGGCTGTGCTAAGGCACTCCACCGTTAATATCTGTGGAGCACAAGAAGCCTGGCTGGGCTGTACCAAGGCTGTCACAGGTTTCTAGGATAGGTGGGGACAAGTCTGGCCAACTAGGCAAAAGCAGAAGCCATGGAAGCCCCAGACCCTGGCAGAGTCACTTTGCATTCAGGATGGAGGCCTGGCCAAGGATAGCACTGTGCAAAAGTGAGGAACTCATGCTTTGATTTGTGCTGGTGGAAGGGTTCCTATTTGTGAATGGAACAGGAGTTCTCTTCTTCTTCAGAACAAGGAGGGAGGGATGTGGCAGGCACACTCCTGGCCTCTCTTCTTTTTTTTTTTATAATTTTATTTTTTATTTTTTAAAAATTTACATCCAGGAGTACTGATGCATAGGGGCACTTGTACCCCAATGTTTATAGCAGCACTCTCAACAATAGCCAAATTATGGAAAGAGCCTAAATGTCCATCAACCGATGAATGGATAAAGAAATTGTGGTTTATATACACAATGGAGTACTACGTGGCAATGAGAAAGAATGAAATATGGCCCTTTGTAGCAACGTGGATGGAACTGGAGAGTGTTATGCTAAGTGAAATAAGCCATACAGAGAAAGACAGATACCATATGGTTTCACTCTTATGTGGATCCTGAGAAACTTAACAGAAACCCATGGGGGAGGGGAAGGGAAAAAAAAAAGAGGTTAAAGTGGGAGAGAGCCAAAGCATAAGAGACTCTTAAAAACGGAGAACAAACTGAGGGTTGATGGCGGGTGGGAGAGAGGGGAGGGTGGGTGATGAGTATTGAAGAGGGCATCTTTTGGGACGAGCACTGGGTGCTGTATGGAAACCAATTTGACAATAAATTTCATATATTAAAAAAATAAAAATAAAAAAATAAAATGAAATTTACATCCAAATTAGTTAGCATATAGTGCAATAATGATTTCAGGAGTAGATTCCTTAATGCCCTTTCCCATTTAGCCTATCCCCCCTCCCATAATCCCTCCAGTAACCCTCAGTTTGTTCTCCATATTTATGAGTCTCTTCTGTTTTGTTCCCCTCTCTGTTTTTATATTATTTGTGTTTCCCTTCCCTCATGTTCATCTGTTTTGTCTCTTAAAGTCCTCATATGAGTGAAGTTATATGGTATTTGTCTTTCTCTGACTAATTTCACTTAGCATAATACCCTCCAGTTCCATCCACATAGTTGCAAATGGCAAGATTTCATTTTGATTGCCGAGTAATACTCCATTGTGTATATATATACCACATCTTCTTTATCCATTCATCCATCGATGGACATTTGGGCACTTTCCATACTTTGGCAATTGTTGATAGTGCTGCTATAAACATGGGGGTGCACGTGTCCCTTTGAAACAGCACACCTGTATCCCTTGGATAAATGCCTAGTAGTGCAATTGCTAGGTCATAGGATAGTTCTATTTTTAGTTTTTTGAGGAACCTCCATACTGTTTTCCAGAGTGGCTGCACCAGCTTGCATTCCCACCAACAATGCAAAAGATATCCTCTTTCTCCGCATCCTTGCCAACATCTGTTGTTGCCTGAGTTGTTAATGTTAGCCATTCTGACAGGTGTAAGGTCGTATCTCCTTGTGGTTTTGATTTGTATTTCCCTGATGATGAGTGATGGGCATTTTTTCATGTGCCAGTTGGCCATCTGGATGTCTTCCTTGGAGAAGTGTCTATTCATGTCTTTTGCCCATTTCTTCACTGGATCATTTGTTTTTTGGGTGTTGAGTTTGATAAGTTCTTTACAGATTTTGGATACTAACCCTTTATCTGATATGTCATTTGCAAATATCTTCTGCCATTCTGTCGGTTGTCCTGGCCTCTCTTCTGATTCCTAGGCCTCCTCCTAATACCCTGAGCATTCTGAGAATTAGAGATGGGAATGGCAGGAATAGCATGATCTCTGAAAGCCCACTGGCTGAGGTTGGCCAAGAGGCTATAGTATACAACTTGGGACGGGGAAGGAGTGTTAAAGACTGGGGCTTTACGGTGATGGTGTAGCTCTCCAGCTCTGATCCCTTGTCTACAAGGAGTGGATAAGTGATTACCACCTCATAAGTCTGGCCCATCAGTGAATCCTGATCTCTTTCTTTACGTAACCTACTGACAGCATCAACTCAGTCCTCTAGGGGTCATTATAGTCAGACAGTAGCTCCAGACAGGCTTTAGTTCATCTTCATGAACTACGCCCTCCATAAGATTTGTCTGAGAATAGTTCTGTGGCAGCAAAAGAGGAACTGCTATAGAGAATATCCAGGTGGTTGCCAAAGGTGAATTTGTTGCTAAAGTTAGTCTACACACTTGATATTCATGTCAGCATCCAAGAGCAGGTGCCCTTAAGTCTTTATAAACAATCCACTTCTGGTGGCAGTACTACACAGCAGACACTTCCTAATGTAATTTGCTTGAGGACTTTTTCCTTTCATAAGCTATCTCCTCGACGTTAATTCTGACTCTGAAGATATTTCATTCTGTGGGTATACTGTACTGTATTTATCCATCCATTGATGGACATTTGGTTTATTTTCACCTTTTGGCTATTTTGAATAATGCTACTATAATTATCCTAGCACAGGTTTCTGTGGGAGCATATGTTCAGATTTCTCCCAGGTATACACCTAAGAGTAGAATTACTGGATCATATGGTAATTCTGTGTTTAAGCTTTTGAGAAACTACCAGACTGTTTTCTAAGGCAGCTGAACCATTTTACATTCCCTCAAGAAGTGTGAGTGTTCCAAATTTTCCACATCCTTGTCAACACTTGTTATTATCTGACTTTTGGATCCGAGCTATCTTAGTTAGTGTAAAATAACATCCAATTGGGGATGTGATTCACTCTTGTATAATAACTAATGATGTCAAGCATTTTTTCATGTGCATGTTGGCCATTTGCACCTCTTCCTTGGAGAAATGTCTATTCGGATCCTTTGCCCACTTTTTAATAGGGTTATTTGTCTTTTTATTATTGAATTATAAGAGTTCTTTATATATTCTGAATACAAGCTCCTTAACAGATACAAGATTTGTCAATAGTTTCTCCCATTCTGTTTTCACTTTTTTGATGATGTCTTTTAAACAGTAAGAATTTAGTTTTGGTCAATTCCAATGAACACCCCCCCCCCCAATTTGGCTTCATCTAATTTGGTATCATGTCTAAGAACACCTTGTTAAACCCAAAGCAATCAATGCTTACCTCTCTGTTCTCTTTTAACAATTGTTAGTTTAACCTCTTACATTCAGATTTTTGATACTTTTTGAGGTAAGTTAAGTATATGGTGTGAGACAGGATTCTAACTTCATTTTTTTTTACATGTGGTTATGCAATTGTCTAGGCATCCTTTGTTTAAATAATTATTCTCTTCTCCACCTTATGGTCTTTGGCATCCCTGTAAAAAGTCAGTTGATCATAAATGTATGGGTTTATTTTTGGACTTTCAAATTAATTCCATTGATCTGTATGTTTACCCTTGTGCCTGTACCACACTGTTTTTGATTATTATTGCTTTGTATAAGTTTTGAGGACAGGAAGTGGGAGTCCCCTACTCTCTACTTCTTTTTCAAGATTCTTTTGATTAGTCTGGGCCTCTTAAAATTTCATATGAATTTTAAAAACAGCTTTTCAGGGGCGCCTGGGTGGCTTAGTCAGTTAAGTGTCCAACCTTGGCACAGATCATGATCTCACAGTTCATGGATTTGAGCCCTGTGTGGGACTCTGTGCTGACAGCTCAGAACCTGGAGCTTGCTTCAGATTCTGTGTCTCCCCCCACTCTCCCTCTGCCCCTCCCCGGCTTATGCTTTCTTTCAAAAATAAATAAACATTAAAATTTTTTTAAAAATACTAAAAAGAGCTTTTCAATTTATATAAGCAAATCAGCTGAGATTCTGATAGAGATTATATCTGAAACTGTAGATCAGTTGAGGAATATGTCATCTTAATATTAAATTTTCTAATTCATGAACATGGGATATTATCCCATTTATTTAGATCTTCTTTAATTTCTTTCAACAATATTTTGTAGGTTTAGAGTATAAGTTTTGCACTATTTTTTTAAAAGTTAATTGTAAGTATTTTATTCTTTTGGATGCTATTATAATTGAAAATTTTTCTTAATTCCATTTTCAGATTGTTCATTGCCAGTGTATGGAAATACAATGTATTTTTGTACATTGTTCTCATACCCTTGTTTTATTCTTGATCTAAGGGGGAAAACCATATATCTTTCACTATGAAATATGTTGCTAGACTTTTGTAGATGCCCTATATCAGATTGATAAAGGTTCCCTCTATTTCTAGTTTGTTGAGGGTCATTTTTTTTAATGGTTATTTATTTTTGGGAGAGAGACAGAGAGAGTGTGAGTGCGGGAGGGGCCGAGAGAGGGAGACACAGAATCTGAAGCAGGCTCCATGTTTCCAAGCTGTGAGCATAGAGCCCAGTGTGGGGCTCAAACTCACAAACAGTGAGATCATGACCTGAGCTGAAATGGGTCGCTTAACCCACTGAGCCACCCAGATGCTCCTGTTTGAGTTGAGAGTCATTTTATTATGAAAAAGTACTGAGTTACGTCAAGTCATTTTCCTGCATTTTTGAGATGATCATGTTTGTTTTATTCTACTGATATGATAATTTGTAGTGATTGATTTTTGGATCTTAAACCAACCTTTCCTTCCTGGCATAAACTTCCACTTGGTCATAGAGTCTAATTCTTTTATCTGTTACTAGAATCAATTTGTCTGTATTTTGTTGAAATTTTTACATTCATATTCATAAGAAATAATGGTCTGTAATTTTATTTTTTAGTTATATCTTTATTTAGTTTTGGTACAAGTGCAATAATGGCCTTATAAAATGAATTGGGAGATTTTCAGGGTGGCAGTATCATAGCCTAAGAGGTTTATTCAAGGTGTGATTATTGCTAATTGAAATTAAGTAGAAAGTGTTTACTTCTCTATTTTTTGAAGCATTTTTGAAGAACTGTCATTAATCCTTCTTAAAATGTTTTGGATAATAGAATTCATTAGTGAAGCTATCTGGGTTTAGGCTTTTCTTTGTGGGTAGTTTTTGATTACTAAATTAATCTCTTCAGTTGTTACAGATTTATTTAGAGGTCTTTTTCTTCTTAAGTCAATTAAGGTGATTTGTCTCCTTCTAGGAATTTGTCCATTTCACCTAACATATCTAATTTATTGGCATACAATTTTTTATATTTTTGGTTTATAGTACTTTTTTTATTTTTGTAAGTTTAGTAGTAGTGTCCTATCTTTCATTTCGTATTCCAAGTATTAGAATGTTTCTTTTTTTCTCAGTCTAAATAAAGGTTTATCAATTTTGATGCTCTTCTCAAAGAACCAGTTTTTGGTTTCATTGATATTCTCTGTTGTTTTTACATTTTCCATTTCAAATATTTCAACTCTCTTATTCTCCTCCTTCTGTCTACTTTACAGTTTGTTCTTCTTTACCCTGAATTATTGATGTGATACCTTCTTTCTTAATATACACATTTATAGCTACACATTTCCTTCTAAGCACTGATTTAGCTGTATCTCATACATTGTAGCATGCTGTCTGTTCATTTTCTCTAATCTCAAAGTATTTCCTATTTGCCTTTTGATTTCACCCTTGGCTCACTGATTAAGAAGTGTGTAGTTTAATATGTATGTATGTGCACTTCCAAAATATTTCCCTGTTAATTTCTAATTTCATTTTGTAGAGAAGATATTTTGTATTTTGTAATTTCAAATTTATTGAAATTCATGGCCTAAGAATATAGTCTATCCTGGAGAACATCTCATGGGTACTTGAGAAAAATAAACATTCTGGTGTTTGGTAGAGTTTTCTCTAGGTGTCTATGAGGACAAGTTGCTTTATAGTGCTGTTCTAATCTTCTATTTGATGTTGATCATCTATGTAATTGTTTTATCAATTATTGAGATGGTGTATCAAAGTCTCTAACTACTGTTGAATTATTTCTTCATTCCTGTCCATTTTTGTTTCATGTATTTTGTTTCATGTAGGTGATCATATGGTTATCATTATTCTAGCTTCCTAGTGGATTGACATTTTTATCATTATAAAATGTTATTTTACGTTATGTAACATTTTTTGTTTTAAAGACTATATTATCTGGTGTATGTAGAATCAATCATTACAGTTTTCTTACAGTTGCTATTTACACAATATATTTTTCTCACCCTTTTACCTTTAATCCATTTATATGTTTGAATGCAAGATGTGTCTCCTCTAGAGGAAGATGAACTGACTTATTTAGCTGGATTGACAACTATGAAGATGCTCTCAGCCTCTCAGCCATTTAGATGGGCTCCCTTAGAAAGTGGCACTAATGTAAATTTTAGAAAGATATTAAGATAGACATATTAAGCGAAGGATGTAAGGCAAGTAAGTTTTTGAGGCAATGGAAATGTACAGTGCAAAAGCAATGAATTGTGAGTGGACTGAATGAAGATTGACATGGCTAGAGCATAGAAGGCAAAGTAGGTGAAGTGAAATGAGATGGCAGACCTCAGAAGGCCACATAAGCAAATTTTCTGAGGGCGTTAAAAGGTTTTAAGGAAGTACATCCCATGATCACATATGCTTTTGTTGTTTTTATTGAAGTATAGTTGACACACAATGTTATATTAGTTTGAAGTGTACAAAATAGTGATTTTAAAAAATCTACATGTTATACTATATTCACCACAACTGTAGCTATCATCTGTCACCATACAATGCTATTATAATACAATTCACTATACTCCCAATGCTGTACTTTTTTTCCCTGTGACTTATTTATTCCATAACTGGCAGCCCGTCATCTCCAACTTCCCTCACCTATTTTGCCCATCTTCCCACCCTCTTCTCCTCTGGCAACCATCTGTCTGTTTTCTGCATTCGTGGGTCTGCTTCTGCTATTTGTTTGCTTATTCATTTGTTTTGCTTTTTAGATTTCACAGAAGTGAAATCATATGGTATTTGTCTTTCTCTGACTTGTTTCACTTAGCCTAATACCCTCTAGGTCCATCCATATTATCACAAATGGCAAGATCTCATCCTTTATATGGCTGAGTAATATTCCCGTGTGTGTGTGTGTGTGTGTGTGTGTGTATTGCATTTTCATTATCTATTCATCTATCAGTGGACACTTGGGTTGTTTCAGTATCTTGGCTATTGATAATCACATATTTTTAAGAGAATATACTGGTGGGATCCTTCCCAACCTAGGGAAATACCCACATTTTTAGAGCCCCACCAAGCCTTGTTCATATTTCTTCAGAGGTATCTTGAGTTTGTATTTTAATGTTACAACTGCTAGTAAAAAGGCAAGTTTCATAACAATATGAATAGTTTGATATAATTTATACAAAACTTAAAATTTGTGTATATGAATGTAAAAACCATCATAGAAGATATATACAAGTGTTAACATTGATTTACCCCTGGAGTAGTAGGCAACAGGAAAAGGAAACTCTTTTGCTTTTATGAGGATATTTTTCTTTAATTAAAATTTTAACAATGACCTCTACTAATATAATAATTGAAAAATACTTTTCAAAGCCCATAAACCAAAACTTATAGAAAGAACATATAAAGAAAAACAAAGAAGTGCTTCTCAACCACTCACTCTCAAACATGCTGGTGCCAAGTACACCTGCATTGACTGGTGTCATCTCTGTGAAGCCAGTAGAGAATCATGACTGCTTCCGATAGAAAGCCAAAGTTGCACAGTGACTTCCCAACTCACAAATGCCTAATTGATGAACACCTGGCATATAAAGAGAAACGTTACTGGCCCAAGCTAACTTGCCAGGGGATAGTATTGCAGAGTGAAAAATAGTTGAGCTTTGCATTTTGAATTCTGCTTCTCTATTTACCAGCTATAGAATATCAGGTGGGTTATTTAGCCTTACTGCACCTTAGCTCCTCATCAATAAAATGTGCTAACAATGATTCTTAACTCCTAAGATTGCCCTGAAGTTTAGTAGCAATAATACCCAACAAAGTCTGGCACATAGGATGAACTCTACCTATGCAGGTGTTAGCCATCAGTATTATTAGAGGGTAGCTTGTCTTCTAGGTGCTCAAGATTTCACTACATAACTGTAATCTTTCTCTAATGGCAAGCTGGGTATCCGTTACCAGGTACAGACAGCAAATCCCTGGGAGTAATGATTTTCCTGTCATGTTGACAAATTTCAACATGTTAGAATCAATTTTCTCAGAATTAATTCTTCTCCCAATATCTACACATCATTTGATTGGAGCAAAGCTACCCTATGTTTATTAAGTTATTAACAATAAAAACAGAAAGGCTGGTCTAATTTATCAATGCTCTTTCAAAAATTCTAAGATGCATATTTTCCATATAGCACAAATCCCTGAAGTTTGATATCTCTTAGAGTGGATAGAGCGTCTCGGTATGCACCAGTCAAACAGCAGGCCAGGAGCTACTTGTATTGTAGGTTGTTACTGCCTGACAGGGGCAAGCTCATCTGTAGCTGTTCATAGTATCATGGCTTTGACTATGTATTATTTGCATTGTAGGTACAGATGTGTTGAATTTGGTTGCCATTTAAAATGTCCTCAAAAATAACATGCCATGACCAAGTAGTGAAACAGAAGGTACTGTATGTTCAGAAAGTTATAGAATAGACCAGCCTGCTCCATATTAAAACTCTGTATCTAAATACATTTAAAATAAGATTTCTACATGAGAAAGCATGCCTTGAAAGCAGACTACATTTTTTCCTCCTTTGTAGTTCATAAAATAATGGGACTGTAATAGAAGGTAACTTAGATTCAAATAAATATAGTAATTCACATCAAGAAATATGTAGGCCTCTTCACCCTCAGGGTTTCTCATTTTGCTCTGGCCAATGGTCCTGCAAGGCGGTATCTACTGACCATACACTATGTGCCAGGCCTAGTGGTGGGTACTGTTTTTCTTCTGACAGAGGTCAAAGCCTTTCCTACTGTACTTTGTCCGACACAAAGACCTTTCTGCCACCATCATTTTCAGTGGCTGTAGTTATAACAGGGAGAAACTTAGCCTGTCTGACTCCATATTGCTTCTATTTCCCTTGCTGCTGTGACCTATACGTTAGAAACTTCTGCTTAGCCCCGCACATAGCCATGGTAACCATTGAAGGAATTTTGCTTACAGCTGAGATTTGCAAAAACTGCTTTCTTACCCGAAAATTACCTGACCTGAGGAGGAAAAGAAGTATGTACAGAAATGACAATGTTATGTTTAAGATTTACAGGAACAACATGATCAGATTCCTGTACACTTAGATTCACTTGACCAAGGACAAAAAAGTTACACGACCTTCCTCAATGTCTATAAATGTCAGTCAACTTTTGATTCCACCCTGCTTCTGCTTCCCCTTTTTGCTAACATACAAGAAGCTCAAATTTTGCTCCTGGGGGAGATGGTTCTTTGGGACGTTAGTCTGCCATCTCCTTGGTTTTCTGGCTTTCCAAATAAATTATCTTTCCTACCCTGACATCTTGGCTCTTGACTCCTTGGCTTATCATGTGGTGAGAAGAAAGAGGTTAGGGTTGGTTACAAAATGTTTGCTTGTAGTCCCTAGACTTTTGCTGCTGTTATGAGCAAAGGGATTCAGTTATCAAGTTAGAGTCTGCTTTCAACACGAAGGCATTTGCAAGTAGATCCGGCCACTGAGGTAGAGGAGTTGATTTCTAATGTTTATTTACTTATTTTTGAGGCAGAGAGAGCATGAGTGTGGGAGGGGCAGAGAGAAAGGGAGACAGAGAATCCCAAGCAGGCTCCTTGCTGTGGGCTCTGAGCCTGTTAAAGAGCTTGAACTCACCGGTCCTGAGATCATGACCTGATCCGAAATCAATAGTCAGACACTTAACCGACTGAGCTACCCAGGCACCCCTAGAAGAGTTGATTTCTGAGGACCAATGCATTTACTCTTAGCAAGGATGTTACTTATTGTGAGTTATAAACTTCATCCAGTCCTCAAATATCCTTTAAACTCACAGTATAGATGCAGTGCTAATATCAAATCTGCAGTTTTAAGATAGTGTCAATTGGGGTGTATTGGTAGAAGAAAGCACAGAGGAAAGAAGGGAGAAAGAAAGTATGCCCGCTGGCTGCTGTCGCTGAGAGGGGAGGTACAGGCAGGACCTCTCAGGGTTGCCACTGCATTTCAGTTGGACTAAGAATCCAGAGTTGGGAGTCCAGACATTTGGATCATTGAGGAGGGAAGTGAAAGTCTTCAGGGAGAAACAGAGAGATATTCTCATCTCATCCCATTATCACTAGAGAAGAAACCAATAATTTCCAAAAGCTAAATCTTAAAGACAAAATCAGCTCCTAAGAGATGGAAGCGTCGTGGCTACCATAGAGAGAAATCCCCCCATGCTCCCAACTCAAAAAGCCTTCTTTGTACCTTTAACTGGAGAACCCCTTTTTAGCAGAGATTTTAGCATAATCACATTATTAAAGGCAGCTCCCTGAGAATGAAACCCACTGAAGGCACCAGCCTCTCATGCCAACACCTCATGTTCACTCTTGGACATAATCTTTTTGAGCGAAATGTCAGATGGGACCGACATTCGCTATTTAAGGCGTTTCTATTTCTGCCCCATTCCAACTTTTCTCCTGTTGTTTAGTTGAACTTCCACAGTTAAATGCACCTTCACTATAATCCAATTAAGGCAGTATTTCTAAACCAGAGCCTTGGGACATCACGGGAAGATTCATTGCCTACCCATAGTAGCTCTGGTAGTTTTATTCCCTGCCACATTGGGGATTAATGAGGTATTTATGGAGAAAACATTGGAACTATTTACCATGCATAGCATTGTGTTTTTGAGAAAACATGATTTAAGTTTCACAGAATTTATAACCCAGCTTTGTAATTGATCCTTATTTTAAAGTGAGTTCTACCTGTGTGAAAACAGTACACCTGGGGAAGCTTAAGAACCTTAGTGACGTCACATCCAGGGACATCTGAAAATAGATTCAAATTCCTGAATTTCCCACATTTGTGTCAGGCCTTTCCTCTCACACTAGAATTTTGTCTTTCCCCATTCCTATTTTTCCAATCACCCAACGCCTAACAAAAATTTTTGAAATATCTATGAGTTTGCATAAAATCGATTTTCAAATTTTATTTGTTGATTAAACAAAGAGATGCATGAGCACGTGAATAAATGAAGGAAAAAAACCCAAAGAGTTAAAATTGTGATTTTCTGATAATTTAAAATCTAGTCTCTCAATTCTAAGCACTGACAGAGTTATAATGACCCCCTTGTGGTCAACGGGTGACATTTCTTCTCCCTTCATCTCTTTGAAATGCGCAGTCACACCCTCCCCACCAGCTTCCAGGATTCCTCCTTCCTAAAGCTTTGTCTCCAGAAAACTGAAATCAGGTCACCCTTCTGTCAGTCCCTCCTCCACTGGCTTCTGGATAAACATGATTTTGCATTTTTCCCTAGAAAAAGAAGGCATGGAGCATGACTAAATCTGGCAAAATCAAAGTCTCCTCTCTCACTCTCCCTCTCTTTTTCTGCCTCCCACACTCCCCATCTTTCATCTTTCTCCTAATTCCTCAATACAGGTCCTGAATCCCATTGCTGACTTCTCAACTACAGCCTCATTACCTCCTGCTGATTAAATCACCCACCTCCGGCAACTTCTTCCTGAATTCTGGGGATGTCCTCCACATCCTCCTAAATCTCCTGGCTACATTTCAAAATCTATTTGTATAATATTCTGTGTTACAAATGAACTTGCACTTAATGCCATTAAAATACAGGAAGCCTTGGCCACTCACTTGGCTGTTTATTGTTATTCAACTGTTTTCACTTCCCTGGTGAGATGCCCAACTCCCAAGGGGAAGGCACTGCTGGGAGACAATTGCTGGAGACTTAATGTCCAACCTGCTTACCAATTCCACTTTAGGCTTCAGGCGCAGAGCCTAGTAGCTGAAATAAACTGACATAGACGAAACACCCATTTTGTGGTAAATGATACACTCACACACATAGTTTGATTTTATCATCATGACAACCCTATAATTTTGATACTATTATCTCATTTTCCAGTGTGAAATTAAGCCTTGAGAGATGTCATATGCAGGGAGCAGATCTCAAGCTTAGAAGGGTAGGGTTAGATCTCAAGTCTCTTCACTTCTGCTTTACCTTGCTCTTTCTCAAGACAAACCTTTGTCTAACACACACACACACACACACACACACACACACACACACACACAATTACCTAGTTCCAGAACATTTTTGCATGCCAAATGGAAACCCTGGACCACCATTTAGTATATGTGCTACTGAAGCTAACACAATCCTATAACCATTTAGTAGTTCCTTCCCATAGTGGGGTTGGTTACATACTGTGAATATAATTAATGCCATTGAACATATACTTCAAAGTGGTTAAAATGGTAGATTGCATGTTATTTGTATTCAACCTCAATAAAAAACCACACACACACACACACACACACACACACACACACACACATTTAAACAGCCTTCTACTTTTTCTCACAACTCCCTTTCTTTAAAGGTTATGTCAATAATTACAGAGTCCAGGATGAAATACCTAAGTCAGTTTCATTAAGTTAAAATATTGTATACTGTTTTTTTATTATCTCCATTATGACTTTTCCTAGTTAAATATAGATTTTATGGCACAGGGACAGAGATAGTATCATCACTTATCAAAAGCTACACTTCACGGGGGACTGTAGTGAGTACTAAAACACTAAAGTTTTCCTACTATAGGAATGGCATTCTTCAGAGAGAAATGCACCGTCTGCACAAAGAATTTCCTGGTACTTTATTGGTCTGATGGATATAAAATGAATCTTGGAGCTTTCACTTGACTTTCCACTTGACAAGCCCTTGACATGATGTTGATGACTTCCAAATCTCTTTTCCAGCCCACACCTCCCTCCTGAGCACTAGACCATACATCCAACTGCCTACTGGACATCACCTTGATATCCCTCCGACACCTGAAACTTAACTTGTTTGAAGACGTACTCATTATTTTGCACTCTCAGACAGGCTGCTTCTCCTGTATTTTTGATTTTGCTGAAAGACAGAACTGTCCACTCAGATGTCCAAACAAGACATCTAGGCATCATTGTCAAATTCTCCTTCCCCATCCGTATCTCATCAATCATCACACCCTTTAGAGTCTATCATAGTTCCTCTCAAGGCCTGTTCCAAAGGATCAGCCTACACACACCTACACAGGCACGTTCAAGCAAAGCCTCCCATTTTGATTACTCACTATGACACACCGAGCCATCTGTTTGCTCTGGTAATATGATCTCTGTAGTCACCGAAGTGACCTTGCATTTCAGTCAAAAGAAAACTTGGGAATACAAATCAACAGGAGATAACAAAGAAAAATGCATCACTTCTCCGGAGCCCTTCCTACAAATTTTAATTCTCTAATTTGTTTTTTGTTCTTGTGATGCCAATGAATGTTTAAATGGCAGCAGCCAACCTGGTGGTCTTTCTGCCCTAGATCAGGCCTAGACAGATTGCTTCTCCTCAACTCTCTTGTTCATCTCCTTTTGGAGAAGCAATTATAGACCACATGGAGAAATTATTTTAAAGTGCAAACAGATGTGTTTATCTGATATCACACTCGCTTTCACCCATAGGCTGAAGGACCATTCCATGCCTTTTCGTAGCATAGGCAGGATATTCAGAGAATCCAGAATACAACAGTATCAAAATCTTGACTTTTCTATTGCACAACCTGTGGTATGAGTGTATTTGTAAGAATATAGGATCTTCCCCCAGATTTGTAAATTATCTTTGAGAACTTTTAACTTAAAGTTGGACATGTGAAAGATAGCCTTCCTTCATGGTCTAATGGGAAATCATGCAAAAATAAGAAGATTAATGGGAAATAGCAACAATATCTTCCAAAAATGTTGACATTTGTGGAAATGATACCAAGAGAAATGGATAAACGGGAAAGAGTTCATGACCAGTTCCCAACTTCCTATCTCCATTTTCTAGTGAGATACAGAAGCCAAAAGTAGCCACATGTATTATCTTCATTCTAAAGGAACAATGACACATAGGCCTGGCTTCTCTTCCAATGAACTTTGCTGAAAATTGTTTCAGAAAACAAATTGCTTACTTCAGAAATATTTAATCACAAAGGAAAGTCCACCAGTTCAAAGATGACATGAGAAACAAACATGAGTAAACCAAAGAGCATAGAAAGCATACTCACCATAACTAATATTAACAACAACAACAACAACAACAACAGTAACAACAACAGCACAGAGAGTCTTAGGTATCTCACTATGAACTCAAAAATGTAACAGTAAAAATGATGAGATAGGAAAAGGTATGTAAGTTTAGATAAAATGATAAGACTGGAATATGATGAAATGCTAAGAAAAGAGGTGAGAGGACAATACAAATCACAGAAATGAAGGCAAAATTGTCAGAGATAATAGGAGACTACACGTTGCTAAATATTCGATAAAGGTCATGAAGTCCTAAAAAGGAAGCAAAATGAAATGGATACAAATAAGTCTTCTGAAAAAGCTTATGAGAAAATAAAAGGCTAGGGAGATACAAAAATTGTGTAAGTTGGGTAACTAAAAAAAATATTGGAAAAGAATCTATCTTTAAAGATATTATTCAAGGGGCACCTGGGTGGCTCAGTCAGTTAAGCATCCAACTTTGGCTCAAGTCATGATCTCACAGTTCATAAGTTCGAGCCCCACATCAGTCCCTGTGCTGATAGCTCAGAGCCTGGAGCCTGTTTCAGATTCTGTATCTCCCTCTCTCTCTCTGGCCCTCCCCCGCTTGCACTCTGTTTCTCTCTCCCTCTCTCTCTCTCTCTCTCTCTCTCTCTCTCTCAAAAATAAATATTAAAACCAAAATTTAAAAAAAAGATATTATTCAAGAAAACTTTCCAGAAAAAAGGTCTTAATATAGAGACTAAAATTTACTCTGTGTCCAATGGAAATGTGACACAGAATGTCAATGCTAATAAATGTCCTATTACCTCTGGCTCTGGACAACTAGATAAAGATCAGGTCCCTTCAACACAGAAAAATTATGTTGACCTCAGACTTCTCCACAGCCATATTCAATGCTAGAGGACAAGTGAACACTTAAAAATTCAAAAAAAAAATTTGGACTCAAGAGTTGTGTACACATTCAAAAAGGAAACAGAGACAATATTTGAAATGTACAAAAGTTCTGGAAATAATACTTTTACCCCTTTCAAAAGAAATCATTAGATGTATTTTAGTTGACCAGGAAAATTAAGGAAAAATACTACCAAAAAGATAGGTAGAGAGCATTAATATATTCAGTTACAGAGCAAGTATTTTTTTAAATGTGGAAATAATGTTTGCAAAACAGAATGGAATGTTATAAATACTGAGAGTGCAAAAATAATAAAACTAGCATTAATTTGGATGTTTTTGGCCATTATTTTTTCAAAAATGTTTCTATGTCCACCTTTTGTCTCCTCTCCTTCAGGAAGTCCTATGATATATAATATATAATATTATATATTACATAAATTATATATAATATTATATATTATATATCAGGACTTCTGTGAGTCTCTCAACTGATATTCTGTTCATTTCAAACTTTTTCTCACGTCTCATTTTAGTGTTTCTATCACCATTTTTCTCCATTGCTCTTTTTTCTCTTCCTTCTGCAGTTAATGTATCCAGTGTACTTCTAATCTAAGACATTGTAGTTCTTACTTCTACAAGTTCTATTTCAGCTTTTGATTTACTTCCTATGTCATTACTTAATTCTTTGAAAATACAGGGGTGCCTGGGTGGCTCAGTCGGTTGAACATGTCTGACTCTTGATTTCAGATCAGGTCATGATCTCACTGGTGTGAGATGGAGCTTGGCTGTCAGTGCAGAGCCTACTTGGGATTCTCTCTTTCCCATTCTCTCTGCCTCTCTCTCTCTCTCTCTCTCTCTCTCTCTCTCTCTCTCTCTCTATATATATATATATATATGGCTATAAAAATTGCTTTAATGGCTTTGTCTTCTAATTCTAACATTTAGGTCAGTGCTGGGTCCATTTTAATTAATTGCTTGTTCTTACTATGGATCACATTTGCCTGCTTCTTTTTATGCCAGGTAAATGTTTTCTCTATTTAAATTATATTTATTCTTGTAAGTTATATAACATTTTATTTAAAATAATCAAGTTAATATATATAAAATAGAATGCAAGGGAGGGCATAAAGAATAAAAGATTTCTGAAATGCCAGAGTTTTATATTTATATACTTTAAAATAGCAGGAATATACCAACAGCCATTTTAAAAGTAAGTTGGCCATTGATGACTATTTTCATAAATTAAAAAACTGCATATTCCTGGGGCGCCTCCGTGGCTCAGTCGGTTGAGCAACCAACTTCGGCTCAGGTCATGACCTCATGGTTCGTGAGTTCAAGCCCCATGTCAGGCTCCGTGCTGACAGGTCAGAGCCTAGAGGCTGCTTTAGATTCTGTGACTCCCTCTCCCTCTGCTCCTCCCCCACTCATGCTCTGCCTCTGTCTCTCAAAAAATAAACATTAAAAAAATTAAAAAATAATTAAAACACTGCATTTTCCTAAATTATTTAGGAACATCAGTGGTACTTAAATAATAATCTTAGATGCACACAGTTCAACTTTTAGCTTTTGTCTTAATTTCATGTCAAATTACTTTTCACTCTTTGTAGTAGAAATGGAACCACTGAATTTTAGAATCCTTAAGTGACAAGATAATACTTAGAAGTCATAGACTGTCAACTATTAATTTGCCTCATAGGGACCTCTAGCTCTACATATGTATTTATTCTACACAATTTTATCACATATGTAATCTCATGTACCTATCATGACAATCAAGATAGTGAACTTTTCTTTTACTGCAAGGATCTGTTGCATTGCCCTTTTATAATTGCACCTATCTGTCCCCCTCCCCATTGTCTCTAAACTCTGGCAACCTTCAATCTGTTCTCCATTTTAAAAATATTTCTGGGGCGCCTGGGTGGCTCAGTCGGTTAAGCAGCCGACTTCGGCTCAGGTCGTGATCTCACGGTCCGTGAGTTCAAGCCCCGCGTCGGGCTCTGTGCTGACAGCTCAGAGCCTGGAGCCTGTTTCGGATTCTGTGTCTCCCTCTCTCTGCCCCTCCCCTGTTCATGCTCTGTCTCTCCCTGTCTCAAAAATAAATGAAAAAAAAAATGTTAAAAAAATTAAAAAAAAAATAAAAATATTTCTAATTCTGCATGGAAGGAGTTTCAAAGCCAACACTCCATCCTAACAAACAAGTAAAAAGCTAAACAAAAATTGACTACTCCTCTAGGTTCCTTAAGAGAGGTAAAAATACAGGGAAAACTGATGCTACCAAAACTGGAAAGATAGACAAGTAGAATATAGGGAGTCATGACCTACCTGAGCACAGATTCATCAGCAGAAACTGCCCTGGGAACTGGTGCCAGGGTAGAAAAACCTGAGCTGTAACTGACAAATTGCTGCAGGCTCATCACAGACAACTCTGAGTTAGAAACTCCAGGGTGACCCATCCATAGTGGGGCCTACACAATATTGTGAGATTTATCTCTAGAAATCTGACCAGGTTCCCAAGGTAAATGTCAGAGAAAAAAAAAATTCTCTCCTGCTTCCACAAGGGGAGGGGGGGGGAGTAAATTATTTTGAAATACACCAGAGAACTCTGTTCATGAATAGGTCTGTCCTGAGAGGAAACTAGTTAACAAGAGCCTCACTGGCTGAGATATCATCAGAGCCTAACGGACTGGAAAAGGGAAATACCAAACTGCAGCCCACTCTAGCCATCTTGTCTCATCTACGAGGGGGGAGAAAAAAACTGAGAAACACTTGTGAGGTTAACAACCCAGAAACATAAGGTAACTAAAATACTGAAACCTAATCAAAGGACTATAGATCACTTCCACCCACATCTCACTACCACAATACTAAAAGATCTGTTTATAACAGTTCTTTCTACTCCAAACATCATGTCCAGCCATCAAGAAAAAATCACAAGGCTTATCAAAAGACAAAAGCAAAAACCATGATTTGAAGAGACAGAGCAAATATCAGAACCAGACATAGAAGGGATGGCAGAATTATCAGACTTGGAGTTTAAAACAACTATGATTAGGGGTGCCTGGGTGGTTCAGTCAGTTAAGTGTCTGATGTTGGCTCAGGTCATGCTCTCACGGTTTGTGGGTTCAAGCCCCACATTGGGCTCTCTGCTGTCAGCACAAAGTCTGTTTTGGATCCTCTCTACCTCTCTCTCTGTTTCTCTCTCTCTCTTGAATATAAACATTAAAAAAATTAAAACAACAACTATGATTAATATGCTAAGGGCTCTAATGGAAAAAATAGGCAGCATGCATGAACACATAGGCAATGTAAGCAGAGAGATGGAAATACTAAAAAAACAACCAAATAGAAATGCTAGAGATAAAAAGACAATAACACTGCAACAGAAATGAAGAATGCCTTTGATGGATGTATTGTAAGACTGGATATGGCTAAGGAAAGAATCTTGGGGCCAGAGGATATATCAATAGAATCCTTAAAAACCAAAAAGCAAAGAGAACAAAGACTGGGGGGGGAAAGCAGACAATCTAAGGTTTGTGAGACAACTACAAAAGGTGTAACACACTCCTAATGGGAATACCATGAGAAAAGGAACAGAAGAAATATTTGAAACAATAATGACTGATACATTCCCCGTATTAATGTTAGACACTGAATCACAGACCCAAGAAGCTAAGAGAACACCAAGCAAGATAAATATCAACAAAATTACACCTAGGCATATAATTTACAAATTACAGAAAATCAAACACAAAAAAAATCTTGAAGGAAGCTAAGCTTTCTTACGGAGGAACAAAAATACTAATTATATCTGACTTCTCAGCAACCACGTAAGTAAGAAGAGAATGAAGTGAAATACTTAAAGTGTTAATATACAATATAGAAAAGTTGACATAAAAGTTAACATACAAAAGTGTTTCTTTCCTATACACTGGCAATGAACAAGTGGAGTTTGAAATTATAAACATAACTGATTTTAAGTAAGCATCAAAATATGAAATACTTTGGTATAATTCTAACAAATTATATGCAAGATCTATATGATGAAAATGACAAAAGTCTGATGAACAATATCAAAGAACACTTAATAAATGGAGAGATACTCCATGTTCATGAATAAAAAGACTCAATATTGTCAGGATCTCAGTTCCTCTCAACTTAATCATAGCCTGTTTGATGACCTATGAACTTCATGAACTTGAATATCCAAATTTCTCCCGATATTTGGGAATTTCTCAGACTTTAATTTTCGCAATAAGCTTTCTGCCCTATTCTCCATTTATTCTCCTTCTGGGAGTCTAATAATTATTTGTCTTGATGGATTTCTCTAGGTCATGTTAGCTTTCTTCATTCTTTCTAATTTTTTCTCTTCTGACCGGGTAATTTCAAAGGTCCTGTGGTCACTTCTTCTTTCCTCTGCTTGACCCATTCTGTTGCTGGAGCTCTCTATTACAGTTTTCATCTCATTTATTGTATTCTTCAGCTCCAGAATTATTGCTTGGTTCTTTCTAATTATTTCTTTTTGTTAAACCTCTCATTTTTGTCTTTATTTATTGGTCTCATTTATTTATTTATTTATTTATTTTCATCTTGCATTATTTTTCTAATATTTTGAATTATCTTTCTCTTTTTCCTGGTAGCTCATAGACCCTCCTGGAAACAACTCTTTTGAAATATTTATTGGATAAATTGTAGAACTCCATGTCTTTGTAATCAGTTACTAGAAGGCCCATGTGATCCTTTGTTGATGTCATGATTCTTTGATTTTTCATGCTGCTTGAAGTCTTGTATTGCTCTCTTCACATTGAAGATGTAGTCACTTTTCCAGTTTTTACTAGCTGACCTCAGGAAAGCAGTATCTTCTGTCAGCCCTGCTAGGGTTTCTAAGGCTTTCTCAGACCTGCTATGGATATACCTGTGCCAAGCTTCTTGGTCTTCCCTGTGTCAGAATTTTAAAGCTTGTATGCCTTCGTTTGCCCTGCAACCACCCATGCCATGTGCTGACAGCCTCCTTTCTGCTTTCCCAAGGGTAGAGCTAAAGATAAATTTTGTGATCTCTTCTTGGCCTTTAC
This sequence comes from Lynx canadensis, assembly GCF_007474595.2. NCBI lineage: Eukaryota > Metazoa > Chordata > Mammalia > Carnivora > Felidae > Lynx > Lynx canadensis. The sequence continues at coordinate 45,386,541 of NC_044313.2, read as the reverse complement.
ATTCAAGCTGGTTTTCTGCACAAGCTTACTAGCCATCTGCTAAGGATGCTTTTGCCACTGTTCAAAGTGCCCAGGGGTGCCTGAGTGGCTTATGAAGTAGAGCATGTGATTCTTGATCTCAGGGTCCTGACTCTGAGGCCCATGTTGGGCACAGAGCTCACTTAAAAAAGTTTTTTTAAATACAAAAAAATTAAAAAGAAAATTGAGCAGCTTAAAAAAAAAGGCTCACAGAGAGCTAGCCTAGAGAGGGGTGGAGGTATATATTAGTGAGGTACATGGAGCATCAGGGGTGCCCATGGGCCAGCTGGGGGGATCTGTAGGTAAGGCATCCTCAGCAGCTCACGGGTGGGCTTCACAATGGAATATGTGACACAGTAAGATCCATGTCCCTTTAATGCCCTCTCAGAGTCCTGTCACTCTCCTAGTTTCTTCCCAAATCCAGTCATGCAGATCATGACTCAGGACTCTGGGTAGACTGAAAGTGAAATAGGCCTCTTTGACATCCTCTTGCACATCTCCTTGCTGGAGAAGCCAGGCACTCACTGACAAGCTCCCTTTCCCCTGAGGGAGAAATCATGGGCTGAGAAGATCTCTGTTGGCACTGAATGTGCCACTTTAGGGAAGTAGTGACATAGATAAAGCCATGTATTTTTCACACCCTCTCTATGCATCCAAACTCAACTTTTTGTGCCCCAGTGGAGTGCTAGAACTTTTCTTTTGGAGACCAGGACCTCCAAAAAGGCTTTCTCATCCATGGGATGAGAGTCAGTGTTTTCCAGGAGCTTCCAGACCCTAGTTTAGAGGGTAATAGAACCAGTTCATAAGCCACAGCAGGACCCATGGCCAGACCTCCCCCAGATTTCTTGGCATATGGTGCTGGATGCCACAGCTGTCACAAAAGCAGCCTAATTCACAGATGGATGCCCAACTATTATTGTTGAAGGGGGGATACAAACATGGGAAATCACATGCACCCATGCTGCTGACACCACTCCAAAAGTAAAATCTTCATAAAAATGAAAAGAAAATGATACCTTGGTGTAGAGAAAATTAATAACTTTGCAATGTGTTCATTTTTTACTTATTTAAACATAATATATATGAAAAGCAAGCAGTATTCTATTTCTTTGATTGTTTATTAAACAGGTTTACCTTTGGTGATGAATCATTAAGTTCTATACTTAAACTTGTGCATTTCTCTGAAGGTATGTTTCACCTAAATAAAATCTTACTTTAGAAAAAGGCACTGGGAGTAATGTCAGAAAGAAGGGAGAATATGCAGCCTCAAGGTCTCATTCCCCACCACCCCCAGAAATATCACTAAAATAAAAAAAAATCAGTAAAGGAGTTCATTAGCTAATTGGAATAGGCAGAAAGATTCAGTGAATTAGAAGATAGGACAATCGAAATTATCGAATCTGAGGAACAGAAAGAAAAAAATGAAGAAAAGTGAACGGAGCCTGAGGGACTCATTTGATACCAGAAGTGGAACAACATTTGCAGTATCAGAGAAAGAGTATTTAAAATAATGACCAGAAACACTTTAATTTTGATGAATTACATAGGTCTAAAATCCAAGAAACTCAATGAACTACAAATATGTCTAAGAGAGTCACATCAAGACACATTATAATCAAACTAGCTAAAGCCAAAGACAAAAACAGAATCTTAAAAGCAGCAAGAAAAAAAGAAGCAACTTATCAAGCTATCAAGTGCAAGAGATCCCCAGTCAAATTAACAGCCAATTTTCTCATCAGAAGCCTTGAAGACAGGAAGGCTGTATGATGATATATTTAAAGTGTTGAAAGAAAAAACTGCCAAAAAATAATTCTATATCTATCCTCCAAAATCTATCCTCCAAAAATGAAGGAGAAAATAAAACATTCCTAGACAAACGTAAATAAATAAAAAGCTAAAGGAGTCCATTGCTACTATACTTGCCCTATAAGAAATCCTAAAGGGAGTCCTTTAATTTTTAAATTTTTATTTATTTATTTATTTATTTATTTATTTATTTATTTATTTATGTGATAGAGACAGTGCACAAGCAGGGGAGGAGCAGAGGGAGAGGGAGAGAATCTTAAGCAGGCTCCATGTTCAGCACAGGGCCTGACATCGCAGGGCTTGATCCCCAAACCCTGGGATCATGACCTAAACCGAAATCAAAAGTTGGAGGCTCCGTCAACTGAGCCACCCAGGTGCCCCACTTCCCTTTAGGGAATCCTTTAGATTCCCTTTAGTTTCCCTTTAGGGAATCCTTTAGATTCCCTTTAGTTTCCCTTTAGGGAATCCTTTAGATTCCCTTTAGTTTCCCTTTAGGGAATCCTTTAGATTGAAATAAAAGGACACTAGACTTGCAGCCATATGAATAAAAATCTCCAGTAAAGGCAATAACATGGGCAAATATGTTTTTATCACTGTATTGTCTGTAACTCTATTTTTTATTTCCCACATGATTTAAAACACAAATGCATAAAAATACATTACGCATACTCACATTATTGAGCATACAATGCATAAATAAGCATTTATTCAAAGAAGATATACAAATGGATATCACAAGAAATGATAATCTCAATAAATATGATAATCTCAGTAATCTTTAGAAAAATGAAAATCAAGATCACGTGAGATAATACTTCACACCTGCTTGGATAGTTATAATTGAAAAAAATAATAATAATAAGTTTTGGTGAGGCTGTTGGCAAATCTACAAAGAAGAAAAGTCAAACCCCATGGAGTGGAAATGAAGGAATGGCCAGATACAAAGTATCACCTGTAAATGATCAGGCAATGAAATCTGGACTGTAAAGGTCTATGAACACACACCCACAGTTGAATTATTCTTTCCTTGTCTATTATGAAGGCTGAATTAAGCCATTATCATCTCATGCCTGCAATGTTGCCAATATCCTTCTATTCTCCCTGCAGCCAGGCTCCCTTCCTTCTACTCTTTGACATTGCATCAAGAAGAATTTCTCTAAAAAACAAGTCTCATCATGTCACCTCTCTGTCATATATGTTCATGTATCTGTTCGTATCTCTCTGAAACAACAGTAGCATTCAGTGTCACAGCATGACAAACAAACAAAAAAACCCTTCTGTGACTTGGCCCATCCAAGAACGATCCACATGGTTGGTGCTTAGTAAATAAAAACTTACTCAGTGGAGGATCAGTGGTTTTCACCAAGGGAAAGAAAAGAAACAGCAAGCATAATGGAGGTAGTAAATTCCATTACTTTATCCTTATCTTCTGAGCATTGTCTCTGCGCAGGACATTGAGAGGGGTAAAGGGAACATTTTCAAACCTCAAATACGTGCCGTCTCTGCCATGTCTCTTGCCTCAACCTTTAAGGACCTGAGAATCTATCTAGAAATACTAGGCTTGTACAGAAACTTCTGTGTGGCCAGGACTTGATAAATGTGCTGAGGGAATTCAGTAGGAAGAGATTCTTTTTTCACCTTGGGGACTCGGAAAGCTACAGACAAGTGATCTGGGCCTTGATGAAGGAGTCGGGCAGGTGAGAGGAGACGCATCTCCAGACCCCGGAGAAAGGCCCTCTGGCATGTGAAGATCAGTGAAGACACGCCTATTTTCATGTTACTTGGCTAGGACACAGGGTATGTGAGATTTAGCAATAAGGCGGGAATACCAGTGTGGCTAGCGTTAGAGGGTCTTAAATGCTAGTAAAAGAAAAGTAAGTTGAGCCTTTTCTATGAAGACTCTTAGGCCCCAGCTAATTCTCTGCAAAGCCTGATCCCTGGCTGCCTTCTCCTCCCAGCCTGCCCTCCCTGCCTGTAACTCATTCAGACTCACCCTCTGCTCCTTGTCCACGCTCCTGCCTCCAACCATGACAACAGGTTTCAGTCAGCTGCTTGCTCCCATAGGAAACTGACTCCCCACGTTATTCTTCATGTTTCTTTCCACTTCCCTACGCCTGGGTTTTTCTCCCCAGCAGGCTAGGAAACAGGAAAAAGATCACTGGCCTGTAGACAGATCCACATTCTAATCATGGCTCTTCTCATAGATATGTGACCCTGGGCAAATTACTTAACCTCTCTGAGCCATCTGTGAAATGCTGATAATAATTCTTATCTTGGAGAGATGCCAGGAGGGTAAAATAAAATGTTTAAGCCTCTAGTTCTTAGAGGCTTCCTGAAGTGTTTCTTGTCTTCCTCACTACAGTCTCCAGGCTCAAGCAGGTCAAATCTGGGGCCCTAACTTCCCTCTCACCCCAGCCCTCAATTAAGGCAGCTTAATGAATTCTCTGCTGTGATCAGTACCAACTCTCTTGGTTTCTTGCTCAGAGGCCAGGAGACAGCATTATGCAGCAAGGCTTAAAGGCTCCTTTTTAAACTTAAACTAGGCTCCTTGGGGGAGACTAAAAGCTAAGGATTTGACCTGGTCTGGCATTTGAGCTGATTCACATTAAAACGGCCTGTGTAACAAGTGGAGGGGAAAAAAGAATGCTCTAATCAGTCCAAGCCTGGAGGAAAAGTAATTGCAAATTTACAGAGACAAAAACAGGTGTGTGAAATGGTGTGTAACAGAGCTTGCCACAACCTCTCAGGATATAGTTCCTGGTTGGGAGCCCTCATGCTAGAAAAGAATTAGGAGTATCTTGGCAAGTCTGTGTCACAGGAAGTGCAGTATTTACTCAGCACAGAGGTAGCCCGCGGATGCCCTGACAATGCAATCCAGGCTTTCTGATTGCATTGCGGCTGCAGTGTCACATAGAGTCTTAGGCACGTACCGCCCAGTGGCACCAAGTACCCATGTGGATCTGACTGAAGTCTTTGCTCCTGGTCTTTTCAGCGTGCAATGACTGAGAGCAGCTGGTAAGAGAGCATGAGCTTCCTCGAATCAGGAAAAGGTGTCAGTTCTTGGCTGGTGAGATTCAAACCACAGCGCGAACCTCCTTGCAACCAGGCACAGAAAAGTTGCTGGACCCTGCAGATCTCATCATCCCTTGTGGCAACCGGGTATGGACCAGCCAGAGCCTAGGATGACACCACTCTTTCCTGCCAGGGTTCGCTGGAATCCGCACTATTTCACAAACTCTCAGAATGTGAGAATTGAAAAAAAATGTGTCCAATCTCACTTTGGAGATGAGAAAAATGAGACCCCAAAAGGTGTAGCTTATCAAGACAGTTATAAAAAAAAAAGGGGGCCTATGTGAGAACATAGGTCTCCTGATTCCCAGAGTTTATAATTAATGAAATACAGTAGACATAATGCCAAATTTATTCATTTTTCTTCCACTGAAATATTTGCCTATTTACTCTAAAGTGCTAAGTCAGGTGTGCATAAAGCCATATTGTCATTTTCTAAATTCTGCCTGTACTTGAAAATTTCGATCCTTCAATGGTTATTTGGTCCTTTATAGCTTAACTTTAACAGTTAATAAGAATTAAAAGACATGAGAGGGTTTTGATATTTACTGAGGAAATAAGCATAGGACTCTGTCACCGACCCACCTTAATTCATAAAAATGGTTAAGAGGAGGCCCAGAAATGACTAAATTCTTAGCACAATAAAATATATAAGAAATCAATTTTAATTATTTTTCAAGTAATTGAAATCCAAAGTCTTTGGTTATATCCCTAATCATCTACTTCCAAACTATATTCAAACTTTCAAAAGGTAAGGGGCTCTTATGGGTCTATTCTGATGAACAGACAATTGTTTTTAGTGATTCTTTAGTCAGATAACTCTGAAATCCTTCCTTTTACATTCATCAAATGCTTCTGGCTTGCCCGAGCTTATCTCTCCTCAAATTACTTTTTAGTATAGCCAAAGAAAAATCCAATAGCTTTGAATATGCTTAGGTATGAAGAACTTGAGGTATTACAATCCCACATGGCTTCAGAGATGGGTAGAAAACTGGGAGTAGGGTGAGGGAGGCAGAGGGCAGCAGTATGATTCCAATCCTCCTTTCTCCTTGATGTCTGCTCAGTAAGTATACATCTGTGTGTCCAATTAGCTACTCATCACTATTTATTTTGCTAATATATTTCCATCTAACAAGAAACTATGGACAGAGAAGGAAGAAAGTAGCCCATTTCTTGTAGTCATGTCCATCCACGGTCCCAAGAAAGGATATTCCCAAATACCAGGCACTTGCACTTAGTGTGAACGCAATATAGTGACTACTTGTAGATCATTGGTTGCTGATCTTCCGGCTCAATTGCTTTCACAAGACAAGCTGCTGAGACAGATATTATTGCTTATTTCAGACAAGCTGGATATACGACAGGAGTCCTGTCTTTGAGAAATCTGTCTTATTGTGTTCTCACCCTTCCATTTCGTCCCACCCATCATGAGAAGCAAAGAACTGGTCCATACTGGTTCAACTTTTCCATGGAGGTAATGCTCTGCTTGCTTAGCTATCCCCTCATAACGTTGCTGGACGTTTATGCTGGACTGGAAGCTTATTTCTCCTGAATTTTAGCAAACTGCAATTAGAAATCAACACAATTTGTAGTTCTGTGAGACTTACTTTTGCTTAGAATGTTACTTTTATAACTTCTGTATAAATACACCCTGTGTCTTCCTAGGTGCCTCACAAATGTTAAGTGCTCGTTCACTGAGTGAAGGCTTGCTATGTGCTCACATGGTCCCATTTGCCAGGTTGAGGTCACTGCAGAAGAATTCAATAACTTGCCTTAATGAAAATTACATTATTTTATAACTTATGATTAATAATATCACTTTGTCTTCCCACTAGAAGTTTTCTGGCAGCACATCCTCACCCAGGGTCATGGCATTCACTCTCATTTTTATGACATTTAGGTCTTTATCTTGAGCTAAAACGTCAGTCTTCATCTCCATGACTGTATATCAAGCTGCCTGTTGTTCATCTCTGCCCAAAGGACCCATAGGTATCTAAAGCTAACATGTGCAAAGGGCAACTCATCACCGTATACCTTCTCCTTCACAAACACATACCCACGCTCTCAACTGTTCCTTGTCTGGTGTGTCCCATCTCAAAGTATGCCACCATAATCCATCTAGCTGAACAGCTTAGAAATCAGAAAGCTTTCCTATCCTCCATTTCTCTCTCAAAATCTAGTGGAGGCTCTTCTCTTAGTGGCCCCAGTCTCTCCTTTTAGAAGATGCCTATCTCTCTGCCTTTAAGCTAATGTGTCTCTTGAGGCATTTCCTCCAAAAATCAATTCCATTTCCTAAGTATATTACGTTCTAGTACATCACTTCCTTCCACAAATGTCTTCTTTCTGCCATCCAAGTGTTGCCCTGTGAACACAAAAGATTTAACTCAAACATCGTCTGCTCTGAGACTTTCCATTTTCAATTGTCCTGGTTTCTTGCATGTATCTCTCTTGTAGCACTTTCACATGTTATATAGTGATCATGCATTACTTTTTCTTTCTCTTGAATACATGCAAGATGTGGAATCATGTAATCATGTCCCTTCCCTCCAACCCTATTTCTCCAAGCCTAGCATGTTTGTAGTAGGTATTCAGTAAATATTTACTGATAATCAATTGAATAGATAATGTCAGGTAAAAAGAGAGCCCTTGGAAAAATAGTCTAGTGGGCTATCCCTGGGGCAGAGAGTAGGGAGCCGTCTCCTTAGGATGAAAGCTCTGATAGACAGACTGAGGGGCAGAATTAATTGGAAGCAATACGCCCGAGAGGATCACTCACTCATGCAGTCACCTAATAAATACTAGATATGCCCTACTTAAATGAAAGTTGGCTCCATGATTCTAGTATAAGAAAAATTTGACACCAATATGTGGACTAAAATAATATGCACTGGTAAGTTGTAAATTAATATGTTGCATCAAATATGTGTTTATGACATGAACATGATTTAAAGGAAAGCTTGCCTTTGATCCAGGGAATTTAAGATGCTAAATGATAGATACTCAATGACCTCATTCCCTTTAAGATCCCATAATATTAATATCCATGAGTTCATATAAACTCTTTAAAATGTACCTCTATTTAAATTTTTTTTGTTTATTTTCCTTAAGTGTAATGTGTAATTCTCTCAAGTTTCAAAGCTGTGGGTTGGGAAAAGTGCATACTAGTTTATTATTCTGGGATTGGGTGAACTAGTCACACCATTCACCTCATTCACATAATTATGATTTTATGACTTACATCATATGGCCCTTCCAATTAAATGCTGGGCCCAGTGGTTTCTCAATTTCATCCCTGAGTACCTTCTTAATTCTTGGGTGGATGCTACTTTATTTTCCCCAGTAATTTTTTGATAATTTCTTTATTAGTTAGATCCAGGATATTTGGAATGCTAACATCAGGTAAACAAGTATTATTTGAAAAATCAAAACAAGGGTGAAAATCTTATGTAAAAGTGATGAGTCATCCATTTAATTCCTGCTTATTCTTTTATTACCCTTGTGCAATTTTTATTTGTTGTTCCTTGTTTTGTTTTAATTACATATTGATGTGTTCTATAATTTTTGTTTTCCTCTAAAGAATAGGTTGTTTAAATGTTTTGCAACTTTTGGAGGAAGAAATTGGGGGGAAAGTAATAAGCATGTTTAGGAAGGATGGAAAAGTTGAATCCTTGACTTTGCTACTTAATTCATTTCTACTCTCTGCAAGTAACTGTGTGAAAATATGGATATAAAGTGGGAAAAAAAAAACACATGTGGACCCTTCCCTCACTAAAAAACACAATAAAAATGTACAGAAGTGTATAACTACTAATTATATTAAGTATAATGAAAAAAGCAGGGAATCCAGAAAAAGAATTAAATGTGTCTACTTGAGACTCAGTATTCCAGGAAAGCCTCCATGTAGAAATGACATTAATTAGAGATATGCAATGGAATAACAAATTTAAGGATAGAAAGGATAGAAAACAGAAATCTCATGAAGAATTTAATTAATTCTCCTTTTTTTGGGTAATGTTTATTTGTTTGTGAGAGAGAGTGAGTGAGTGGGAGGAGGGCAGAGAGAAAAAGAGACAGAGGGTCCAAGGCAGACTCTGCTCTATGCTGACAGCAGCGAGCCTGATGCGAGACTTGACCTCAAGAACCACGAGATCATGACCTGAGCCGAAGTTGGACACTCAACCAACTGAGCCACCCAGGCGCCCCTCATGAAGAATTTAAACATGAGAATGACATAATTATATTTACGTTTTAAAAGATCAATCCAGATGCTTTGTAGGCTGATACGCTGGTAAATAAGGGCAGAAAAAGACCACTCAAAAGACTATTGCAGTAATGAGGAAATAAGTGATGGTAGCCTGGACCAAAAACAAAAACAAAAAATTAGGTATAGGGGAGTCTGGGTGGCTCAGTCGGTTGAGCATCCGACTTCAGCTCAGGTCATGATCTCACGGTTGGTGGGTTTGAGCCCTGCATCCGGCTCTGTGCTGACAGCTCGGAGCCTGGAGCCTGCTTTGTGTTCTGTGTCTCCCTCTCTGTCTGCTCCTCCCCTGCTCACATGCTGTCTCTGTCTCAAAAATAAAGATTAAAAAAAAATTTTTTTTGATTAGGTATAGAAGAGATGGAGGTGAGGCCTTTAGCAAATCACTCAGCTGTAGAACATGGATATTAAAAGTATCTACCTCATGAGATTAAAAAAATCACATAAAATTATGCCTTTAAAGCACAAAGAACAGTTCTAGCACATAAAAAACTTGTTATGAATACAACCACTAATATGACTATAAGTGTTATTTGATTATTTGGTTTGATTTTAGGGTGGTGTTTGGATGGCAGTGAGGGACAATTGATTCATTCGGTGTGTTATGATTCACTGACTTAAAAAGAAATTTGGTAGACAAGTACATTATGGTATGCTGTCTAAGGGGATGTTATTTAGAGTAATGATAGGTGATGTTTAATGGGTAGTAAAGAGGAAAATAACACGTCTGACTTTTTTTTAATCTAATGATTAACTGTTCCAAGGTTCAATAGGGCCTCACCATCTTTCTCTTTACCTCTCTTCCCTCCAAGAAGTTTCTTCAGTACTTCTAAGTCTTGAAGCCTCATTCCCTAAGAATAGTACAAATATAGTGATAAATCTCCACTGATGTTAGAACCATCCATTTCATGGAAAGTGTCCTAGAACCTCTTAGAATATCAGAGCTAGAAGGGAACTGGGAGGTAATTTGGCCTAATTCTCTTGGTTACACATGTCGAGGCAGACAATGAGAGAGGCGGAGTTGCCCTGACTCTTCAGAGATACCAGGGGGTGTGTTGAAAATGCCCTGGACTGTTTATCCAGGTGAACGAAATTCAAGCTCTGTATCTATCTTCACCATGGGCAAACAGCTTAACCTTCTGAAGCTTGATTTCCTCACTGTAAAAGTTAGATCCTAGTATGTGTCCTGCCTAGCTAACGAGTCAGCATGAAGAGTGAATAAAATAATGCACATAGAAACATATCATGAACTATAAAGTATATTTGTTTCCATCACTTTGCCATGTTTACAATCACCAAAACAACAGATGGGCATATTGATTCAATTGTTTGCTTAGATGTAGTTAGTGTAGTGCATGGTTCTAATGCTCAAAAATTCCTGAGGCCAATTTATTGTCAGACTATGTTCTGGGTTTATGTGTAACTTACAAAGGTAAGCTGAAAATCTTCGCATACTTACTGAATAAATTCTTAAGATGTTGAAACCTCAACACAACCTTGGGCTATAGTATCATGATTTACATTTTTCTATAAAAAAAAATAGGCCCAGTTTAAGTAATCAGAGTAATCAACAAAACCAATATAAGGATACACAACCACGAGGCAACAGAGCCTGATTTTAAACCTTGATCTGACGTGTTTAAAAAGCCATAAAATTTTAAGTACTAACAGGGAGGCTATACCACAGTCACACAGATAAATTGATATCACTTCTGTAAAAAAAGAATCCTTCAATCGACCAAACTTGATTAGGAAACCAAAGGCACATTTTTGTTCTCCAGCATGTATCGAAACACAGCTGATTTGATATTGCAATTGAGCAATTGGGTGTAAAAATCACTGGTGAAAACACACTGCAGATGGCAATTAATTACCACACAGGCCCTGCTCTATTACGCAGCGAAAGATTGACAAAGATACTGCAGCAAGACTGAACCAGGAAATGACAACACATATAAGAAACTGCCCTCTGCTGGTCAAGCCAGTGCCCTGTCCTTGTTAAACAGGGACGTTATTCAAAGATGCAAATGAGATATTTTGAGCACTTTTATATTTATGACTTTATTACTCTGAGATGGTTGGGAGTTTTAATTTTGTGGTTAGCCCACCTGCTGTTTCTTTATTAAAATCTTAGTTCTGATTAATCAAAAATGCTTTTTGCAGTCAGGTCACATAGATTCCATAAAACAGGATGCACTTGTTCGCCCTGGATTTGGTGTGAGATTTATCTCTTAAAGATGCACACTGATTTATATATGTGCTCACAAGTATGGCAGCGAATTAAAATATGATAGTAAGTGGGAAAGGTTCATGGCTTTCTGAATGTGATTATAAATAAGGGGTTTCATGACCAAGTTGCTCTGTGTCATAGTCATGTCTCTCCTCACCCATGGGTGTAATGGGGACACTCTATTGGTGGCAAACATGGGGAACTAGCATTGGTTTTGCCGAGCTTAATGAAATTGGCATCAAAATCCACAATTCAATTAGCTGCTATAGTTTTTTATATACCTGGCACTACAACATGAGAATTCTCTGAAGCAACAGAAATGATAATTATCTTGCCATCATCACCCAGATTTTTGTCCTCTGGCAGTGTCTGAGAAAGCCAGCTTTGAGCTTTCTTCTATGGAGCTTCAAAAAGCAGCAGAAACATCACCTGCTATGAGATTCAGACACAGGACAGCACAGCATTCAAGCTGTTTAATAGAGAGAAGGGGAGAGAGTATCTAAAGGTGATTTAAGTAGTATTCTGATATATATATATATATATATATATATATATATATATATATATTTCTATATGTATATATACATATATATATATATACATACACACACACACATATATATACACACATGTATGTGTGTGTGTGTGTGTGTATATATGTATATATATACACAGAATCTTTGATTCTATTTTATATATACATACGCATATGTAGATGTATATAATCTTTGTATTCTATTTTATCCTCAAATATTATTTATTAAAGACCCACATGAAAATGATATTCTCTTAAAGATTGACCTGCCAATTTAATACACAGTCCCTTTCTTTGGCAGCTTCTAATAACCCCCCCAAAACTAATATTATTTCAGACATATACATAATGAAATATAATTTAATATCTAGAAGTATGAAACAGATGAGACAGCCAAGGTCAAAAGAGTGCTGCTATTTACACTGAATGTAAGAATTTCTTTATGAAATAACCTTCACTGCCAAGATGCCAAGAGACTCTCTTAGGGAAGGGACTTCTGTAATTACAGACAGCAGCAAAGCAAAGTAGACTAATATTGTTCAGGAATGAGATCTCTGTCTACAGTGTATCTTTGGGCAACTTCTTGACCTGTCTGACCTCGGGGTCTTATAGGGATAGGACCTACCTCAATGTATTCTTTAGAAAATTAAACTTCATATGTAAAATGTCTCTCACACAATAGGCATCACAAAATGTTAGCTCAAGTCTCCTCTCCTGAGTAAACTTAGCTGGCACTACGGACTTCATTTCTTCATTATCCCTTTCCCAAACACATGCATCCTTAAGAACCTCTGGTGTCAAATGGTTAACCATAGAGCCTCTCCATGTAAACGTCCCCTGGCTCCAGGTCCCTCACATAACTTGATTCCTGAGTGTCCAAATCCCTGAAAAAACTACCACTGTCTCAAATAGTCCATGAGGCCCCTGGGAATGTTTCCCATGTGCTCTGGCAAAGTTTGTCTTAATGCAGTTGCTAGCACTATCCTCTGGGGACCCGCATTGGCCTGCTCTCACTGTGCTTTCTCAGCAGGGGCCCCACTGCCTGCCCCCCCCCCCTCTCTCTCTCTCTCTCTGAGTGTGTCCTTGCATAGAGTAGAGCCCTCACTTACCAAAGCTTCAAGGCACTTATCAGGTAGAAGAGGCTGAAGAGACTTAATAATAAATGGCCCTCTTATCTTTGGTTCATATTGGGTAAGTAGGTCCCAAAACATGGCTTTTTGTACCCCTATCTTTTGCAGAAGCTCCTGGGTATCTTGGATTAATCTTAAATTCTTCTCCCTTCTCTGAATGAAAACTGGGTTGGAGTGTCAGGCTTCATGCTGTGTTACTGTAATACATGGTATTAACAATCAGTAATCTTTTAATGAAAGGCACTTCTTTCTTTCTGGCCCAGTCCACTGTGCCTATATGATAGGGCTTTTCCTTAGAGATTTCTTGAGCCTAATACTGCCCTGATACCCTGGCAGAAAGGGCCTCGACCCTCAACCTCATATTTTAGGGGTCCCCACTCTGGTCCTTGGCTGGGCAACCACATTCCTTAGCCATGGTGCTAAAGGGATATGCATACCCAAAGCCTACCATGACCCTCTAAACTAGCCTTTGGGTAGCTCGATACCCAGAACTCACTGTCCACATGTCCCAAGACTACTCCATTGTCCTGTTTGGTCCTCTCCCCATGTCTGCCTGCCTGAGATACTATCAGCTATGACTGCATGCACCCTGAGGCCCTAGTAGAGTCTGAGGGGCAGTTGCTTTGAGCAAAGTAAATGGATATGCTCGCTAGGTTGTCTACAAGCTCAAGACCCTGTCACATGGGAGAGAACTGGTACTGAGAATAAAAAGAGGAAAGCCATTGATTTTTTTCTCCATTTGCTTGTGCCCACAGAATTCTGAGGAGTCCGGTTGAAATCTGCCCTTTCAAGTCATTGTGAAGGAGTATTTGTCAAGATGGAAGGAAAGATCCTATTTCATTTAGCAGTTTTTTAAGTTGGATTTATAGCTTCAGATATTTAGACCCAGGGTCTATGGACCTTTATATAGTATAAGAGAGTCTAAGGGGCAAGTCTGCCCTTAAGCCCTAAGTAGAGATTGGTCTGACTTCTCCTGACAATTTTGCAAGCATACCAAGGCCATATATAACAGATTTTTTTGGTGATTAAGAATCTCTTGAGTTTTGTGTTTTTTTTCTGTAGCTAAGATGAGGTGCTTTAACGCAAGCACAGGGAAGAACAAGCTAACGAAGGACTTGTAAAAATATGATTGTGATGATGAGCCATGGATTCTAAACTGTGTGAGTGAACCCAAGAGCCATCCTGTGGAAAGCAGAGACATTAAAGGAGGAGTTGCTATGAAGTTAAAGCAGAGTTTGATACAGCACATTGCAGCAACTGAGCTGGAAGGCAGGAGTTTGTGGGATGAAACCGTAGTTTAGAATTGGTGATAATGCAGTTGGTGGCTGAGATGCACACGAAAAGGAGGATATTGTTAACAACCTGCACCAGAGTTCCAGGTTTCTAGAGTGACTCTAAAACCGTCTGTTGAAATCACCCTGGGTGAGGATAAAGGTTAGGGCTAAGAGGAAGCTGGTGAGCTAGTTGATAACGTGTAAGAAAAAATGAGAAGCAACCATAAGGAGCTTGGTAAGTGACAACTATCTAAGGAAAAAAAAAGAGAATGATGCAGTCAGAGATGTGAGCTACAAAGGAGCAAAACTATTTATGACATGGGAGGAGGGATGCTTTGGAAGCATCCTAGGACAGTCACACTCCACCTTTCTGGTTTTTTTTTTCTTCCTATGTTTTTGGGACACCTTTTCCACCCAAAAGTCCACTTTTCCTTCAAGTCCAAATCAAATCCCCATTTCTCATAGTCTTCCTTTCCTTCTTCAGCTTACTCTGGTTTCCTGACTCCTTAAAATGGTTATTTTCTGTAAAATCTGGTTTGGCCCTCTGTGGTAAAGCTTGCCTCCTGCCTGGGTAGTTCCCATTTAATCCTGTTTTCCCAAATAGGCTACCAGCTCCACGAGGATGGCAGTCTTAGCTTCCTGTCCATTTATATCTCAGAGTTCTAAGCACAATTTTTTTCTCTTTTCTTTTCCTTTTCTGAGACAGAGAGAAAGAGAGAGAGTGTGTGTGTGTGTGTGTGTGTGCATGCACACACATGCATGAGCAGGAGAGAGTCAGAGAGAATCTGAAGCAGGCTCCAAGCTCTGCACGGAGCCCAGCACAGGGTTTGATCTCACCACTGTGAGATCACGACATGAGCTGAAACTGAGAGTCTGACGCTTAACCAACTGAGTCACCCAGTTGCCCCCTAAGCATAATTTAAAGTATGTTTGTGATATCACAAATGCAATTCAATTACATTACCAAATTATCTTTTTTTTATGAAAGATCACCCTTAATTATGAATGTGACCTGTATAACCACCACCAGTTTGGAGTGTACAGTATAAAGGTGATTGAGTTAAGCTTTTGAAGCCCTCCTTTCTAAAGTAGGAAGCCGCAGCAAGAGCTGTCTTCTCCTCGCATTCTAAGTTGCCCTTCACGATTTGTCCTAAAACCTTCAAGGCAAAACCTCAGTTGGCAAAATCTGAAAAAATTAGAAGCCTTAGGTTTTACTAGTTTGTAAAATCTAAAATTCTGGAACCAACCTTAAAATTCTGATTCTGAAGATGAAGAGGATAAAAATGTAATAAACCAAATGATATAACATGAAGTCTTTATCTTCCTCTCTTCTTTGTCAAGGGGTGTTAGATACATTGCAAGTGTATTTAAAACAAGTTTTTCTTTGTTCAACATACAGCAAGAAATGCTCCTGAAGCAGAGCATGCAACAGGAGCAGAAGCTTACTTTCCTCTGACTTTCATTACTCCCTGTATCTGAGAACTCTTTTGGTCAAGCAAATGCACATAACAATGCCTGGTCTTTGAATGTTAGGCTGTGTGTGAAACTACATTTCAACTATGCCTTAACTAACATTCAGAAACCAATTTATGCAATCCATCAGACCCACAGGCTAAAAATGAAAAAAATCATGATTATATTGATACCTGTAGAAAAAGCATTTGACAAATTCCAACACTCATTCATGATAAAAAAAAAAAAAAAACCCTCAGCAAACTAGGAATAGAGGGAGAGTTCCTCAAATGGATAATATCCACAAAAATGTATAGGTAATATACTTAATGGTGAGAAATCAGATGCCATAACACTAAGATCAGGAATAAGGTAGGGATGTACTCTCTCACCAGTGCTATTTGACATCATACTTAAAGTTTTAACTGGGACAATTAAGTAAATAAAAAGCATATAGATTGGGAAGGAAGAAATAAAATCATCTTTTTTACAGATTACCTGAAACGAGTAGGTGATTATAGTAATTTGTAGGATGCATGTTAATATATAGAAGACAATTACTTTTCTATGCACCAGCAATGAACAATTGGAATTAAAAACTAAAAACATAATACAATTTATATCAGTACCAAAAATTAAAAACCTAGGTATAAGTCTGAAAAAATATGTACAGGATCTATATGAAGAAAATAATAATACTCTGAATAAAGAAAGAAATCAAAAAAGACCTAAATAAACAGAGGATATTCCATATTCATGGATGGGAAGACTCAGTATTAAGATATCAGTTCTTTCCAACTTGGTCTAACAAAATACTAATCAAAATCCACCAAGAACAGCAAACACAATGACAAAGAAGAAGAAACTCAGAGGAATGACATGTTCAGCTTCAAGACTTCCTGTAAAGCTACAGTAATCAAGCCAGTATGGTCCTGGTGAAAGAACAGGCAAAGAGATCAAAGCAACAGAACACAGAGTTTAGAAACAGACCCATGGAAATCCAGTCAACTGATGTTTGACAGAGGAACAAAGGCAATTCAATGGAGAAAATATAGTATTTTCAACAAATGGTGCTGGAACAACTGGACATCCACTTGCAAAAACATGGATCTAAACAAAGATTTTACACCTTTTACAAAAATTAACTCCAAATAAATCAGACCTAAGTGTAAAATACAAAATTTCTAGAAAATAACATAGGGGAATATCTAGGCAAGTTGGTGTTTAGCAATGAGTTTTACAACACCAAAAGCATGATTCATGAGAGAAAAAAAAATTAATAAGTTGGATGTCATTAGAATTTTAACATTCCAGGGGTACCTAGGTGGCTCAGTCAGTTAAGCATCCAACTTCGGCTCAGGTCACGATCTTGTGGCTCGTGAATTCGAGCCCTGCATCGGGCTCTGTGCTGACAGCTCAGAGCCTGGAGCCTGCTTCAGATTCTGTGTCTCCCTCTCTCTCTGCCCTTCCCCTGTTCACGCTGTCTGTCTGTCTGTCTGTCTGTCTCTCTCTCTCTCTCAAAAATAAATAAAACATTAAAATGGAAGATACACCTAAGGGAAACAAAAGACAAACCACAGAGTAGGAAATAATATTTGTGAAATACTTATCAAATAAAAAACTTACCCACACTCACCAATAAGAATAAAAACAACCCAACAAAATAATAGGCAAAAGATCTGGACACTTCACCAGAGGAGATATACAGATAACAAAAATGAGAAGTAGGCAACTGCAAATCAAAACAGCAATGAGATACCATTTTATACCTGTTAGAGGGGCTAAAATGCAAGTCACTGACAACACCAAATACTGATGAGGATGTAAAGCCATAGAAACTGCAATTCATTGCTAGTGGTGAGGGCAAAATGGCACTGCCATTTTGGAAGTCATTTTGGCAATTTTTACAAAACTAAACATGGGCTTACTATATCTATAATCACGCTCTGAGGTATTTGTCCGTGTGAGTTGAAAACTTATGCCCACACAAAAATATGTACATGAATATTTATAGTAGTTATTTTTTTTCATTATTTTCCAGAACTGGAAGTAACCAAGATGTCCTTCACTAGCTGAAATCATGAACAACCTATGGTACGTCCAGATAATAGAATATTTTTCAGCAATAAAAATAAATAAGCTATCAAGAAATGAAAAGTCATGGAGAATCTTAAATGCCTATTGCTAAAGGAAAGAAGCCAGTCCAAATATGTTCCATTTTATATAATTATAACCATAGGACATTCTGAAAAAGGCAAAACAATAGAAATGGTAAGAAGATCAGTGATTTCTAGGGGTTGCGTGGGGAGGAGGGATAAAGAGGCAGAACACAGAAGATTTTAGGGCAGTAAAACTTCTGTATGATACTGTACTAAGTGAATGTGTGACATTTTGTATTTGTCAAAACTGAAAGAAATGTACAACACAAAAAATGAAATTTAATATGAAGTATGCATTTTAGTTAAGAATAATGTATTATTGGGGCGCCTGGGTGGCGCAGTCGGTTAAGCGTCCGACTTCAGCCAGGTCACGATCTCGCGGTCCGTGAGTTCGAGCCCCGCGTCGGGCTCTGGGCTGATGGCTCAGAGCCTGGAGCCTGTTTCCGATTCTGTGTCTCCCTCTCTCTCTGCCCCTCCCCCATTCATGCTCTGTCTCTCTCTGTCCCAAAAATAAATAAACGTTGAAAAAAAAAATTTTTTTAAAAAGAATAATGTATTATTATTGGCTCATCATTTGTAACAAATTACCACACCAATGGAGATCCTAATAATAGAGAAAATTGGGAAAGGGTGGTAATTAGGAGAGAGTATATGCATTGCCTGCTCAATTTTTCTTTAAACCTAAAACTACTTTTAAAATGTAGCCTATTTAAAAATGAAAATGTCTTATCTCAAATGATCCTTTGAAAATCTCTGGCAAATAAGGTTTATAATATCATATTACAGATGGTGATACTGAACTAAAGCTCAGTAATAGAAGGAAGAAATGAATGTCTAAGTTGTGCTGAAGTACCCATTTGAGCTATAATGTCTTACAGATGGTCATCCAGTAAAGGGTAAAAGCCTTTTAGTGTATGGGCAAGCATGTTCTGAGATTCCAGAGATATTTTCTCCAATATAATAGCTACTACTCACATCTTTATGACCTGTCCTAAGGTGGTATCAGAATGCAGAGGTTAGACAGGCCTCTTAGGAATACAGTTGGAAGGAAGAAACTTATAAAAGAGATAACAACATAGATGGAGGATACTAGCTACAAGGCTGTGAAAGATTAAGAGCATTTGTAACTTTCCTATTATGCTATTTCTGTTATCCCTCTAATTGCAGTATTTCTCAGTTCTGAAAATAACTTGAGTTAAATCTTTCCACAGTACTGTAAAATATGTATATTTCTGAGTCTCAAATGAAGACCAACATAGTCTCATTCTCTAGGAGCAGATTCTAGGAATCAGGTGTATTAACAAGTTCCTCAAGTGATACTTACATATAGTTTAAAATTTTCTCCTTTAAGTGGAGACAAAAAAAAACTTTAAAATGTGTACAGTTGTTTTCAAAGTCATTTTGGCAATGAAAAGATGCCCACACACCAATGGGTATACAGTAGCTGATAGCAGCAGTAATGAGATTAAAAAATGCCCGGGTCGCTAGAACCTGCCATAATGAAAGAGAATGTTCCATTTTGCAATTGTGGGGATAAGTGGGGATGTATGAAACAGAAAAGTGAAAAAGGACAAAAGCCTTTGGAATTATATAATATATGATATCGGGTTGCCCAACATTTCTTTATAACGTATTATTTTTCACAGTGACTTCTATACTCATCATAAGGTGGAGGAAAAACAGGAAAGAATCCTGTTTTTACTACTGTTCTGTCCCTTCAAATTCAGGTAATAATGGCCCAATTATTTAACCTCACTACATGTCGGCCTGAAATATGAAATCAGGAAGGGACATCTTCACTAACTCACTGGGTTAGACTACTGAGTTCAGGTTAGGTAAGGGGTGGAATACCATCTTAAGAAGTGTAAAGTGATACCTGAAGATACCATGTGAAAGCTATTTTCAGTGCTGAAATAATGCCTTGGGTTGGGAAATGGCAGTGAAGAATTTGAAAGTGGATGGTGAGTAAATTTTCAGCATTAACTACATCCTTCAATCCTTGGTGTTGTTGGTGACTTCTAACTTAATAGCCATATTACAGGGAATAAAATTATGTCTCTAATTACCTAAGACTTAATAATGCAATGAAATCATCTGCCTCCATTCCTAATTACCATTTGTTTCCAAGGCAATGACTCTACCGTGTCATAATGCCTGCACTACAGTGGGGTAAATGAAGCCTGGAGAAGACATCCTACAGAGTTGCTTTTCTTTCCAAACTTTCCATGGGTCTGAAGCTTTCTAAGAATTCAACAGAAAGCATCTAATCAGTGCTGCTCACAAAATTGTGGATTTCATCTAAATGACGCATGAAGCTGGCTGTACATTAAATACTCTCTTATGTAGAATCTGTTAGAGGACACATGATGGGACCATTTACATCGCAGTTATTTCTAGTCAGGTGCAAATAGTAACCTCTTGTCTACTTTAGGAAATTGTTACAAAATTCATTGCTTCCCCCAACCACCCATACCCTTCAATATGAGTTACTACCTCAACACATGGATACTTTGTACTGATAAAATCTTGGAGGACTATGACTGTCTTTGGAGGAAAAAAGAAATGGTATTCCCAGATAGGAGGCTGCTAGAATTTGCATTATGGGTCAGGTGGTATTCTCAAATATTTTTCAGACATACTAGCATTTATCCTCCCTGGGCTTCAGAGCAGACACTGAATATTTTCATTGAATATTTTTCATTGCACTTTTTCTCACTGGGATGAAGTGTGGCCTCAGAATCCTCCTCAAGACTATATTTTATAATGTAGTCACTAATAGCCATTAATAGTCAATCAACATTGGCATGATAGGTGAAACCTCCTTCCTATTTAGGATTGTGGAAATATCACAGGATTTAGAATTAGGCAAATCTCTTTTAAATAATGGCTTTGAGGGGCGCCTGGGTGGCTCAGTCGGTTGGGCGACTGACTTCGGCTCAGGTCATGATCTCACAGTCCGTGAGTTCGAGCCCCGCATCAGGCTCTGTGCTGACAGCTCGGAGCCTGAAGCCTGTTTCAGATTCTGTGTCTCCCTCTCTCTCTGACCCTCCCCCGTTCATGCTCTGTCTCTCTATGTCTCAAAAATAAATAAACGTCAAATTAAAAAAAATTTTTTTAAATAAAAATTAAAAAAATAAATAAATAATGGCTTTGAATGCCTATATAACTACTTTTATTTCTAAGATGGATAATACTATCTATAATATGAGGATTTTGTAAGGAGATGAGTGTGTACCATGCATGTACATACACACAAACCCATGCGCACACACTCACACACGCCCACACAGAAACAGACTCATACATGTTGAACCACATGTAATAGTAGGTACTTAGATATTACTTCATTTAAACTGTGCACATCAGCATAACTCCACTGTCAGTATGGTCATTGGAGAAGAAGAATCCAATGCATTCCTAACAGACTCAATACAATCAGGCCCTGGTACTAATCACTGTGATGGTTACCAAAGACAATCTTACATTTTAAAATGTTATCCATTCTATTTAAGGGTAAAGAATCAACACCATTTTTTAAAATGACTGTTTCCTGGGTAAATGATTCAACTCGTGGAGCCTAAAGAAGAGGAAAAGGGACATAGATAAAACCCAGGCTTTATAGAGGACCCATTTACACAACACCCTGAGAAGATGAGACAAATCCAGAATGTGGGAAATTCAATAAAACAACTGGCATGACTGCTTCTAAAACTCAATATTGTGAGATAAGAAAAAAAGATGGGAAATTTTTCTGTTTAAAAAAAGACTAAGGAGACATAAGATCTAACATGATGTGTGAACCTTCACTGAATCCTGATAAGAAAACAAAACAGCTATAAAATATATTTTTAAAAGCAATTGGGAAATTTTGGATATGGACTGAATATTGGTTATGAGATACAGTCTTAATTTTCTTTCTGCCAATGATATTGGCATCATCATTCTATTGTAGGAGAATACCCTCATATTTAGAGGTGAAAGGTCATTATGGGTGACATTTATTTTCAAAATTTTCAGCAGAATTACCCACAAAATAACTACCTATGGGTATATGGATGTTCACTGTATGATCCCTTCACTTTTTCTAAGTGAAATTTCCCATGACAAAGTTAAAAAAAAGTATTAGACTTATACCGCCCTAATTTGAATGCTGGATTTACATCTTCTTATGTTACATGGCCTTTGCCAAATGACTTCACCATTTTGTGTCTCTTACTCATCATCTGTAAAGCAGAAATAATAATGGTACCTTCCTCAGATAATTACTACAAATGTCAATGATCTAGTACATGTGTAGTTCTTAGAACAGTACCTGACACACAGTGAGTACTTAAGAAATGTTAGCCGTTACTGAAGCACAGAGAAAGCTTCAAGATGTTCTGATCTAGAGTGGAAAAGTAGACAGGGCACATTGGGAATACCATAGCTTCCCCTTCCTCTCTACCCTGTTTACCCTGAATCCCAAGCAATTATGATATCCACCCCAATCTACATTTTTCAAAATTTGCTAGTAATGCCTTAGTTAAATTCAGTTCCAACTCACCTCTTTATAAAAAGTCTTCTCCTATTCACATGAGACTGTTAGAATGCCAGCACCTTTGTTACTGAGATTGGCAACACTCTCCCCAGCTCCATATTGCCAGATGTGTTGCCTGTTCCTGCACTGCTCTAGTTTTCTATGTCTTCTTTGCTTTTTACCCATGAAGTTTTTCATCTTATTGGGAATTCAACTATGCATTTAAAATTTTGTTACAGTTTACAAAGCTTTACAATGTGTTTGTAGAGGAAGCATATCTCACCTGCCATGTTGCTAGAAATGGAATATAGTAAACATTAAGTAACAGAAAACTTTTCCAATATCTCTTTATTTGGGACATTAAAGATAAAAACAGGGACTCCACATGTACGTAATCAAAGTCATATCAAGTCTCAAAACAGGATAAACCAAAAGCTTTTGCTGTCAAAAGAATAAGAATATTAAGGAAAATACACCTGCACTGGGAAAATATTAATTTAAAGGAAACGTGGAGATAAATATCAGAACAGTATCAGAGTATAAAACATAAATAATGCCAAAAGGATGGATAAATTAGGCTGGGAAAACCATCTAGAGAAGAAAAGAAAATATGGGGACAATTTTGGAAAATTCCAAATTTAATTAGCAGGGAAGGGGAGCTACTATTGAGACTGGAAAAGAAATACATATATGCATATATGTGTATATATATATACACATATGTACATAAATGCATTATACAGAGTAAACCTCAATATAAAAGAGGAAATTTAATGTTAAGGCCAAAAGCGTTTTGTGTCTCATAAAGAAGGGACACCTCAACATTTCCAAATGCAAAATAGATGTTAAGGTAAAACTTGAGAAGCAGTCATTGAATTTAATTTAGGAATTAATTGATAACCTCGATAAAATGGATTTCACTAGAGTGATGAGAGAATCCAGAATGTAGTAGATTGATGTGAGTAGGAATATAATGTTACAGAAATTGTGGGCTTCACACCTGTTCTTTCCTGTAATCTAGAAACATGTATACAAACCTTACTGTATATATCACCTTTGGAATTCACATAAACACCTCAAAACTCAATATATCCCCAAACAGACTCGCTGTCTCTGCCTTTCTCCCCTCCTCTCCTACCAAATTTCCTTTCCCTCATATTCCATATCTTAGTTAATATCACTACTATCACACTCAGCTTTTTATATAAAAACTGTTCAGTCAGAGGTGAA
Source organism: Lynx canadensis (assembly GCF_007474595.2). Classification (NCBI taxonomy): domain Eukaryota; kingdom Metazoa; phylum Chordata; class Mammalia; order Carnivora; family Felidae; genus Lynx; species Lynx canadensis. The sequence goes on along the minus strand of NC_044313.2, from coordinate 45,362,864 downwards.
ACTAGGTGGTGAGGTTTTGATAACCTTTAAAGCTATCATTCATGCAAGTAGAGAAACAGCTGTTCCATTTTCTAGTTCGTACAAGCTTCAGGTTTTTGGAAATAAAACAACTTGTGGGGACAGAGAAGAGGCAACACATTATTTTGTTACATTTTTCAAGCTAGCATTGTTGCCACACAAAACTGGTATGAGACAGTGATTGCAAACCTCATCTTAGTTTCACAACCTATAGAGTCAATACTCTGCCCAGATTTAGGCAAGCAGTTAGGTCGTGGGGACTGTTTTGTTTTTATCTTTCTCTGGTGTTTCATAAATTTTGGACTAAAATGTACATCTATGGTCAGCTAGCTAAACTAGAAGTCATATCTCTGATTCATTTTTTTTCTCCAAATAGAATTGTTATTTTTTTTTATCTTTCCAAATAGAGTAATTGGGGTATCGATTGGGATTGTACTATGTCATAATTTTGGAATGTGCGGTTATCAAAATAAACTGATGATGTCTTTGAAAAAAATCAACAGCCCATATTATAATGCCATTTTCTTAATGGTAATAGGATAAAGAAACGTACAGAAACAATTGCATAAAGCATAGCATGGTCTACAAAAGGATACGGTTTCCCAGGTCCCCACCTGTAGAGTGGCCACTGTGCATTTGGCCACTCTCCTTACTGACTGTTCTGGTGACTCAATAGCTGCCTGTCTGCTCAGCAGTTGTAAGAAATAGGTTCACAGCAACCCCAGCCAGTAATCCCTCAGGGCTCCCTGGGAACCAAAAAGGGAAGGTTAACTCCTAGGGAGCACCTTCAGCAGCCCAAACTCCAATTCAAGCAAAGATCCATTCCTGAAGGTATCATGTCCACTTTAAAATATCTAGTTTTTCTCTCAAATCTGTGCATAAACTTTCTCCTTAAGAAAGTTTGTTTTTGCCTTCTTGTAGGCTCTTTATTTCTCACTATTACTGTAACTGGAGAATGTATGTTTTTGTTGCAATTTCCAAGGGATTATCTTTTTCTAAATATCTCATAAGAGAATACTGATTTTGTTTATAAATGCTTACCAGGTATAAGTACCCCCTTTCCTATCATTATATGACACATGAAATTATTAACAACTGACTCTCCCCTCTGTCAAAAATCTTCACTGTAATTGTTTTTACTATCTCTCCTCCCAACATTGGAGGTAAGACAGAGACTAGGACAAGCAGTAAAAATGGGAATTGTTTCTTGATTAAAAATGGAATCTAGATGGTTTAAATAATTGGATGACAGTGGCAGTGAGGTATTCAAAGAGGAGGTAAAATGATAAAGGAAGAAGCTTGAGTACTGTTAGAATTTATGGGTTTTTTTTCTTAAGTTTGCTGTCATGAATTTTTTTTGTCATGAATTTTTAACACTGAGGTATACTTTTTTTTTAAACAACAGCTATCAAATATTTTGAAGAGTTTAATTACCATAGAGTCTCATATAAACTGCATCTTTCCAATTGTATACAATAATCTGATTCTAGAAATACTTCAGAATTCTGTCTAAACCCAAATGAAGAACACTTGGTTTAAAACTTTACCTTCTTGGGGTGCCTAGCTGACTCATTTGGTGGAGACTCTTAAATCTCAGGGCTGTGAGTTCAAGCCCCACATTGGCTGCAGAGCCTACTTAAAATAAAAATAAGTAAATAAAAAGTAATAAAACTTTACCTTCTCTTTGTCCTGTTACAGATAGCTTCTAGCCAATCTTTCTGGTTCTGCCCTCTCAAACTACTAAGAGAAATTTGACTTATTTCTTTCTGCATTAATATATTCTGAGGCAATGATCATGTCTTATGAGGCCTCCCATATCCCAGTGACACCCCTGCAGTTTAAATGTTCTTAACAACACTTTGGCTTGAGTTTCTGCCTTGCAAATGTTTAAGGATGTTAAATGGACAATAAAAAGCTATTTTAGTATGTTCAAAGAGCTAAAGACAATGATGTCTAAAGAGGTAATGGAAAGGGTGAGAAAGTTGTCTCACCACTTAGAGAAAAAAAATGACACAATAGAAATAGAAGAGGATGAGGAGGAAAAGAGGAGGAAAAGAAAAAGAAACAAATTCTGGAGTTGAAAAAAACAATAACTGAAAATAAGAATTCACTATAGGGACTTGTTATGTAGAGTGACTACATTAAGAATCAGCAGTTCCAAATGATAAGAGAGGGAAAAACAAACAAACAAACTACAAAACGACCAATGTGAGGATACTGAAATTTAGTTAGGTAACTAAGGATGAAGATACTAAATTTCCAAGCATAATGGTCAGAATTTGGAAATATGGATATATCAATGACTAAAATTGGAAAAGTATTATGTAAAATTGCTAAGGTCCACAGGAAGATTTATCTGCACGTGAGAGATGTACATGAGCAGTAGATGTAGTGTTTCCAAGGCGAGAGAATGGTAGCGGAGCTTGTATGTGGAGCTGCCTAGTCAAATCTTCAGTATCTCAAAATCAGTGAATGTATGCCACTATTACAGCCACACTTATGGGGGCTGCCACTGAAGCCTGGAGGCTATGACCAACAAAATTGACGTCCTGAAGTTAACTGTACATCCATTGCTAGCACATCTGCCAACAGAGGTTTCAAAACACTTGCTTGGGGATTAATTAGTGGAGTAGGTGATCTATTAGTATCTATAGCTTATCATTATGTCCTAATACATGGGTCTTAATACATGGTCAAATTTTATCATTTACATATTAAAGTTCTCTTCAATACTTGAAACAAATATTAGAGCAATGTGCATAGTTATACAGAAAATCTGGAAAACACACCGAATAGCCTTCAACTTTAAAACTGTTGCTGGCTAAAGCAGCTAGGAATATGTCATCCGCCCTGCCTTTAAAACACCTGGTAGGGGCGCCTGGGTGGCTCAGTCGGTTAAGCGGCTGACTTCAGCTCAGGTCATGATCTCACGGTCCGTGAGTTTGAGCCCCGCGTCGGGCTCTGTGCAGACAGTTCAGAGCCTGGAGCCTGTTTCCGATTCTGTGTCTCCCTCTCTCTGACCCTCCCCCGTTCATGCTCTGTCTCTCTCTGTCTCAAAAATAAATAAACATGAAAAAAAAAAATTTTTTTTAAATAAAAAAAAAAAAACACCTGGTAAATTAAAGATGGTATTGGAAGCTCAGAGCAAAATCAGGAATACTGAGACTGTCCATGTCAGAATCTGGGAGGAATTTCCACTAAATTTAGACAATGAAGTTGAATTCAGGAAAAAATACTGGATTTTTTCCAAGGTATAATTAGGATTTACTCCAGAAGAACTAAATTTAAAAATTAGGAAGGTAACATGCTTTTAATTATCTTCCTTTCATGTATTAATTTTTTTAAGGTTAACATTTTTATTTCAAAATTATTTTAAATTTATAGAAAAAGCATTTTTAAATGTTTGTTTATTTTTGATATAGACAGAGTGCAAGTGGGGGGAAGGGCAGAGAGAGAGGGAGACACAGAATCTGAAGCAGGCTCCAGGGTCTGAGTTGTCAGCACAGAGTCCAACACAGGTCTTGAACTCAGAGTATGAGATCATGACCTGATCAGAAGTCAGACGCTTAAATAAGTGAGCCACACAGACACCATGGTATCTGACTATTCGAGGATACGGATATGCACAATAAAAACGGTCCCACCCATTTTTTCTATTCCCAAATTCCAAGGGGTAAACACCCAAATTCTCACAGTGTGTGTGTGTGTGTGAAAGAGACAGAGACAGAGAAACAGAGAGAGAGAGAGAGAGAGAGAGAGATGGCGAGACTGAGTTAGAGAAGAAATCCAAGAAAATATGTTATTCGTTGTTATTAGAAATATCTCCTAAAGTCTGTACTTTCAAAAACAAATATAACAATATATTAAAGTACTTCCTTGTAGGAGCTAGGGATCCATGTTATTTATCTGACTAATTTTATATCATTCATCACATGAACATATTTAATTAAACAGTGCCATTGATTTTTATTATCAGTATTAATGCAGTGCTGTCTATTCACATAAAGTCTGAAACTGCACTTTTAAATCTTGAGATGTAGCACAAAATTGCTTTCTAAACCAGTTTCCATTTCCATCTATATGTATGATCCACATCCTCACCTACAGTGACTATTGTGGCTTGAAAAAAGTTTTTAAAAATTGCCAATATTGGAAGATTTCCTTGATACTAGGAATTGGAAAAGAATGCTTGTTCGACTATGTTTATTTAACATAGCACTAGAGATCCTGGCTGCTGTAGTAAAGCTTGAGAAATAAATAGAAGGCAGAATAAATAAGACTATCATTATCAGCAGATAACATGATTTTATCATAACAAATCCATAAAAATCTACAGAAAACTTAATAGAATACGTGAATGTAGCAAAGGTCCCTGAAGACAATGTCAACATAAAACAAAGTATATCAATATAGCAGATAATTTAAAAAACTAAACTTACACTTTTAAGAAGCATCCTGGAAAAAAAATGTCTAAGATTAAATCTAACAAAGCTATGCCACATATCAACATTAAACAATGTAAAATATAATTGAGAAAAGTTCAAGAAGCCATGAATAAATGGAGGAATGTACTATTTTTGTCATTGGAAAACTGTATGTCTTCAAATTCTCAATTCTCGTCAATTTGATTTGTAAATTCAACATAATTACAATCAAAATCCTGGGAGACATTTTAAAGTCAAATTGACAATTAATTCTAAAATTTACATGGAAATGTAAGGTCCTAGAATAGCCTAAACAGTATCTTGAATGGAAGGAGCAAATTCGGAGAATTTATACTACACCACTACTATCAAGATGTTCATAAAGCTATGAATGAAGATTCTATGGGACTGGAGAACAAAGGACAAAAGACCAATAGAAAAGAATAGTCTGAAAACACACACATATAGTTACCCGACAATGAAACACAATGGGGAAAGGTCAGGTTTTTCAATAACTGGTGCTTGGTCAACTGGCCACGCGTATATTTTTTTTTATCTCAACCTCACACCTAAACGTAAATCATTTGCAATGGGATTGCAGAGTAAAGTATGAAAGATAATACAATATTGCTTTTAGAAGAAAATATAGAAATCACTTTTAAATGGGTATATATTTCCTTTTCAGGACACAAAAGTACAAACTACTAAAAAAATTATAAATTGTACTGTATCAAGTTTAAGAACTTGTGTTTATCAAGGACACAATAAGAAATTAAAAAAGCAGGCCACCGTGCGTATAGATGTTTAAAGTGCAAAGGGAATGTATCCATGATTTATTTAAAAGTCCTGATGCTAATAGGAAAAAGAGAAGATAGAAAAATGGACAAAGAACTTCAAGTATTGACTGAAAAATGGATAGGGAGGAGATGTGTAGTATTGTGTTTTGAATAGGGTGCAGTTGACATCTGTGTGTTCACTTTGAGAAAACTGAAGCCTGCAAACTTGCCATTTGTGCTCTTTTATGTATATGCTTCATTTCAATATAATGCTTATATAAAAATATAAACAGAAATGAACTTTGCCTCTTCTGAAAAAGAACACGAAAGCTACATAAATGCCCATTTGTTTTTTTGCGTGTTTTTTTGTTTTGTTTTGTTTTGTTTTTTTAGTGTTTACTTATTTTTGAGAGACAGACAGAGACAGAGACAGAGACAGATGCAGAGACAGAGACAGAGTGTGAGCAGGGGAGGGGCATAGACAGAAGGCAGAAGGAGACACAGAATCTGAAGGAGGGCCCAGGCTCCGAGCTGTCAGCACAGAGCTGGACATGGGGCTCAAACTCAGGAACTGTGAGATCATGACCCAAGCTGAAGTCAGTCGCTTAACCAACTGTGCCACACAGGCGCCCTCACCCATTTGGTTGTCATTTTCCATTATCTGACCAAGCTGAAGTAGAATGTATTTTCATATTTTTCTTAATAAATTTATATTTCTTCTAGAGCATAACTATGTTCTTTATCCATGGAATAATTATCCTTCTCCTATGGATTTGCAGAAGTTATGGATGGATATATATATAATAAGTATATATATCCGTAAGCATAATAAGATTAGTACTTTCCTTTGAGAGCTGCTATGAAGCTAAATTGAGAAAAATTTGTTAAATTGAGAAAATTTTGTTAAGCACTTAGCATTTGTATTGTCCTTGATAATAATAAACGGTAACTGTTACTGTTACTATTACTGCTTTAAAAAATACTATACATATATACAAAAATCAGTCTGAAATGCTGTACACATTTAAGTGTTAAAATGGAAGTCTCAAGGAGATATTTACATGAGATTATATCTTTTTGTTCATCCACATTTTCTTCTCATTTTAAGTGTATCCTGCATGAATTTATAAAGATATAAACATCCTAAAAAATAAGACTCCATAAAAATAAAGCAGATTTTAACAAAGTTAATATGAGAAGGGTACAATGATTTTGTTTATACTTTAATATTTTTCCTTTTGCAATTATAGTGCATAAGATGGATATATATGTCTATTTCCAAAAATATGTTTGATATAGTATTGTATAATTAAGAAAACACTGTTATTGTACTTATGTATAGAAAAAAGAGTGTAAACCATCCTCTTCAAATTTGTTGTTACGTTAATCATGATTCCAATCTCCCAAATGAACCATTTTATGAAACTCGACAATGTAATTATAAAATCTGTCTGAAAGAAAATACTGTTTAATTTGGTCAAGAAAACAAATTTTAAAATATACAATAAAAAAAGAATTTTCTGTATCACATATGGAATGGAAATAAAACAGCTATGAAAATAAGAACAGAAATAGCAATACATCAATGGAACAGAATAGAGATTTTGAAAACAGATCCTTTCTATGTGGGGTTCAGTATATGACACAGAGGCTTTTCAATGCAAGAATAGAGACATTTTTCAGTACGTAGTTGGAGACAACTAGATAAACATTTGGAAAGTACAAAATTAGATAATCCATAACATAAAAAAGCTTTTAGAAATATTTAAAATATCTATGTAAAAAATTAAACATAATGATTGGGGTAAAAAGGACCATCTGAATCAAGAAAACCCAGAAACCAGGAAAGTGAAGAATGATAAATTAATTGTGCTAACATTTCAAAACTTCCAGAATAAAGTCTATTTTAACAGAATTATAAAATTAAGCAACCAATTTGGAGAAAACATGTGAATCATCTAACTGGTAATCCCAAGTTTGTGTATCATAATGAAAAATGTGCATACACAAATAATAGAAAAAAAGGGAAAATTATATAAATGTTCAACTCAGGGAGTAAAACGAGTGGTTCATAAACCTAACAAAAGATGCTGAATCTACTTAGCAATCAAGTAATTAAAGTTAAAATAGTCTGGCAAAAATTAAAAAGTGATTGATATTACTCATGGGAAGAACAGCTATCAGTATTTAAGATATACATATGATTCTCTAGGATAAGTGCTGTTCAAACTTTAATATGAATCACTGAATTTCTTGATAAAATGCAAATTCTGAAACAGCAGGTCTAGACTGTGGCATGGAACTTTTTACTTCCAGAAACTCCCACGTGATGTCAATGCCACTAAGTCCACAAACCACAATTTGGTAAAACTCTAAGATACACTTCTAAACACATGTCCTGGAATGTCAATTTTGACATGTACATAAATATATATTTGCTAGGATGTCTATAGTGGGATTTTTTTTTAATTGTGAAAAACTGGAAACCACTCAAAGATTTATCAAAAAGGAATGTCTCTGTAAACTAAGGTATAATCTCATTCTACTGGGATATTATACCAAAGTATAAAAAACATGAAAAAGTTCTACCTATACTGATATGAAAAGAAATTTTCATTATGAGAAAGGACAAAGTTGCATAATCCCACTTATATATTTCCTGCTTAAGACAGGGAGATGCAAATTTGTATAAATCAGGAAGGACACCTATGTTGTATGTGAATGTTGAGGAAAAAGGTAGTAAGTTCTGAGGGAAGCTTCTCTGACCACGGCTGTCAAGTTCCAAGTCAGGAAACACAGTTGATGGTATAAGGAACTCACTCATTTGGAACAATATTAATAATTACAAAAATCACTTGAGTGTCTCTATTTCCCCCGGTCCCAGAGTTTATATTTGATGCCTCCCTCCCCCTTTTTTTCTTGGTTTAGTTTTTGGTTGTTGTTAATAACGCTTGCTATAAAGTAAATATGTGTGATATAGAATTGGTCTTGAAATTTAAAAATTTTCTTGCAGCTAAGTAATTATTATAAAAATATTGACTTCACTCAGACTGCATTAGAACTTAATCACACTCATACAAGCTCTGTGATGAATCAAATTTCAAGTTGAACATTCTAAGAAATCAGAGGAAGAAGTGAAACTGAATACAAGTTAGTATTTTCCTTATTCTAAAAGATAATCATTTTTAGAATCTCAAAATATTGGTCTCTCAAAACTAAAGGGGAGCTTGAGGATTTCCATAGTAGTCCTATATAGGGTCTGACTTCCTTCTATAATATTATGACCAACGAAAACAACACAACATTGTTCCTGCATTTCTAAACAGGTGATGGGTGAGAATTTATGGTCATTAAGATATTTGAATGCCTGGTGGTTAATAATAGCACTGTGCAATAATCAGACTATACATATATCAAAATTTCACATATAAGGTATATTATGTATAGAAATATATTCAAGATATATATGGCAAAGAGAGGAAAGAATGCATTAAAACTGCAAGATTGGAGAGTCATTCTAAAGGTGATATTAACAGAAATTAATGGCTTACATTTGTCCTGATAAAGAAGCACATGTAATGTTATATTTAGTGTAAAATTGAGTCTAATAATGTGGATACTTAAGTTAGTGCTCTCTTATGTTCTTCAATGATCTGTTTACTAGCTTCTAATAAGAAAAGCAACAAATGAACGAGACATGTGGGGGAGGCCATAATGTTGGCAAATATCTTTGAAGTACTAGACTACACAAAGTACTTAAAAGTACTTTAAGGGATGGTAATCTAGTTTATATTCAATTTATTTCATTCCCCTACAAAGCCCTGAGGAACATATTCCATTTGTTGCACAAAAGCCAATTACAGTAATGGGCTGTTCGTAAGAGTTTCCAGCTTTCAGAATTAGTTCTTACTATTTAACAGTACATTTTCAGATGGCTGTGAGGCTAATCATTTCTAATTCTTCAGTAACTATGTTTACAGGATTGACATAAAAACTACACCATTCTTTTAGTATTCAGTGTAGACTAACTTGAACAAACTAACAGCAAAGGAGAATAAAAAGACCGGTGTATCATGAAAACAGAATCACAAAGAATAATTTCGTGGTAATAAGGTCCCCTGGCAGGAATATAAATTGGTCAAATGCTTTTATAACATTTCCATTGGTAGAACAGCTCTACTTCAAAGCTAGTTCTAATAGTCGAGAAACACGGTCCAATGATAAGTTCCCTTTATACTCTGGGGCTCCCTTTTTACTTCTTTAAATGAAACTCACCTAGAAATTAAGTGTTAAGTGGGGCTGCTCTGGTTGAAAGGGGATGGGAAGGTTCCAAAACTCTGCCCATAGGTCTCACACTTTCATCACCCTAGGTATGATATTATGTCTTTGTTTTGTACAGGATCCAAGCCTTTGTTTTATATTTCTTTTATCCAAAACATTTAGGCATCTGACATTTTTAAAAAAACTTTCAGTTATATATTATAATTTTTATTTGGTGCACCACATTAAAATTTCAGAGGTAATTTGGGACTCAAAAGCTAGAATTTCTAAGTTATTCTGTGCATTTCACATAATAAAGCTGTTAACTGGGAGCAAAGTATTGTATACTAATATTTGCCACATCTGTCTAGTATATGTATTTTGGGGTATCAAGATTATATCAAGTTTTGTGTCAAACATGCACTTAACGGGTATTTTTAAAGGACTTTACTGCAATTAAAATATTTGGAAACAAGGGAACCACATTTCAACTTGTAAAGATTAAAAAACAAAACAAAACAAGCAAACAGAGGGCTTGAACTCACGACCCTGAGATCAAGACCTGAGCTGAGATCAAGAGTCAGATGCTTAAGCGACTGAGCCCCCCAGGCACCCACCCTCTTTTTTGTAAAGATCTTTTTAACTCTGTCATGAAGATGTTTTGAATAATGTCAAACCATAGCTACAGAAGCTAAGTTTAATAAATATCAAATAGGGAATAAAAAGAGGTATTTATTAGGTCTCTGCCCTTGGGCAAGTTACTCTCTTTTGGCTTCAGTTTTCTTGACTGTAAAAGAGGACTATCTCCCTTTTCTCATAAAGTCATTGAACAGATGGAATTATTCAAAGTGGAAAAGTCACTCAATATATGTCCAAGGGATGTTCATTAAATGTTCCTTTCTTTTCCTGAAGTCTGGGTCCCTGAAGCCCTAGATATAGAAGGTATTTTACTCTCTGGGCCCAATAATTTCTTGTCCTGGTCTTTGGGCCATAATTTTCTATTATGATCTGATCGAACAAAGCATTCCTTTGGCCCGTGAGTTTTCTTAAAACTCCCAGTTTTTCTCCATGCAGGCACTATGGGCATTTGAGGCAGAAAAATTAACTATGTAGAGCTGTCCCAAACACACAGGATGCATGCTTCCCACGAAATGCGAAAAGCAAATCATCATTGTAATGACCCCAAAATAAGCAAATCAACAAAATGCACCTACATATTTCCAGCAATCTACAACTTCTCCCATAAAAGACCACTGGACCCTTCAAACTCCTACAAGAGTCTTTTCGACTTTATCCACGCTCTCACACAGTTGAATAAAATATATTTATTAGCTAGTTTTTGTAGGCTGGATTCACTTTAAGTTTTAAGATAAAACGAATCTTCTTCACCTATTATTATAATCAAGATTTGGTCCAGGTTAACTTGAACGTGTGTGAACCCGTATGCATCATCAACTCTTCCAGCTGTTGATATTTAATTAGCTTTGAGAAAAAAATAATTTAAAAAATCACATGATGCACACCTGGGAGAAAGCTGTAAATTCTTCTCTAGCAGGATGTGATCCACCTGTATACTTGAAGTTTCAAAAGTGAAAACAGAAACCCCACATCCACATCTTTTTGAAATGTCTGTCAAATTTAACCAATCAGCTTTTTTTAAATTGGAATATAATCAGAACTCTTTTTTAATTATAGTGACTAAATTTTACACTCCCTCATCCCAAATATCCCTGCACTTCATTTTATTTAAAGGTTGCCTGCTTCCCCCCCCCCCCCCCCCCCCCCGCCAAGTCTCTCAATTCCTGCCGCTAGAAACTAGAATAAATTCAGTTTTGGTCTCTTCAGATTGAGTAATTAGTGCTTTCCTTTTAGCAGCTCCCTCCTCCTTGCTGAAGCTGATTCCGGTGTCTTTCTGTTTCACAGTCCAAGTGACCTATTTTGCTGGTGCCTAATTTTCTATTTCTGATCTTGTGAGGCCTCTATTTCCCAGCTAGTCTGCAGAGTGGATGACTGACAAACTTCTCTGAAAGCAGTGAAATAAGCACAACTTCCTGGCTCAGTTTATCAGCCCTGCCACCTCCCCTTGTTGTCTCTGAACACATATGGGCCCCATCCCCCAAGGACTTTAATACTCCTGAACTGAACTCTTTGTATTAGAATAACTATATGTCTTCACATACCTTGGCAATCATAATGGAAATTTTCACCTATAAGATGTGGGTGGTTGGTACATGGAAAGTTTATTGTATCCTCACTTGACAAAGGAGTCTGCCTCTCTCCTTGTAAGGCCAAATCAGAAGAGTGGGCAGTCCCACTCTGGAGAAACCTCACCGCTAGGGCCCAACAGCCTGAGGCAATCACCAAGCAGCTATCAGAGGTAATCACAAGTGCTTTCTCTTTGTTGCTCTGGTGATAGTGGATGTTCTCTGATTTGGCTTTTGGTAATACAGAGCCACTGAGAGCTTTTAGATCTCCAAACCTCCACAAATGAGTCCCTACTGACTCAAGTAGGATAAACTACTACAGTTCCTAACCTAGACAGACAGAAAATAAAGAAGCCCCATGGCTGGCAGGCTGGTCCAGCAATTCCATGGACCCAAAGAATGGTATTCCCTTCCTCCATCATCTGGCTCCCACTTCTCAAGGAAAAAGAGGGAGGCTGTTATTGAAACAAAGTAATGTGAATAGGCAAACCAAAAACCCAAAACAAAACCAACCACATAGACTATAATGTTAAATAATTTCTAACCTGGGTTAGGACAAGGACATATAAATTTCCCTCTCTACCATGATTCATGATCAGATAAAGTGTGTTGATAACTGGGTTCTCAAAGAGAAATTTTGTGGCCTTTTGCCGCAAACAAAGGGGGGGAAATATCAATATGCCTCATGTCATTCTCCAGGTTTTTACGTTTATTAATGAATTTCCCATTTGCATGAATTGTCTTTCTCCTTCATGAGAGGGTTTTATTTTTTAAACCTGGAGGATGTGATGTTGATCCACTTAGAAGGTAACAAGTGAGACGAGTCCCATGATCCATGGGAAGATACAAGTCAATATGGTCCTTTCAACCATTTGAATAACTGCTCCTCTCATCCAATGAACCTGTCACAAAAAAATGCAGATTCTTGCCCCACACCAGCAGGCCCTTGCCCTATGAAAGAGGTTGGGCAGGTATTATGGGCATTATTAGTCTGATAGGAAGCCAAGGATCAGCGAGAGGGAGTAATGTGGTGTTTTCAATCATAGACGTCACAGCACTCCATCTCTTGTCCCAGCCCCTGCAAACAGTAGCAATACGGCCTCTAACCTTGGGGCTCATGAAAAATGATTATGCAAATCTAACAAGGATCAACAGAATTAGCAGTCGACCATTCAGATCCCTTTTGGTCTCGGGTCTCCAGGTTCCCAGTGCTACTCAATGTCCAGCATGTCCTTGGAGCAGAATACATTCCCAGCAAGAATATCACTCTCCTGGCTGCTAATCTATTGCCTTAATTTTCCAGACTCTTCAACTATTGTTTACCCCCTCCCCACTTTAGCACTAATTCTTGTCAAATTCTTGTCACAAATTCTTATCAGAATGATAACATTCCTTTGAGTTCTCCCTCATCTCTATACCTGTCACACCTATAGCATCTCCATGAGCAGCCCTGATGGGGCATATTTCCACCATGCATTCCAATCTCAAACAATTATTGTGCAGAGAGGTGTGTAATAACTCACATATGAACAGAAAGCTACTGACTTTACATTTAGAGAGATTCTGAATTATATTCCTAACAGGAAGAAGGATTTTCATTCAATCATCAACTTTGCCAGTCTTGTTTCCTCTTGTTATCAAGAGATTATATGTGAAAAATGGTAAAGGAAAGACAGAGAAATTATATACATTTATCCATAACACAGTATTTTACTACACTTGGGGTTTTCCACCTTTATTCTTATTCCAAGACCCAGCCCTGTGGAAGAGAGACAAATATATCTTGAAAAAGCTACTCTAGGTTTCTAATAGACCCTACCCATTCCTGTGTGAAAATGATTCTAGTTCATCATGTTGCCGTTGGTTGACGTTTTGCTCTGCAGACTATAAAAATATGATTTAACGTTTTGATGAAACAGAAATATGTTGTGTTTTTCTAAAATTATTCTTGGAGAGGTTTTGTCATAATTGACCAAAATGTGATTATTCCTAATTTAAAATTTACATGAGATTGGGTCAACGTTGAAATCAAAATGATTTTGAAACTCAAAAATTATCTTCAATTGTTAGAGTAACACCAAAGAACCAGCTTGTAAAATTCATATCATTTCTATTGCTACCTTTTTAATGATTTATAAATTATTTTAAGAAAATATTTTAATACATCACCATGACATTTTACAAAAATACACAGGGAAGGAAAGTGTTAATTTTTATATAATATAAAGTTTTACTGTCATTACCAAATTTTAAGGGACTAAATTGAAAGGAGAAACAAAATATCATCATCTTTCAACTTAACATTCTCCAGCACATAGTAGGTATTTAAAAACAATTTTTAGGGGCGCCTGGGTGGCGCAGTCGGTTAAGCGTCCGACTTCAGCCAGGTCACGATCTCACGGTCCGTGAGTTCGAGCCCCGCGTCAGGCTCTGGGCTGATGGCTCAGAGCCTGGAGCCTGTTTCCGATTCTGTGTCTCCCTCTCTCTCTGCCCCTCCCCCGTTCATGCTCTGTCTCTCTCTGTCCCAAAAATAAATAAAAAACGTTGAAAAAAAAAATTTTTAAAAACAATTTTTAAAATTTGCCTAAACTAGGCTGTGTGTGTGTGTGTGTGTGTGTGTGTGTGTGTGTGTGTGTGTGCACGCACACATGCATATGCATTGTTCTGCTTCTGGCTATACTTTTTGAGAAACTTAATATTTTTCTGGAACAGTCTCTCCAGCAGCTCTTGAGGGATATTAACCCCATAAACTAAATATTCTCATACATAAAACATGTTTTCCCTAAAACCCAACAGAAAAGCTGGCTCTATGGCTTAATTGTTTCTAACTCCACAGTTCAGTTAACTTTGACCTCCTCTGTAATTCCCACCTAATTTCATCTCATTAGCTCTAATTATGTTGCCATATACAATGCCACCCACTTTCATCCACTTGTTGTTTATATCAACATAGTGTTTTGGATCCCTTAACAGGTTCCTCTTTTAGTTGATTCTTAGGCAAGTACTTGTTTTGATGATATTAAATGTTGTTCATAGCTCATTTTGTACTATATTGACCAAGGCCTCCCTCCCTTCCCTTCTTTCTTTTTTCTGTTTCTTAATCTATGAAAACTCTGAAATGCTAAAAGCATTAATTTCTATACATATCTTTGATAAACGGTTCAATATTAGCTTCCTTATCCTAATACAGGGAAAATATTTTCTATCTTACAAATGTTTTTGTCGCAAAAGGGTGTAATAATGCACTTGAAGTAACTTTATAAATGTCACTGCCACAAACAATGCAAAATATTAATATCATGATCATTCTGGCTTCTGATAGAAATTCAAAGTATATAAACAATAATCTAGTTCCTTGAATGTTAAAAACTTGTGGCAACCTCTAATCTTCGTGTAAGCCACTCCAGCGACATTGTCCAAAGCCCTATGAGCAGAGAATCAAGGTGGATTCTTAAATTTGCAGTCATCTCAACCTGAAACTTTGGCCCAGTCCTCAGGGCCATCTCCTGCCTACTGAGCTGATTTGTACTGTTAAGAGTAAAGAACACAGTTTCTTCCCAACACCCTAAAAGCATCCTTAAGCACTTATCCCACTACTTCTTTATATTCTTGTTACGTTTCCTGTGTAGAGGAGTGGACTAACACGACCAGATTTCAAGAAAATATAAATCAACAGTAATCAAGAATGTGTGGTATTGGAGAGAAAATAATAAAGAAGAAAATTCCCAAATAAAATCACACAAACATGGTAGATTAACTTTTGACAAGGTGGCAATGTGAACACAATGGAGAAAGAATAATCTTTTCAACAAATGGTGCTGAAACAATTTGACATTCCTCAGAAAAAAAGCAATTAATAAACCTCATCATATACCCCTTACCTTACATAAATATAGTTCTAAATGTATCACAGGCCTAAATATAAACCCTTAAACTATACAACTTTATAAAAGCTTTTCTCAATCTTTGTACTGCTGATTTTTTTAGTAGAAATAATTCTTTGTTCTGTGGAACTATCCTGTGCACATGAATCCATGTGCCTATACCCACTAGATGCCAGTAGAACCCCTAAATTTTGCCCTCTTTTGAAAATGACTATTCTGAATCTGTGTGACCTTGCATTATACAGAGTTCTTAGATAAAACATCAAAAGCATAATCTATTTGAAAATAAGTTGAACTTCATTGAAATTAAAATGTTTGTAATTAAAATGTTTGCCCTTGTAGAGACTCTTTTTTATAGAGGTAAAAAGATAAAAATACATACTACAGACTAGGAGAAAATAGTTGAAAATAACACATGTGGGAAAGATTTGCATCCAGAATGTATAAAGACCTCTCAAAACAAAACAGAAGAAAATATCCACATAAAAATAAGAACCTCATAGTGTCTAAAGCACAAGAAGCAAAAGACATAAGATTAGTTTTGGAGAACTAGCTGGAGGCAGATAATCCTTGGTTTAAGTTTTCATTGTTTTTAAGAACAATGAGAAATTGTTTATGAACTTTAAAGAAGGGAATGTAACATGAAATTTGGGTTTTAGAAATAGGTCTCCAGTTTCATGGGACTAGAGGGGGAAAAATATATATGTTGGAGACCAAATAGAAAACGATACCGCAGTTCTAAAGAGAGATGATGGCTTGTGCTAACAGTGAGGTGGTTGCAACAGATATTGAGACAAGTGGACTGAACAAAGGTGCATTTGGGAAGAGAAATTCATGAAGTGCAAGTATAGTGAAGTGGTTAAGAGTTCTGTGGCTCCAGTAAAACAGAGTTCGGTTTTCTTTCATGTGTGGGTCCTGATACTTGGAAGAGTACATTAGAATCTCTCCCTGATGAAACAAACATTTTCCTGCTGGAAATTACTATTTTTAAAAATTAATTCACTAGCAATTCTCCTTAGGGCATACAGCAAATGGAAAACTACTCAAGAAATCTAGCAAGTCTTTGAAAAAACGTTGACAGCATGTGTTATGTGAGCCACAATCCACACTTATCTCCTCTGTCAGCCAATTCATTGTGATTGATATTATACGACTATAATTTCACCCCGATGGCGATAGGCCACCTGTATCTTTCAACCACCACTTCGGCTTATTATTACAGAAGCTTTATTCTAGGAAAGTTCCAAGAGGATTGGTCTACCTTTTCCTACCAAGCCCTCACTCATAGAGTGGAAACTCAACCTTCAGCATGGTAGGCCTAGAATACTGGTTTGGAAGCCTCCAAACAAGCTCACTTGTAGGACAGAGGTTTCACACTAGGAAGAGCAAACAAAGAAGAGGAGCAGGTACCATCCCCACCCAGGGTCTTGTTTGTAGAGAAGGGGTGTCACTCTAGAAGAAGCCATCTGCTGTCCTCACCTTGAGAAACTCTCAGTGGCAGTTTCTTCCCAGGGAAGGAACAAGACTTAAAACAAACTGCTCCACGTTGGTTCCTGAGGAGACTAACTTTCTTTGAAACAGACTGTGAGGAAGTTCATGCCTAAGGATTTTGTCAAAAACAATGGAGCTTTAGATGTGGGACAATGAAAAGGAAACTGGTAGGTCTATGGCACTCATAGCAAGTGAAATGGTAGGCCAACTAGAAGTTTAACAGAGAGAACCAAGGAAAGAGACAGCTATGAAGAGACCTCTTGGTGTTGAGTCAACTTCAGTATTGGTAATATTCTACCTCTGCAAAAGGAATCTACTTTAATCAGATGACGCTAAGGGACAATTTATGTCCAAGGTCATTGCTGAAAACAATAGACTGAGTGGAGGCTAACATCTGGGTGTGATACCAACAGAGATAGACCAACTCATGCCCTCTGGGAGACTGAGCTCATGCTGTAGGATATGTCCTCTGAGTAATGGCATTAGAGGCTAGACACTGCAGGGTAAACAGACTTCAATGAATTTGTCACCAAAAAAATATAAAAGCAAATAACAACAACAAATCCCAAAGAAGAATCAGTATCTATGGTTGCTACAATATATTATCTAAAATGTATAGTTTTTAACAAATAAATATGATATCCAAAGACACACTAATATGTAACCCATACACAGGAAAAAGATCAGAAAATAAGGCCAGAATTTGAGAAGCCAAAATGTTGGACTTAGCAGACAATGAGTTCAAACTAGACATTATAAACATTTAAAAGAACTAATGGAAGCCATTGTAAAGAATTAAGAAAAGGCATGATAAATACCTCATCAAATAGGTAATATTAATAAACATATAGATATTATAAACATAACATAGATATTATAAATAGAACCAAATAGAAATCCTGGAGTTGAAAAGTGCATAATTGAAATGATAAATTCACTACAGGTCCTCAACAGAAGATTTGAGTTGACAGAAGTAGTCAGCATATCTGAAGATACATCAAAAGAAATTATGCAATCAGAATAAAAGAAGGGAGATAAATGAACAGATACTGAGAAATATATGGGACGTTAAACATATAAAGACATGTAAAATGGGGATATCAGAAGGAGAGA
This sequence comes from Lynx canadensis, assembly GCF_007474595.2. NCBI lineage: Eukaryota > Metazoa > Chordata > Mammalia > Carnivora > Felidae > Lynx > Lynx canadensis. The sequence goes on along the minus strand of NC_044313.2, from coordinate 45,344,694 downwards.
AAGGAGCAAGAAAAAATATATTTAAAAAAAAGGGCTGAGGGGTGCCTGGGCGTCTTAGTCTGTTGAGCATCCGACTTCAACTCAGGTCATGATCTCGCAGATTATGGATTCGAGCCCCACATCGGGTTCTGCAATGACAGCTAAGAGCCTGGAGCCTGCTTCAGATTCTGTGTGTCCCTCTCTCTCTCTGCCCCTCTCCCGCTCATACTCTGTCTGTCTCTCTCTCAAAAATAAACAAACATTAAAAAAATAATGTCTAAAATTCTCAAGTTGGATTAAACTATTAGTCCACACTTTTAAGAATCTCAGTGAACTCCAATGAGGAAAAATGCATAGAGAGCTACAGCCAGACACATCAGAGTCTAAATACTGAAAGAGAAAGAAAATATTGTGAATGAGGCATGTATAAGAGAACTTGAATAAGATTAACAGCTTACTCCACATCAGAACAATCAAGGCCAGAAGGCGGTGATATAAAATGTTCAAAGTGCTGGGGAAAAAAACACGACTATCAAGCAAGAATCTTATATCCAACAAAACTCTCTTTCTAAAATAAAGATATAATAAGGACATTTCCAGATAAATAAAAACTGAGATAATTTGTTACAAGTAGGACCTCCTTTCAAAAATATTAAAGGCAGTTTTTCAAGCTGAAAGCAAGTGACACCAGACAGTAATTTTAATCTGTATGAAAAAGTAAAGAGTACCAGTAAGGTAATTTTGTAGAGAATTATATACCTCTTTCCTTTTCTCTTAACTAATTATAAAAACAATAGCATAACATAATATGCATGCAGTTGTATTGCTGGGACTAAAACATACAACAGTGTAATATGTTTAAAAATTTTTTTTAAGTTTATTTATTTTTGACAGAGAAAGAGTGCGAGCACGAGCTGGGGAGGGACAGAGAGAGGAGACACAGAATCTGAAGCAGGCTCCAGGCTCCAAGCTGTCAGACCAGAGCCTGATGCAGGGCTGGAACTCACGAACTGTGATATCATAACCTGGGCTGAAGTCAGATGCTTAACCGACTGAGCCACCCAGGTGCCCCTAATATGTTTAAAATTAGCAGCATAGAAGGTAGCCAGGAACAAAGCTGTCTTGCAGTAAGGAAATGACATCAGATAGTAATCCAAATCCAGAGGAAGAAATCAACCAGAAATGGAAAATAATAAGGTTAATAAAACAAACTCTGTAAGTATATACTATTTCTGTTTTCTTCCCTTCTATAAAACAACAACAACAACACAAAAATAATAATTATCAGAATTGCATGGTTAGGTTTATAATATAGATATATGTAATACTTATAACAATAATAGCAAAAACAAGAAAGGAAAGATGTTAATGTAGAAATGTGAAAATTTCTATATTTCACTGTATTTAAGTTAGTATAAATCTGAAGTAGATCTGATAGACTAATATTAATATCATAAGCTCTAGAGAAACCATAAAAAACCTCTTTAAACGTTAAAGTTATTCAAGTTAAATTATTAAATGTTACACTAGAAAATACCTATTTAGTGTAAAAGAAGGTAATAAAGGAAAACAGAGGAACCAAACAGACAGGAAATATATGAAATGTAACAAAGAAGAAATACAAATTCAACAACATCAATAATAACAGTAAATGTGAATGAGTTAAACAATCTAATCAAAAGGAAGATACTGTTAACGTAATTTTTAAAATATCCAACTAAATACTGTCTAAAGGAGAAACACTTCAATTTCAAAGATACATGCAGACTGAAAATAAAAGGACAGAAAAAGGATATACCATACAAACATCAACCTTAAAAGAGCTGGAGCAGCTAAGAAATATATATATAAAAAAAAAAGATTCTACAACAACAGAAAACATGTACCTAGACATAAAGAGGGACATTTTATAATGATAAAAGTATCAATCCATCAGGAAAACATAAGAGTTATAAGCAGATATGTGCCTAACAGAACTCTAATATATATATATGTCAAAACTAAAAGCAGAAATCTATTTCTGCTGTCAACAATAGTAGTTGGAGACTTTAATACCCCACATTTAATAATGGATAGAACAATGAGACAAAAGATTAACAAGGATATAGAAGATGTGAACAACAGCATAAACAAACTAAACCTAAAATATAAAACACTCGAGCCGACAATAGAAGAGAATACATATTCTCCATGGTAGGCCATAAAATAAGGCTCAGTAAATTTAAAAGGACTGAAATCAATCACAGTATGTTTTCTGACCACAGTTAAATTAGCTATTCATATGTAATTAGTAATGAAATTACTAATGATAAGATAGAAATGATAGACCTGTCAATCAATAGAATAGAATTGAGAGTGCAGAAATAAATTCATACACTTGTGGTAAATTTATTTCAAGAAGAGTGTTAAGACAATTCAATCAGGAAAGGATTTTCACTCCCCCCAAATGGCAATGAGACAATTCTATATCCACTTGCAAAAGAATTAATTTGTGCCCTTCCTCACATCTTACCCACCTTGCAAAATGTAAAATAGATCACAGACCAGTGTAAGAGCTAAAATTTTAAAACTCCTAGAAAAAAAATTACAGCAGTAAAATCTTGTGACTTTGAGTTAGGCAACAGTTTCTTTTTTTACATCAAAAGTACAAGTGACAAACTAAAAAAGAGATACATTGGACTTAATTAAATTTAAAACCTTTTGTGCTTCAAAGTATTCCATGAAGGACATGAAAGACAACCTGTGCTTTTTGCATAATATCAGGCACAAAGCTTGATGTTCTCTCTTACTGCCTCTAGTTAACATTGTATTAGAGATCCTAATGTGTACAATAAAGCAGGGAAACTAAATAAAAGGCATACAGAAAGTAAAACAACAACAACAACAAAACCTCTTTAGTTAATGACATGATTATATACACAGGCATTCCTAAAGAATCTATCAAGAAGCTATTAAAACTAGGGGCTTCTAGATGGCTCAGTTGGTTAACCGTCTGACTCCTGATCTCAGCTCAGGTCATGATCTCATGGTGAAGTTAGCAGGACTTCAGGATACAAAGTCAATATCAAAAGTTTAAGTGTATTTTTATTTGTTTTTAAACAAATGGAAAATGACACATTTAAGACTGTATTTTCAACAGCATTCAAAAAAAATACTCAGGGGTAAATTTTTTTTTTTTAATGTGTAAGGCCTGTACCCTGAAATGCAGAAAACACAGAAAAAAGAGATTAGAGAGGGCCTAAATAAACAGAGAGATATAAAGTTATCATGAATTGGAAGACTGGGTGTGATTAAGATGGCAATTGTCCCCAAATTGATTTATTGATTGATTGAATGTTATCCCAAACAACATATTAGCCAGCTTTCTTGAAAAAATTGACAAGATCATGCTAAAATATATATGTTAAGGCAAAAGGCCTAGAATAACCAATGGTGCAAAATAAAAGCAGCTTGAAGGACTTACACTATCTTATTTTAAGACTTACTATAACACTTCAATTGTCAAGAATAGTGTTACTACAAGAATAGACATATAGAACAACGTAGCATAATGAACAATTCAGAAATAGCGTTTAAAATTTTTTTGAGTATTTATTTTTGAGAGACAGAATGTGAGCAGGGGAGGGAGGGAAGGGGGAGAGAGAGGGGGAGAGAGAGGGAGAGGGAGAGGGAGAGGGAGAGTCCAAAGCAGGATCCAGGCTCCAAGCTGTCAGTGCAGAGCCTGATGTAGGGCTCAAACTCATGAACCATGAGACCATGACCCAAGCCAAAGTTGGATGCTTAACTAACTGAGTCACCCAGGCACCCCACAAAATAGACTTAAAAATGTTCACTTATTTATTTACACCCAAAAAACAAATAAACCAGGGAAGAAGTGGGCAAAAGACATGAATAGGCACTTTTCCAAAGAAGACATCCAGATGACTAACAGACACACGAAAAGATGTTCAACATCACTCCTCTTCAGGGAAATACAAATGAAAACCACAATGAGCTACCACCTCACACCTGTCAGAATGGCTAAAATCAAAAACTCAGGCAATGACACATCATGGTGAGAATGTGGAGAAAGGGGAACACTTTTGCACTGCCTGTGGGAATGCAAACTGGAACAGCCACTCTGGAAAATAGAATGGAGATTCCTCAAAAAATTAAAAATAGAGCTACCCTATGACCTAGCAACTGCTAGGTATTTATCAAATACCTAGCAACATGCTAGGTATTTATCAAAAGGATACAAAAATGATGATTTTCAGGAGCACATGCACCCCAATGTTTATAGCAGCACTATCAACAGTAGCTAAATTATGGAAAAAGCCCAAATGTCCATAGACTAACGAATGGATAAAGAAGATGTAGTGTGTGTACAATAGAATATTACTCAGTGATCAAAAAGAATGAAATCTTGCCATTTGCAACAATGTGGATGGAACTAGATAGAATATATTATGCTAAGCAAAATAAGTCAGAGAAAGAAAAATATCATATGATTTCACTCATATGCAGAATTTAAGAAACAAAACAGATGAACATATGCGGAAGGGAAAAATAAGATAAAAACCGAGAGGGGGACAAACCATAAGAGACTCTTAAATACAGAAAACAAATGGGGGGTTCCTGGTAGAGTGTTCTATGGGGAGATGGGCTAAATGGGTAATGGGCATTAAGGAGGACACTTGTTGGGATGAGCACTGGGTGTTACATGTAAGTGATAGCTCGCTAAATTCTACTCCTGTAACCATTACTACACTGTATGTTAACTAACTTGGATTTAAATAAAATTAAAAAAAATAAAATGCTCATTTATTTATTTTGAGAGTGAGCACACACATGTACAAGTGGGGGAGGGGTAGAGAGAGAAGGAGAAAGAAAATCCCAAGCAGACTCCATGCTGTCAATGCACACCCTGATGCAGGGCTCGATCTCATGAACTGTGACATCATGACCGGAGGTGAAATCAAGAGTCAGAAGCTTAACTGATTGAGCCACCCAGGTGCCCCAAGAAATAGACTTTTCACTTAAATGATCACTTGCTTTCCTAGAAAGGCATTAAGATAATTCAAAGCGGGGGGGGGGGGGGTGAAGAAGATATATTTAACAAACAATGTTAGAGCAAATAGCAACCCATATAGGAAAAGTAAACATTGACACTTACCTCATACCAAAGATAACATTAACTTGTAATGGATAGTAGACCTAAATGTAATTGCTTAAGCTTGTAGAAGAAGAGAGATGATTTCTAGACACTGAATTAGGAAAATATTTTTAATCAGGATTCAACAAGCATGGATGGACCATAAAGTTTTTTTTAAATGACAAAAATAAACATCAAAATTGAAACCTTTTTACTTTGAAAGACACTTCAGTCACAAAAGTGAAAAGTCAAGCTACACACTGGGAGAATTACATATATTTCTTCCCCTCCCTCACTCACACCGTCTCTCTCTCTTAAAATAAGTATTTTTTAAAAAGTACTAAATAATGTTGAAAAATGAACACATAAAACCCTCCAATATTCACAATTTCATTACACATGAATATAACATTTTAGCATTTTAATTCAGGCTTCTTTAGGATTTTCAGTGCTTACATATGCGCAAATGCATTTCTCTTTATAAAAATGTTATATAAAACATAATATTTTAAAATGTACTTAAAAGCAAGGAATACTCACTAAAAAATCCAAAATTGCAAAAATAGATAAATGAAATAAAGATAATTTTCCTATGATTTATTTCAGCTACCTGACTAATTCATTAAAATTAATAATTCAAGTATATGGAATTCATGGTATATCCACCCTTTCTTTGCCAATCCTGGAACGCTAGAAACAGTGTGGTTTGTAGCATAATCTTCACTACTCAATTATACTTCTTGCTCAGCTATATGGCCACTTAATACATGCTGTCTCTGTCTTCAGCATTTATTAAAAAATTCAAACTGTTTATGTACTTAGCAGATTGTGCCAGTAAAATGACTAACTTTAAAGAAATGTGTTTTCCCAGCAGAAATAACTATGCAAAACAAAATAATGGACATCATCATTCACAAGAAATTGAAAAAGTGGTTAAGCTTCAGATTGAGTGACCTGGATTAATTTTACTTTTACATTGTAAATTTATCATCTGTCAGCAGACTCCTTTTTCAAAATTTTTCTTTAAAGGACTGTCATATAGTAAGTTTTAACTATGAAGGTAAGACTGAGACAGTTTGTATAATATATTTCCAACTACTATATTAAACAAAGTGATTGCGTGGTGGGGCACCTGGGTGGCTCAGTCGGTTAAGCGTCCAACTTGGGCTCAGGTCATGATCTCACAGTTTGTGAGTTCGAGCCCTGCGCTGGACTCTGTGCTGACAGCTTTGATCTGCAGCCTGCTTCAGATTCTGTGTCTCCCCTTCTCTCTGCCCCTCCCATGCTCACGCTCTCTGTTTCTCAATAATAAACAAATGTTAAAAAATGTTTGTTTGTTTTTTTTTTTTTTACAAACGATTGCATGGAAAGTATCCAATTAAAAAAATCTTGAGTTTCACGGATGACATGTTAAATGCCAATGAAGAATGAATCAACTCTATTACATGTTGGAATGTATATTTTACTTAATAAGAACGTGTGTCAGTAATTCTGAACTTTAAGGAGATCTTTAAACGTTTTTTTTTTTGTATGTAAGGAGCTCTTTAAAATACCACTATTGGGGCGCCTGGGTGGCGCAGTCGGTTAAGCGTCCGACTTCAGCCAGGTCACGATCTCGCGGTCTGTGAGTTCGAGCCCCGCGTCAGGCTCTGGGCTGATGGCTCAGAGCCTGGAGCCTGTTTCCGATTCTGTGTCTCCTTCTCTCTCTGCCCCTCCCCCGTTCATGCTCTGTCTCTCTCTGTCCCAAAAATAAATAAACGTTGAAAAAAAAAAATTAAAAAAAAAAAATACCACTATTGAGGTATTTCATGTAAAGTCTATCAGAAACCAAAATACATTTTTCTTCCACTACCAGAACTGTCCATATCAATAATTCTGCCTAATCTTTCAAGAGAGAGCATTGTCTAAAGTGGCTGTCGGTTGGCTCTCTGACAAATGGCCTATGCCCATACAGAGCAATATACTGCAAAATACCCGACTGTTCATTCACCGTTCAAAAAATCGCCCTGACAGGTAGCACCAAAACAGCATCAGAGGCCAAACAGGAATAGACATGTCTTTAATAAGCTGAGGGAGAAGCCATGATTCACATCCAAGGTCTTTCCGCATCTTGCCTCTTTCTCTAACAAGGCCTAGGACTTGAGCTACTCCTCAGGAATACCAAATACATGAGGATGGGGACCCTGCTGCACCTCTCATCCCTGTGCTTGGATTAAAGCTGATCTCAGTTGTCTGGACGTATTTATACAGGATGGTCAGCTGCAAGGCAGCCTACCTGGTAGAGGTCAAATAGGCACCTTTAAACATCTATTCCACAGGAAGAAAAAAATCTTCCATACTACAGCCAATGAAGGAGAAACTGTATCTTTGTAAAACTGTTGTTTAAACAGGTACCTCTCCTGAGCCTGGATGGCCACTCTGCAGCAAAGGTAAAAGCTAGACAAAAGCAGGTGTTACCATCTGGGCCTAGAGACCCCGTCTAAAATTTGATGTTTGGTCAATGGAGTGATTTCAGAAATGTTACTTTTTAGTTCTTCCAAGACTGAGTTTCCCACTGGATTGGGGATTTTTTTGTTGCTATATCACTTTATATTCATCCCATGCTGTGTGGGAAATGTCCGTGAGCTACATCGGTGGCAGAAATGGGAAGTCATCATATTCATGGGTTGGAAAAATAGCTTGTAGTGAGGTTCAAATCCTGATCCTAAAACCTTGGAGTCTTCTCAGAGACTTAGATTTCTCCCTCTTCAAAATGAATTTAAATATTGAATTTACACACTGATCTTAAAAGGCTGTTGGAGGAATTAAATAAAAGATTTGGTGTAACATCTTTATCAAATACTCTCACACACCCTCAGTGTTAGGCCATTTCTCTTCTCCTTTTCTTTTTCTCAGTAGAACAGACTCTAAGCCCCAGATAGTCAAGTTGCAGTTCTTCTTCCTTGGTTACATAATTTAGCACCACTTTTTGCTTCTGTCTCATCTACTTGATCTATTTAATCTTTTATATCCTTTTTTTTTAATCCCATTCCCATCCCCCATTTCCATACACAAAAACAAATGCACCCATCACACACATACCAACACATATACTCCTACCAACACATAACAACATGCAAATCTATCTAGGATACTTGACTTAATGGTTCATCTTTCCTGGAGTGCCTGGCTGGCTCAGTTGGTAGAACATGCAACTCTTGGTCTTGAGGTTGTGAGTTTAAGCCCCATGTTGGGTGAAAAGATTACTTAAAAATAACATCTTTAAAAAAAAAGTTCATCTTTCCCATTTTCTAGCCAAAAGCCTACCATAGTCAGGAAGTAAATAAAGAGTTCATGCCTGACTAGTTCCTACATTCTATTGGCTCAGAATCAAATTATATCATAACCAGTTGCAGTAAACTCCATCATTTTTCACATCCCTCCAGTTCTACTTTCTTTATGATAATTACATGTCCCCCATCCTGTTGAACTTAGGTCTGCTGTATGATACGCCCTGACTAATGACATTTGAGAAGGAATGATATATTTCACTTTCTGGAAGAGGTTTTAAAAGCCAATGCTTATGTCATGTTTTTTTCTTTCCTCCTTATGACTAAAAATGTTCCAGAAGGTAGCTGCTCTGTTAGCCTGGGTCCCAAAAAGAGGACAATCATCATAATAAAGATCATGGTTCCCAGCCAACTTTCAGTGGAAATGGGGAAGGCAGTTAGAGTTGGGTGAAGCCTGGGTCCCATAGGAAGGAGCAGGGGGAGGGAGGGTAAATCTTGGGTGGGAGATAGCTAAGACTTGCAATTAGGCATATGCTGCCCAGATGGCCAAGGGGTATTCCAATACAGAAGCCACCGGATACACATTAGCATTGTGGTTTGGCCTGCCCCCAGGGGCTTTCTTTGCAGATGGTAGGTAATAAGTAAGACAAAAGAACTTCACACAGGGGGCACCTCAACAAGGAAGGAACCTTCCTACTTGGCCAGCTATCAGGAAGGAAGGTCAGAGGCCAATCCTGGGAATGCTCCACAAAAAGCTGGATCAAACCAGATGGGCCCAAGGTGGTGAATGCCATTTGTTCAGGAACCCCCTACCAAATTAAAAATAAAAGGTGTGAAACTCTGCTTCCAACCCCCCAAGTTATGAATATTCCACCCGCCTAGTTAATAAAAACCCAGGAACCAAATCTGTTCAGGGCACTTGAATCTCTTTCTCTCAAGCTGCCCACTCACTCCTCTCATGAGTGTACTCAATAAACTCTGCTTGCTTGTGCTTTCTGGTCTCTTGACTGAATTATTTCCCATGAGAAGACCAAGGACCTAGATCATATCATTCCAGGCGGTAACAGAAATGTATCATAAACAAGAAATAAGTATTTCTAATGAGGTTTGGGAGATTTTATTACTACAGCTTAATCTACCCTCTCATGGCTAATATACTGCTACAGCCTGAACTAGATTATTTTAAGAAATAGACTTCAGCCTTATTTTTTGTTCTTGAATATAATTTTTGTAAACCTATTTAATATGATAGTAATTTCATTTGACTGGATTAGTTTATATACTCCAACACCACATTAAGAGACTATATAGCTCTGTGCTCGATTCTCTAGTACCTACTCACATTACTTGATAATTTCTTGGATTTCCATATAGCATTTTCCCTTTCTCCTCTGTTGCAAAACCATTTTTTATCTTTAGTCCCTTACTGATGATTGCTTTCATGAATTGTGATCTGATAATTGGCATTGCTCCTTGTACACCAAACTTTATATCCTTAGTGTCTTTTATCGGTACCAGTGCTTGGATACAGTCCCTTTGTTGTCTACTCAGCTGTGGCGAAATTTGGTTTCCACATTACTCTCAGTCTATAATATTAATAATTTTGATGAAGCCACACTTTGATCAATAATGAAATACCCACTCTGTGAGCTACTGACTTTGTGGCATTATTGTTTTAAGTTTTAATTCTGACTCATCTTACGATTTTTTGTGAAAATTTAATAAAACACGTTACCAAAGAGAGTTTGACTAATTGTGTGTGCCAAGTTCATTTACATATGGGACAGAGAAAATTATTCAGAAAAGTAAATTTGAATTTTCTACCACTCCTGTGTGTATGCATACACACATATATACATTCATTGCTTAGAGCTAAGTGAATTGCCTTGTACATTTTTTCAGAGATCCTGAAGTTGTTAAAAAATAAAATATTCCTTTTTTTTTTTTTTTCAAAGAATGCTGTCACATGGAACTCACCATTAGTTCTCTAGGGAGCAAGCTTGGACAGGGGCCTTGGCACAAATTTAAAGTGAGCAATAGAATGCTAGGGGAATATTTGGCCTAGGATACAGGTTAGGCTTGGAATTAATTTAAATGTTGGCTGTCTGACATATTTCATATTTCCCCATCTGACTAGTTGCAGAAGATATAAAATGAACAAGTGACACGCTCACACGGGGGAAACAGCCTTACTTCTGATCTCTCCACCTCAGTGGTCACCTGCTACATCGACTGATCAGACTTTGATGATGACACCAGTGAGCTAAGAGAGAACAAATCAACAACATAGGGTAACACATAAAAAAGGATAAGTTTTGGGGGATGCCTGACTGGCTCAGTTGGTACAGCATGTGACTCTTGATCTCAGGGTTGTGAGTTTGAGCCCCACGTTGGGTGTAGAGATTACTTAAAAAAATAAAACCTTAAACAGAAGAAAAGGATGAGGTTTTTTAAAGGGCCACTTGGGGGGCGCCTGGGTGGCGCAGTCGGTTAAGCGTCCGACTTCAGCCAGGTCACGATCTCACGGTCCGTGAGTTTGAGCCCCGCGTCGGGCTCTGGGCTGATGGCTCAGAGCCTGGAGCCTGTTTCCGATTCTGTCTCCCTCTCTCTGCCCCTCCCCCGTTCATGCTCTGTCTCTCTCTGTCCCAAAAATAAATAAACGTTGAAAAAAAAAAAAAAAAAAAGGGCCACTTGGGTTCAACCATTTCCTTCCTGTTTATCAGCCGTGTGACCTTGAGTAAATCACTTAATCTTGGTAAATCACATTTTACGACCTTTACAACGGTGATGTATAGTAGCACTTAACTCAAAGGATGGTTGCAAGAGTAAAATGGCATAAGATATGAACAGTATTTGTCCTAGTGTCTGGTCCATAGTACAAGCAAAGTTAACTGTCACCGCCATTATTATTAAGTCAGTATACAGTTGTGCATTTTACTCTTGCTATACTCATACCTCATCTCACTCTCCTTACAACCAAATCATCCCAGCTATCCCAAGTTTCGGCATAGCATACTCAGGATTCTCTGTTTATTCCTGTTCCCCCATTCCTTCAAAGGTTTTCAGCTCTGTTTGTCTGTGTTTTTGTATGAAAACGGCACCCTGTGAGTGTAAACTCCTCACCTCTTCCCTCCTCCGTGCCGCCTTTGCCTCGCCAGATGGCTTATCCCTTCAATGCCCAGCAGGTCATTAATTACCGGGTAAGGATTGTGCCACACTAACCTACCTCTCAGATAACTATAATAAAATATTAATGCCAAAGCTAATGAAAAATTAAACTGTGTGATCTTCCTGAGAATTATGCAGCAGTAACTCCGAGAGTAAACTGTTGTTGCCCAAACAAACTGTTCAAGTAAACTGTTGTGGCAGCTCAGAGAGGCAAGAGGCAGCCATAGTGAGGGCACATATTCTTCTTGTCCCTCCCTTTTTGTTATTTGGCAGGAGATGCTCTTAGCAGCTAGCTCTGGCTGGTGAAAAAAAAAATGGCAGGAACTTGTTGAAGGATTTCTTTCTCCCTGTGAGAGGGGAGGACAGGGTCTGAATGAGGTCAGTTTTAAGGCGGGGTGCATCACGTGATGTTCCTACCCCCCTTGCTTGCTCTTTTACAGATGAGAAAACCAAATCCCAGAAGTATAGCTGCTTGGCCCAAATCTTGTATTGAAGAGCATATTAGCCTGTTTCTCTACATCATCCATTTCCTCTTTATTCTTGAGTTTCCCCAAGTGTTCCTCCTGCCAGGCACTAGCCCCTGGCATACAAAGTGTTCTTCTAGTATCTCTTTTTCTTTCTTATTTTATTTTCTGTTGCATGCTTTCTTTCTTTTTTTTGTTTTTGTTTTTTTTTTCAATATATGAAGTTTATTGTCACATTGGTTTCCATACAACACCCAGTGCTCGTCCCAAAAGGTGCCCTCCTCAATACCCATGCATGCTTTCTCTTCTATTCCTTCTGAAAACCCACAATGTCAGAATCACAGTGAAACCTTCCCTCTAACTCACTAACCAGACTTCCCTTTATCAATGCCAACACAAAAGCATATATTTTGTAGTTGTCATTCTTGGGTTCCATGCCTTTATTTCCAAATATATTATGCACTCTTTGATGAAAAGGCCCACATCTTTTTTAAAGGAGATTTTTGAAAGTATGAAGTAATTCCTATATCTACGTCCATTGTGTGTCAGTCTAGAAGGTATACAGAATGATAAAGTGAAGTTGGGTGCTCAGGGCTAGCTTACAGAATAGAATATTACCAGCCTCGTAAAGCTCCCATTGACCTCTCACAGACTGAATATTATTATCCACAGACTTAATCATTACTCCTAAGAGTTTATTTTTCCCTTGATTTTGACTGTATTTTCATTATGGATTTGCATTATCTTTAAACATCCTATTGTTGATCTGACTGGTATCGCACTGAATAGGCCCCTTGTCTTTTTTATTATTCTGCTGTTAGGATTCAGCACAAGGCCTGAGAAAGCAGAAATAGTGGTTTTGTTTGTTTTTAGTATTATCTGGATAAGCAAAAGAATTCCCTGTCTCACTGAATATCCATAGCTTCCCTGTGAGGCGTCTGTGAAGGAACAGTATGATCTCCATTTGATGGATGGGGGACATGAGGCTCTGGGAAGCTTCGCTGATGCAGTTTTACTCCTGAGTTGGTAAACAGAGGGTCAGAGATGTTTTATTCCTGATTCTTCCTCCACTGCCATTGCTGGCACAGTAGGCAGCCCTGCAGTGTCACTTTGGTTTTATGCCTGTAAGAACCATTTTTGAGATTTCTTGAAATTTGACCATTTCCACACATTTATTTTTCTCACCCCCCACCATGACTGTCATGCTGAATTCACGTTTGCTAGAGGAAACAGAGAATCCAGATGCTGATAAGGGTTGCCTCTTTCCCCTTTTCAAGTGCTCATTTTCAAATTACCCCACTGGTGTAAGATTTAAAAAGTTGTGGTGGGGGATGGGGAGAGGCTGGTATCATAAGGGCAACAAGACATGGCTAAAGCACTGTCCGCTTAATTTAAATTGGTACCCTATGAATTTCAGCTAATGGCTGATGGTGTTTGCCTTTATCTTTGTGACTGGGCAGAGAGATCTCCTGTTTTCCCTCATCTTTGCTGTGGTGGAATCCTCTCTCATTATTTTGTTTTGCTAACATGTAATTCCATTCAGATCCAAACTACGCTTTGTTGCTACTGTCTAGTTTTTCCTCTTGTAAGATCAAGGCTAGAACGGTCTCTCTGCTTGACATTTTGTATCCCACTTTTCTAGACTTTTCTATTTTATCATCTTCCCAAATGGTTATGACATTAGTCAAAAATCCTAGGTGATAATAAGTGGAAAGAAAGAGAAAAAACAGTCCATTTAAAAAGTGTGATTTTAGGGGCGCCTGGGTGGCGCAGTCGGTTGGGCGTCCGACTTCAGCCAGGTCACGATCTCGCGGTCCGTGAGTTCGAGCCCCGCATCAGGTTCTGGGCTGATGGCTCGGAGCCTGGAGCGTGTTTCCGATTCTGTGTCTCCCTCTCTCTCTGCCCCTCCCCCGTTCATGCTCTGTCTCTCTCTGTCCCAAAAATTAATGAAAAAAAAAAAAAAAACGTTGAAAAAGTGTGATTTGAGAACTTAGAAAAGGGATTTTAACATCTAGTTGCTATCTATTAGGGGCTGTGTCTTCTTGATCAAATATTTACCATCTGTGTAATGGAAGACAGATAATATTTGCTTCCCATGGTTACTGTTATTTTTTTTCTTTTTCTATGATGACATGGTTGAGTGATCTGTTTGAGCTCTAAAGGCCTAAATGATTATAAGTTTTTTAAAATAATTCTTAGAATCTGAAAAAGATTAGAAAAGTGTGTAATCAAGCAGTAGTTACAGTGAGGTTGTTGACACTATCATTTTAATGATAATTTTCTTGTAAAAATGAATGTATATATAAATGAATAATACATTCTAAATATGGAGAAACAAAATATATTAAAAGGATCTGAGAAGCAGTGAAAACAGAATAAATACATTTGTAAAATTTGCCTTTAGGCTTCAGGTAGGCAATAAAAAGAGGAAATATACTAGGTTCTTTGTCTTTTTTGGTAACAAAGCAGTCTTACAATTATGTCTAGAGAGATTTCATTGAGGGACAGACATCAAAATTTCCAGTAGTTATAAAATCTCCCTTTTTGTTAATGTCATAATTGTGCTTCATGTAAAGGTACTCATTTCCTACTCATCTCTGTTATACTTCCTGTAGATTTCTACACATTTAAATATATATAGCAATATGCAAATATTTGAAAGTGCCTTTGACATTGAGATCAACTGTCTACTGTTTTACAATGGCAAATTACAATGGAGGAGAAACCCAAATGTCAAAATCGTGAGTTCTTACAGCTGGGATCTTGACTACTCCAATGCCACTGGGAAGAAATTCACTCTAATAAAATTGTTCAACAAGACCAGGAGGAGCATGGTGTTGACTAACCATGTTATGTAAATAAAAATGACTATTTTCTCTCAGTCCAATGACTTCATCATATAATTTTTATTTCAAAATACTGAATTATTCTTGGAGTATTTATCAGGGGTAAATCATAGTCATTTTATTTTTCTGATTCAGAAGCTATTTTTTTCCTGTCACTCTAATGATACCTATGTGAGTTCACCTTACATTTGTCAAAATACTTTGAAAGTGTTGCCAAAAAGATGCCTCCTCTAATGAAGCATCATATTCTATTGAAATGCTTGCTCCTCGTGACTTTATAGTCTCTTTCTCCTTCTGCTCCCTGAAACTCTTATCTTCTTCTACATTTAAGTTTCTTTTTAAGCCTATGATTCTAAAAATAATTTATAGCACACTTGGTTTAAATATCTTCTTGGGACTACTGTTTTGAAGTAGATTTAATGGAATTTATTCTTTCCCTTGAGAAATCTTATCTTCCTACCAAGTGCTTAATTTATTCTGTGTGTGTGTGCGCATGTGTGCACACACACAATTTATCTATTTTATATTCCCAGAAAATTAAAGCATTTTTACTCATGGAAAAAAATGAATTCAACAAATGCAGCCTGCTAGTAATTCTTGATTCAGCTTTCCCTGCTTTTCATGTAATGATGGCAAGAGAAAAATACACGAAGTTATCTAATATTACTGGAAACTGAGAGGCATTTGTTTTCACTAACTGAAAGATTATGGAACACACTAAGGAACTCCTTGTGCAGCCTATATGTGCAAAGACATGGGAAAGAACATGGCCTGGTCTAAAGGAACACAAGAAGATGTTTCATCCCGTCTTCAAGCTTTTCCCTATGCTCAGAAATGCAAGATCCCATTGAAGAGAAAACATGGTAGCTAGAACCATACTGCAAGGCTGATCCTCTGTGAGGTGGACAGAGTACTGTTCTCCCTTGAGTACCTCCCTATACATATCCATATAGTGACCATGATATCCAAAAACAAACCAGAGCAGTGGGAACTGGTGGTGGCATATCTAATGCCGGGAGACATGGTCTCTCCATCAGTAAAATGTGGCAAAATAGCACAGACAGAAAGAGCCTCAGATGCTGCAAGCTAGGAGTTTTAGTTTTCTTATGCATTTAAAATGAATTTAGAAAGCCAGAGAACTAAGCACAAAAGGCAGTAGAAATCTCTCCTCAGTCCAACAGAGCCACGTATTATGAAAATACAATACAAATCTGCTTATATGCAGAAGAAAGGAGTTCATTAATGAGCTAATTGACCTCTAGATTTGTAAAGGGGAGTTGGCCATCCCTCTAGTGAATTATACAGACAAAAGTAATTCACTCAGGTATCAGAGGGAAGTTATCTAGGTTTATTTTTTATCTTTCAAAATGACTAACTGAAACAAAAGCAACATTTGACATATATAAAATTTATGCATCTACTGTGTGTTGTGCCAATATTTTTTCTTGGCTCTCAGGATGCCTTTAAGGAAACAGGAGGCAAAAATGACAAGGCAAGAGAGATTAAGAAAGGGTGACCCAGAATAAAAATTTTAAAAAGCATTAACAAGAAGAGGATCTTCATGAAAGGAATAGGGTCTTTATCAAAGACAATAAATAGAAGGTGTGACATGACCCTCTGCTCTATTATTCCTTCCAGATACTCTTTTGCTTGTCTACTTATTTGCTATCTTTCTTCCAACCAAGTTGGTCCTGTGGAAAACTCTCCCCAACTCTCATTTCTGGAGAGAGCGTTAACCCCACCAATGACACCTTGTCAAGACTACCAACTCTGATGCTTATCTCCATTCTAGATCAGCAGCGAAATACTTCTGCTTTCTGATCAGCTTGTTAAGTGGATTTCCTTCAGCAGAACTGGTGGGGTCTTAGCAATGAAGGGGAAGCTTTCCTTTCTGTGATGGGTTGGATTACATCCTCCTCAAAACGGATATGTTGGAATTCTAACCCCAAATACTTCACAACATGACCCTTACTTGGAAATAAAGCCAACATAGATGTAACAAGTTAAGATAAATTCATACTGGAATAGATCCTGTCCTTAATCCAATATGAGTGGTGTCCTTACAAGTAGCAGAATGAGACACAGAAGGAAGATGGGTATGTGAAACAAGGAGAAAGCCATGGGAGGATGGAGGCAGAGATTGGAGTGGTGCATCTACAAGCCAAGGAACACCAGGGATTCCCAGCCACCATCAGAAGCTACAAAGCATGGAATAAATTCTTCCTCAGAACTCTTAGAAGGAAACAATCTTGCTGATGCTTTGATTTCAGACTGCTAGCCTCCAGGACTTTAAGAAAATTTCTGTTACTTTAAGCCACCCAGTTTGTGGTGCTTTGTTACAGAAACCCTAGGAAACAAATAAGGATCTATACCTGGAACAATGGCTCCTTCCTACCTGAAGTCCCTAGTGATCAGTCTTCACCACTGTTCCAAGTTTCTTGTTCACAGTAATCTCCTTCCAAGGACTCCAGTGTCTTCTGATCTATTCCCCTCTAGGCACCCTTAATCATATATATGCTTCAAGTTCTTCTCCATAAGAACAGAGACCTCATTGAAAAGCAAACCTTATTTGGACAACAGTTTCAATATTCATGACAATAAGGAGCTACAGTGTCCAGAGCAGACAAATATCTTCTGAGTGCACATGCTTAATATCACATAGTAGTTTAACAGAGACACATCCCTGATTCAGCCAAAGGATTTACTATATGTATTCTTTTTTTTTTTTTTAACAGAGAGAGAATGCACGCAGAGGAGAGAGGTAAAAGGAGGGGGGGGGGAGAGAGACAGAATCTCAAGCAGGCTCCACATGCAGCGTGGAGTCTGACACGGGGCTCGATCCTATGATCCTGAGATCATGACCTGATCAAAATCAAGAGTCAGACGGGTGGGATGACTGAGCCACCCAGGTGCTCCTATTATATGTATTCTTAAAATACGTATACATATAATATGCATAATACTTTTTATATATTTTCACTACAACATATATTCAAAGATAATATTTTTTTATTCTGTTTTCCATAATGCTTAGAAAAAGAAAATTATGATAACTTAACATCCCAGAAATGAAAGAAAGTTTCATGGTCTCATGTATAAGAGTTTAAATAATTTCTTTCTTACCTTTTACATTTACTTTTGGATCTGTGTTCAGTTTTCTTAAGTATCCCAAATATTGAGACAGGTAATCTTATTCTTTTTCTCCCAAAGTGATATCTGAACATGACATGATATGAAAAATTATAGATTATCCCTCCAAAAATTTATTTCAGTTGAAATTGGGTTCAGCACACTGACTCCACAAATGTTAATATTTCATGGCAGCAGCAAGGAGGGAGAAGTGTTAGCAACAAGGCTGCAGATGTGAGCCATGACCCAGGTGATAGAATCTCTTACTAGATGTGTAACCTAACAAGTTTCATTTGTATCCTGGCTCTTTCTTTGTTTCAGCTTTGTCTCCTGTTCTACCTCATATAATTAATTCTGCATAAGCCAATGGTATTTATTATGATTTCTATCACAAATTTATGGGCTCAAATATAGAAACCCAACAGTATATTCTGGCACCTACATGTCACTTTTAGAAATTGGGTTGCATGTAAAAAAGAAATGCTAAAATACTAAAAAGTAGTCTTTAGTGTTAAAAGATGTGTGTGTGTGTATGTGTGTATGTGTGTGTGTGTGTGTGTGTGTGTGTGTGTGTTAAGTGTCTTGCTTACATGCCAAGGTACTCAAATTTTATCTTAAAGATGCTGAATATTCATTAAGGATTTTGTAGTACAAAATAAAATATTATCAGATGTCTAGTTTTAAAAAAGTCTTTGGCGAATGGGGACAAAGAGTATGAATCACAGACAGAGGATTCTAGCTGTTAGCTATGAATAATTGCAGTTAGTTTCAAAGTAAAAATTACAGTGGACAAAGTGAATCGGGCAAAGACGACTTTATTCAAGAACATCGCAATAAAGGGAGAGAGACTAAGCTACGCTACGGTGAAAGAAGTTGGGAGGCTTTTTAAGCTCTGGGGTGAGCTAGTGAAAAAGTTCTAGTGCATGCTAGGGTGGACGTTGATCAATGGAATGTGTCAAACACATTGTATTATTCCTGAGTTTGTGATCTTTTCTCTGTGATTAGGCCATCTGTGTTTGCTAATTGGTGTGTCCGTCAAAGTAAGCCTCCTAGCCTCCCCTCCCACGGAGGCTGCAAAATAGAGGTGCTATCTCCTTCATGTTCTCATTTAAAAGAGATGGTTTCCAGGTCCGTGCAAAATACATTTCCTGGGTTGTAAAACTGGCAAAAGGCTAGAAGAAGATTTAAATATTTCAGAAGGGCAGAAAAAGAATTTACATTTTGCAAATTTTCTAAAGTAAATGCTTTAAGCAAAGAGGGGTCTGGGAGCTAGGGGGGCAGAAAGAAGCCTGTTTAAAGTTTGTCAAGCTGAGGAAGTCATTAAGGACATCCTGGTCATCAATCATTAACCTTAATTATATTCTTGTAATTGTGTTAAATTCTTCATTCAATAATCCCATTAAACTTTCACAGCAGCATTATAAAGAAAGTATATACTTATCCTCATTTCAAAGATGAAAGAACTAAATCTCACCTGGGTTAAGTCTTGTGCACAAGGTCATTCAGCTGATAAAGAGCACAGCTATGATTTCAAGTCATATCCATCTGTCCATCTGAAGTTCATACTCTTCATCACTAAGATATATTGTCTCAAGACATGAAGACCACTATGGTTCTATTGTTGTAAGTTGAGCAACAACAAAGTCCTGAGGTTGTGGCACTGAAGATGAAGAGGTGAGAAAAGATTTAAGGGCCATTTGGTACTTAGATTCAATAGTCTTTTTTATCATCTATATGTACTAGGATGAAGCCTATATTCAATACCAGGTTTCTGATTTAAAAAATGAATAGATAATGGTAACTTTCATGAAGACAGCAAAGACCTAAACAGTAGTCTGGAATATCAGATGAATTAGGTTTGGGACAAGGTGAATCCAGTGATATTGAGGATTAAAAAAACAAAACCACGGGGTGCCTGGGTGGCTCAGTCGGTTAAGCGTTGGGCTTCAGCTCAGGTCATGAACTCACGGTTCGTGAGTTCGAGTCCCACATCAGGCTCTGTGCTGACAGCTCAGAGCCTGGAGCCTGTTTTGGATTCTGTGTCTCCCTCTATCTCTGCCCCTCCCCTGCTCATGCTTTCCCTCCCCTTCAAAAATAAACATTAAAAAAATTAAAACAAAAAAAAACCAGAGGATTAAAATGTGGTATAGGCTCTATGGTCACTGACAAGGAGTTGAACTGAAGCCATTACGATAGGAGAAATTGTTCAGGAATAGTGAGTAGTGAGAAGATGAAAGGATAAGGCAGGGTATTTCAATCAGGAACAAGAGATGCTTGAATTAGGTTAGCTCTGAAGAAGCATGCTATCAACTATGGAAAGTGCCATAGAGATCACAGTGCCATGACTCCACATAAGTGGAGTCTGTAAAGTGTGACCCAGCTTTGCACTAAGAAGGAATAAAATGGGTTCTCTGTGTCAAACAACTTCTAGAGAAATTCAAATACATGTGCAGAAGAAAATCTATGTAAGATTTTTGTTGCAACATGGTTTATGTAAGAAAACTAACAAGAAAAAAAGAAACTATCAACAGGAGTACGGATTTAAAAACTTATGGTTTAGCCACAGGCTGAAATATTACACATATTTTCAAATGAATGACTAACCTTTCAGAAAAATACAAGGTATGTAAGAAAAAAGTATATTACAAAATTATAGGGAGAGTTTTATAACATTTGTGTAAACAAAAGGCATAATTAAACCCTATGTATATGTTCAAAATGGACGACTAAAAAGCATAAAGATATAGATGGGAAGGACACATATATAAGTTGTTCATGAGATAGGAGGCAAGAAAATGATTGGGGAAGGTTAAAAGAACACTTGTACTTGCACTGAGATATTACTGCTGATAAAGGGAAATTATTACTTCAAACCAAATCTGAGGCCGATGATATAAAAAAAAAAAATGTCCGGAGGAAACTGACAAAGTTTACAAAGCATCATACAGCTACCAAGATAATGAGGCATGACAGGACAACGATCTGAGATGATACAAGTACAACAGATGATGGGGAATGAATGGCTACCACTCGGAGCTGCTCTTGCTCTGAAAGCATTTCCCAATAAGGAAGAAGTGGTAAAGAGGCTGAGTTGTAATGCTGGTAATGTGTGAAGGCAGCGAGACAAAAGTCAGAATCCAGGGCCTGCCAAGGTTAACAACACTGGTAAACACCTACCTCAATGAGCGGCACTCGGGAGGGTGAACTGAATGAACTCTGGATGAACAGCTGAGCTACGTGTTCTCTAGATCATGTTAATTATAAATTCTAAAGTTAGATGAGTGCTTCCAAACTGCCAGCATAATAAACACCCAAACATGTACTTTCTCTGGAGGAAGATGTAATCATCATAGGAATCAAATTATTTCTGAAAATAATTTTTCAAATGTGATATCCCATGAAACTAAAGTTTCTCTGGGCACATGTGGAGACAAGCCATTGTGAGCAAAAAACAACCTACACAGATGATTAAAACAGATAATTTATCAAAACTATGGGACAGATTTTAAAAATACTAGACTTATATTGTCCAAGGAAATTAGAGCCAATCCTACCAGGAGGCAATAGGCAATATTAATATCTTAAAAAAAACTAAACAGAAATTTTAGAAACAAACAGTAAGCAATATAAGAATTCAATAGATGAGTTAAATCAGGAGTTAGCAAATGATGGCCTGTAGTATAAATGCAGCCAACAATTTGTTTTTGTGTGGCACATGAGCTAAGAATGGTACTTACATATTAAATGACTTACATCTTAAATGTTTATATGATAATCTATACAGTAGACTTGATTTGCTCCTTGACTGGCAAAGCCTAAAACATTTACTACCTGGCCCCTTAAGACAAAGTTTCTCAGCTCACGGGAATGAATTATCTCCAGATATATCTAATTTGGGTTAAACTTAGAATTAAAAATATATTTTGGGACACCTGGGTGGCTCAGTTGGTTGAGCATCCAACTTCTGCTCAGGTCATGATCTCACGGTTCATGGGTTCAAGCCCTGCGCCGGGCTCTGTGCTGACAGCTCAGAGCCTAGGGCCTGCTTCATTCCTGTGTCTCCCTCTCTCTCTACCCCTCCTCTACTCGTGTTCTCTCTCTCTCTCAGTAAATAAATAAATAAACAAACATTTTTAAAAATGTGTATATTTTAAGGACAGAAAGTTCAAAAATACTCTCTGGAGTATGAACTTATCTGGAATGAAGCCAGGAGGATAAAAAGAGAATAAAGAATAGAAGAAACACAAAGAAAAGCTTAGGGGAAAAAAATGAGTAGCAAATAGGAAATATTTAATTGGAATTTTAGAAAGATAGGCAAGAGAGAACAGGTAATGTTTCAAATGATTATAGATAAAAAAACTTTCCACAGCTTATGAATGACAGCAATACATAGATTCAAAAACCACAATGAATCCAAATCCATATTTAAAAAAAAAAGAAGTCCACACCTAGATGCAGCATAGTAAAACTTCATTAAAACAACTTTATAAAACCAAAGATAAAAGCAAAAATCTACAAGTCAGGCAGAGGGAAAAAATAATTTTCCCTTCAAAATAAATGTTAAGGCTGACAATTGACTTTGAAAAGCAATACAGGTGATAGCGTGGACTTAATTGTGCCCCCAAACTTTATATGTTGAAGAACCTAACCTGAGTGTGACTCTATCTGGAGATAGGGTTGTTAAGGAGATAATTAAGGTTAAATGAGAATGTAAGAGTGGGGCCTAAGAAAAAAGACACCAGAGACCTATCCCCCACCTCTGAGCATGCAAAGAAGGTCATCCGAGGACACAGCAAGAAGGCAATAGTCCACAACCCAGGAAGAGTCTGTCTCTGCAGAAACCAACCCTGATGGCATCTTGATTTTGTATTACTTGCCTTTGGAACTGTGAGAAAATAAGTTTCTGTTGTATAAGCTATACAGTGTGTGGTACATTGGTATGGCAATCCTAGTAGACTAACACAGTAACCAAAAGGTAGAGAACTTCAGTCAATAAATTGAGGAAAATATTTTCCAAACTAGAATTCTATTAGCAGCAAAACCATTCTTCAAAAATAAAGATAAAAATAAAAAAAAAAATGTTTTCACCTGGAGATCCACATTACAGGGGATTTTAAATAGTGAGACAGCAAAGAAGATTAGCTAACCAACAAAAAGATGCTCTCCTCTAAAATGAAGAGCTGTGAATGAAAATCACTTCTCAAGTCAGAGTCTATTTTTGGTCCCTTTTCATCTGATGGGATGAAGTTGACTAGATATAAGCATTGTGAAATTTAAACAAATTATTCACACCAAGATTGTTAAGTATCTGTAACAGCTTCTGCAATTTCTATTTCCCTCCTTTGGTGACTCACAGGCTATGTTTTGAAGATGCAACTATCATCAATTGGAATGATTCTGGACCCCAGAGTCGTCAATTTTATAACTTGATGTTTAGGGTCTCCCCAAATAACCATGGATTCATGAAGATTTTCATATTTACATGAGCAAAATCTAAAATCGCATTGTTAAGAATAGGTGTTCAGATTTTTTGCCACACCATTAAACCTATGCTAATTAACTAGGTTCTTGATTAAGCAAAAAAGAAATAATCCGAATGTCAGGTTAAAGAATACAGGAAGAAAGTTTGCAAAATGGGAGCAAAATAAATGAGCAGATTCCAGTGAGACAGAAAGAAAAGAAACAATAGAGAATATTTTTAAAAGACAAACATTGCTTCTTTGACAATGTTTTTAATATTAAAAAATTCTTGAAGAGCTGAATCAAGATAAAAAGTGAAAAGATCAATAATATCAAGAATGAAAATGTGGGGGCGCCTAGGTGGCTCAGTTGGTTGGGCTTCCGATTTCGGCTCAGGTCATGATCTCACGGTTTGTGAGTTCAAACCCCACGTTGGACTCTGTGCTGACAGCTCAAAGCCTGGAGCCTGTTTTGGATTCTGTGTCTCCCCCTCTCTCTGCCCCTCCCCTGCTCATGCTCTGTCTCTATCTCTCAATAATGAATAAACGTTAAAAAAAATAAAAAGAATGAAAATGTGACTATCACTATAGATTGACAGACATTAAAAAGGATGGTAAAAAGATTGGAAATACAGAAATTCCAAAGAATCCACAAAGAATTAATGAAACAAATGAATTTAGCAAGATTGCAGGATATAAGATCAATATGCAAAAATAAACTTTATATCTATATATGGCAATAAGCAATCATAAAATAAAGTTTAAAAATATCATGTACAATAGCACAAAATACATCAGATATTCAGAAATATGTTAAGCAAAATATATGACAATTAGCTACAAAATATAGCTTTCAGAAATTAAATGAGACCTAAATAATACTACAAGATATTGCTATAAAAAATGTAAAAGACATAAAATAAATGGAGAGCTCATAGATTGAGGAATTCAAAAATTTTAAGATTTCCATATTCCCTTAATTCATCTAGCAAGTCAATGCAATGTAAGAATCCCACTGGGATATTTTGTAGAAATTGACAAGTTTATTCTAATAGCCCTTTAAAAGCACAAAAGACTTATATAATTGTGAAATGAATGAAAAAAGTTAAAGATATTACCCTACCCAATTTCAAAAGCTAGTATACTATAAAGCTACAGTAATTAAATGTGATATTGACATAAAGATAGACAAAAATATCAATGGAACAGAAAAGAGTTCAGAAATAGACCCAAACATATATGCTACCTTGATTTTTGACCAAGGTCTCAGTTCAATTCAAGAGGAAGCGGTACTAGAACAATTAGATATCTGTATGGAAGAGTATGAACCTTGAATTCCAACTCACATAATAGAAAAATTAATTCACATTATACTAAAATTAATTCAAATTGTACCATGAACCAGAGATCTAAATGTGAAAACCAAATTTAAAGCATCTTGAAGAAAAATATACAGAAATTGGGGCACCTGGGTGGCTCAGTTCGTTAAGCATCTGGCTCTTGACTTCAGCTCAGGTCAGGATCTCACAGTTTGTGGGTTCCAGACCTCCATCAGGTTCTGTGCTGGCAGTGCACAGCTGGCTTGGGATTCTCTCTCTCTGCTCCTCCCCCACTCATGCACACACACGTACACACACACACACACACACACACACACTTTCTCTCTCAAAATAAGTAGACATATATACATGTTTTATATATATATACAGAGGAATATTTCTGTGACTTTTGTCAATAATTTCTTAAGGACACTAACCTTAAAAAATAGATATTATGAAAATTTAATTTTTCTTCTGAATAAAAATAATTTTAGGGAAATAAAAAAGCAAATTAAACACATGGAAAAAATAATAGCAATACATATTTCCACACAGAAATCATTTCCATAAAATATGAAGAACTCTTTCAAGTCAGTGGTAAAAGGACAATCAAGCCAATAAAAACACACACTTCACCAACAATCATCAAATGGCTTTTAACAATATGAAAATCATTAATTATTAGGGTAATACAAATTAAAAGTGCAATGAAATAATATATCCTCAGAATGGCTTTAACAAATAGATAGTATCAAGGGTTAGCAAGGATATGGAACCAGTCACGTTCTCATGCATGGCTAATGGAACTATCACAACCAATATAGAAAATGATTTGACAATTTCATAAAAGGTTAAATACTCATTAACTTATGATCCTCATATTCTTCCCTTATGTAATCAACAAGATACTATAAGACAGATCTAAATTAAGTATTCATATGACTTTTAAAAGGTCTGACATATTAACTGGAGTAACAAACAAGAATAGAAAAAAATAGGAAGAAAAAATATTGGCAAAGATAATGAAAGTGAATTTTCTAAGTGTGTTAAGAGATATTAAACAACAGATTCAAGAAGTACTTTTAAGCTACAATGGAATACATTGAAAAGAAGCTACAATGTGCACATCATGGTACAAAAGCTTAAAATCACCCTATGAAATCATCTTACTTTTAAATAGGTTAAAATGAGAGAAACATCTGATTTATTAAGAGAAAACAAATAAATGAATCTTTAGACTGCTAAAATAAATTAATTTCCAAGCAGATTCTATACCTACCTAAATGCCCTTCCAAAATATAGCTTTAGAATAAGCCTCAAAAGGATCAAACACATTTCAAATAACTATATTGCCTTCCAGAGCAATGTCTGACACTCTTTCAAGGAATGCCAAAAAATGCAGCCCTAATAAATGTAAAATGTCTGGCATCTAATCAAACATCACTAGTTACAAAAAGGGCAAGGAAATTTGGCCCAAAATGAGAAAAAAATAAAGTAGAAATAGGGTCCAGGAATAACAGATAGTGGGATTTTTAGACGAGAACACTAGAAAGGTTATCACAAACATGTTCAATATATACAAAGATTGAAAGGAAAACATGAATATAAATTAAAAACGAAGGCCGTAAAAAGGAACTACCTTGAATATTTAGATATTTTTAAGTGCAATTTTTGAAATAAAAATTTTAGCAGATTAGATACCCCAGAAGAAAATAAGTGTACCAAAAATATAGCTATATATACATGAAGACAGAGACTGAAAAAAGGACTGAAAAATAATTAAAAAGGGCCTTGGAAATCTGGAGACACATAACAAGCAGTCTAATGCATGGGAACTCCAGTAGAAGAGGAATAAAAGTCACAGAAAAAAAATACTTGAAGAAAAAAATACTGAAAACTTTCCAAATTAGACAGAAGCTCTAAAGCAGCAGGTCCAGAAAGCTTCACAAATTTCAACTAGAATAGTTACACAGCACACATCAAGGTACATTGTACATCATACACTGCTGAACATTAAATATAGAGGGAAGATCTTAAAAGATAAGAAGGGCATGGGGGCGCCTGGGTGGCTCAGTTGGTTGAACTTCCAGCTTCAGCTCAGGTCATGATCTCCCCATTTGCGGTTCCAACCCCACGGGGCGCTTTGTACTGATCGCTCAGAGCCTGGAGCTCGCTTTGGATTCTGTGTCTCCCTCTCTCTCTGCCTCCTCCCCTGCTCATGCACTCTCTCTTTCTCTCTCTCTTTCTCTCCCTCCTGTCTCAAAAATAAACATTTAAAAATTTAAAAGATAAGAAAGGCATCATATGTACAGAAAAATAAAGAAGGAACATAAGCATATTTTATATCAGAATTATGAAAGCCATAGTTTAATGGAATGCCACATTTAAAAAGCTAAAAAGGAAAAAAAAGTATTTATATCTAGTGAAAATATCCTTCAAAAAAAGTATTACAGAGACCTTTCTAGATGAGAAAAAGCTTCCTGATGATAAGGAAACTTGGACATATCCCCCAAAAAAGCAGAGAACCAGGAATGGTAAATAAATGGGTCATGAGATATGTTAAAAAGTTTTAGAAGGTAATTTAGGGTGTGCAGGAAAGGTAATAATAATCTACTGCATGGATTAAAACATGAAAGAATAAGTAACAATGAGCACAAGAAAGGAAAGGGTAGCAGAAGGAAGTAAACTATTGTAAGGTCCTTACTTTATTTGTGAAAGTGCTATAATGCTATTTGAACATAAACTGTGCTAAGCTAAGGGCACACATTCTAAACACTACACATTGAGATACCTAATATGTCAAACATGGAGACAGAATGGAACTCCAAACTAATTAATTAAAAGAAAGCACGAGGGGTGTCTGGGTGGCTTGGTCGGTTGAGCGTCCAACTTCGGCTCAGGTCATGATCTCATGGTTTGTGGATTCGAGCCCCACGTCGGGCTCTGCGCTGACAGCTCAGAGCCTGGAGCCTGCTTCGGATTCTGTGTCTCCCTCTCTCTCTGCCCCTAACCCATTCACATTCTGTCTCTCTCTCAAAAATAAATAAACATTTAAAAAAAAAAGAAAGCATGAGGATGGGGGGGGGGGGGAAGGTCATTAGAAACGATACAAAAAGCAAAACAAAACAAATGGTAAGAAAATAGACTTCCACTCAAATCTCATGAGGTTTATGTTTAATATGAATGGTAAAAACCTTCCAATTAAATGGCAGATAAAGCCAGACCAGCTAAAAAACAAAAATCAATTATGTGCTATGTATATACAGTTGGTTTTAAATATGAAGGCTCAGATAGGCTAAAACCATAAGAAACTCTTAGAGAACAAACTGAGGGTTGCTGGAGGAGAGGTGGGTAGGGGGATGGGCTAAATGGGTGATGAGCATTAAGGAGGGCACATCTTGGGATGAGCCCTGGGTGTTATATGTTAAGTGATGAACCACTGGATTCTACTCCTGAAACCAGTATTACACTGTATATTAACAAACTTGAATTTAAATACATTAATTAAAAATAAAATCTTATAAAAAAGTAAATAGATAGAAAAATAAGTAACATGAAAATCCTAATCATAACAAAGTTGGAGTTACTGTATTAATGAGACAAAGAGATAAAGAGTGTTATTTCTTAATGATGAATGAAGACATAAAATTGCTAAATGCCCATCTTATAGCTAAAAAATAGAGCATTAAAATACATGAGGGAAAAACCTCATAGAACTAATAGGAGAAACATACAAATCCACAGTTACAGCTAGAGATTTCAATAGCTGTCTCTCAGTAACTTAGAGAAATAGTCAGAAAATCAATAGGTATATAGAAGACTCTACAGTATCTAATTGATATTTTCAAGGTCTGTCCAACAAGAGGGAGCTACACATTTTTCCAATTTCACATGGAACACTCAACAAGTTAGACTGTATGTTAACCTCTAAAATGAGTACTAATTAATTATAGAAAGGATGTTTCTGACCTTAAAAAATAAATTAGAAGTAAAATATAAAGAGATACCTAGAAAATCCTGAAATAATTGAAAATTAAACAAAACACAGCTAATATAATTACTGTTTAATTAAGAAATAACACATGAGGGGCGCCTGGGTAGCTCAATCGGTTAAGTGTCCCACTTTGACTCAGGTCATGAGCTCATGGTCCGGGAGTTCGAGCCCCATGTAGGGCTCTGTGCTGACAGCTCAGAGCCTGGAGCCTGTTTCAGATTCTGTGTCTCCCTCTCTCCCTGACCCTCCCCCCATTCATGCTCTGTCTCTCTCTGTCCCAAAAATAAATAAACGTTAAAAAAAAATTTTACATAAAAAAAAAGAAATTACACATGTGAACTGCATGAAAATCAAGGCATAATACATCAAAGTTTGTATAAGTTACAATAAATAGTCAAGACAATCTGGTATTGGCATAACAATAATAGGCTAATATTACATAAGGGAGTTCAGGAATAAACTCATATAAATAGTTGCTTGATATTTTAAAAAGGTGCCAAGGTAATTCAATAAGTAAGAGATGGACTTTTTAACAAATGGTGTAGCAATAGCTGAATATACATAAGGAGAAAATCTGACCTTTATCTTATCGCTTACACAAAAATTAATCCTAAATATTTCAAAGGTCAAAATGTAAAAGATAAATGTCTAAAACTTCTAAAAGAAAACGTAAGAGGGAAATTTCTGCAGTTTTGAAGTAGATTTTGTAGGTCACCAAAAGCAAGACACTAAAAGAAATATGCTGATAAATTGTACTTCATTAGAACATCTGGTCTTCAAAAGACTATTATAAAAATGTCCACCTCAGGATAATTTGTTTTACTTTTATGTTTTAAGAACATAAAAGTTCTGTTATGTTTCTGTGTTTTTCCCAAAATTAGAGTAAGGGGTAATTTCTATTTTATGTCCAAAGGTTATTTAATATTTATCTGAAGCAACATTATAAAAAATCTTACTATGCATCAACACTATCTCAGCATGTTTGTAGTTACATTATCACTAATTTTACTGGCATTCTTGAAATGTTTCATAATCAAAACACATATGAAGATCATGTGGCATAATTAATTCCATTGTGAAAGTATTAAGAAATATAGTATAGTATAGTATAGTATAGTATAGTATAGTATAGTATAGTATAGTATAGTATAGTAATTGCCCATATAATTGTGGGTTTATTTCTGGGCTCTCTATTTTGGTCTATTGATCTATGTCTCTGTGTGCCAGTACCATATTGCTTTGATTACTACAGCTTTGTAATATATCTTGAAATCTGGGATTGTGATACTTCCAGGTTTTTCTTTTTTTTTTTTTAAGTTTATTTATTTATTTTGAGACAGAGGAAGAGAGAGAGCAGGGCAGGCCAGAAAGAGAGACAGAATACCAAGCAGCCTCCGTGCTGTCAGCGTGGAGCCTAATGCTGGGCTTGATTTCAGAAACTGCAACATGATGACCTAAACCAAAATCAAGAGTCAGATGCTTAATTGACTGAGCCACCCAGGTGTCCCCCAGCTTTGTTTTTCTTTTTCAAGACTGCTTTGGCTATTTGGGGTCTTTTGTGGTTCCATACAAATTTTAGGATTGTTTGCTCCAGTTCCGTGAAAAATGCTTGTTGGTATTCTGATAGGGATTGTATTAAACCTGTAGATTGCTTTGGATAATATGGATATATTTAACAAAATTTTTTTTGCAATCCATTTATGTAATCTTTCCCTCATCAGTGTTTTATAGATTTTAGAGGATAGGTCTTTCACCTCCTTGGTTAAGTTTATTCCTAGGTATTCTACTATTGTTGGTGCAATTGTCAATAAGACTGTTTTTAACTTCTTTTTCTATTAATTCATTGTTAGTATATAGAAATACAATGGGTTTCTATGCATTGATTTTGTATTCTGCAACCTTACTAAATTCATTCATTAGCTCCAGCAGTTTTTTGTAGTCTTTTGCGTTTTCTATATATACTATCATGCCATCTGCAAAGAGTTGACGTTTTACTTGTTCCTTAGTAATCTGGATGCCTTTTATTTCTTTTTGTTGTCTGTGGCTAGGACTCCCAGTACTATGTTGAATAAAAGTGGTGAAAGTGGAAATCCTGGTCTTGTCTCTGGCATTAGGGGAAAGCTCTCAGTTTTTCACCATTCAGTAATAGGTTATCTGTATATTTTTCATATATGGCCTTTATTATGTTGTGGTATATTCTCTTTGAACCTACTTTGTTGAGGGTTTTTATCATGAATGGATGTTGGACTTTGTCAAATGCTTTCGCTTTGTCTACTGAAATGATCATGTGGTTTTAATCCTTTCTCTTGATGATGCCATGTATCATGTTAATTGATTTGCAACTATTGAGGCACATTTGCATCCCAAGAATACATGAAAAGACACTCAACATCACTGATCATCAGGGAAATGCAAGTCAAAACCACACTGAGATATCACGTCATAGCCATCAGAATGGCTAAAATAAAAAAAAAAAAAACGTAAGAAAGAACAAGTGTTGCCAAGGATGCAGAGCAAAAGGAAATGCCATGCACTGTTGGTAGGGCAGCTACTGGGGAAAGCAGTATGGAGGTTCCTCAAAAAGTTAAAAATAGAACTGCCATATGATCTAGTTATTCCACTACTGAATATTTACCTGAAGAATATAAAAACACTAATTCAAAAGGATGTATGCATCCCTATGTTTCTTGCAGCATTATTTACAATAGCCAAATTATGGAAGCAACCCAAGTGTCCACTGATACATGAACGGGTAAAGATGCGGGGGAGATTTATATATATAATGGAATATTATTCATATAAAAAAGAATGAAGTCTTGCCATTTGCAACAACATGGATGGAGCTAGAGAATATAATGCTAAGTGAAATAAGTCAGTCAGAGAAAGACAAATACCATATGATTTCATTCATATGTCAATTTTTTTTGAGAGAGAGAGAGATCTCAAGCAGGGGAGAGGCAGAGGGAGAAGAGAGAGCTCCATGCCCACCAGGCTCCATGCCCATCACACAGCCTGACATCATGACATGAGATCATGACCTGAGCCAAAATCAAGAGTCAGATGCTTAACCGACTGAGCCACCCAGGAGCCCATTCTATGTGAAATTTAAGAAACAAAGAACATAGACAAAAACAAAACAAAACAAAAACCCAAAAAACAAAAATTAAAAAAAAAAAAACCAGACTCTTAATTATGAAGAATAAACTGACAATTACCAGAGGGGAGGTGAGGGGGGGGGGGGGGAAATAGGTGAAACAGGTGAAGGGGATTAAGAGGACACTTAACGTGAGGTACATTGAGTAATGCATAGAATTGTTGAATCACTATATTGTACACCTGAAACTAATAACACTGTATGTTAACTGTACTGGAATTAAAAGTAAAAGCCAGAAAAAATATTTCAAAAAGAAATATGGCATTTAAAATTATTTCTATGCTATTATTACCAGCTTCATAAAAACAAAAGATGTATATAAAAAGATCTAAATATGAAAACACTACCAGTTTATTTTTTCTGATGGTAGGAGACTACATAATTTTTCTTTAAAACGCCTGTTAATTTTTTGATAACAGTTTATGTAATTAGTACATATTACATTTGACATACTCAGAAAAAAATAATCTAATCAGCATCATAATTATGGTATTTCAGATGTGTTCAGAGTAGTGACCCATCCTTAAGAAAACCAGCCCTATGCATTTCAGAAAAGGCCATCTTAGAGTTTCTAAAGCAATGGCCTGTCTTTGGGATTGAGACAGGCAAACAAGAAACTCCTGTTAAGACAGAGTCAGGCTAAGGAACCGTTCTCATCAGCAGATCTGCATGTTGCTAACAGTCAATTAATTCAGTGCTCACTGGTGGCACAGCGTGGGTGTTATTGAACTATTTTTAATGCTTCATACAGATGGCTTTAAATCAACAGGTTTAAATATAGTGGGACTCATATTTATGTTTGAGTGGCAGGTTGTCACCTACTTCTAATACTATTCTCATATTTTTTATTCAAGTGTCAATTCATAAAATGCACAGATGAATAAAATCTACTTAAAAATTTTATTAAGATACTCACTATGGATGTCAAGTTGAAACAAAACAAAAGCTGTGGTCAAACAAAAAGAAGGAGCCCATTTAATTTACTATAAAACATGGGTTTGGGTTACAAAACAATACCTACCAACCTGTCTCACAAGGAAATTTCATTTAATGCAATACAAGGTTTTACAAGTACCGATGATTTAGCAGCTACTGTGACAGGAGTTGTGCTTTGTGGTGGAGATTCAGAGAGAGAAAATAAATGGCCCTTCCCTTGAAACACACCCCTGCACTTGCATTCTTTGTCATCTGTGATGAGTTCCTATTGGAACTACCAAATTTACATCAAGTACCCATGCCATTTACCCAAAATGAAATCCATTTCAGCCCAGTTTAGCTTCAGGCACACACCAATCTGAGCTGGGTTAAATTTCCCAACCCATGCAGAAAGGACTCCAAAGTTGCCTGTCCTTGCTTGACATTAACAGGCTCTTTGAGGAACAATCAGGGACCGATATCCATTACCAAATCCAGTTTGTTGAACTGATGGACAAACCGTCTGACTGCTGGGACAATAGGGTTCTATAAATTGAAGAAGGTGAGGGTAAAAGATTGAATCAAAATCTTTTGCACTATAATTAATTAAAAAACAACAGGAAGTTTGTATTCCTGGGAGGATGGAGTAGACAAATTTTCCCTGTTCCTTCCACTAAATACAACTAAAACAAACATAAAGACTCTGAAAGATGGAGAGAAGGAAGACAGGCTAAAGGACTTTGAACTCGAGGAAAAACATGGTGGTGAGTTTTCTGGGTTTTCTTTTGCCTTATGTGTCCCAAACTCGGAGCCTGAAGAGGCTGCAGAAGCCAGCAACCAGAATATGCCAACAAGTTCAGAACAAAATGAAACAAAAGCAAAAGGCTGCTCTCTGTGTCTAAAGGGCCCAAACAAATCCAACGCAGCAAGATAGAAAACTCTGAGGCAGTAACTACTCTACTCCAGCCAAATGCCACAGAAATAACTCTGGTTTTTCCTCCATCCATTCCTCCAAGACTAAGTGAAGAGCCTAGACTTCCACCCTCTGATGACTGTAATAAGGTCCACTTCCCCACCAGAGTAAGGTCAGACAAAGGTGAGAAGAGAGTACTTTCATCCTTGATGGGTGGTAACAAGCCACCAATCCCTGAGGAGATGTCAGTGAAAACCATCTGAGGAGCCTGGACCTCCACCACCTCCCAACAGTCATGAGGACCCCTTAATTTCTCTCTTGGGGTGGTGTCAGAGGAGGCCAAATGGGGGCAAGGGCTTTCACCACCACTCAGCTATGAGACAAAGCCACCCACCACACTGTCAGTAACAAGGTACCTGCATCCATGGAGGTATCAGAGGAGGACTACTGGGAACCAGCATTCCCACCCCCCACCTAGCTTTAATAAGGATCCCTGCTCGGGTGTTGATAGAGGATAAATGGGGAACATGGTCTTTTATCCCCACCTGGTAGTACTGAGGTAGTGCCCTTCCTTTCCCAAAGGAAGGCTACTACAGAAAACAGAATAATTTTCCCCAGAAAATTAAAACAGAACTAGCATACGACCCAGCAATCCTACTTCTGGGGACATATCCAAAGAAAATAAAAACAATATTGAAAAGATATCTGCACTCCCATGTTTATTATAGCATTATTTATAATAGCCAAGATATGGAAATAACCTAAATGTCCATCAGAAGATGAATAAAGAAGATGTCAAAGACATAGGATTCTTGGAATCAAGAATATACATATCCCCAATGGAATCTGAATCTTATTCATCCATGAGAAAGAAGGAAATCCTGCCATTTATGACAACATGGACGGATCTGGAGGGCATTATACTAAGTGAGAAAAACAAGGAAAGACAAATACTGTACGTTATCACCTAATACGTGGAATCTAAAAAGCCGAACTCATTGAAACAGAGTAGAATGGTGATTACCAAAAGCTGGGCAAGGGGAGGAACGGGGAAGATGTTGATAAAGAACACAAATCTGCAACTAGAAGATGAGTAAGTTCTGGAGAGCCAACGCACAGCACAGTGACTACAGTCAACAATATTGTATTATATACTCCAAAGTTGTTAAGAGACTAAATCTTAAATATGTTTACCACAAAAAAGAAATTATAATTATGTGACATGGTAAAAGTATTAGCTAATGCCATGGTGGTAATCATATTGAAATACTTAAATGTATCAAACCAACATATTGTACACTGTAAACTTACACAATGTTCTATGTCAATTATATCTCAATAAGAAAATTAAAAATTAAAAAAAAATTAATAGAAAAAAGAATCAAGTGGGAGGACCCAGTATGCACCAGATTCTTAGATTTATTATATAGCAAAAGCAGTCAAGACAATGTGACAAAGACATAGATAAATGCAGCAGAATTGAGAATCCAGAAACAGACCCATATTAAGTATCTGCAATTAATTTTTGACAAAGGTGTAAAAGAAATTCAATGGAAGACAGATACTTTTTAAATAAATGGTTCTTGATCCATTTGATACCCATTGGAAAATAAACAAACAATGTTGACCTAAGTCTTTCACCTTACATAAAATTTAACTTAAGATATATAACAAACTTCAATGTGAAATGCAAAACTATTTCACTATTAAGGAAAAAAGATACAAGTGGGGTGCCTGGGTGGCTCAGTCGGTTAAGCAACTGACCTCAGCTCAGGTCATGATCTCACAGTTTGTGAGTTTGAGCCTGCATCCGGCTCTCTGCTGACAGCAGAGAGCCTACTTTGGATCCTCTGTCCCTCTCTCTCTGCCCCTTCCCTGCTTGTGCTAGCTCTCTTTCTGTCCCAAAAATAAATAAAACATTAAAAAATTAAAAAAAAAAACAGGAGAAAGTCTTTGGGATCTAGGACTAGGCCAAAAATTCATTGTTTTGATACGAAAACCATGATTTGTAAAAGGAAAAACTGATAGATTGGGCCCTGTGAAAATTAAAAACTTGGTTCTGCAAAAGACCCTGTTAAAAGGATGAAAAGACATACTACAGATTGACAGAAAATGTTTGTAAACTACATATACAAGAAAGTCTAACATCTAGAGTATATAAAGAATTCTGAAAATAGTTTAAAAAATGTAATTAGAAAATGGGCAAAATACATGAATAGATATTTCTCTGAAGAAGATAGATGGCAAATAAGAACATGAAAGGACACTCATCCTCATTAGGCATTCAGAACATGCAAATATAAACCGCAGTAAGTTATCATTACCCAGCTATGAGAATGCCTAAAATTAAAAAAACAATAATGATACCAACAAATGCTGAGGAAGATGTGGAAAGGCTGGATCTCTCATACTTTGACAGTGAGCATATAAAATGGTACATTGTGACAACACTTTGGTAGTTCATTAAAAAACAAAACACACAACTACAATAAGACCAGATAATTGCACTCTTGGACATTTATCCCAGAGATGGAAACTTATGTTTTCTTCAAAACCTTGACATTAATATTTAGAACAGCTTCATTCATAAAAGCCCCCAAATGGGTAATTGCCCTTGAATGGATGAATGATCACATACACTGTGGTATATCCATACATAGATACTGCTCAAAGAAAAAGAATAGAGTACTCCTACACACAACCACCACAACCTGGATGAATTTCCAGAGAATCAGGCTCAGTCAGGAAAAAATCCCCCCAAATTACATACAGCACGATTCTGCTTATACAGCATTCTTAAAATGACAAGGTTATAGACATGAGAAAAGATTAGTGTTTGCCAGGGGTTAGGAAGGGGTTGGGGGTGAAAGGCAAGTATGGCGACACAAAGTATCTTTTTGACAACTGAAATATTGTGTATCTTAACTATGTCAATGACCATATCCTAGTTGTGATGTTGTATTATAGTTTTAGTAGACTTCACTATTGGAGAAAAGTGGGTAAAGGGTACATGGGAATTCTATGTATTATTTCTTACAACAGTGTGGAAATCTACAATTACATCAAAAAAATAAAAAGTTTAATGAAAAAAATAATTGGGACAGCCCACATAATAAATTAGAAGACAATGTGTGGTGGTGAGGTGACTATATAGGCAAAGCATTGATGGGCCGAGGAATACAGTTACACACAATAGATGAGGCTTGGGGATGGCGTCTCGGAACAGCTGGTGTACAGCTAGGCCCATGGAATCAATAGGGTCCTGAGAGTCCTGAAAGACTCATGGCCAAGTGATGCCGAGAGCAGCATCAGAGGAACCTAAGGACTGTTGGAGACGTGAAATGGTAGGGGTGGAATGGGGATACTGTCTGGAGGCAATATGGCACGGAGGGGGAGAATAGAAGGGGGATTTCTGGGATGCGGCTTCCACAGGATCAGAAAGGACAAAAACTGGACATTTCACAAGAAGAACGTGTTCAGTGTTGAAAGATGCATCAGAACTATGATTTGTGAATTCCTTGAGGACAAGGACATCTCTTACTCAATACTGTGTCACCAAACCGCTGTGTCATACCGGGTACCCAACAAATGCTTCATTAAATGTTGTTGCTGATCATACTGAAAGCAATTTTGGTACCAAGATGGGAACAGGAGACTTACTTCTGTGGGCAAAAGGGTCAAAGGGAAGTGAGAAAACAACTCTTTTAAAAGACTTGGTTCTGAAGAGCAAAAAATTTTTTTAAAAATGATAAGGCAAGGGCACATTTAATATTATGTGCTTCCTGTGGTTTTTAGATGTTAGAAACTGGAATACACACCTTTATTGGAAAAAAGAGCCAAAGAAATGGTGAGAAATGGAAAATCCAGGAGAGAAGATGCAAGGTAGATATGGAAATGAACCTCAAGGAAGTAAAACAGATGGAGATGTTAGTAGGTGGAGAGGTAGGAAAGCATATGCCAGGTGGCCTCTATTTTTCACTTAAGTGGGAGGTTCACTGGGCTCTGCTAGGAGGGTAGGGAAAGAATGCAGGCTGAAAGAAAGCTTCAGGTTTGGAATACATGGAAAATAAGAGCAAAACTGAACTATGAACATAAACTCACATCTCACAGACACTAGTCTCCACTTGAGCCACACCTTTGTTCAACGATGTATGCTTCTGCACTTTGAAACTAATAACCCCAACCCCAAATGATGCATGTCTCTTCTGAACCAGTTTTCTGCTCACAATAACTGAAGACCAAACAGGCTATGTATAAATGTCTGGAACTATATAAACATGTTGTTTTTTTCCAAGACCTATTTAAGCATTATGTTATGTTCAAGGACAAAATAAATGGAGGAACCCAGAGATAGATTTGCTCACTTACCTTTGTAAGTGCCCTCTATTGAACCCAAAATATCTTATGAGTCATAGGACAGCATGAGCTATTTTTGGACAAATACTTTTGCAAATTTCATATGCAATGGCAGAAGAGTATTTTAACTCCTAATTGAACTAAGCCATCTCATTACCTGGCTATACTGACCGATGAGTGTTGCCATGGTGATGAGGCAATCAAGTTAGCAGGTCCTACTGTGAGAATTTTCAATTCCAGATGCTTTATCAAGTTCCATCTTGCTCATCTCTAAACACTTTATAATCAGCAGGGATAGAAAGAAAATGATTCAGTCATATGGAAAAAGGCACCAGAAACGAAAAGATGGTTTTTTTGAACAAATGTAATGCCAAAGTATGTTGACATATAATTTACAAAGAATTTTTTTTAAGTTCTAATGCTTTAGGCTTCTCAACAAATTAAAACTTTTCAAGATATATGTATCAATTTTGACATAACTTATCTATATAATTCCAGGTAAAAATCAAAGCTTAAACAATCAAATGTTTTACTGTCTGCACAATCGATGTCAAAGATAATTAGAGCTTGTGTTATCTACTGAATTGTGTCCTCTCCAAATTCATACAATGAAACCCTAACTCCTAGTATAATGGTATTTTGGAGATGGGGGGATCTAACTGGGGGATAATTAGGTTGAGATGAGGTCATGAGTGTGGGGCCCCATAATGGGATTATTGCCCTTAAAAGAAGAGGAGGACCAGGGGCGCCTGGGTGGCTCAGTCAGTTAAGCATCTGACTTCAGCTCACATCATGATCTCATGGTTTGTGAGTTCCAGCCCCACATTGGGCTCTGTGCTGACAGTTCAGAGCCTGGAGCCTGTTTCAGATTCTGTGTCTCCCTCGCTCTCTGCCCCTCTGATGCTCACGTTCTATCTCCCTCTCTAAAAACCAAATAAACATTAAAAATTAAAAAAAAAAAAAAAAGAAGAGCAGGACCAGATGATTTCCCCCACACACCCCCTCTCTGTTTCTCTTCCCCTTTCTCCCTTCATACTGTGAGAACACAAGACATCTGCTCTCTGCAAGCCAGAAATAGGGCCCTTACCAGGGAAGTGAAGTGGGTAGCACTTTCATTTTGGACTGTCCAGTTTCTTGAATTGTGAGAAATAAACCCCTAATATTTAAGTTACCAAATCTATGGTATTTTGTTAGGGCAGCCACAGATGAACAATATGGATTCTTTAAATGAGAGTTTTGGGACCCAAATACATCTTACAAATTGGTGGAGGTCGGATATTGACAAAGGACAAGTAACTTCCATGCTCAAAAATAAAATCCAAGAGCAAGAGTTCAGAGTGATTTCAGTTGTATCTCAAAAAGGGAGTAGAGAACTATAAATCTGTGTTTGAAACTATAAATTTTTTTTTAAAATGTTATCACTTCTATATGTTTGCTACTGTTATGTTCTTAGTCTAAGTGGCAATAAAAAATTTCAAATCCTCAAGTATTATAAAATTGTGTTTAGAAGAAAGAGGAGGACGAACCCAAAAAACCATATTCTTTTTTTTCTGATTTGCATTATGGAAGGAAAATGACATGGAATAAAATCCTTATGACAGGAATTAATATGAAAAATTCCAGACAAAAAAGGCAATGGACTAACCATGCCAATAAGTGTCCTCTAAATATCTCATTAAAATTTCAGTAAGGGCATAATAAAATATAAACCAATGATAAACAATTACACTGTAAACCAAAAGTAATACAGGACAATATGCCTAAATCTGGAGTTCATTTATACTAACTGGATTTTATGTGCCACAAAGGTAAGTATCATCTCTGTTTTATTTCACCAGTGGATGCCCAGAATCTAGGATGGAACCTCGGCATGAGGTTCTCCATAAATATTTGTCATCATCATTGCTAACTAGACAGTCACTGGGAACTGGTTGAGAAGAATCTGTTGAACCACACACTATAGGCTTCTCCCTTAGAAAGACAGCATCATGGACAGCTTCTAAAGAAAGTAGGCAAACCCAAATTTCCCCATCTCAGTCATCATCAGTGACAAGGTGGTTACACTGACCAGAGGAAAACCCACTACATAAGTGCAATCATCCAAGCCATTCACAAGAATAACCTCCGTATATCCTTTTAACAATGATTCTTACATATATTTGGCTCCATAACTCCCAGGACTTCATAGTGCAGTAACAAGAGAGGTGTGTGAGGTAGTATGCTGCGGTATGGTAAATACAAATACCTAGGGGAGCAGAGTTTGAGATAACAAAATTTAGGAGCAATTAATTCTGGGTTATTTAGATTTTCACATCCTACATGATACAATAGGAATGATAAACAACATTTGCTTCTTTGGCTTATGCCCAGAATTGAACTGTCAGAGGAAGGTAGGTTCCATTGGAATTCATTCCAACACACACACACACACACACACACACACACACACACACGCACCCACAAATACCCATTGACATGGCAAACCAGAATGTAGGGGAATGCTTACTCATGTAAGCTTCTCATCTAGATGTGAGTGGAAAAGGTGACAGCATGAACACTGAAGCTAAGGTCACTCCATCCATGCCTTCTGGAGGCCAACATCAGAACAGCAAAGTATGAATTAAACAGAACACTGACCAAAGCAAAGTTAAAGGGGACTTGTGATACGCTATTTTGAAACTTGGAAAAAGTCTCAGGGAAAACATGTTTGAAAGTAATTGTTCTCAAAGGAAAAGAAGAAACTATAATGACCGCATTACTTTCTTCATTCATGCACTAAACATAGATGGGTTTATTCAGTATTAAAATTATAAGCTTTAATATAAAACTGAACCTTCCT
The DNA here is from genome assembly GCF_007474595.2 of Lynx canadensis. Classification (NCBI taxonomy): domain Eukaryota; kingdom Metazoa; phylum Chordata; class Mammalia; order Carnivora; family Felidae; genus Lynx; species Lynx canadensis. The sequence continues at coordinate 45,303,756 of NC_044313.2, read as the reverse complement.
CAAAATATGGTAGCAAAATAATGTAGTATAAATGTGCAAAACACAGGTTCATTGGTCAGTGATGAAACACCTCATCACTGTCTAATTAGCAATGCTTTTATTCTAGGGGATTCTGATAACTTTTTACAGCTTTTGACAATCTTTTAAATTTGTTTTGCTCATTTCAACAAAACACCTTTAGAAAAATGTGGTATGTCTTAAACAAAGAGAAGCGGAGGTCTCAGTAAGAAACTGAAGTTGGTAGAAACATTTGTATCACTAATGTATTTTGCCAACAACTGGCCCGTGGCCCTGAGGGGTACATATTAGCCCCCATAGCCCAACTGATTTTCCATTCCCTTTCTCTATGACAGTAACTGTGTCATGTTCTTTCTCCTCTTCTTCTCCCTTCATTTCCTATCTCACCAACCAAACAGAAAGCCCGTTTATAGTTTGGATTAGGAAATATTGATATAACTCATGTAAAGACGAATGGAATGTTAATTAACCAAGTGATTCAATAGACTCTTTGTTCTCTGATCTTTTCTATTTGAGCTCCCTTTCTTCCCCCTTCAACTCATACCTCCTCCAAAATTATTATACTGTAAATTCTTATCAACTAATTGGTTTTTTTCCTTATTCTTTTCTCTACCTCCCCATAAATCTCTATAACCTGGTTTTCTATTAGGCTTGCTAGTGTTTTCATTTGGATGGCCATATTAACACTTGAAGTAACCTTTTCCAAAAATTCCTATAAAGAGAAACCAATTTACTAAATTTTCTTAGGATATGGGATAAGACTGTTTTAGTTTATTTTTCTTGTTACACCCTATTAAGTATCAAAAGATTCCTGCAAAAAATGTGAGAAACAGCTAAGTTATAGAAAGTTCCATTTTTCTACCTTTCTTTATTCTTTTCCCCTATATTCAACAATCTATTAGGCTGAGTATCTCTTACAACAATAGATACTAATACTGAAGTAAATAAAATTTTGAAAATATTTCTGGAATTAGTTTTAGAAGACATAAAATTTGGGGCTAAGTGCTTCTTTAGAATCACTATGGCTAGTCAATATTTCTGACTTAAATCTCGTGATTTAAAGTAGTAACTTTGCAGTAAGAGCTGACAAATACCCAATTATCCCACTTGTCATAAATGTGTTCTGTGGACAATCAAGCATGTCAACTTTACACAGACTTACAGAGATAGAGGATATGACTTTAAGGTATGTGAATCCATGGAGGAATTACTTATGAGACTGCCCATTGCATTAGAAAAATGCAAACAAATCTTGCTTATGACCCAATAAAATCTGTGAAGCCATATTTCTGACTTGCAGTAAAATCCTTAATTCTCACACTTCTTGTTTTCCTATGAATACTCTTCTTTCATTCCTGGTATTAGCAAACTTTCCACTATATCACAGGGTGGCCTGTACCAGGCAGAGCTTTTTCAAAGCTGTCTCCTTGCTGATTTGTCTACCATGAGTAGATTCAGTTGGCTTTATAAAACACTCTGTACAGTTTTGAACTTGATCAATTTTCTTAAGACACAAGTTCATATTAGAAATGCATTTTTCCAGATGCTGAAGCACATGCTTTCTCTTTCTGGATCCCTGTGAGGCATGAACTTTGGTGACCCAGTTTTGCAGTTGGAGTTTCTGAAGCAATATATCACTAGTTTTCTTCAAATCATGGCAGTGTGAAAATGCTTAAGCATTTGTTTACCAGAGCAAATGAAGAAATTTCCTTAGACCCACCTCTATGCTATGATGTCACTCACCAATGATACTTTTTCTATGGACAGAAAGAATAGTCTAAGTCCCATACTGGGCCTCTGGTCATCACGGAACCGCACATGATCATGGCAATTTTCTTCCATCAGCAACAGCAATTTTCTTCAGGATTGCCATTGTTTATTAAACTTGATACATCCTAGTATTAGCAACTTGGCAATTATCAACATATGGATGATGGAAAGAACATGATTTTTTTTCTTCCATATATATTATACTTTCAGTATAGTATATAAGCCATATATCCATGTCAATACATTAACATCAATGACTTTTGGGAAAAATTATGATTTTTTTTTTACAAGTGAAATCTCAAAGTTTAATAGGGCTGATTACTTACTCATGACTACACCACTCCTCACTCTGAATATAATTTCATTAGGTTTTTACCATTTTTAATGCTCCATCATCCTCTCCCAACATTCATTAGGGACTTTAGAACCCCATTAACAGTTTGATTTCTACCTCAATCCCTGCCATCTTCTTAGAAATTCACTAGTTGTGTCACACCTGGAGGTGTCCCACTTTCAAATTTCAAATTCTGTTCACATTTGGCCTTGACCTCCTATCCTGCCCATTCTCTTTTTCTTCACTCAGAAACATGTGCTCATAACTGCATTGAGCCCTCCAATACATCAAGTCTTCTACTGTCTCCTAGTCTTCACAGTTCTAGAATGGCCTCACATTTTTAGCTGTCTCTCCCTAGAACTGCCCCTTCTTGAGCCCTGTCACGTTCTTTACACACCTACACCTGTAATGCCCCTGCCACAGACCCCATAAATCAGTCCTGTTAAACCCACAGGCTCACTCTTAATCTGAGGTATAGAGACTTAACTAGGCAGCTAGCTGCCAGTTATGAATCCATGGTTTTCAAGTCTCTTGAATCTTAAAGTTAGATTATCTTGTTCTTTCTTCTGTAAATTTATCTTCTCTCCTTTAATACACCATTCCAACTGGCATGTAAATATGTTCGTGTCTCTCCCTTTTAAAAAAACACCCACAAAAATATCAGGATCCTATAATACCTTCTAGTCTCTGCTATTTCCTCTGTTTTGCATCTAAACTTCTTGACTAGTTATCCATACATAATGTATTCACTTGTATTCTGGATTTCACTCTCATTAAAACAGCTCCTGATAATGTCACTTTATTGCTGAATCCAGCAGAAATTTTCTATCTTCATCTTACTTGACTCGTCTGGAGAATTGTATACAATGAACTATTCCTTTTAAAGTAGTCCTTTGGGCATCATTCTATCTGAGTTTCTTCTTAGCCTTCAAGCTTTTCCTTCTCTGTGTCATTTTAGGCTAACTCTATTTCTCCTAGCCATTAAATATTTGCGTTTCTCAAAATAAGGCCATCTTCTAACTATACTTTCTCCTAGCAAGCTCATCAATGACCAGGTTTCAATTTCCACTTTTATGTACTTGACTGATAAATGAAACCACTATTCCAGAACAGTTCAACAGAACATTTTGCAGTATTGGAAATTTTTAAAAATCTGTACCATTTGTACTATCTAATATGGGAGCCACATAGCATAAACCTTTCAGTTTCCCATAGTGCTTCTAAGATGAGCACCTTAGCATATATCCAAGACTCCGCAATGTCACGTCTCTTAGGTCGTTCCTTCTTGCTCTACCATCTGATGCATCTTGTAGAATCTTAACCTTTTTATTCTGCAGGATCACATTCAATTCTCCTCCCACTACAAGACTTCGAACACTTACTCAGAAAAGCTTTTCTGGACTTCCATTATTTTATCATTTCCTCTCAATTGACTTCTGGAAATTTGTGTTAATTTGTGTGATTCTTTGATTAATATTTGACTCTCTAACAAGGGTCTTTACTTTTTGTAAATGTTTTATATACCATTTTATTTCAAGTGCCTAGTAAATTTACCGGAACATAACAGGTATTCACTAAATATATACTGAATGAGTACATGAATAAACTGTCACTAAGTTCAAGACTTTCAAGATGTCTCAATTCTTCCAAGATATCCTGAACTGTATGCCCCCAAAGGCATCTGAAAATGATGTCAGTGCTTTCTTTCACTGCTGTACATACATACATACATACACACACACACACACACACACACACACACACACGACAGCATCTAGGACCTTGTCATCCAAAACCAAGATCTGGAAGTTTACTTTAAATCTGCTTTTGCTTTCCCTTTAGGTCTCTACAGAGAAAATTATAAGACATTATTGAGAATTAATGAGAATTATTAAATAAAGAATTAATGAGAATTATTAATGAGAATTATTAAATAAAGTGAAAAAATATACTTTGTATATGATTTAGAAGACCCTTGACATGCCTGGGTGGCTCAGTCAACTAAGCGCCCTACTTCAGCTCAGGTCATGATCTCACAGTCTGTGAGTTCTAGCCCCACATTGGGCTCTGTGCTGACAGCTCAGAGCCTGGAGTCAGTTTCAGATTCTGTGTCTCCCTGTCTCTCTGCTCCTCCCCTGCTTGCTCTCTCTTTCTCTCAAAAATGAATAAACATTAAAAAAAATAAATAAAAAAAGAAGACCCCAAATATAAATAATGTTGTATAATTTTTCCTAAGTTTATCCATAGATTCAATGCAATTTTCCCTCCCCCAATCATAATAGTTCTGTATTATGTTTGGAATTGCATTGAATCTATAGATCAGTTTGGGGGTTTATACAGTATTATTTACAATACTGGGTCTTCTAAATCATGTAGATAGTACATGATGCTGGGGGAGGATTTTAGCAAGATAATACCCAAATTAACACTGGAATACAAAAGCCAAAAAAATATTCAGAAAAAAATCTTGAAGGACAAGTTTACAGGAATTACATAAGCAATTAGGTAATTCAGATATAAGCTTCTAAAATTAAGACAGTGTAGTATTGGCACATGGGTTGGCAAGTCATTCAATGGAAGGAAAAGACAGTCCAGAAATATACCTACATACACTCAATCCCCTGATGTGTGACAAAGATGTCATTGCAGAGCAGTGGGAAAGCATTGCCTTTCCAATATATCATTTTGGGCAGGTGGTTATGCATATTAAAAATCTGTGACCCTATACACACAAATCAATTCAAGGTGGACTGTACATTTAAAAGTAAAAGTTGAAACAATAATTTCTGGAAGAAAATAGAAGAGCTTCATGACCTTGGGGATAGGGAAAGACAGTTTAAGCAAAGCACAAAAAGCAATAACCTTAGGGATAATAACTGATATATTGGTCTACATTAAAACTGTTTATCAAAACATACCAGCAAAGAATGGAGAAGCAGATCACAAAATGGGAGAGGGTATTTGCAATGTTGTAACTGACCAAGGGATTCTATACAGAAAATACAGAAAGAAATAAGAAAAAAAGAGACATGCAATGGAAGAATGGGCTAGATACTTAAGCCTTTCAGGAAAGAAGATATTCAACTCATAAACATATCAAAAGAGGTTCAACTTCATTGGTCATCAGTAAATGCAAATTGAAAGCACAATGAGATACCACTATGCTTCCCTCCTAATCAGAATGGCTAAAATGAACAAGATTGAGGACATCAAGGGCTGGTGACCATGTGAGGCAACCCAATTCTCATAGAATGCTGAAGGGTGGTGGAGGGATATACCGATAAAACTTGAGAAAGATCTCACTGTATATAATGCAGCATATACATACTCTAGGACCTACCACTTCTATTTATTGCTATGTATTTTCTAAAACTGCACATTTATACCAAAAGACATATATAAGAATATACATATCAGTACTTTTAGTAAGAGCCCCTCAAATGAAAACTACCAAATATGTGTATCAAAAGTAGAATGGTTATCTATGTTGTGATCTATACAATAGGAGCGACTATAAGTGGAAACTATAACAATGCAGAACAAAATGCTTGTGTTTGCCAAACATAGTTCTGAGTCAAAGAGGTCAGACACAAAGAGTATAATATGACTGTCTTCAGACAAGCACAAAAACAGTGAAATCTATGATTTCAGATGGTGAATTTATGGATAGTGACCAGTGGGAGGCATGAAAACACTGCTAGGCAGCTGGAATCTTCTATTTCTTGGTCTTGGTGTTATTTACAGGAGACTGTGCTCACTTTGTGAACATTTATTAAGCTATTCACTTAGGATGTGCGTGCTTTTTACTATATATGTATTACTAAAATAGCACAGTTTATTAAAAGAAAAAATTCAATCCTATTTTTCTCAATTTTATTGCATAAGTATCAATTGAGCCCACACTTTTTCATCCTTCTCTCATTGCCTTAGTTCAGTCCTTCATCAGCTCTCATTTTAGAAATGGCAATAGCTTGCATGGTCTTGCTCCACCCAAAACTATCTCTACTCAATCATCTGTGAAAAGCCTCTAATGGACTCCAATGGTCTATTTGAAACGCTTTAATGTCTACCTATTTACAGAATCTAGGATTCAAGCACCTTGCTGGAAAATCTCCTGTTATTTCTATTTGCCTCAAACTGCATCTTTGTCCAGAGCTCACTCTCCTGTTTGTATCCTCAGTGTCCACTAAGAATTGACAATATACTATTTTATAGTGTTCAATAGATAATAATAGCCAAGTGGTGTCTGAAACCAGGTCTGCATGGCTCCATAATCCATAACATCAGAATACCCACTACTGCATGTATGGGGAACGACTTGCTTATTACAGAGTAAATGTTCTCTAATAACATCTAGCTTGGAAGAAGGAAGAAAGGAAGGAAGGAAAGGAGAGAGGGGAAGGAAGGAAATAGAAAAAGAGAAAGAAAGGAAAGAATGGAGAGAGAGAGGAAGGAAAGAAAGGAAGGAAGAAAGAAAGGAGAGAGAGGAAGGAAGGAAGGAAAAGAAAGAAAGAAGGGAAGGGAGGAATATAAAGGGAATATAAAGGGAATATAAAGAATCAAAGCTATTACAATTTATTTTTATGATTTTCCCCAGCTGTTCTTCCATCTCATAGTGTACTTAAAATAGCGAAAATTTTGACATTGCCATTTATCCTAAAGGAAATGACAAACAAATGAAGAAATTAATTGGGGCAGAAAAATAACAATCATATGACATTTTTCAAAACTCACAGTGAAAGTCATGGTGAGGTAAATTAGAAGGCGCAAGACTGAAAGTAGAGAGAACAAGTGGAATCTATTTCATTAACACAGATAAAAGCCACTGACAGCTTGAAGACAAATTAAATTAGACACAAATGATATAACATTTCAAAGATCATGAAATTTACATTCTTAGAGGTGATGAGAATACTAGTAAATCTAAAGGATATTAAATAATCACTTCCTAAAAATGATCTTTTGATCTATATCATTCAAGTGTAAGATTATAAAAAAAAAATCCTCCAGGATCTCTTAATCAGGAATCTATCACACCCATGAATGATGCCTGAAAATACTATTCCTAGATGCTTTGCAACTGACTAGTAACTTAAAATATTTATGGATTGGGAACTTAGGGTAAAAAAGAAATAGTGGAGAATCATAAAATGGGAGAAATCAATATTCATAATATATGATTATTAATATGGTGAATGTGTTGATTAAAATATACAACATAATAGTTATTTATTATGAATAATTATAACCCACCCGTAAAATCCCACCTTATTAAAACTTCAGGCCAAGGGGAGGAAGGAAATAACATGCTCTCTATGCATGTTATTGTACTATGCAGTTAGTGTACATCACATACCATCATAAATAGATATTGTTCTTCCTTAAGGTGATAAGGAAATAAAAATTTCAAACATGTTTATTCTTTAAAGTAAAGATAATCATACTTGGTATAATTAGTATGTGTAAGATGCAAGTCACTGAAGAAAAAAAGCATAAAGAACTTGTTTGATACAGACTAATCTTGAGCAAGAGGAGTAATAAAGCCAAAATTAGAAAGCATAAAGAGGGCAACGTTATAATAAAAAATACCAGTTATTACAATTATTCTAAAAGAATTAAATTCCTCTTGTATTGGTAAAATAACCAAACCAATTATATGATGTTCACAACATATACAATTAAATGAAAACAGAAAAACTAAACATAAAAAGATGGACAGTTATATACCAGGCAATTACAAGTGAAAGGAAAGCAGCCTTGGCAATATCAGTGTTACAGATGTTAAGGCAGAATCATCAAGTGGGAAAATGACTATGCTCTATATGAATAATGAATGAATGAAGAATATGCATATATATGGCAATTATTAATATTTATGTTTTAAATAATTTGACATGAAAATATTTAAAGTAAAAATGTAGAAATACAAAATAGAGTTGATGAAATTACAGCCATAGTGAAGGAGTTGAGTATACCTCAATATTTAACACAGAAAACAGAAAATAATTAATAAAGATCAATTACCTGGTGATAGTACAATGAAAACTAATACCTATAGTGTTCACTACACGTTAGGCACTGTTATATTTATTATTATACTTATTAGCTCACTTACTACTCCTAACAACCCCTAGGAAGATATTATTATAATTTCATTTACAGATGAGGGAATTAACGCAATCACGACTCAGTAGCCACTATTACACAGCTGAGATTGGTTGAGTTAAATAATGAACACAAGCAACCTGTCTCCAGAGCGCAAGCTCTTAACCACGTGGCTATAGTTTCCTAACTAGTAAGTCAAACTGAAAAGGCATAAATAGGTTTTGGGCCTAGATACAGATTGTATGCATTCTTTTAAGTATTTATAATACATTTATATACACAAACAATAAATTACAAAACACAGACAATATGTAAACTTAATTCTTTTGCCTCAAAGTAATAAGGATGAAATGCAATGAAACTAAAAATATAAAATAGAATAAAAATATGCTTTGATAAATAAGTTTGGGGCAAAAATGAAATTAATACTGGTATTACAGGCATTTTACAATAAGAAACCAAAAAAACTTTGGGGAGTTTGTCAAAAGTGTACACAGAAAAATGAATAAACTTAAATAAATATATTATGAGATGAGAGAATGCCAAGAAAGAGAGTGAAATACAAATAGTATATGTGTAGGAAAAGAAAAAAAAAACAGAACAAGGCTTAAAGAAGGAGTATTTAATGATTTAAAAAATACAGTATAATAATCAGGTAAATTTGAAGAATATACATAAGTCTATAAATTCATGATCCTGGCTGTGTTTTTTAGATTTAAATTTTTTCTTTAATGTTTGTTTATTTTTGAGAGAGAGAGAGAGAAAAGCATAAGCAGGAGAGGGGCAGAGGGAGAGAGATGGGGACAGAAGATCTGAAGTAGACTCTATGCTGACAGCAGAGAGCCTGATAGGGGGCTCCAATTCATGAACCGTGAGATCATGACCCAAGCTGAAGTCAGATACTTAACCGAATGAGCCACCCAGGTGCCCCTGGCTGTGTTTTCATAAGTAAATAATATAAAGAGATTATTTTTTTAATGAGATAAAAACATATTAAATTCACTGTGGTGATAAATACTATTAGTGGAAATATCAGTAATTTTCATTTTTATGCTTTAAAAGACATTTCACATGTTCTACCATGAACATTGTCATTCCATTTGTATGTAGAATAACTACTACTTACAGAAACAGTGATTGGCACTGAGACATACAACGATGAACAAAAAGGACAACCAAAGCTAGAATTCAAAGAAACAAGAAAACCAATAAACTTTTTAAAAAGTACACCTACAACAGTATGGATCACCCAGAAAAACAGACAAAAGAGGCAGAAATTAATTTATGATTCTAGCCAAAAATATACTAAAATGATTTACAGTGCTAAGCATCAGAATATGGCTTCTTGAAGGAATGTAGAGTGGTAGGAAAGAGAATCAACAAGAAAGGGACACAGGAAAATTTTCTGGATTGATGGAAATGTTTTATACCTTGTTTGAAAGAGGATTGCCAGAGAGTATACAATTTTGGGCAGAACGTTTAAGAAGTCTATTTTCCCAGTCTTTGAATCTGAATAGGCTTTGTTACTTGCTTTGGCCAATAAAATAAGATAGAAGTGATACTGTGCTACTTCTGAGCCTATGCTTCAAGAGGTATTGCTTGTGTCTTCCTCTCACAACTGTGTTGCTGCCATCTGAACAAGCCTAGATTAATCTTTTGGACAGTGAAAGATCATTTGAAGCAGAACCTAGTTTTCTCAACCTTTCAAATAGTGGCCTTCCTGCACTAAATTGCCTTCAGTCAACTTCAAGCCTACTATTATTGCTGAGACCAGAACTATGCAGAAAACTAATACACTAGTGAACAGTAATAAATGCTTATTGTTTTCAGCCACTTAACTCTAGGTTGGCTTGTTATGCAGCAAAAGCTAGCTGATACATATGAGAACAAAATATCTTGTTTTTTCCAGTTTTCTTGTGAAGAAAAGGTGACTTAACAGACTTAAAGGAGCACTGAAAATTGAAAAATACTATAAAATATAACAAACTGATCACTTGTCTCTTTTACAATTTTCTCTGGGCCAACAAAGGCACTAAGAAAAATAATCATAAAATATTACAGCTATATTTAAGATCTATTCACATGCTATTCAGAGATGAGACATGGACTTTATGTCTTATGTAAAAGCTCATTGAGTAGCAATCAATGACTGAGTGCTGAGGCATGAAAGATTGTATAGTTATATATGTATTCAGGAGGAAAAAGGACTTACTAATGCCTGCATTAGGCATGGAACTCACAACTGGTTTCTATCCCTGATTTGTCCAATCTCCTCATTTTGAGATGAGAAACTGAGACCTTGACAGGAAAAACATCTTAAAAAGTCATTAGTGGCATATGTAAGTTTTAACCCATGTCTTTTTTTAAATGTTTATTTATTTTTGAGAGAGAAAGAGCACAACTGGGGGAGGAACAGAGACAGAGACACAGAACCAGAAGCAGGCTCCAGGCTCTGAGCTGTCAGCACAGAGCCTGATGCAGGGCTTGAACCCACAAACTGTGAGATCATGACCTGAGCTGAAGTCAGACGTTTAACTGACTGAGCCACCCAGCCGCCCCAACCCATGTCTTTTGAGGTCTTTTGAGTAGGTCAATCCAAACTTCACCTCACCCATGTGTAGTTCTGAAATACTGCAGTCCAAACAATGGTTAACTAATAATTATCTAATAATTTTAACAAGAATTCTTGGGTAGTAAAGATACCACTACAAAGAGATTGAAGTTTTGTCAAGTAATCAATAAGCTCTCCTATGACTTCTCAACTCTATGAGTTAAGCCTTTGATAGAAAAAGATAAGTAGAAATAAGGAATGACCATGCCCTCTTCCCTCCCCAAGTTGATTGCATCAATACTATGCTGTTTCTGAATACTATTAACCTAAGATCTACTATAATAAATACATTGTTAAAAAGATGGAATATGTTTTATCTCTGATGAATTCATTTGAAAGTAATACTGGGTTACCACAATGTCCCAGCTGCAGACTGAGCCAAGTTTTGACCCTGTAAGTAGTAGGGTCCACAGCAAGCAGTAACGAGAGTGACATGTGAAAAATCATGGACTCTGGAGTAAGTGGAAACCAAGGAGAGTCCGATGGGGAAATTCAGTCAGAAAAATCAAGCTAATTTGGGGAGAGACAGCTTTACATTTGGAGGAAGATGTCAATTGTACATGCATCCTTTGTGGTGTCCTCAAAAGATATGCAATAGAAAATATCCTTGTTTGACCAAAAGACTATGCTATTCAAGCTCCAGAGTTACAGTAGTTGATATAGCATATTACCCTACTCAACAAATTGGATATTATCAAGGGCATACCATCTCATTTACTTTGAATGTGAACAACTTTTCACATCAGGGGTGTCCAGAGAAAACAGTGGCAGGGCTCAGTGAAGGGCTCTTCATATCAGAGAACACAATGTCCTGTTGGGCTTCCAAATCTGGACAGAATGAACTCAGTAGTAAAACATTTGGGCACATTATTCTCAGCTTTCATTTTAATCACAGGTGAGAAGGATCAGGACTTTTGACCCTTTATGTAGTCTCACATGGGGATACCTCATTCATCAAAGTTATAGATTTCATATATGAAGATATCAAAGGGAATTTGTAGGCAGAGCCATTAACATATTGTGTCTAATGGATCTGCCAATAGGTGATAGATGTGTCCAGTGTCCAGCCCTGGCTTTCTTGCTTGGGCCCTAACAGGTGTTATATGCTTCTCCAGAATGATGTGATAGAACACTATCGACTTGGGATCAAACAGATGTGGATTTAATTCCGGCTCTGACACAAACTGTGTGACTTTTCTCAAGTGTATTAACCTCTTAGAACTTCAGTTTCCTCATTTTTACAATATGGAAAGTACTTCATGGGTTGCTTTAAATGTCAACCTTAGAATTAATGTATATGTATAAGGAAAGTGTCTAACCTGTATCATGGGCTCAGGAAAGTCGGTGCTCTTCCACCTAGAAGGCAAGGATCATGCCTCCTTCATTATTGTCCTCACTGATTGATAGAATGAAAAATATCCAAAAAATGATAGTAAAACTGCTATCTCTATTTCCAACATTGACACATCCACTTGAACATGGGAGGTTTTTAACTTTCATCTTCCTGAATCTCTTACTAATTATAAAATCAGTTGGATAGAGTTTCACTTTTAACTCTAATTGGCCAAACCTCTGGACCTTAATCACGCTATATGTAGCCAGGGTATTTGTTTCCATTGAATACTAAAGTTGTCAACTTACAAAAACACTATGTATGTTTGGGGTGTAAATCAGATATCATCTTGTAGTTTCCAGGGCAGACAAGCAAAGGCAGAAAGAAATGATTTACAAAACTAAAGGGAGTGAATTTTTATTTCATTGGCAATCTTCTGCATGCTGTGAAAAAACAAACAGGATTCACCCTGTCATACAGTCTCACATTGTGACAGTCTCGTTTATCAAAGTTACAGATTTTGGATATGAAGACATCGAAGAGAATTTGCAGGCTTCTCAATAGAAGCCAACGGTATGTTACGCAGTCATGTGTATATGGTAGAACAACAGCTCAGTCCAGCTTCAGGAAAAGAAGCAGAGCTGAAGAGCAGCTGAGCTAACCCCCTGCCAAGACCCAGGCCCCCAGAGACCTAGCATCTTCCTTTCCTTCCCACCATTATAACCTCCCCTGACTCCTGGCCCTATCCTCTTTTAATAATAGCTTGGAGTATAGCTGCTTTTTTCTGACAACCACAGAACTTTGGCAATTCTTATTAATCTTCCATTGTTATAATGATTTCAGAGAGAAGGAAGGGTGATTTTAAGCACCAAAGTCAGGCTAGATTTAAGATTTACTGACCCCTCTTCTCAATTCTGTAACTTTTGGGGTCACAATGAGTAAATCAGCTCATGGGACCTAGAGCATATCAGTTCGCTTCTGTGAGCCTCAGTTTTCCCAATGTAAAGAAAGGGAGGAGACTAGATGAACTCTTTAGTGTTGGGTCAATTCTAAGGCCTTTTCTCATTTATTCTAAACTCCTTTCATAGCTCCACATTCTTCAAATGGAACCAATGCATTTATCTACTAGAGCAGCCACAGCTTCTGGCCATGGACAAACAGCTGGGGGTACAGCACAGAAAAGCAGTTCTAAGACTATTTCTCCTTGTTATTGGCTAGTCAGTCACATAGCAAGAACTCCCAGCTACCGCATTTTCAGAACCTAGATACTCTTCTTCCCTTTGGTACTTTGGTACCTCCTGTGGGTAAGTTCAGTCTCCACTCTGAAACTCTGGATTTTGTTCACACTTCCATTGTCACTTCGGTTGGCCACAATTTTTGCCCCATGCTCTTTACTCCAGGTTGTGCTTTAAAACTCTTGTGAGAGGGCTCCTGCCTGGCTTAGTCAGAAGAACATGTGACTCTTGATTTTGGGGTTGGGAGTTAGTGCCCCATGTTGGGTGGAGACATTGCTTAAAATAAAAACCAAAACAGACCCCAAAAAACTATTGTAGGCCATGTTTCAAGAACAGCTGTTCTAAGTCAAGGTGGTTTCTGTTCCACAGCAGTGATTCAGCTCTGAGTAACTTTTCTCCCTGTGATAATGGGCTTGCTTCAGTCATCCTGTGGGACCTATGTCTGGCAGGGGATAGTAAGTAGGCAGAACGAGGAAAGGATATGGAACAATGCGGCAGCCCTGGATGACAGGTCTCCCCAAGAGAGCGTCCCCCAGCTGGAGCCAGCCAAGCCTAGCCTTTCTGCTGACAGATGTTCCTGCTTCCAGCCATGTGTCTGTCGACATGTTGTTTGAAAAGGTCTGCAAGGTAGCTCTGTGGCCTCATTTCTCTGAGGATCTCCAGGGAAGCCAGCTTTCTTGATGACTATATAATTTATACCAAAGTCCCTTGCTTAAAGGCTCTCACAGGCTATCCCCTAAAGAATAATATGTAAACTTTTTGGCATGACTCATAAAGCTAGCTTTCTCATCTGTAAAATGGGGATAATCATATCGTACTCACAGGGTTGTTCTGAAAATTACATAATCTCCTAATATGCCCCGGTTATTGCATGGTAAGTGGGGGTAGTCAAAAACTACCAGTTTTCTTCCCTTTCCTACTTCCTGATCTGGTCCTGATTGATTTTATAGATACATCTCCTATTATGTTCATCCCTCACTTTAGTTAAAAAAACTACTTGAATTCTTTAAACTTTTCAAATTCTGGGTCTTTTCACATACAACCAATCTTGAAACTGACACTGACCTTTTTTTGCTTGGGAAAACCCCCCTCGTGCTCCAGCACTTTAGTGAAACCCTCCTTCACACTCCCTCTCAAAGAACACTCACTCTCCCTACCCCTCCCAGGCCACCAGTGCCTTGATATAGTTCCACTACTGCACTTAGCATTTTGTCATTAATGGTAATGATAATTATCATCCTTTAAGTATCTATTATTTACCAGAAACTGTATGGTACAGTTTATAAACTATCTTTACTTTTCAAAATAATCCTATAATTGTTGCTGTGTAGCCCATATTTTAGATAAGGAAAATGAAATTGAAAGGAGATTGTGTTGGCCTAATATACAGCCTAGTTGCTTATGTGTCTTCTTGATTAGACTGTATTCAAATAATTGTGTAAGAGAGCTAGCCCTCAATAAATGAAGACCAGCAAAGATAGGAAGGAGTCTGAAAAGACTATCCCTTGGCCTTTGATTCTTTTCTTACTCATATCAGGGGCTTCTATTTTCCATTGAAGACATTTTTCTTTAACCCAGTTTTGTTTCAGTATATGCTGTCAAAGAATTCCAGAGGAATTTGATAGATCAAGCAAAACATTTCTTGTTTTACAGATGTGGAAAAGCCTTGGAGATGATGTGCAAACAGCCTCAAAAACATTCAAACCTTTCCTGAGGTCAAAATGGAAGTAGTGAGGGAACGGGAATTCTAATGACACGCTCCTGTTTTCAAGCAGGTGTTCTCTGCCCAGCACTGTTTAGCAGGTTTGCGGAAATGATTTCCTTTCAAATCTATAAACTAGAAATTGTGGGCTTCAAAACCCAACATAGACATCACTTCCTCTGTGCAGATCTGTTGAGAGCTAATCTAAGTCAGGTTGGCCATTTATTGTTAGAATCTTTGGTAAATATTGGCACCTTCACCCAAATTAGAGGTGGGTAGAAATTGTATGTCTGCTCTCCCCACAAGCTCAGCTGGGTGGTATACAATGAAAGCAAGTTCCAGACTAAACACTGCCACCCGAAGGACATTTGCTAGCTAAGCAGGCATATAACAATATTACTACCAATGCTTTAAGCTTGGTGAAGTCCTCTGTCAAGCACAGAGTGTTTACATGAAGTCACTGTATTAAAGGCTTGTCTGAGAGGCTCACCCCAAGGCAAACATGACAAATATGATGAGAGCATAGTCAACTATTATAATTTCCAGTGGCAGGATATCTTGTCAATTGGAAAACACCAAATAGAATTCTAGTTCCAGGGTAATATAGTGTGAGGGGTTAAATTATGTAAGAGTGGATATAAGCACACAAAGTTTTCTAGCCAAATAACCAAGTACATATATTAAACACTGTAAGTTTTCACTAATAAAATTTTTTCTAATGTATTTGTATATTGTAATAATAATTATATTACATATTGTATAACTATGTATTATACATATTATATAATTATAATTATATAATTAATTATTATATAATTGGAAACTCCCCTAAACATAGTCTGATACTGGTATTAGAAACACACATTTCTAGAGTGCCAACCTCTCTGGGTAAAGGTAACTCACCACACCTAGAACCTGAAGTTCTTATTAGAAATCTTTGCATGTTAACCAATGTTCCTAGCTCCTAACTTAAAGTGATTTACATACGTATATGTCACCTTGTCTACAGACAACTAAACTGTAGACAATATAACACTACCTCCTTTGTGATTCTACTGGAAACTTCATACGTCTCTGTTGGAATCTTTAGTGCATGAAGTAATTGTTCTAGGTAATATGTCTGCCTCTGCCAGCAGAAACTTTAGTTATTTCTATCCTAACGACCCATGTGGCACCATGAATGGCATAAAATAAACATGCAATGAATGCAAAGGATCTTTGAATGAATGGCTGAAATAATGAATCATACAGTGAATAAATTAGAATAAGTAGCTTTTGGAATAACTGCTTGTATTCATCAGCTCAGGCTGCTATAACACAATACCACAGATCAGGTGGCTTAAACAATAGACATATATTCCTCATAGTTCTAGAGGCTGAAAGTCCAAGACCATGGGGCTAAGCAGATTCAATTCCTGGGAGAACCCTTTTCCTGGCTTGTGGAGGGCTATTTCCCTGTCCTCATGTGGCAAAGTCCAAGAGAGAGCGAGCTCTGGTCTCTTTTCCTCTCATAAGGACACTAATCCCAACATGGAAGCCTCACCCTCATTGATCTCATGTAAGCCTAGCTATCTTCCAAAAGTCCTACCTTCAAATACTGTCACATGAGGATAGGGCTTCTCCATCTGAATTTGGGGGTGGACACAAACATTCAGTCCATAAAAGCACTCTAGTCTGCCTCCTCCATTGTGATCATTCTGAAAAAAACAGCAAAAATGGTAGGGAAGGCACTCTTCTCTCTGAAACAATGACAGCCAATGACACAGAACTGGATGAAAAGAACTAGAGTTCTGTATCAAATTAAAATCCAACTGTACCTGAACTTCTCATCCATCTGAGGGGCCAATATGTTCCTTGGACAGCCAGTGTTTTAAGGCAGGCTGGCCTCACTAGGGAAAGCAGAATCTTTGGGGTCAGGTGTGATATGCTGTGGGTATGCAGGGGCAGAAAGAAGTTCCAGGTTAGGAGACAATTTACCATTCTAAAACCAGCTTTGTTCACTCCTTCTTTGTTTGCTTTACTTCAAGAGGCTTGATTCTAATGTCACCCATTTGAAAATGGCCTTCAGACTTTACCGCATATACTGAAATGAAGGGTTCTCACTGTCTAATTTTCAATCAAATAGGCTCAAAATTGATTGACACAACCTTGGTGCTGCTTAACAGGACAAGTGAACCATTTCCTTCCCAAATTACAGGGAACTCTGCAGTCAGGCCGCCTGGGTAACCACAGAGCCTCTCCCTCAAAGACAGAGGAATGCAGACAAGCAGTCCGAGTTTGGGAGCCATCTCCACTCCGAGTGGTCAGTGTCTTCATCCTCAGGGGATCAGGGTATTAGCATGCCCAAGCCAGCATATGGTACACATCTTACTAACTTAATCATGGGACACAAGCAAGCTGTTTTCAAGATAATTTGGGGCCCTGTGAGTAGTCATTCCTCTTCCCAGCCCCCGTTCAGCTCTGAAAGGGATGATGCATCCCCATCTCCTTTGCCCAAAAGATTTCAAAGAAATCCTGCCAGTGTTTGTAATATCCGCAAAACCCCTCTGTAAGTAACACCCAGGCCACACTGAGCAGACTGAGGCCAAGAAGCTCAGTTCTGCCTGACAGCTTTTCCCCCAAGTTGTTATTTTTGCATTGTGGAAGCGAAGAAAGACCCCTCAACAGAAGATTCACAGCAGCCCTAACTTAGACTTTTTAAGGCTGCTTTATGGAAGGTCAATTTTCATATATTTGAAAGATAAAAGTAAATTCAGCATCTCTATCTGGAAGCCTCTTTTTATGCTGATCAAAGACAAGGTGTTTTTTTTTTTGTTGGTTGGTTGTTGATTTGCTTGTTTTATAAAACATACATGAGACTTGGTCTCTATTCAGGCAAGGACCTCTCTCTTCAACATCCATCCCTGTCTCTTCGATCCTTCCAACCATGATTACCAAGGTTTGCAGGGGATTCTTTAGCAAACAGTGTCCTGGGAAATATCTGGAAAATGAGAAATTATTAGAGATAGATCTTTAAGATGAAATGAGAGACTTTGTTCAACCTTCAGAAGTATTTGTAACTGATTCCTTGAAGTAAAAGGGAAGATCAATATGGATATTTCAGTACCCACAGATAGAAGAGAAAGGGGGACACAAGGGAAGAAATGAATATTTATTGCCTACTTACGGAGATAAACAATGACCACCGAAGTGAAAAGAAGTCCAGGCTATTTATTCAGAGCTTGTTAAAGCAAAGCGAATTAGCCAACATCTCTTGTGGTCAGTACAGATTCAAAGGCAGGCAGAGGAGTGGGAAAGATTCACAGTGGGAGAAAAGGGAAGGTCTCAGGTGGGCCCTGATTGAAAGCTATTGGTGTGGAAACTGGAGATTGCCACCTAGAAGGGGGTGCATCCTATGGGACTGGATTGGAAAGCTTATTTGGCTTTCTCCAGTTGGTTCTGTGTTAGAAGCAGAGGAAACAAGGAGGGAGTCATTCAGCAAGCCCCCACCCTTCTGGGCAGATGACTACGAAGGCTATGGCTTGCCTTCCTGAACTAGTTGCTAAAGAGCTTTTGAGTCAGTGTTCAATTGTTTTGTATTTTGCCCACTTGTCACACTGTGTCAAGTCACATTTTCTAATTGTTTATTTAATTTCTCAGATGGTAGGTACCCTAATTTAAACTCCACAACATTCCTGTAAAAAAAGACCTTGTTTCACTATCTCCCAAAAGAAAAAACTGAGGCAAGTTGTTCAAGGTTACAGAGCTGGTAAATGGCAAGTCTAGGTCTTGGATGTTGGGAAGTCTGACTCAGAAGCCAATGTTCTTTCTGTAATTCTATGCAGCCTTAGAGATGCAGATGTCCACTCCTAGAGGCCACTACTGAGAGCATCTGTAATCTGGGAGATTTAGGATGTAACCAGTTTTTCTTTTTCTATGATGTTAGGTCCAGCCTGGCTTTAATATGGCCTTTCCTTCCATCAGCTAATAACTAGAGACTGTACTCCAAAGATTATGCTAAGGTATCTTTCTAAATTATAAGGAATCTATAGCCAAGTAGAGGCCTGAGGTCATTATCCCAAGTATCATGGGCCATTACATTTTTTTTAATTGAACTTTTATAAACCAAATCATGCTTTATGGTGCGTTAAGAGAAAACAATATTGAAAAACGGTGTCCCCTACTCCAGATTAAGGGAACTTGAAGTGAAGTCCCTTGACATTCTAATTGCATACCTGGGGGACTAGAAGATACACCTTAAAGATACGAAAAATGTGGTGGTTATAAACGTGTGCATTTTGGTCCCTGGGTAAACTGTTGCACTTTTAGAACATTTTGGCAATGTTCGTTGACCTCCAAAAACAAAAGTCCTAACATCTGTAATTTAAACAAACCACAACAAAAGCATTCCCATCTGTGGTGATGTGCAGTCAGGACTGAGAACTGCTCTGAAGAGAGAAGACTTTTGTTTTAAATATGGTTAACTTTGCCATGTCTCTGCTTTGTTCATATTCTGAATAGAGTGTGTTCACCTCCAAGATGCCCATGGGAGAACACCAGCCATACACTGCTGTGGGCACTGCTGAAAAAGAAGCAGCTTCTTCCTGCCTCCTGTTAGTATTTATTTTCCTAGATACCAGGAATATTTATTGGTCTCATGAGTCTCATGTAAGATTTCTTTTGAAAATGGGCTACAGTGCAAATAAAAATTTTAAAAACTACTAAATGAAATGAACTTTAAGGACTCTTTTAACTCTAAAGCATATTACATTTTATAGGTAACTCTTCTTCAGTGTCACCCATGAAAGGATTGGATAAAAGGCATTCCCAGAAAAGAATACACAGGACATGCCCATCCATCCTCTTTCCTCCGAATGGTTTCCACAGCTAACCTAGTCCCATGATTAGAAAGGGAAAGTTGAGGGTTAGACTCTGCCACCGGACCCTTTTGTTTTAACAAATGTCATGTAACTATGGTTCTCATGGACAGAACCAGTCTTAAAATTAGGGAAAAGCAAATTATGCCTTTTATGAATTTACCTCTTTTCCCCACATACTTCCCAAACCAGAACCACCTGCCTTCCCAATATGCAGATTATCAGTTAGATGTGATAACCTCCTGGGAGGCGTAAGGGTATCATAGGACCCCTCCTCCAAACCCCATTACTTTACACATAGTTTCCACAGCTGCTATTAGACCTACACGACCAATACTTAATACTTACTTTAAGGTTTCATTTATTTATTTATTTATTTATTTATTTATTTATTTACTTATTTACTTACTTACTTACTTAATTTTAGAGAGAGAGAGGGAGAGAGTCTGCATGGCAGAGAAGGGCAAAGGGAGAAAGGGAAAGAATCTTAAGTAGGCTCCGTGCTCAGCATGGAGCCTGATGCAGGACTCTATTCCACAACCCTGGGATAATGACCTGAGCTGAAATCAGGAGTTGGTACTTGGCCAACTGAGCCACCCAGGCACCTCTGTTTTATGATTTTATCTTGATGTTTTGACATCAGACTACATGACCTTTAAGCACTGGTGTTTCTCAGGACTTTGCTCTGGACTTTCCCTGGGTCCTCTTTCTCTTCCTCTCTCCCTCCTCCTCCTCCTCTTCTTCCTTCTTCAACAGATTGAGGGAGATATAATTCAAATGCCATACAATTTTCCCACTTAAACTATACAATCAAAAGGTTTTTACTATACTCACAAATATATGCAACCATCACCACACTCAATGTTAGAACATTTCATCACCTCAAAAACAAATTCGATACCCTCTATTAACTTCCCTCCCTCACTCCCACCCACAACCCCAGATCTGAGCAACCACTAATCTACTTAACGTATCTATAGATTTCCCTATTCTGGACGTTATACAAACAGAATCATATAATATGTGCTCTTCTGTGACTTACTCCTTTCATGTAAAATGTTTTCAAAGTTCATCCATGCCGTAGCATGTACTGACTACTAGATTCCCTTTTTATGGACAAATAATATCCCACTGTATGTACTGGCATATTTTGTCTATTCATTTGTGAGTTGATGGGCATTCGCACTATTTCCATCTTTGGGCTATTAAGGACAATGCTGCCATGAGCAAATGATTCTGTGTGGACATAGGTTTTATCTTGGGTATAAACCTAGGAGTGTATTTGCTGGGTCATACTCTATGTTTAATAGATTGACTGTTAATAGCCAGACTGATTTCCAGAGCAGCTGCATCATTTTAAGATTTCCACTAGCAGTGTGAGCTCAGAGCCTGGAGCCTGTTTCGGATTCTGTGTCTCCCTCTCTCTCTGCCCCTAAGCCACTCGCATCCTGTCTCTGTCTTTCTCAAAAATAAACATTAAAAAAAATTTTAAATAAAAAATATGTTTTTATCAAAAAATAGAAGAAGTGTGAGTCTTCCCATTCATTGTTAGTTTTAATAATTATTTTGGTTATTCTGGGTCCTTTGCAAGTCTTCAAGAACTTTAGAGTCAGCTTTTAAATTTACCCAAAGAAGTCAGTTGGGACTCTGTTAGAAATTGTGTTCAATTTGTGAACTGATTGATGGAGTATTGCTATCTTACAATACCAAGTCTTCCAATCCATGAGCATGGATGTTTTCCACTTACTTAAACCTTCTTTAATTTCTTTCAAAGTCTTGTAGTGTTCAGAGTACAAGTTTGGCACAACTCTTGTTAATTTAATCCTAAGTATTTTGTACATTTTGATGCTATTTAAAATGTAATTGCTTTCTTATTTTCAGATTGAATATTGCAAGTGCACAGAAATACAAATGACAACTGATTTTACGTATTAATCTTACATCATGTAACCTTGCTAAACTCATTTTTTAATTCTAGAAGTTTTTCAGCGGCTTCCTTGGGCTTTTCTATATATAAAAATCATGTGATTTTAGTTCTTCAATTCCTCCTTTACTGATATTTCAATTTCATCAAGTTTTCTAATGTAGTGTGTAACTTAATTACTGCTATTACCACTATGGTTTTTCAGCTCCTTTTCAGTGTTTGCTCCAGGATTTACCATATTCATCTATCAGACTCAGCCTCAGATTTATACTAGTTCAATTCAAATGATATAAAGAAATGCTACTCTGATAGAGTTCAGTTCCCTTCTCTACCTCTTGTGGTATTGTTTTTATACACATAATATCTATCAATATTACTAGTTCACTTGGGCTGCCATAACAGAGTACCATGGATTAGGTGGCTTAAACAACAGAAATTTACTTGCTCACACTTCTGGAGGCTAGAAGTCGACTATCAAGTGTCTGCAGTCTGGTCTCTCCTAAGGCTCTCTCCTTGGCTTGCAGATGGCCACCTTGTCACTCTGTCTTCACATGGTCTTCCCTTCTGGCTGTGCATACAAATTCCTAGTATTCTCACAAGAACTTGGGGTTTATTTTGTATTTCTTTAATGACTTATGATGTCAAGCATCTTTTAATATGCTCATTTGCCACTTATATACCTTTTTTGGCATATAAATATACCATCAAATATCTTTCCCATCTTATAAATCATGTTGTTGTCTCATTTTTGAGATTTGAGAGCTCTGTATGTAATCTGATATATGTTGCAAGTATCTTTCGCAGTCTGTGACTTATCTTTTTTTTCTCTTAACAGGGTCTTTAAAAGAACAAAGGTTTTTTTTTAATTTTGATAAGATCCATTTTATTGAATTTTTTCTTTTATCAATCATGAGTTTGGTTTTGTATCTAAGAACATTTTGTTCACCCAAGGTCATGAAGTACTTTTTCCTGTTTTCTTCTAAGGGTCTAATTATTTTTAAATTCTACTTACTCTTTTATTTTTCAGATCTTTGGTCACTCTTTCAAATAAGCCTTCTCTGACTGCCCAGACAAGATCAGATCCCTGTGTTGTTCATCTTTAGAGCATTTTATACATTTTCCCATATCCATCCAAATTTATAATTATATACGTTGCATGATTATTTGCTAAATGTCTGCCAATCCTCTTGATTGTAGCTCATGGGTTCTATTTTTGCTTACAGTTATATCCTTGAGTCTAGTACAACTTACTCCATAGAAATTGAATAAACTAATGAATGAAGAATAAGCAAATGTATAGGTGCCACTATATACCATGGAAGACTATATTAAGAGAAAGTGTTGTTGTTCTAGGTCCACTTGATCTCAACAATTTGTCATGAAGGAATGAGGTCAAGGTGAAGTTATTAGAACACTTCTGCCCCAGGGCCCATTGTAGAGGGGAAAAAAAACATATAGGGAGATCACAAAAGGAAAGGAAAAGGGCTAACAATATTTTAAGGTTTATTAGGTCTCAGGCACTTTGTATAAAAATACATCAGGCTCAAGGGTGTTAACCTTGACCTTGACCAAGGTTACTCTTCTAATAAATTCAGAAATTGGGACATGGCTTGAAGCCTGAATCCAAACTCCAAACTCAATGCTTTCTTTCTATTCTTGTGCTACTTTCCAAAATAAAAACTTAAGAGTTATCCTTTAAAAGTCTATCGGCTAGATGGGTGATGGGAATTAAGGAGGGTACCTGTGGTAATGATCACTGGGTGTTGTATGTAAGTGATGAACCACTGAATTTACTCCTGAAACCAATATTGCACTGTATATTAACTAAAATTTAAATTTAAAAATTAGGTCTATGTAGCTTTCAGAATGTACCAATCTGAAGCATCTTGATAGTATCGATTTCTTTTTTTAGATATTCCTTGAGAGAACAACAAAGCATCTTAATACAAAAATCACAGCCTTCTCTATCTTGTAGGCAGAATGCTACTGTAGTCACCCTGGGTTGTCTAATGATGAAAGAACCTGCAAGTCATATCAGAAGATGAGGGAGCCTAGAAAACCTGCTCCTACTGGTGGGAACAAGGAAGATCCCTTCAATCCTTTATAATTAAATCAGGTAAAGAAAGCATAATTCCTTACACATAATAGAGTTCAGCAAATGGGAGTTTCCTGTTCCCTTCTCCCACCACAGCAGGGACTGCCATTACTGATAAAAGCTCACAAGAGGGGAAAAAAGGCATTGCCCTGACTTGCTAGCCTCTCAGTCAACTCCTAAAGATCTTGTGGAGAATCTTTGTTAAGAAGACTCACCTACAACCTCAGGAGTATAGCTGAGTCCAGCAACAAGGAGCCTTTTCTCTCTGACTGGAATGAAATTAGTGCTCAGGAGTCTTTAGGCCATTCCAGTGTTCCATGCCGGGCTTATATCCTAGGAATGAGTAGGATTTATAGCCTAGGAATGAACAGGGTTTGTAGGTCTTTCCAGGTAAGGTTTTTAGGCTGGAGGTTCAAGCACCAGCTCAACCAGGGCTCAGTTCTGTTCAGGGCCACGACTTCCTCAGGTGGGAATACATCCAGGTTCTCCATATTGTTGATTCTGCAAATACTTCATGCTTGAAGGTACTACCTGTAGTCTGACATGAACATTCTAAGCCAATGCTTCTCAAACATTAGGTACACAGGATTCATCTGTGGATACTGTCAAGCAGATTCTGATTCAGACCAAGTCTGCATTTTTAACAAACTCCACAGATTGCACTTTGAGTAACAAATTTCTAAGCCACTGGTTCTCAAATTTTAATGAGCATCAGAATCACTTAAAGGCTTGTTAAGCTCTGGCCCCACCCCTGGAGTATGTGATTCAGTTAGCTTAGGGTATAGCCCCAAATCTTGCATGTCTAGTAAGTTCCTAGGTAATGCAGATACTGTTATCTTGAGAACCCAATGCAGAACCTCATATCCATGTGATTCACTAGAACCAATAGGCCAACACTTGTGCATTGATCTGGCTTCCTGAGACCACTGAGCTTTCAGTCCCACACTTTTTCTTATATGACCTTTGTCTTCTGTTTTAGTGCTTCAATTTCCTGACTACTTCAGCTTCTGACTGAGAGCTTCATTCCCTTGCCCCATATCAACAAAGTGGGAAAGACTACATAGAACACGGAGACTGGATGGTGTGGTCCACTGGAAGGCTGTCTTTGCGGACCAGCCACCATATTGTTCCTTTATCTCAACAAACTAAACCTGACAATGTAATTCAGAAGAGACACTTCTTAGAGAAAGCACCATGTCACTGTTCTAAAGGAATGATGGAAAAAACTCCTACAAAAGAACAGAAAGTTAATTCCATCTACCACCCACTAAACACTCTATCCTATGTCCCATCACCACCAGGGTGGCCCAGTTTTTACATTTTTTTTCTTCATTGTATCAGTAATCCCTGAGGGAGGTGGAATGTGAATACCTCATGTCCATTCATTGAATTGAAGCAAAGTTCTTTCCCTTTAACCTTGTCCATTCTCTGACCTAGAAGGGCCCCTCGAGCCCAGTCTACAGTTCAACTCAGAAATGCCCAGAGACATGTCATTGCAGCACCAGACAGCTGCTGGCAACTATTGAGAGAAGTGACAGACATTTCCCCCTTAGGCTTTTAATGTGGAATCACTCTTTTCTGTCAAATCTGTCTGTCTGCACTTGACCTTTCGGTGAAAAGCATGTAGCTGTTAACAAGCCTCTTCAGGATAAGAAGCAATAAATCCACTCACACTGCTCCAACTTCTTCCTGTCCTGTGGGTGCTCTACTTAGGATACTTCAAGATATCATACTGGGTTCCATTTCAGGCATACTGGGAGGCCAGCTTTCTTCACACTTCCACGTGTAAATTCAACTGGAGGTGGAGTTCTCCATATGAGAAGTATTTCAAAGTGTCATATTCAGTTCTCTGCTACCTCTTAACAATATTAATATATTCCCTGAAGAGCCAAATGGAGTTGACAATTATAGAAAAGAAAGCGATAAAGATCAACTATTTTCCCAACAAACTTTCTCAGATGACCGATTAAATCTTTACTGGGATCTTAGACTCATAGTGTCATCTCATCAATTTTGAAGGGATTATAGATTAATAAAATATATGCTAATAATTTCTATGAATTATTAACATTTTATAATAAAATGGCAAATGCCTGTATCTCACCTTTTATGTGCCAGGTAGTGTTCTTAGTGCTGTATGTATAATAATTAATCTAATTTTCACAAGAAAGAATGAAATTTCGCATTAGTCTTAGTTTGATTTTACAGAAAGATGAAGTATTCTACCAGGGTTTATTGAGTGCTAAAGGCAGAATTCAAACTCAGGCTCTCTGATTTTCTGCTTTCTGCATTTTACATTTCCCAAATCACTTGCATATAATATGCCTGCTTTGGAAAGCAGGAACTAGTTTTACATTTTGCAGACAAGGATGGTGAGATTGGAAAAGGTTATGCGACATCTCTGAGTTTTGTGCAGGGCATTTCTGGAATTAATTTCAACCCTGTCTTTAAGAGCCATTTTAAGGCAGCTCAGATTTTTTTTCAGTACATGTTCCCTCTCCTGTCCAGTATAGAAGTCATGAGACATAAGACCTGACCAAAGCACAGAGCTTGCTGTGAGGGCTGTACACAGTCCCGTGCACAATTGGACCCAGGGAAGCTCAGCAGAGTAACAGGAGTTTACCTGATAGCTTTAAATTTTTGATCATCCAAGGTGGGTGGATAAATCCATCAGTGAGAGTTTTCTCTGCATCCTGCCACACCAGGCTCCTGGTCCCTGGATCTCTAGCCACTCATTCATAATGTGATTCCACACAAAGTTTCAGAAGTCTAACTTCACCATCATATTCTACTGGGTGATGTCAGTGAAAAGCACTAGGAGAGAGTGTGGCCTCCTTGCCTCCTCCCATCTGCCTGCCTGCCCTCGCTTCCAAACAGCTCACCAATAACCCTTAAACACTGTAGGCAGCTTTTCTGGAGGACCAGAAAAACCAGTGGGAGCCAGCAGCGTCTGGTCTCAGAGCCCACTCAGCTGAGCCCACTCAGCTGAGTGGGCACGTCTGCCAGGGTCAGGCCCCGTGGCACAAAGGCCCTACTTTCCATAGCACTAGCTGCTGCTAACCTACCAGATAATTTACTGACTATGTTTGTTGTTTATTTTCTCCCCTCCAGCTAGAATGCAGGCTCCACAAAGGCTGGGGTTTGGCCTTTTTTGTAATTGATGCTACGACTTAGAAGAGTCCTTATCCCATCCCAGAGGATAAATAAATACAGGAAACTGATGAGCAAACGAAGTGCCTTCTCAATATTACCTGAATCCTCCACAAGCATCTCATACTATTAAAAATTAAACTGATTTCGTTTTTGCAAAACTACTCATGTCCACTTATCCAAATCAGATGGTAGAATAGGCCTGTATTATTGTAGTCTTCCACTTAACCTCCCTCTCATTTTACATCCTCGCCATACCCACTGTCATGTCCTCTAGACCAGCAACTCATTGTCTGGTCTTTGCTCGAGTCAATGCAAAGTTTCCCACGTGCTTCCTTGCCCCTGTTCTGGCACCTATTCAATGCTTACACCCAGCCGCAGGGACATTTCTACAACCTAGATATCTTTTCACAGTTTTGCTTACAACCCTTTCATGATACCTTACACTTTCAGAATCATGGACACCCCCCCCTCCTCCCCCCTTGCAATATAACTTTGTCTATCACCTGCACCCGTTCTCCCTGCAGCTGCATTTTTCAGCTTTGGTTTCTCTCTCCAGCCACACTGGACCACCTGCCTGGTGTCCCATGAGTTCATGGCTGACCTTTGTTTTCTGCCTTCCACACTTTTTCCTTGACCTGGAAAATAGCCCTTCTCCACCAGGCTGCTTCCTCTTCTTAAAGGCACAATTCCTGTTTTATCTCCTCGGACTTAGTTTTATGTCCTCCTTACCTGCTCCCATAAACCTATCATGTATGCCTGCACTTGTAAATTTTGGTTATTCATCTGTCTCCTCTACTATATTGTAAATTCCTCAGGGGCAAGAGATGTGTTTCAAGTCTATGTCACTAGAGCCCAGCTCAGGGTCAGGGGTAGAGTCTTCACTGGAGAAATGTTTAATAAGATAATTCAGAAGGAGCAAAGGGAAATGCTTGTGCTGGTCTCTTTCCCCCATCTTAGGATGATTCTCATGGGTTGTGAAATAGCTTAGGAAAGAAGTGCTTTCAGAAATTAGCCCCAGTGGAGACACAGACTAACTCTAGGGTCAGCTATAACTGGGTGAAATTGTAACTCTTGCAGTTTGATATTTTAGTGATTTGCACTAGAGCCAGACAGGTGTTTGATTTTTTTATTTTTGTTCTTATTTTTTTTCCAGCTAGGCCTTAACCACTTATTTTCAGACATATTACGGAAAATAACTTCTAGGTAACATGGAACATCCTAGACTTAAATTTTTCAATCATGACAGAACAGGTATGAGCTCTTTCTTCTTCTGTCCCTCCAGACCCAAGAGCCTGGATGCAAAGCCCATTCTCTCTTGCTAAGGTGGGAATGTGGAGGCATTGATCTAAGCTTAACCAAATAAAAAAGCAACAAAAATATATTTAAACATTTTACAAAGACTAAAGTTGCGACTTATGGTTTCCTAATCCACATCAGGAATGGTCTGGCCTAGAGGAGGTCAGAATGGTGAGAGTCAGAGGAGAAAGTCAAGGGTCACTACCTCTTCTCTCCCTCCTCTGGACTCACGTCCTCCTGCGCTGTCATCCCTATACTTGGAAACAGAGGCCACAGAAGTCAGCATGCATAGTCATAAAGTGTAGGGGCTTCCGCATCCTAGTCATGGGCCCAGGAAATTTCGTACAGTTCATTCTGACTCAGCACATCAACACTCAGACAAGTCAATTCTTTCTCCAGTTGAGTCAAAGAGCAAAGGACATGTGAACAGAGGACAAGTTAATAAGGATTTATGTATTTACAACTGGGGATAGATAAGAGCTCATTGAGGCAAATGGGAAAGGGACAGCTACAGGCAGCAGTGGGTGTCTTGCTGCTTCTGACCCAGAGCTTGGATCTGCCAGGCTAACAGTCAAAGCCAGGGAGGGCTTGATTAATGATACGTACAGAGCTCTTTCCTACTTGAGTCTGGCGGAACTTCTCAAGTCTAGTGTGTTGACACGTGGCTGGCCTCGTCTGCTCCATTCCCTCTAGCACTTGCATATATACACACTCTGAGGTGTTCAACCTCCCGCTTACTTTAGGAAGACAAGGAGAGGTTAGGTTTGTTTCACATAGCCAAAAGATATGGAGCCTCTGACCAGCAAAGCAAGGTCCATTCATGGGGTATTGTGGTGGCCTGCCATCCCTAGAGGAAACCTTTCCTGCTTAGTTGCTGAGATCCCGGATCTTGCACTAGAGGAATATGAATGGAGGCCTAACAGCTGTCTCCAGTGAAGCCCTGGGCTGGTGATATGGGTGGCCTAAAAGCAAGACAACTGCTTGCTGTGCTCATATCAGAGGCACAGTCACTCTGACCTAAAGTATTTCCAAGCACAGGTACTTTCTCAGTAATGCTGGCTCCCCCAAAGTCAAAGGGGGTACCCTGAATGGATGGATCGCTGGCATTCTGATGGAACGTGAGGCTGGAAGTGTCCCCCTAAATCTGTAGGGTTTGGTGCACTCTGAACACAAGCCCCACACACGTTCCAAATATTGGTGGGAATGGTAGTGTTTCCAGACACAGATATCATATCGGCCCCTCCTCTTATATCACTTGTTCTCTGGACAAGGGGTCCCAGGTGTTCTGACAGAGACAGGAACACAGGGGCCTCTGGTCATAGGTACAAATCTGTCAATTCCCACTGTACCATGAATGCTCTGTACAGGAGGGCCTTAGGTACTCTGAATGGAGACGGGAGCAGAAGTAGCTTCAAGCCCAGGTATGGTGCCATCCCCCCATACTGTAACACCTGTGCTCTGAACACGTAGGCCCCAGGGGCTCTGTAACTGCAGGAACAATACTGGCTGTAAGTGCAGGTATGGCACCAGGCCCTGCATTGCAGTACACATGCAGTGGTCAGAGAGCCCCAAGACTCTCTGGGAAAAAGGCAGAAGTATCTCCAAACACTGATATGCTTTTGGCCCTTCTGCCTACAGATGTGTTCTAATCAGAAGGGCCTCGGGTGATGTGACCACAAGGAGTAACTGTCTCCTGGCACATGTCTCTTCTCAGCAGTGCTGTCTCCTCTGGTAGTAGCAGGAGTGCTCTGGATGGTCATGGATTGATGAGAAGGGAGACCCAAGCACCTGACCACTGGCAGGAAGGAAGGTGTCTCCTAAGACAGGTTTGTTTCCATAGAGCTGGCCCCTCCAGCTGCAACTGGCCATGACTTTGGTGCTCGGTTAGGCCTTTGCCAACACCAGGGTGTCACAAAAGGCCAACTGAGTACCGACAGGGATGCCAAAGATCTAACAGAGGGAGGTCAAACTGACAAAAACTGATAGGGCCACACTTCACTGGATGGCTGGGATACAAGAGAGGCTAAGTCTGGAGCCAGTGCTGGGGCTGCAAAGATTCCAAAGGGGAGAGAGCTGTCGCAGTTGGTGGCTTTAGGCTCTAGCCCACCAGGAGAACAAATGTTGGTTGTGTGATTTCTCCCAAGTCAAAGGACAGGTGGAAGTTTGTACGTGGGTCGCTGACTGAGGGTGTAGTCAGCTGGTAAACATCAGAGCTGAAGCAGTACTGCCACTGGGCGGGATGTTCTAAGAACAAGGAAGGGCTATAAAAAATGGAAAATGGAAAACTCTCATTGGAGATGGGGAAGATGGGGAGATGGCAGCCAGGGAAGAAGTCATGGTGTCCATATCAATTTCATCAGAGTCAAAGGTGGGTTTGGATGCTGAGTCTGCAGATGTGCTGGCTACTGGAGGGGAAGCGGCTGTGGTAACAGTGAGAGAGGAGCCAGTATGTACCGGGGCATTGAGGAGAGCAGCTCCTGACTACTGCTCAGCAGGGGCCCAAAATGGGGGTTGAGAGGTGACCCGTGGGTCAAAGAGGAGGTTGTGAGTTGGAGTGAAGCTGCTAACCATAAACGTAGGTAGGCTGGGGATATCTGCTGTATACTGCAATGTGCCTGGACAAGCAGTAGGAAGCTCATCTCTGAGTCTGGGGGAGACCCGAAGATGAAAGCCTAGGATAGGGAAGTGGTGTCCAGATCAGCTCCACCCAGGTACAAAGCAGGCAGGCTGGTTGAGTCACATGTGCTGGCTGCAACAGTGGAAGTGACTGGCAAAGAGATGAGCTTGAGGGCGAAGAAGGGAGGAGGGGTCCACAAGAACAAGGGAAAAGAATCCACACACATAGGAAGAGGTGACTCCATTCTGCAGGGGGAAGGCCTGGAGGGGAGGGTTGAGATGCTAGCAGGTGAGAGTATTCAGAAGTATAAAATGCTACAGCTATGACTGGGGGGGAAAAGAAGGGGAGTAGGCACTGTACATCTCATTTCATAATAAATATCTGGTGTGGGGGAAGGTGCAGGGAGGCATACAGGACCAGGGACCTGTTGCGCGGGCCAGTCAACGGCAACCAATAACACGGTTGTGGCCAGCTTCTACAAAGGAAGCGGGTGAGGGCTGGGAGCCTGCAGACCCCTGCACAGGCGAAGAGAAAGAGCAGGCAGGCTGAGTGGCACTTTAGTCTGAAGGGGCTTTAGTTTGCTCCTCCAAGACCTCGTGGTTCCACTGGAGTTCAGCTTTCTTCTCAAGCCTAGGACTCCACCAATGGCTATACAAGGAAGCTTGGAGGGAGTGGGGCAAGGAAGGAGAGAGGGCTAGTTCACCTTGACCCTACAAAGTGGCACTGGCAGGCAAGGAAGCTTTGGTGACATTGACCTTTTCCATTTTGCGGGTGGAGAATTTCCACTGCACAGTGTCTTTGGAAACTTCTCTCCTTGTGTCTTTTTTCCTGACATCAGTGAGGCTGGAGAATGGGCCTCACTGGGCCATTGGGCCCAGTGGCCTGGTCTTCATCCAGTACTTTCCGCCTCTTTTACAGCAGGGATCAGGATGTGGCTGGCTAGAGAGACCTGCTGCATCTGGTTCACTCCTGCAAACAGGCAGGACACCTCTGGCTGTAACGAGCTACTGATGGCAAGGGACTTCAGGGAAGGAGCTAAGAGACACCTGGGATTTCTTACCTCAGTTGTCTTCTGGGAGCTTGAACTGAGGTTTCCTTTCACAGGCCCCAGACTGCATGAAAGGCAGTGAAGACTCCAGAGGTCTGCAGGAGCCTAGATGCTGGTGATACATTCTCACTGCTCTGGGGGTGGGGGATGAGATGCAGTGGTGGCAGGGCTACTTCTCTGGTTGTCTTCCTCTTGTGCTCTGCTTTTCTGGCACTTTGCTAAAGCCCTGGGTTCCATCTCTTATAGTAAAGGAAAGGGGGGGGGGGGGGGGGGGGGTTGTGACTGGATAGCACTGGCCCGCCTCCTAGAGAAGTCTAGCAGCTCACAAGGCAGAGGAAGCCTGCCTGGGCCCCTGTTGGAAGACTCCACCATTCCCGAGGGGCCGAACATCATGCAGTTGCCAACAGAGGGAACCAGCTTCTTCAGAGTCCAGCCAGGACAGGAGCAGGGGGCTCCCCCAAGAGGGGCTCTGAGTTGTGGGATGGCACACAGCCTTTCAAGGGTGATGTCAAACAGAGGGGTAAAGACAGCCCTCTCGGTACAACAGTGGCTTGTGAACAAGGCCAAGGAGAGGTTCAGGGCCAGCAGATGACCCCAGAGTGGATGAATGGGCGAGTGGGTGAATGGGCTGGCGATGTCCAGGCCGGGGTGCAGCCGGCTGTGGGAGTGGCCCTTGAAGCTCAGTTTGTATGTTATTACTACATGTTCAGAAGCCTGCAGAGGCCTCCTAGCTGCCTCCTCCTCAGAGGCCAAGCACTCACTGATTTGTCGCATGCTTGTGACACATCCTTGGACGTACGACTTGAAAAGCGCACGAGTGAAGGGCACGACAAAAATGCACCAAAAGGCAAGCTCAAGGTCAGCGGCCCAACCTCCGCTGAACTCACCAGTGCTGCCAACTTCCGACTCTCACAGGTGTCTGGCACTGGATGGGCCCTGCAGTGAGTGGCGAATGTTCAAGACCACTGATGCCCAAGTGGGCAGGTTTGGCACCACCAGGGTCTGCACACTCCCTGGCCACCGGCCCTGCAAGGTATCTTTGCTGGTCTGTGTCTGTGCATCAGATGGTCCTTTCCCCCCGGAGGTCATGAGAGGGTAGACAACCCAAAGCCAGGCCACTCAAGCAACGTGGAACTTATGGAGGGACGGGGCTCTTGGCAGAGCCGTCTGGGACAGGCAGTGTCTGGAGAGGGGAGTGAAGAGGTGCCAGGACGGCCATAGCAGGGCAAGTGCTAAGGTGGGAAGGGAGGTCAAGCAGCACAGGGTCATGAGATCCCTCAGCCTCTTCCCTTCTGAAGCCACCTGGGATGTCACTGATCCCCTTCTAGGATAATAGCAACGGTTATATCTTAATTACATTGGTGGGTACTTGAGTATATACACTTGTCAAAACCTACAGAACTGTATACTTCAAATGGATGCCTTTATTTTATGTAAATTTTACCTTAAAGTTGATTTCAAAACCATTTCATGTAAGAATATACAAAGCATCATTTCAAAGTCATTGTTTTTGAGTAGATCTTGCTACACAGATGAAATAGACAAAAGCAATGGCAAAGGCTGTTTGTTCATAACCGTTGTAAGAATTTATAATACACTTTAGAAAACTGAGTCAGAAAAGATCATGTTAATGTAGTAGAATGGCAAGCAATGGGAAGGCAAGACCAGTGAGGGTGAGGAGTGAGGGGGGAGGGGAAGCAAAACAAGTCAAGGAGGGAAGCAAGGCATCAGCAAGCTGGTGCAGAAGAGGCTTGCTGAACATATGCACAGGAGTAGCTATCCCTTCTTATGGTGTCCATCCCAGCATCCACCGATGAGAAGACCATAGGCTTCTCAACTCCTGAGATACATGCCTAACTGTGAGACCCTAAGTCAAGGTGTTCTAGTCAGACCTTCTCTCCCTGGATCAAGCCAGTCAGCACAAGGAAAGAATAGCTCAGCCCTTAGAACCTAAGTGAATCATTTCTGAGTGGGGCTCTCCTGGTTCCTATCAGCTAACAAATCGCTGGATACACTTTGACCTATGTAACACTATCCCCTTCTACCAGTACTGGTGGGTCAGAACTTGGGACACTGACATCTCCAGATTGACAATCTGTTGACCTCAAACCAAAATCAGTATTCTCAAGAAGATTTTTTAATTTTTTAAAGTTTTTATTTATTTTTGAGGGAGACAGAGACAGAGACAGAGTACTAGCGAGGGAGGGGCAGAGAGAGAGGGAGACACCAAATCCAAAGCAGGCTCAAGGCTTTGAGCTGTCAGCACACAGCCTGACACAGGGCTTGAATTCATGAAGCCCGGGATTATCACCTGAGCCGAAGTTGGAAGCTTAACTGAGCCACCCATGTGCCCCTCCAAAAGATTTTTAAAGGACTCAGGATCTCAGCATATTCAAAATGTCCAAGACATAATCTAAAATCACCACGAAAAGAACAACCAAGACCTGACACTCAGCAGGTGCAAACCCTGAAAGGACACGATTGTTGGTATTATCAAAGTCTATAGTGAAGCTACCATAACCATTTCCATGATGTAAGGGTAACCACTTTCGAATACAATAGAAAGACACAATTTCACAACTGTAAGAGCCATATTTGAGAAGCATAATAAAAAAAACTTTAAAATTCTTAGTGGTTCAGCAACAAAATGGAGATGCCAAAAAAAAAAAAAAAGAGTCATTGAACTTGAAGATAAATTAACAGAAACTATTCAATATAAAGAGAGGAAAAAGGAAAAGAAAAAAATTAACAGACTCAGAGACCTATAGAAAAATACCAGAATGGCTAATAATCAAGCTATCAGAGTGCCATAATGAGAGGAAAAGGAGGCATTGACAAATAGGGAAAAGTGGAAACTTAACAGGAACCCATGGAGGAGGGGAAGGAAAAAAAAAAAAAAAAAAAGAGAGGTTAGAGTGGGAGAGAGCCAAAGCATAAGAGACTCTTAAAAACTGAGAACTGAGGGCTGATGGGGGGTGGGAGGGAGGGGAGGGGGGGTGATGGGTATTGAACAGGGCATCTTTTGGAATGAGCACTGGGTGTTGCATGGAAACCAATTTGACAATAAATATATTTTTAAAAATTAATATATTTTAATTAAATTAATTTTATATTAAATATATTTTAATTAAATATATTCATATATTTTAATATATTTAAAAATTAGTCCTATAGTGTTGTATTAGAAATGGAGGTAAATATTTAGAAATTTAATATAGATAGCTAATATATATGGAAATAGAAAAGTGTATTTGCCCATGGGTTTATGTATTTACCATTTCTGCATACTAAAGAGGGGTTAGCAGCAAGGACACCCTAATAGTAATGAGTATATTTAGCACCCAGTTCTTAGTTTCTAAATGCCATTCTGCAATATACGGACCCTGCAATCCTCACTAAAAATAGTTGCTTTCAGACTGGGCTGGAAACTCATGGATGAATCTGAAAACACCTTGTGCCATAAAGTAAGGAAATGCTCAAAGAACAGAGGGGTGTGTCAACATAACAACAGAAGCCAGAATGAAGGGGTGCCCACTGGACAAACCAGTAAAAATGTGAGGATTAGAGTAACAGTTATAGATTCTTATTCATTAGATAAAACAATCCAGGAGTCTGTGGTGATATAAGCAAATAAATACAGAAAAACAGAAATGAATTAAATAGAAGGGAGATCTATTCCTTTCACTAGAATGCCAACGAATAAATGTAGAGGAAACGATGACACTAGAAAATCATCATTTCATAACAATAATATAATTAACTTAGGCATGAATCATGAATTCTAAAATCCGTGGGTGGAAGTGATTAGAATTAGAATATTTACATCATTTCAAAGCTTATTAATTATCAAAGGAAAAAAGATACTACTCTTACAGTAAGAAATCTAGCAGACATGCACACTAATCAGGTATCTAAGTTATGTTCAGTAATGGGACAAGTTGACAGCACGTTCTCACTGGTATGACATACTGAAAAGTATACTCACTACATCACCACTATGATGTTCCTGCCAAAACTGTGTAATTTTAACCTAGTCATGACAAAATCACAAAATGAAAATGAAAGATGTTCCAGAAAATAAATGGCTTGAACTTTTAAAAATGCCAACCTCATGAAAATCAAGGAAAAATTAAGGACCTGTTCTAGATTAAACAAATCAAAAGGAATATGACAACTAAATACTAAATGCAATGTGTGCTTCTGGACTGAGTGTAGGACCAGAAAAAAAATTAATCTTCCCCCATCTTTGACTATAAAGTGTATTATTAGGACAGCTGGTAAGATTTGAGCAAGATCAATAGGAAATCATAATAGTATCCACCAATGTAAAATTTGTAAACTTTCAATTTCACTGTGATTATGAAAGAGCATGACCTTGATTTGTAAGACAGACACTGAAGTGTTAAAGAAAAGGGACATCATATTAGCATTATCAAATAACAACTATAGAATGTAACGGAGAAAAATATACCACTTACAATTGCAAAAAACTCTAAGATATCAGGAAATAAATGTATATGTGTTATAAAACGTAATAGGAAAGAATATCTGAATAAATAGGTAGATTCACTATTTTCCTAAGTAGGAAAAATCAATATCCGAAAATTTTAATTCTTCACACAGTAATCTCTAACACCAATAGAATTCCAACAAACATTTTGATTGGATTGTAGACAAACTTATGTTAAAATCGATTGATACCAATAAGAAGAAAAAAATAGATAATCTAAAAAGAAAGGAACAGAATGGGGTCTTCCTTCACAATTATTAGCATGGTAATTAAGACAATTGGGTGTTAACACAGCAAACAAAAAAGAGATTGCATTAGTCTGCTAGAGCTACCATAAAAAAATACCATAGGTTGGATGGCTTACACAAGAGATTTGATTTTCTCAGTTTTGGAGTTAGAAGTCCCAGACCAGGGTGCCAACCAATTTAATTCCTGGTGAGAGCAATCCTTCCAGCTGGAAGAGAACTGTCTACTTAATATAGCTTTACATGGCCTTTCCTCTGTCAAAAACATGGAAAGGGGATGGTAGGGAACCAAGAGTTCTGGTGACTCTTCCTCTTCTTATAAGGATATCAGTTCTTTTGGATTAGGGCTCACCTGTATGACCACACTTTTCTTTTCTCCCAATCTCCATCACGTGGCATAGGGAGCTAGGACTTCAACATATGAATTTGTTGGGGGGGGGGGGTACACAACTCAGTCCACAACAAAGATCAATACCATAAAACGGCCCAGAAACAGGCACACATGTATGAGAAGTTGGTTTGGGGTGACAAAGACCCTTTGACCAGAATTTAGCCAGAATCCTTTGAGCCCTCTTCATCAGGCTGCTGATACCCTCTTCTTCAGACTGCTGAGCCATTTTAGTAAAGAATCTTGCACAGCCAGTTATGGAGCATCTCCTCACCCTTGATAGTCAATCCCACTGCTGTTCCTGCAACATTAATATCTAACCAAATTCTTCTTCCCTCCCACCCTTAATACCTAAACAAGTTGCTCTTTTTTTTTTAAGTAATCTCTATGCCCAATGTGGGGCTTGAACTCATCACCCTGAGACCAAGAGTCACATGCTCCGCTGACTAAGCCAGCCAGACACCCCCTAATCAAGTTATTCTTACTAATGTTCCATTCTCTCCCTTTCTCTCTGTTCCCTGGCTATAAATTCCTACTGTTCTCTGTTGTATACGGAATTGAGTTCAGTCTCTCTCTCCTACAACAACAGTTAATTCCCCCTTGTATTCAATAAAGTCTGTCCTGCTGTTTTTAACAAATGTTAGAATAATTCTCAGATTTAAATGGAAACTTAAATCTTGGGGGAAATGCAATATTGAAAAAACAGAGGGGATGTAGACAAATGGCATTACACATTCATACCACAAATGATGATGATGATGATGACAAAAAATTAAATGCCTTTTATTTTATACCATAGATTAAAAATAAATTTCAAATGAAATAATTACATGAAAAATACAAACTTCGATATTTTAAATTCAGTATTAATTAAAACCTGGTTGAGCAGAGAGCAAAAGTTTTGATATTAGGAGCCTTGAAAGGCTGTAACACTGTAGAGAATGTAAAGCCCTGGGTTAAGTATTAGCCTCTGCCTGAGTAGATAAGAATATCAGTGATCATTTCCATACCAGTTACCATGAAATATACTATAACTTGTTACAATAAAATTTAGTTTCTGCTTAAGCCTACTTCTTAAAAGAGGCAAAGTACTTTCCTAATATCAAAAAATTCATTTTTAAAATGCCAAGGACTGATGAATTCTGACTTTACCATTATGAATATTTACTGTAATAAACTATGTGTCAGAATGTTTCTTATATAAAAATATGTTTGTCCTCTTAGAATTATAAATTACTTTCCTTGGGAGCCTACTCTTACACATCTTCTGATAAGTTGGCTGATTATAGACTCACTTATCTTGATAAGAGTATCTCAACCAGTATAAAAAATACTGTGGGTGCTTATAAAATCAGAAAAGTGTATAAAGACATTTCTCCTTTAAAATATCCTTTTACAAGCAAATTCTAAACAGATTAACTCCAAAATACAATGCAAAAACTTGATTTTTCATGACAACCAAAAATAAAACCTTTTGAAACTCTTAGAAGAATGTATAGAACATTTTTGTATCCTACAAGACACACACACACACACACACACACACACACACGTACACACACACACAACCTTGAAGAAAAATATGATAAAACAAAAAAAAATCTTCCTTTTAACAAAGGCATCATAAACAATTATATTTGAAGAAGGTATTTATAACATATACAACAGTTATTGAGAAAATATAGAGAATGCTTAAATTTCAATGTA
Source organism: Lynx canadensis (assembly GCF_007474595.2). NCBI lineage: Eukaryota > Metazoa > Chordata > Mammalia > Carnivora > Felidae > Lynx > Lynx canadensis. The sequence continues at coordinate 45,264,809 of NC_044313.2, read as the reverse complement.
AAAAGACAAACATCATATAGATTTTTTTCATATTACTTGAAGAAGCTCGGCATGTGAAATTAAAAGGAGGAAACCAAATCACCAAACTGAAAAAATCTTGACTGCATCTTCAAGGTAACCCTTCAATCCTACAACTGGCATATGCTTTTCAGAAATTCTTGTACGTGAATGATAGCAGACGTGTCAGGAATGTTTGTTGTATCAGGGTAACAATAAAAAATTCAATTGCAGTTAAATGTCCATCAATAAAATAAATAAACTGTGGACTATTTATATGCTGAAATATCATATAGCACTTAAAATGAATGGATTTGATTTATATACAGCAGTATGGAAAGAACTTAAAAACCTAATGTTGGGCGCCTGGGTGGCGCAGTCGGTTAAGCGTCCGACTTCAGCCAGGTCACGATCTCGCGGTCCGTGAGTTCGAGCCCCGCGTCAGGCTCTGGGCTGATGGCTCAGAGCCTGGAGCCTGTTTCCGATTCTGTGTCTCCCTCTCTCTCTCTGCCCCTCCCCCGTTCATGCTCTGTCTCTCTCTGTCCCCAAAAAAATAAATAAACGTTGAAAAAAAAAATTAAAAAAAAAAAAAAAAACCTAATGTTAAGTTAAAAAATACAAGTTGCATGGGGCGCCTGGGTGGCTCAGTGGGTTAAACGTCCGACTTCAACTCAGGTCACGATCTCGCGGTCCGTGAGTTCGAGCCCTGCATCGGGCTCTGGGCTGATGGCTCAGAGCCTGGAGCCTGCTTCGGATTCTGTGTCTCCCTCTCTCTCTGCTCCCCCCACCCTGCCCCGTTCATGCTCTATCTCTCTCTGTCTCAAAAATAAACGTTAAAAAAAATTAAAAAAAAATACAAGTTGCATAAAAAATAATTTCTGGGAAATTGAAAAATAGAAATACAGAAAGCAATTTATATATTAATTCTTTCCAAATATAAAATTATACAGCATGTGTGCTGATTAATTTTATGTGTCAACTTGGCTAGACTATGATACCCAGCCAGATGTATATATATATCTATATATAGAGAGGGAGAAGGAGGGGGAAAGGGTAGGAGAGAGAAAGGGAGGGAAGGAGAGAGAAAGGGAGGGAAGGAGAGAGAAAGGGAGGGAAGGAGAGAGAAAGGGAGGGAAGGAGAGAGAAAGGGAGGGAAGGAGAGAGAAAGGGAGGGAAGGAGAGAGAAAGGGAGGGAAGGAGAGAGAAAGGGAGGGAGGGAGAGAGAAAGGGAGAGAGGGAGAGAGAAACAGAACCCTGGTAAATATAATATTCAAGTCTCAAATATTCACAGGGAATGTGTGAAGCCAACTTCAGGTTGGTAGGTATGTCTAAGGAGGGAGAGAGACAAATGGTTTGGGGACAAGAATTAAAACTTTGCCTTTACCTATGAGGTTTCATTAAAATATATACCGTTATATATAATTTCATATAAGTGTGTGGATTCCTATCTCACACAAAAATGTCAAAATGTTAAAATTAGTTTCCAAAGGGAGGAACTAAAGGTGATTTCTATTATTCTCTCTGCTTTCCTATACCTTTAAGCACAAAATAAACAAACAAATACGCACTGCATGAAAGAACAGTTTTGTCCCAATCATTAAAATGGCGCTGTTTGGGGGGCGCCTGGGTGGCGCAGTCGGTTAAGCGTCCGACTTCAGCCAGGTCACGATCTCGCGGTCCGTGAGTTCGAGCCCCGCGTCGGGCTCTGGGCTGATGGCTCGGAGCCTGGGGCCTGTTTCCGATTCTGTGTCTCCCTCTCTCTCTCTGCCCCTCCCCCGTTCATGCTCTGTCTCTCTCTGTCCCAAAAATAAATAAAACGTTGAAAAAAAAATTAAAAAAAAAAAAAAATGGCGCTGTTTGGAATGGAGTTGATTCACATGGCCTGGTTGAGTGTTGCCTCAGTGAAATGTCCCTGACGCTTCCCTGCAACTGTGCTTTCATTTTATTTCAGTCAGCAACATTAAGCCTCCTAACCCAGTCTCTAACACTGAGGGAAACATGCCCTGGATTGGGGAGAAAAAGTTTTGACAACTAAAATTAAGATATGCCATTGCAAATCAATAACTTAACTCTAAGTCATTCCTCGATCTCTACCACCATCTAATTGATGTGAATCAGTCTCCTAGGCTAAAAAATTTTCAGTTTTTTAATATGAAGAAAATTAATTCGTTTTTGATCCAACAATGCTAAGAGAAAAGCAGAGGCTAGGCTACTTCCCTTCTAACCTACAAGTTCAGAGCTGGAGTTACAAACCAGGTTTCCTCCACCCCCTGAGCACATATATGGAGAGTGTCTCACACAGCTTGTTTCCAACATTAAACAAGTGTTATGTACAATGGGATACAAATCCAAGTAGGTGTGGGAATTATTGAGCTAAACAAAACTAAATGGATTCTCTTACAGCACAGCAGTTTGCATATTAATATACTTGATAAATTTCCTAAAGGAGGATATAACACACAATGTGTCATCTTTCACCCATGCCATTTTAGTTCATAAAATCATGGGACATAGTTCATAAAATCAATAATCATGGGACTACTAGCTAATGTTATCAGAAATGCCAATATAAAGACCATCAGTATCACCGGGGGCTGAAGCATTGTAAAACATAATTGTCTCTTCATATACGAAGGAAGGATTTTAAATATGTGCAATTTTCCCTTATTTCTTGGGGCGGGGGGAAGAAATCAGGTCTACCTGACATAATGATAGAAGCCAGGCACCATTCTCTGTTTGACAAGCTGTCAAGAATTTGAGGTCACTATTAAGTCCTTCACTCTCCTCCTCTATTGGGTAAGCGATTCAGTGGACTTTCTCAGAGAAAGATGAGCCAAAGACAAGTAGAATATACTGGAAATTCCGGCTTCATAGAAAAACATATGTGACAGGCATTTTTAGAAGCAAGGTTTTTTTTCCCTTCTGACAACACTAAGACAACACAGTTTTTCATATTTGTGGAAATAATGAGCTGTGTCCTGCTCCACAACTAAAACACATACACACATACACTTGCACACACACACCCCTCCTCACCCCATAGTAACACACAATAAAGTTATGAGCTTCCCAAAGAGTTATCTATTTTGTGAAAGACAGCAAGTTACCATTTATTCCCCTGAGCAGCTGATTTTCATGCTTTAATAGCATTACAGAAAATCCATTCCTCACTCTCTATAATACAAGGGCATCTGACGAGTTCATCAGTCCTGTCGTTTGATGCCAGTCAGCATCTCCCTAGCTCAGTACAGCTGCAAAGAGCTTTCCAATCTGACCTTCTGCATGCCAGCACATAACAAGCTAGTGAGTGGCAGGAACAGGAAGAAAAGGGCTAAGAAAAATAAAAGTTCTTTTCAAGTAAGCTTCTCACTAGGTTTTGAATAGGAAGCAATGGTGAAAAAGAAAAAAATAATTTTGGAACGTTTGAAAAAAGTTTTATTTTTCTTTGCCAAGCTTATTCACAGGTGGTTTTCATTACCAACATGCAAGAAAATCAGAGGCAACTACGATGCTGTCGGATGGTGAACCTGAATTTAATTTCTGATCCCCAAATGCCTCATGTGGAACCTCAGGAGAGCCACAGATTCTCTGAATTCAATTTCTTCATTTTCAAAAGGAGGAAATAACTGTGGCAGAGTCCATGAGTTTAGTTCATTTAATGCCCACTCTAAATCTCTCTCTTGGATCATCTTTTATATCCTGGAATGCCCAAACTAGACCTTCCAATAGTGTACCTTTGTGGCAGAGGTGGCCATGCGATATGATTCTGGACCATAAGATATAAGAGGATTTCTGCAGGGTTTGTAAGAAAGGCTATGCTTTTCTGACCTAGATTCGAGAATCAGTATGTCTAACAATCTCCCAGGTGATGCCAATGTTTCCATGGATTGCACTTCAGCAAGGGTCCTGAAGGCAATGTAGTAGGACAGGTGCATCAGAGGGATGGTGTGCAAAGCAAGTAGGGTGCTGAATTACCATATATACATAATTTATATAAAAAATGAAAATATGGGTTTTGTTAATTATATTTCTTTTGCTTCCATAAAGGGAGGGGAGAGAGAAGAATGGAAGTGGGCCTAGTCACTTGGCTGAAGTCTAGAACTCTAGTTGGTGTCAATTACTTAGAAACTTTTTGAAAGACCAGAAATGCCTAATATTGTTAGTAGCTTTCAAGTGGTCTCTAAACATTACTAAAGTTGTCTACACACCAAAAGGTCTTTGGTTAATAGAGAACATCTGCGTATTTGTTTTAATGTAATAAATGGGACCACATGCACAGATTTTGAGTGAACTCATACATTAACCTAATAGAAGAATCAGAAGGTGTGAGCTAAAGGCCATGAAACATGATTCCCTTAAAAATTTCAAAATCTTTCAATGGACACTGGACTTTTCACAAGTTGTATATGTAGTATGGGCACTTGAACCAATGATATTTATGCATGCATTAAGGGACAGAAAGGCCCCCTGCTCACTCGGAAGTTACATTTGCACCCAATGCACATGTGAGAAGAAGCAAACATTAGATACAACTAAATAAAAGTACTATAAAGAGTACTGGCATGCAAAGAGTTTGGAAGTATTTACTTCCATGCAGAGTTTGGAAGTATTTACTTTCATCCAGTGACAAAAAAGCTAAGCAAACTGAAAATCAACTACTCTTCTTTGATTCATCAGAGAACGGGGGTCACGGGGAAAACCAATGCCCCCCCATCCAGAATTGGAGATACAGACAAGCAGATTCCAAGAATTACAACTTACTAGAGCAGAAACCCAGGAGAAGAAAACTCTGTGGGAACCAATAACAGGGAAAGAAAAATATAACTTATAACTGAAGAGTTGCTGGTAGTTCAATGTGTTCAAATCTGAGAGTTAAAATCTCTAGCAGCATCCAGACTTGGGGGCCCTACATTTTGTGTTTTACCTCCAGGAACACTACCAAGTTCTCACAGTAAAGATCAGAGAAAAATTCCCTCTTGCTTCCTTCCAGCAGAGGAAGGGGAAAGCAGCCATTATGAAATAAGCCTGAAGCATTTGCTCTTCTTAACAGGCCTGCCCTCAAAAGAGTCTATTTTATGAAAGCCTAACTCTCTAGGGTTTTATCAGAGTCTAAATGTTCTCAGTTGGGGGAGGAAATACCCAACTCCAGCTGTCTCTGGACTTCCACAAGAGTGAAGGAAAATACCCAACTCTAGCTCCCTTTAGCCTTCTTGTCTTACCTAAGTGTAGCAAAGCAAAACAAAACTGAGAAGCACTTGTAAAGGCCACAGCTGACGGCACAGGCTCCCTGAAAGACTGATGCATAGTCACAATACTTTAGAATGCTTTCCCTCCATCACTTCAATAGGGCTTCTGTATAATAACAAGAGAATCCAATCAGAAGAGCTGCATGACTCAGACTCTATTTAAGAAGGAGTCCCTAGGGAAACTGAAAGCCAAGAGATGAGAGGGAAACAAGGACATCAGAGGAAATGTTAACCTGTGATACCTACAGCTACCATAGGCAGTAAACATAGCCTAACCCCAATCCAGATATACAAAAAAACCTTACACTAAAGGACTACTTAACCAGTACATCATGTCAAATTTTCAAAAAAAAAAAAAAAATTACAACTCATACTAAAACAAACAAAATTTTGAAAAGAACCAATATCAGAACCACACTCAGATATAGCAGAGATGTTGGGATTGTCAGGCTAGAAATTTAAAAACAACTATGATTCCTAAGCTAACAGCACTAATGGAAAACGTGGGTAACATGCAAGCATAAATAGGTAATATTAGCAGATAGATAAAAGCCTAAGAATGAATCAAAAGAAAATGCTAGAAACTAAAGACAAAGTAATAGAAATGAAGAATGCCTTTAAATGACTCAACAATAGAAAGGAAAGAATCATCCAGAAAAGGGTAAGTAAGCTTGAAGAAATGTCAATAGAAACTTCCATAATTGAAATTCAAAAAGGAAAAAAAAAGATGAAAGGAGCAGAAATCAAAGAACTATTGACAATTATAAAAGGTATTAAAACACACACACACACACACACACACACACACACACACACACACACACAATGGAAGCACCATAAGGAGAAGAAAGAGTAAGAAACAGAAGAAAAATTTGAAGCAACAGTAATAGAATTTTCCAAATTAATGATATACACCAAATCACAAATGCAGGAAGCTTAGAGAACATAAACCAAGATAAATATTAAAAAATTGATACCTGTGCATATCATATTCAAGCTGCAGAAAATCAACTCAAAGAAAAAATATTTAAGGAAGCCACAGAAAAAAATACCTTACCTATAGAAGAGGAGAAATAAGAATTACATCAGACTTCTCTGCAGAAATCATACAAGTAAGAAGGGAATAGAATAAAATATTTAAAGTGTTTACAGAATCGCCGACACGGAATATTTTGTTCAGCAAATATCCTTCAAAAGTAAAGGAGAAATAAAGACTTTATCAAGCAAATAAAAATTCTTAAGTAAATGAGAGAGATCAGAAATTCAGATCTACATAAAGAAAGGAAGATGTCTATAAAAAGAATGAAGGTAAAATAAAATATTTTCTTTTTCTTATTCTTGGTTGACCTAACAGGTAGCAGTTTGTTAATAATAGTAACAATGTGTTAAGAGACTAGTGCTTAGATGGGTAAAATGAATAATGGCAATGCTGTAAGAGATAGGAGAGAGGAGTTACATATATTCTGTTAAAAGGTACTTGCACTACATATGAAGTAATATAGGGTTCCTTAAAAGTGATTTGTGTTAGTTTTAAATGTATATTGCAAACATAAGAGTACCACTAAAAAAGAACATACTTTGCCACCTAATGATCACCGCTTTATTTTTATTAGGCTCACTCTCTCTTGCGTGCATGCGTGCTCTCTCTCTCTCTCTCTCCATATATACACACACACACACACACACACTGTATATACTCTCTCTCTCTCTCTCTCTCTCTCTCTATATATATATATATATATATATATATACATACACACACACACACACACACACACACACATACATACACACGCACAAACACTCTGGTTTTATTTGAGCATTTTGTAGGATTCCATTTGTTTTTCTTGTCTTAGCATACATCTGTGTGTGTGTGTGTGTGTATAAACACACACTATACCATATAGTATACACACACACACACAGTATGCTAAGACAAGAAAAACAAATGGAATCCTACAAAATGCTCAAATAAAACCAGAGAAGGCAGAAAATAAAGACCAAAAACAAAACAAAATAAAACAAAACAAAAAAACCCCACAAAAGCAAAGAATAAGGACAATGAACACTAAACAGTAAAAATATGGTAGCCATCAATCCAAATATACCAATAGTCCTTTAAAATGTCAGTGGTATAAATACCCATAAATACCCACCTTAAGGGACTGTAACAGTGGAGTGGGGGGGGGGGGGACAAAACACCATGATCCAAACATATGTTGTCAATAAGAAACCCATTTTAAATATAAAGACACAGATTAACAGGAAAGGAATGAAGGAAGATACACCACGTTTTTCTGTTTGCCTACTAGAGAAACGATTAGACTCAAATCAGCAATGGTCTTTCTCCCAGTAGACATGATATATTTAAGATTAGGGGTGTTCTGTGTTTCTTGTTTTAAGGTACATATGTATGTACATAAAGTCTTAAATGTTTTATTAGTATACATCTAATCAGTTTATTATAATTGTATGTACTATGAGATGGATGTTTTTATATTTTCATCCTTTGTGAGTTAAAACTGTCACTTGTTTTGGGGCGCCTGGGTGGCTCAGTCAAGTTAAGCAACCATCTTCAGCTTAGGTCATCATCTCATGGTTCATGGGTCCGAGCCCCACATCAAGCTCTGTACTGACAGCTCAGAGTCTGGAGCCTGCTTTGGATTCTGTGTCTCCCCTCTCTCTCTGCCCCTCCCCTGCTTGTGCTCTGTCTCTCTCTCAAAAATAAACAGTTAAAAAAATTTTTTAAATAAAATAAAATTGTTACTTGCTTTTGTTTTTAACAAAACCAGTACCATTGTCCTGTCTTGAGAACTTGATTTTTAGTAGAAAATATACATTAGTAGAAATAAATTGTCAAAAATGGAAATACATGATCCATGATAGAAAAAAAACTGATAAATTGGGCTTCATCAAAATTAAAGACTTCTGATCTGCAAAAGACATGTTAAGAGAATGAAAAGCCACAGACTGAGAAACTACCTTTGCAAAACATGTATTTGATAAAGGGCTGATACTCAAAATATACAGAATTCTTAAAACTCAATAATAAACAACCCAATCAAAAATGGACAGAAGATCCAAAAGACACTTCACCAAAGCAGATATAATGATGGTAAGTTAGCATATGAAAAGATATTAAACATCATATGTCATTAGGGAAATGAAAATTAAAACAATGAGACATCACTACACACCTACTAGAACTGCTAAAATCTGAAACACTGATAACACTAAATGTGGGAAAGGATGTGAAGCAACATAAAATCTCATTCAATGATTATGAGAATGCAAAATGGTACAGTCACTTTGGAAGAAAGTTTGGCACTTTCTAGCAAAACTAAACATGCTCTTACCCAGAAAGGGGCATATGTTCCAATTTATCATTTGAACAAGTAGTCTTTCAGAGTGTGAGAGAGGCACTAAAAACATGAAAATAATATAATTTTTTAAATGATTAGCCACTGATAATTTGATGCATTAACTTAGAAAACACACTATGGAAAAAATACCATCTCTGTGTGTTGAAATTTTGTTCATTCTTTCCCTTCCGGATTTAAAGATCATCATTGCTTTGAATTGGCTTCTACAATTTGCTTTGAGAAGTCAGCTCTCCAGTGAATCATTGCTCCTTTCAAATCTAGTGTCTATACTGGAGAAACACTGCATAGATCCACATGGAGACACATACAAACTGTTCAAGGCAGCACTGTTTATAGCAGGACAATTTTGAACTTTTACATAAAAGTTTTATAAAAATCTACTGAAGAAACAACATTGAATAAACTATGGTATATTTTTATCATGTACTGCTTCACAAGATATGGAAAGTTATGATTTCTATATAATCACATGAACACATTTTTAAACGAAATATGGTAAGTAGCATATTGTCTCTCCCTTCGGAAAACCTTCTATTACTCCCTAAGACTGGATTATGCATGATTGCTATATAACACCTCTTCTTAGCTCTATTCTATCTTGAAGTTAATTGTCTACTTATTCATATCTTCCAATAGATGTTAAACTCCACAACTGCAAACAGTAGTTTAGACTTAGCTTATGAAGACTTGACTTTCCGTCCTATTCAGTCCTTCTTCTATCAGTTTCAGTTTCTTCCCTCCTGATCTGTTTTCTTCATAGCCCAGCCACTTAGGTACCACAAGTCACCATGGGAATCATCAAGAGATCGTCAGTTGGGGCCTCAGTTTCCTTCCTAATATGGACAATGATCATAGCAACCACAGATTTAACATGCACAGAGCTTTGAGCACTCACAGAGTTGCTCCAATAGTGGGGTACCTGTGCTCCTTATCAGAGGAAAAAACTCTTCTCCCCTGGGAAGCTCACCTTGTGTCCTGAACCACATAGCATCACCTGGTCTAAGTCCACCTTCTAATCAGGCCACTGAGATCTCAGCCCAGTCAGATAAAGACTAAGCATTTTCCCTCAATGAAATTTTACCACCTAATGATCACCAATTTATTTTTAGCAGGCTCCAGGCTTGACCAAGGACAGTAAATTAAGGTTTTTGAGTCTCTACAGTACAGCAGATGCTGAGTGTGCATTTTACTTACTTTGTATAATTTAAGATCCCCATGAGATAGGCCATCCCCATTTTAAAGAGCAGGTGATCGCAGCACAGAGGTTAAATGGTTTGTCCATAGACACATTACTATTATTGATCAGATCCATGATTTAAACTTAGAGCTGTCCAATTCCAAAGCCTATGTTTTCTCTACCAAGCCACTAAGATCTATGTATGACTAAAAGACAAGTAAGTTTAAAGCCTTGCTATGCAAAGTATGATCTAAGGATGTGTTGTGTGGCACCACATGAAAGGTTGTTAGAAATGTAAACTGTCCAACCCCAAGGCAACTTAATTAGCAGTTTAAAAAGAATCCCCACCCAAGTGATTTTTACGCACATTGAAGTTGAAAGAGCATCCTTCAATGATATATGACAGATTTGCAGAGTAAGTGATCAAACTGATGGCGATTGGGTATACAGTGTGTAACCACCACTGAAACAGGGCAAAAAGATGGAAGAGCAATTTGGGAGAGGGGAAGAGCAACCCATTTTGGGATACTGGGAATTTATATAAAGGACATTCAAGTGCAGGTATTCAGGGTGTGTGTGGGGGGGGGATCGGATATTCAGGCTGGATTTGATAGTTGTCATGCAGTGTGGGATGTAGGGCCATGAATGTGTGTGAGGCTGAAGAGGGAGAACATATCAATAGAAAAGAATCAAGGATAAAAGTAGCCCAGATGCTATCATGTGAAAGTCTGAACTGTTTTTCTCCAAGATTTAAAACTACAAACCTTGTATTGGGATATCTTGTTAAAAGTTAAAATTTTTCAGTATGAGGAAGAGCTCTTCCATGAATGAATGGACTTCCTGGAGAAATAAAGAGGAACCTTCCTGTATCTCATCCAACACACACACACACACACACACACACACACACACACACACACACACTTGTCAAGGGTGCTACAGAAATCATTTAAAGGGACTCTTCAGTGGTTCAGTCGATTAGGTGCCCAACTCTTGATTTTGGCTCAGGTCGTGATCTCACAATTCATGAGATTGAGCCCCACAATGGGCTCTGTGCTGACAGCATGGAGCCTGCTTGGACTACTCCCTTTCTCTCTGCCCCTCCCCTGCTCGCTCGCGCGCTCTCTCTCTCTCAAAATAAATAAACATCTTTTTTAAAAAGAAAGAATTTAAATACTGAAGCTCTGCAACTATTGCAACACTCCACCATTACCCCATTACCAAGGCTAAATGGTTATGTGAATAGTAAATGTCACAGTGTGTTCAAATTCCGGCATGGTTAACTGAAACTGCAATAAAAGGCCATCAAGTTTTGATGTTAAGTGTGCGTATGTATGTATGTATAAAAATAGCTGCCTCAAGTTTTATATATCACAAGGATTTCTTACAGCCCTTGAAAATTGCTGTTGTAATTTTTCTGGCACTGTCACAATGCAGACTAGGGTTATATTAGGAAAATATAATGCAAAATACAGTAAACTGAAACTCTTTGAAGTCTATATAATCCCTTTTCTCCATTTTCTCCCAGTATATCATCTTTCCACTACTCCACTGCTAGAATTGTCCAAAAGCAAGATCTGAACATGTCAGGTCTTAGGTGGAATGGTGGAAAAGGTATTACTTTCAAGGAAAACCTGTTGTCTTCAATAAAGAATCCAGCTTCTTGGGCTTTATGAATGGTATTTCACAGACTGACCCAGACCCATCTCTAGGCATCTACTATTCACAGTTTTCTAAAATGGTCTTTATTCTTCACCTGGAAGATTATTCTCATCTTTCAAGATCCAATTTAAATGTTCTTTTCTCACTAACGCTTTCTCAAGTAGATTGAATCATTCCAAAGCAATCTGCACATACTTGTAATAGAGCAATTAAGACACTTTTCTAGTGATGGTGGTCAGCTGTGTTCCCCAGACCACTGAATTTAGGAGAAGTTTCTGTTCTTTCCATCTAGTATCCACAGCATTGACTGGCTCTAGAATTCCCTAAGGCCTTAAATGTTTATCAAAGCAGTGCCACCCTGATAAATGTGCAGGTCTGCAAAACTGTGTGCATGCATTTGTACACAAATTTGCACACACACAAATAAATCCCAAATTGCCTTTCTCTCTCTCTCCCTCTTTTTTTTTTTGAGTGTGCAAAATTGTAATTCTAGTCTGGAAATCGCTTAAGTGGACTCTTATAAAGTATACAAACAAAACAAAGGTCTGCTTCCCAACATTAAAGAGATTCAGTAAGTTCTAAAAGATATATATAAAAGGGACTTGTCTTGATCACCTACTCATTGGATGATATGTGTTTCTCCACTGTCTTTATTTCCCTCATCTCCACCAGGCTTATATGTTGACCAAGGATACTGAAGCACAAAAATAGTAGCCAAAGCCTATAAGGGAAGACTAATTGATAACTAAATTTGCCCCTTTCATAATCTGTTCACAACTCAAACTGGGGATTTGGAGGCCATTTGTGAGTAGAATTGGTAAAAGAAATCAGAGGGCTATTTTTGGATTAGCAGTTAGTGATGAGGCAGCAAAATACAATCCCTAGACAACGACTTGAAACTTAAGTCTTAGTTAATAGATATCTGGTTCTGGAAAGTCAATCCCTTAGATTTCTAGTTTCCCCATTTGCAAGTGACAACGTCTCCCATCATGGTTGTAAAGATTATGAAGTTTCTTATGTGTAACCCAACAGTGTGTGAAGAAAGGATAGCATGGTAAAAAAAAAAAAAAAAAATGATCTTAGTATTGGCTTTAATATAGGTAATCCTAGGAATCTCTCTGTATTAGTCTGAGTTCTCCAAAAAAAAAAAAAAGAAAAAAAAGAACCAATAGGAGATACAGTAAAACCTTGGTTTGTGAACATAATTCGTTACAGAAACATGCGTGTAATCCAAAGCGCTTGTATATCAAAGTGAATTTCCCCATAAGAAATAATGGAAACTCAGATGATCCATTCCACAACCCAAAAATATTCATATAAAATTCTTACAATACTTTAATATAAATAATAAAGAAAATACAAAATATAAAGAAATATAGATTATCCTGCACTCACCTTTGAAAACCTTCATGGTTGGTGTGAGGGAGACCAAAGCGAGGAGGGTTATTGTGTAGGGCGACTTGCTCTATCACTAACAGAATCACTGCTAATTACTGGCTCAATGGAATCTTTTTCTGCGTGGAGGCCACTATACACACTCACACGGATGTTAACTACAGTACCGTATTAACAAACTCTTGTTATATACTTTATTTAATATAACTGGCAATAAGGCAGCAGAGGCAATAGGGTGGTCTATATCTGCAGGCAGCCTGATCTAGAATGAAGCAAAGCATTCCTAAGCTTACTCTTATATGGAAAAGCAAAGGACTGTCCATAGGTGCTTTGAAGTGACAAAAAAAAAAAAAAAATACACTGGTGCCCATGGCGGGCACCTTCCAACGTTCTGAAAAATCACTGATTTCTGCCAAACACCACAGCCTGAGACCAAGCTTCTGAGCATGGGAGATGATCACCCACAATCCTGGAGAGAGAGAGAGAGAGAGAGAGAGAGAGAGAGAGAGAGAACACGCCACTGCTCAGTTGTGATCATGTGACATTCAGCATCACCTACTACTTGTATTGCAAGACATCGTTCATGTATCAAGGTAAAATTTATTAGAAATGTTTGCTCCTCTTGTAGCACACTCACAGAACAAGTTACTCACAATTTAAGATTTTACTGTTTATCTATCTATACATAACTCATGCATGACATTTATCATAAGATATAGGTTCATGCAATTATAGAAGTTAAGAAGTCCTGCAATCTGCAGTCTATAAACTGGAGGCCCAAGAAAGCTGACAGTGTAGCTCCAGTCTGAATCCTAAGGCCCAAGAACTAGAACTGTTGGTATAAGTTACAATCAAAAGACAGCAAGCTGAAGACTCAAGAAGGGCCAATGTTTAAATTTGAGTCCTAAAGTAGGAAGAGACCAATGTCCTAGCTCAAAGCAGTCAGAAAGAAGTTCTCTCTTCTCAGTCTTTTTGTTCTATTTGGGACTTCCACTGACTAGAGGAAGCCCACCCTAATTAGTGAGGGAAATCCAGTTTACTCTGTCTACTGATCCAAAGGTTTATCTCATTCAGAAGCATCCTCAAAAACATACTCAGAATAATGCTTGACCAAATATCTGGGCCCCCTATGCCCCAAATTGACACATACAATTAACCATCACACACTTATTACTCCAAATTCAAACACTGTATTACAATGCTTCAGGAGTTCCTATCATAGCAACCATTCAGGTGTGTATCTCTAATCAGTTACTCTAATCTCCATGACCCATCTGTTGGCATTAAACCCTGAGTTCACCAGGCAACCACCCATTTCTGTTCATATCAGCATAGTCTTGGGGAAATGTCATACAGAACAACCCCTTGTCCTGTTACTAGGCTTTTGGTCTACTTATTCAACATGCTGCTAGACACAGTGTGATCATCCTTAATATCTAGCCTCATGGGCATTTGGACAGACTTTTTCAAATCCTAAGGGTAAATAAGAGGAAGAACAGAGACCCTCATGGTAGAGAATTACAAATAAAACCATTATCTTTGGCCCTTTAAGCATGAACTGCCTTCTAATCTTTCCCTGTACCTTGATGAACTGGGATGGGTGAATAAGAGGATTGGGGAGGGAGTGTGTTTCTTCTCGATGGCCAATAAAATAAAACCTCTGTCATTATCCAGGCATTTCTAGGGATCAGGCTTCCAGGGTTCTTCCCACCACACTAACCGGAAAGGCTCAGTGATTGTTGGGTATCTGCCCAGTTTGATTGTTGGAAAGTAACCATTCACCTCTTAAAGACCTTGAGCTTTTGGCATCACAGACTTTAAATTGTGTTACACAATTCATTTGAAGAGGCCCGTTGCCCAATAATGCTGATCTATTTTTTTTCCACTCAGCAAATAGATGATTTGATTTTCTCCTCCTCCCAATTAGTATCAATGGTAGATTTCCTAACGGTGTGATTTGAGCTTGAAGGTTAAACACGGCATGCCTGTCTGTTGTTCAAATCAATACTGCTCTGACATTGCTATTCCTCACCTTAACTTCCATCAATGATTTGATTTAAACCAGCTGCTTTTGCTAATTCAGTAATTAGTGACTTGGCAAAGCACTAATCATATTGGGAGGTAGAAAAAAAAAAGCCCTCAGATTTACATATGTAATGAAATTTCAGCACGAAAAGGTTGTTCCAAAGAATGATACTATCTAATATGAAACCCGAATTTAGAAAAAAAAAAAAAGGGGGGGGGGGGAAATTACTAAATTCTCTAGCACCTAAGATCCATACAGTTGTATTTCTCCATTCTGTGAATACCAAATTTGTGCCAGGCATTGTGCCAAATGCTTTACATACATTACTATAATCCCCACATTGACCTTAAAAGATAGTTATTATCAGCTCCACTCTGCAGATGAGACACTGAAGCCCAGAGACACTCAAAGTTTTTCCCAATATGACTCAGCCAGGAAATGAAAGAGGAGAAATTCAAAGTTCTAACTCCAAATTCCATGTTCTTTAACCTTTTGTCACAACTCTTAGATATTTTCTTGTATTCTCAATGGGTAAAATTCTGTGAAAACCACACCCATACCAATTCAAGGAAACCGAATGTGCTGTCCTGATTGTTTATCTGAATGGCTGGGATGTTGTATTCAGTGGCTCTACAAAAGGAGCTGGGTATATGGGAGTTAGGTCTCCATTTAAAGATCCAAAATTGTCTGTATTTGGTCCGGTGTTAGAATTACTTAGCAATGTTGGCATTTCTGCTATTAACTGTCTATATACACAGCTTATATTATAGGTCCAGAAGTGTCGATCTATATGCACTGACCTAATGGTAGGCATGAATGTGTATTCCTTTGTCCTCAGGCCTACTGGCATTGTATTTTATCCCAAGAAAAACTTCTGGACATTAGGAAAAAAAGTGACTTTTTTTCTATTATCCTATGCAAGCTTTGGAAATAAACAGCTAGGTGATGACTAGATCTATGATATTCTACATAGAAAATTGCTTAAACAGGTCAATCCAACAAAAGAAAAAAAGTATGTTTATTGAACGAACTATTCTCAGACAGTATGGTTTTACATGCATTATCTCTATCTAGGAACTCTGTCAGATAGGGTTTTACGAAATGAGGAAATTGGGGCTGGAGAAGATCAAGTGCCTCGCCCATTGTCGCAGTGCTGGTGAGGATGAATGCTTGTACCTCAGAGCCCCTGTATTCTATACCCAAGAAAAACACAGCTATGTTTATCTAATTAACCAGCACTCTCTTTTGCGCTAAGCCTGAAAAGCTTTCAGAACCCCCTCTTGGCAGTGGGTGCCCCCCGCCGAACACACAGACGTCTCAGTAGTCACCAATGGATTGATAAGAAGTGACACACTTTTAAACCTGGTTCTAACCTTACTGCTAAGATATTAATATACAGGCAGAGCCATGTAGACATTTTAAGGAATGAGAGGCAGGCACCCACATCACGCTGCTGCCTCGCTTTGGTGAGTTAATACATCACGTGTGGTGGATCTGTGCGCCAGCCTCTCTCATAGGTCACTGAGGCTCATAGGAAAGAGGTGATTACTTAGGCCAACTGCCTTCCCCAGAGACAAATGCCAACTCACCCAACACCTTATCATCCTGGGAGGTGACTGTTTACAGAGTTCAGTTTCATTTAACTGAGAAAACACATTTTAAAATTGATTTTCTCTCAAAATGCACTTGGGTTTTGTAAATGAACACAGAAAACAGTTTTCTAAAGTTAAACAACAATTCCCTAGGGAGAGTTTGTAGCGCAGCCTCCAAGTTAAACATACATATATAAACTAAACTCCTTTCCTTTCCACACCAGGCAACTAGGACTCTATCATTTAAATTAGGTGAATTGAAGCATGCATAGAGCCTACACGGTGCTGGGACAGGGTGTAGACACTCAAAACTTCCCTTTTTATTCTGACCTCCTTTGTAAGGGTTTCTTCCCTCAAGTGCCTCCAAAAGATAGTCAAGGAAGATTTTGACCCCGTATAATCCAATCTTCTAATTAAATTACAAGTAACATAGTCAAAAATATTTTTAACAGAAAGTCCAAAAATGGCAAACATCATGATTTAAGTTATCTGTAAGTAATCCTTCATTAGAAGGAAAAAAAAAAAAAAAAAAAAACTCTTTGGCTATTCACTAATAGATTAAAAACAAGAATTTACAAAGGAAATATATCTCTTTTCAGAGTGGCAAAATGTTGAGAAAGACTACAGAAAAAGAAAAAGAAGGTAGAGTCCATAGAAGGTAGATTTAATTCTATTTGTAAAAAATTAGAAGTTAAGAGGCAGTATAGAAATGGTGAAACTGACCAAATCATTCTTTTACAGAAATAAATGTTTGCTACATAATTTTTAGTAGAAAATTTAAGGTTAAGAAAATAACTTTGCATGCTTATTTAATATCCAAATCTCCCTAGATTTGAGTGTTTCACCTTTATAATTCTTAATTTTTGACTTAATGCATTCAATACAGCTAAATATTTGATAATATTCATGCAATAGATGTATACTAAATTTTTGAGACTTCCTTTGATATGGTGAATTTTAAGTGAATTATTTCTGATGTCTTTAGAAAAATAACTTTATTCTCTATGCTTTTGCTATAAGGCACTATTTTATCTATTAGATAAGTCTTAACAGCTATGTTATTTAAGTCCTCCGTATTCTTATTTTTGTCTGTATAACCTATCCATTCTGAGGAAAGTGCGCTTTTAAAAATCCACTCTAATCATTAGTTTACTTTTTAACATTTCTAACAAATTCTGCAATATACATCTCATCCCTATGATATTAAGTCTAAAATCTTGATAGATTGTGTATTTTGTCACTATAAAATGTCTCTTTGTTCTTTTTTCTGTCTTTTGGTTAGCTTTGGAAATGCCCTTCTTTTTCCTGTCTTTTAGTTAGCTTTGGATTTAAATATGTTGTTCAGTTTCTCAGATTTTTAAAACAGCTTTATGGGTGGGAGGGACTTGCTAGACTAGTATTTGATAGTGTCTCACAGACGTCTTTATTTACTGTTCAGATTGGATCTACTTTCAAGTGCAATATTTTCCTCTGCCATCTCGTAAGGGAAGATAACCCTTTCAATGAATTTTTAAAATTTAAATTATTGTACTTATGAATTCCACTTTAAAGTTATTCGGTTCTTTTAAAAATAGTTTCTATTTATGAATATTTTCTCTTTTATGATCATTATTGTACTTTAATTCCTTATTGTGGTTTTCTTTAGTGCTTGGAACATATTTATAATAGCTGCTTTAAAACAGGCATCTGCTATGTCAACTATACTAAAAATAGAGCCTAAACAACAACAACAAAAAACCACAGGCATCTGCTAGGCACATCTAATCTCTGAACTCCCTCAGCTTTTACTGACTGTGTTTTTCCTGTGTATGAGTTAAACCTGTTGCACTTTTTTGTTACTTTTTATATCTCACAAGTTATTTTGTGGAAAATGCACCTTCAGATCATATAGCAATTCTAGATTTTGATCCCCCTTGGTTATTTATATTGATGCTCTTTATGGGATTTTTTTTTCCTGTGACTTGCCTAGTCTGATGCTATACGGTCTCACACTGTACAGATACTGAGTACTCAGGTCATTCATATTTATTTTCTTTTTTTTTATTTTTTTTAAGTTTACTTATTCACTTGAGAGAGAGAGCGTGAGCGCGCACACAAGCCAGTGGGGGACAAAGAAATAGAGGGACACACAGAATCCGAAGCAGGCTCCAGGCTCTGAGCTGTCAGCACAGAGCCCAGAGCCAATGCGGGGCTCGAATCCATGAACCGTGAGATCATGACCTGAACCAAAGTCGGACACTCAACCAATTGAGCCACCAGGCTCATTTTTATTTTTATTTTTATTTTTATGCATAGCTTCCTAGGGCTCACACATAGGCAAATCCTAGTGGTAAGCCAATGACTAGTCAGATGTTTTACTCAAAAACCTTGAGTCAATGAGTCTTACGGAACACTAAGTGTTCCATAAAATATTCACATTTTGGGAAGTTTAAGAACATGCCCCAGGTTGTTCTTTTTCCCATGGGCTTTCTTGTATCTCTTGGGCACATGCAGGACCTCATACTCAGCCAAGGGTATGTATATAGGTATAGCCCTCTCTAATTTCTCCTGTACATGCACACAGTCTTGCAAATGCACGCTGTCTTCCAGACAGCTGGGCTTTGTGGGAATTTACACACAGTCACTATGACTGTTTCAATCCTTGGCATGTCTGCCAGTCTGCTTGACCCAACCAGAATTATAACTCTACACCAATGTTGACCTTGCACATTCTTTTGCCACCAAGATCATTACTGTTTCAGACTCAGAGATACATGGGGTTTTTCTAACTTCCAAATCAAGTCAGCATCCTCCAAAAAAGAAAAAAAATGGATCTGTTTTTCAAAATTTTCCTGGCTCTTGTAGAACTATCACATCTAATGAAGATGGGAGAACAGAAATATGAAACTAGTGTTCCCTTTATTTCATGCTTTCAGTATTGTATTCTGTGGATTCTGGTGTCAATATCATTATTTATTGCTTTGAGATAATTTTTTTTTCTTTTTCTTTTATTGTACATTTTGTGTAGGTAGTCCCTACAGGCTCATTCTGAAATTTTTCACAACTTCCCCAGGGTGAGGTTAGATATTTTTTTCAGTCTTCTCATCACTCAGTGAGGCCTGTCAACTTAAAGATCTGTATTTATCACAGTCCATGAAATATTCTGCCAATTCTTTAATTATTTCCTTCCTGTATGTTCTCTAGACATTTCTTCGGGAACTCACAATAGAGGAGTGTGGAAACATCATGTCTCTCAAATTTTTATTTAAAGTTTCCAGATCTTTCTTTATTGTTGTTTTTCTTTATTCTGGAAGAATTTCTCAATCCATCTTTCTGTTTTAGTGATTTGCTCTTCAGTAGTGCTTTGCTATTTGTTATAACTATTGATTTTGTAATGTTTATAATTATAGTTTTCCTGTACAAAGTCAATACTTTACTGCATTTAATGACAAGATAAACATTTTATGACAAAATATCATTTCTTAAATTTCTTTACTTTTTGAAACTCTCCTTTTCATTATTGTACTAAATCTGCTTGTCTCTGTTTAATTATATCAGTTTTTCTCACGTTTTGTGTGGGTTCTCATCTTTGGTTTTTAGATCCACTAAAGGCATGTATGTGAATGTTGTAACTTAGTGTAACTATCTCCTTTAGTAGCCATGAAGAAGTCAATATTCAGCAATAAACAGAAATACCTAGTTTTCATTGAGTAGTGAGGACCATACATCTGTAATTTCCAGCCTTCCAGGAAACCCCCAATCTTTCTTTGTCACTGCTCGGTACAAATGCGTCTAAAATCTGGGGCTTTGCACAAAAGGCATTAGAGGCAAGAGAACAGGTAGTCTGGACAATCATGTATGGTATTGCAACCACCCAGCTCTGAGTGCTTCCATTTGATCCCCCCATTTCTTAGCTTGGAAAACCTTGCCTATCCTTCCGGGTTTTTATCTAATCCTTTCCTGAGTCTGTTATGGGCTATTTTTTACATCAGTAAAATCTTATCTGCCTCTGTCCTTCAGGTAAGTCTCACAATATCTGGTCTACTAAAGCCACATTTTCTTTACCACTGTAACATAACTGTCATAAATTAAAAAAAAAAAAACATTTTCCATCAATTCAAGTGTTGGCGAAGACATGGAGACAAAGAAACTCTCATGCACTGTTGAGAATATAAAGTGGTAAAGCCATTGTAGGAAACAGTATATAGTATCCTCAAAAAATTAAAAACAGAAATACCATATGATCCAATAATTCTAATACTAGGTATTTACCCAAGGAAAATGCAAATATTAATTCAAATATATATATATATACACACACACACACACATACATACACACACACACACCCCTTTGTTTATTGCAGCACTATTTACAATAGCTAATATATGGAAGCAACCTGAGTGTCTATAAATAGATGAAATAGAGAAGTTGTGGCCCATATATACAATGGAATATTATACAGCCATAAAAACTGAGATCTTGCCATTTGTGACATGAATGGATATATTCTGCTAGCAGGTATTCTGCTAAGTGAAATATGTAAGACTGAGAAGGACAAATATCATATGATTTCACTTACATGGGGAAATCTAAAAAGTAAAACAAATGAATAAACAAACAAAAAAAATCATTCCTATATACACAGAGAACTAATGGCTACCAAAGGGAAGGGTTTGGGGAATTGGGAAAAATGGGAGAAGGGGAGTGGAAGTTACAGGCTTCCAGTTATGAAATGAATAACCCACAGGGATAAAAGTTACAGCACAGGGAATATAGCCAATGGCATTATAGCAGTGTTGTATATGGAGAGGTGCTACACATGTGGTGAGCATAGCATCAGGTAGAGCTGTTGAACACATGAAACTACTGTTAACACTGTGCCAACTATACTCAAAAAATATTTTAATAAACTTAAGATTGTATGAAGTAAAAAAAATTCTGTCAATTCAAAGCATGATATCTGTCCCAACTACTTTCTTTTTTTTTTTTAATTTTTTTTAAACATTTATTCATTTTGGAGAGAGAGAGAGACAGAGCATGAGCAGGGGAGGGACAGAGAGGGAGACACAGAATCTGAAGTAGGCTCCAGGCTCTGAGCTGTGAGCACAGAGCCCGACGCGGGGCTCGAACTTACGGACTGAGAGATCATGACCTGAGCTGAGCTGAAGTCGGATGCTCAACTGACTGAGCCACCCAGGTGCCCCTCCAACTACTTTCTATTAAATAGCCATTTTTCCCCCACAGGATTACTGTGGAAAGGGTTTTTTTTTTTTTCCCATTGTTATACCACACTGATGTGGCGTTAATAAATGTTGAATGAATTATTTCTGGGAGTCATTTTAGAGACTGCCTAACTCTTATATGTATTTAAAATATAATATTTTATAATTTGACATTTATTTAACTTTTTTAAAAATTTCATTTTTTTTCTTAAATTTCAGTATAATGTTCCAGTCAGTGCTCTTTCTCTTTGTCTCTCTGTGTTGCCTTTTAAATAATTTCTTTTTAACTTTTTCCAATCACTAACTCTGTTTACAACTTTGCCTAATCAGGTATTTCTTTTTCTTTTCAATATTTGTTTATGTCCAGGAGTTGTTATTTTTAAATCTAATTTTTCCTTTTCATAGTCTTTTGCTTGTATAGTCTTTACTGTCTTTTTAAGTTATTTAAAAAATAGGAAAATATTTGTGTTTATTACACCTATTCCTGAGCCTTTGAGGGTGTGATTCTACCCCCTGTTGACTTTCCTCATTTTTAGCTACCCATTTGTGTTATTTTTTTTTAATTGGCTTCGAATTATGAGCTACTACATCCTTAAAACTTTGCTTGTAGGGATTCTTGGAGTATTGGACGAAGGTGGATTATTCTTGAGAGTCTTTACATGTGCCTCTTCCAGGCTTTTGTGGACAATACTAACTCAGAAGCACTTTAACCTAAATTATTAGTTTACAGTTTTAATTACTTCCCATGCAGTGTAAATGTGGGCTGTAAACTCATGTGAGTATTGGCTTATGTCTACCAAGTCCAAAGAAAAATTACTTTCTGCTATATCCAGCACAAAATGACCTAGATACAAATTCTTTCTCTGATTTAAACATAGTAAAAGTATGTGTAATTAACTATCCTATTCCTGAAGTCCTTCAGGGAGCAGGCAAAGCTGACTTATTTCTAGTCCATTTTGACAACCTTATGTCAGCCCTCCTATTAAACTCTCATTTGAGACTGAGAATAGGCTTTTGTCTGTTTCTTCAAGCCCTTACTCTAGACCATAAGGTCACCAATACTAAACCCAAGGTCACTAGGATTCAGCAGATGATTTATATGTAAAAGTTGTTTATTGCTGTGGATTTCCACTTTGACATTGTTTTTGACCTCTACAACTTATTTGTCTACTAAACATTTTTTTTTAATCCGGCATTTTTAACTACTTTTATTAGAAGGGTCTGCCAAGGTATTTACTTTGCCAAACCACTAGAAAGAGAAGTTACCATTAGTCTAATCTGCAAAAGACAAAACAGTATTAAAATCAATTATATAATAAGGAGCCTGGATGGCTCAATTGGTTAAGTGTCTGACTCTTGATTTCAGCTTAGATCATGATTTTATGGTTATGAGATGGAGCCCCCACATCAGGCTGGTTGTGGAGCCTGCTTAAGATTCTCTCTCTCTCCCTCTCCCTCTACTCCTCCTCCCTGCTCACACTCTCTCAAAAAATAAATAAAATAAAATCAATTAAATGACATGCTTCTAATTTACAGCACAGTTCATGAAATACAGCATCAGTGCACCAACTCGTATATTGTTTTTCTGCTCTTCCATTCAAAGCATCCTTTTCATGAATAGCATCTTCAGTGTTCAAGTTCAACCTCCAACTTAAAACCTGTCTCAATATTCTAGCCAGTATTAATCTGAAATGCTTCTTTCTCACATATCAGAAACATAAATATGTTATATTCCAAATTAAATGATGAATTATCATCTCTATTTTCTATACTGGGAAACTGAGCTTAAGACTACATAAGTCAGGAAGCACTGAAATTGGTGTTTCAATCTTTCTGCTGATTCATCACCTTGAGGCTGCCAATAACAGAGAACACCAAATATTACTCCTTCACAGCTTGCAATTGTATTCCCAGAATGTGAACAGTTGCTGCTCTTAAGGGTAGCTTGGGATGGAGGCCGTTTTAACCACCAGATTGTATTTATTAGTAGCTCCATCAAAAGGAATCCCAAAACATGCAATCTAAGTAAAAAGTAGGCCTGTCTCACATCCTACTACAACTGTGGAAAAGAAACAAGTGTTACCCAAAGGGATCATAACAGGCCCTTGGCACTTTATGGTTCTGAACAGCCTGTCCTTTAACTACCAAGGCTGATTTTTTTTTTTTTAAATCTGTGCCTCACCTTCAGGAACAGCAGCTACAACTCAGCTCCATCCTCCCTCTATCTCCCATCCTTGTTCCCTGAGAGTCTCAGCAGAGCTGAGATGATATACCAGCTCATGGTATAGTCTGGTTTTGGGAACCCTGCTCACAGTCCTATTAGTACCAGTGATACTGTTTTTAAAAATCAAGAGCATGAAAAGCATCTTTTTAAAGACTTAACAATATGTACATTGTAATACAATTCCACATGTCTCCCTACGATAAGCAAGATGCTACTGTTTTACCAAATTACTTTGTACCAATTGAAAATTCCTCTTGAACCCTTCCTCTCTCTAGGTTCACATCCACTCTGTACCATGAAAAGATTATCACTCATAACCCCAGAAATCTCCTCCAACTTAATACCTTATCGCCAAGTCATTTTCTTTCCCCTGTCTACACATACTTGGTTGAGTTGTAGCTTGATTTTGTCTTTTTCAGGTCTGTTCCTTCCATTATCCTAAAATATGTCTGCAACTTGAGAACAGAGAGTCTGTCCCTTGAGTCTGTCCCTTACTTGCCATTCATTCCCCATGGCAACTATAACAATAACAGCACACGACAGGCACAGAGGGATTGTGTGTTGAACCAACTTCCATGATGGGCCTGAGTTGTGGGCCACTGTTCCCTTGAGCCCCTCACTCAACCTCAGACCCCATATTTCAGTGTTCCTTGGGAAGGTAGACCAGATCTGGCTCTCTTGTCACATGTGCCCTGTACTGCCAGACCTGTGACTTCACCTAGTGCGGTGAACTCTAACATGTGTGGTGGGGCTCCATATTCACATGCCATCCACAACAACCAACAAAACAGCACAAAACTAACAAATACCCACCTCCATTCCTTCTTTTCCATAAACGCACTCTACTAATCGCGCTGCTTAAAATTAGTTAAGTATCATCTATATACCCTGTTACAGCTTACAATTCACTTAACTTCACTTAATAACAAAGCTGTGTTTAATATTTATGTGGGAACTGGGGCACAGGGAAGATGAATCGATTCCCGAGGTCACACAGCTATTTAATAGCTGAGTCAGCTCTGGTATCCCATGCACTCCTAATGATCAAAACATCACATTACTGTCTGGAATACTGGGCAACTCATAGGGTCTTGCTCAGGAGAAGGATGAAGAGTAGGTTTCCACATCTTCCCCCAGAGCAGCCCTAGCAGCAGGTCTGTGATTTCTGTGGATGATGAGGATTTGGCATCTTAATTCATAGGCTTCTGTGGGTAACAAGGAAACTCATGTGGCTATATCTATACTTACGTCATGGTTTCAGGTATGGTCATGGTTCAGAAGACATGTTGTAAATGATGAAATAGAAATTTGTCTGTTCTGGGGCACCTGGATGGCTCAGTCAGTTAAGCATCCAACTTCAGCTCAGATCATGATCTCACAGTTCATGAGTTCAAACCCTGCATGAGGCTCTGTGGTGACTACTCAGAGCCTGAAGCCTGCTTTGGATTCTGTGTCTCCCTCTCTCTCTGCCTCTCCCCTGCTCACACTGTCTGTCTGTCTGTCTGTCTCTCTCTCTCTCTCTCTCTAATAAATAAACATTTAAAAAATTTAAAAAAAAAGAATTTTTTTCTGTACTCAAGGATCTCACGATACAAGCTTGACCTCCAGGTATTTTTGTTCAAGATTCAATTTAGATACAGTCAGAGCCCTTGTCTCTAATAACTTCCCCACATTCTGATCCCCAAGAAATTACCCCAAGTAATATTTGGAGCCAAAGGAATCTCAAATTTGCTTGTTTGGAAATTTAAAAAGGGCCAGGAAAAGTTTTTAAATACATTTTTTTTCATATTAAAAAAATTTCAGGGCGCCTGGGTGGCTCAGTTGGTTAAGCATCCGACTTCGGCTCAGGTCACGATCTCACGGTTTGTGAGTTTGAGGCCCGCATCAGGCTCTGTGCTGACAGCTCAGAGCCTGCAGCCTGCTTTAGATTCTGTGTCCCTGTCTGTCTCTCTCTGCCCCTCTCCTGTTCATGCTCTGTCTCTCAAAAATAAACAAACATTAAAAAACAATTTAAAAAAGTCTCTCTAATGACCTCCTGTCTTAGCCTGTTTGGGTTGCTACAATAGGATACCACAGACTTGGTCATTTAAAAGCAAAAGAAATTTACCTCTCACAGTTCTGGAGACTGGGAAGTCTAAGGTCAAGGTGCTAGTAGAAAAACCAGTGGTAAAAAACCACTTCCTGCTGCAAAGACACCCATCTTGTGTCCTTACAAGGTAGAAGGAGCAAGGGAGCTCTCTAGGGTCTCTTATTGTAAGATCACTAATCCCATTTATGAGAGTTCACTCTTATGACCTAATCCTTTCCTAAAGGCCCCACCTCTAAACACCAGCTCATTGGGGATCAGGCTTCAACATATGAATTTGGGGGTAGGAGGGGAACACAAACATTCATTCTGTAGCACCTGCCGTATTTGGAAAAACAACAAGCAAAACTTAACACAAAATATATTATGAAAACCAAAGACACAATTATTTTGTCATTGGCATTGCTGAGAAAGGCAATTTAGTGGGACTAAGAACTAACTAGAAAATCACAGAGTGACAGCACAGCTTCATTTTCTGGAGTTTGTCTTATTACCTTGTCTTCAGCCTATTTGGTTTAAGGAGGTTTCTTATATGTTATTTCCCATCTCCCCCTATCCTAATAATCTTGAGTTAGCCCAGGAATATTTTTGTACATTTACTAGATGCCATATATTATGTCAGGGACTCGGCACTCAGTTACCAAATTTATTTGTCCCAATTCCAATGAGGCAGGTGTTATCTCCAATGAGAAAGCAGAGGCTCAGAGAGGCCAAATTATTTGCCTAGGGTCATGGAAACAGTAAACAACAGAAATGAACTCTACCACACTGAATCAGAGTGCCTCTCCAAGACATCAAGGTATGCCAGTTGTCAAATGCCACCCACTCCAGCTCTCACAAACTAGAAATTTTAGGAAAATTAATGGGCAAGAATCAGCTGTGCTTCCTGTTTGCTTTCATCATATTTACTTCTGAAATATTTTTAGGTACCTCCGTTCTAAATATCAAAAGAATATTTGCCTCAATTTAGCTGATTGCAAGTTAATCCTTACCTATGAGGTATGCATGCATACACACAAAGTACTTTCGATGAGAATATAAATCAGGTCAAAGAAGGTTCAATATCACTTATTCATACTCTTTCAATTTAATGAAACCAAGAGCTCACATTTGTTAGGCATTTGCTATGAAAGACAGCAAGCAGGATGATAAACATCTTCTGCGTGTTTTGCCTCATTCAAGTCTCCCAACAACACTATCATTATCTACATTTGACAGATAAGAAAGTTTAAGGGTAGAGCAAGACACAAATTAGCTTCAATCCAACTAGAAGGTCTCCATATAACATTCACCTCCTTGCAAACAGTGGTGATCAGGATTCATAGAACATGCACATATTTTATTACTGACCTGGGATAAGAACTCAGGCCTCTATATGCCCACCACCAAGTATGCTGTGCCTTCAGGTATCTTAAGGTTCCTAGGTATATCATTGGTTAATGTGCCAAGTGCAAAGAACTAGCCTATAAAAGAGGTGCTTCAAACTAACTCATTTTCAGATTCTGACATTTCCACAAGCCTCTTGGGCTAGTTATTGTTTAGAACGACCTCTTCACAATTTCTGGGCTAAATACTAATAGTAATGAATAATAAAATGATTGATGATGATGATGATGATGCTATCACTGCAATTTCCATTATAAGAAGCCTCCTTTGTCAAAGAAGGAGTCACAGGGAAGAACAAATCTGAAATCTGCAATGAAGAGACTTAGCTGGTAAATTACCATATATGAATCTGCTTTGATTTTTGTATTTGCTGTAAGACAATATGAATTATAAATGGCACTTCAACCCAGAAGGTGTGAAATCTGAAATCTGCACTGTTAAAGTCATATAACTGAGCTCTGATAAACAGCCTCGAGTAATTGGAGACTTAATGCACCATTAAGACTGTTTCTGGGACAGGAAGATGGCGGTGTAGGAGGACGCTGGGCTCACCGCGCGTCCTGCTGATCACTTAGATTCCACCTACACCTGCCTAAATAACCCAGAAAACCGCCAGAGGATTAGCAGAACGGAGTCACCGGACCCAAGTGCAGACGAGAGGCCCACGGAAGAGGGTAGGAAGGGCGGCGAGGCGGTGCGCGCTCCACGGACTGGCGGGAGGGAGCCGGGGCGGAGGGGCGGCTCGCCAGCCAAGCAGAGCCCCCGAGTCCGGCTTGCAAAAGCGGAGGGGCCTGACGGACTGTGTTCCGACAGCAAGCGCGACTTAGCGTCTGGGAGGTCATAAGTTAACAGCTCTGCTCGGAAAGCGGGAAGGCTGGAGGACAAAGGGAGGGTGAGCTGCGGAGCCCCCGGACGACAGAGCTCAGTTTGGCGGGGAACAAAGGCGCTCGCCAGCGCCATCTCCCCCGCCCATCCCCCAGCCAAAATCTCAAAAGGAACCGGTTCCGGCCAGGGAAATTGCTCGCTGCTCCGCGCAAACACCCAACTCTGTGCTTCTGCGGAGCCAAACCTCCGGCAGCGGATCTGACTCCCTCCGGCTGCCACAGGGCCCCTCCTGAAGTGGATCACCTAAGGAGAAGCGAGCTAAGCCTGCCCCCCCTGCCGCCGTGCACCTTGCCTTCCCACCCCAGCTAATACGCCAGATCCCCAGCATCACAAGCCTGGCAGTGTGCAAGTAGCCCAGACGGGCCACGCCACCCCACAGTGAATCCCGCCCCTAGGAGAGGGGAAGAGAAGGCACACACCAGTCTGACTGTGGCCCCAGCGGTGGGCTGGGGGCAGACATCAGGACTGACTGCGGCCCCGCCCACCAACTCCAGTTATACACCACAGCACAGGGGAAGTGCCCTGCAGGTCCTCACCACACCAGGGACTATCCAAAATGACCAAGCGGAAGAATTCCCCTCAGAAGAATCTCCAGGAAATAACAACAGCTAATGAGCTGATCAAAAAGGATTTAAATAATATAACAGAAAGTGAATTTAGAATAATAGTCATAAAATTAATCGCTGGGCTGGAAAACAGTATACAGGACAGCAGAGAATCTCTTGCTACAGAGATCAAGGGACTAAGGAACAGTCACGAGGAGCTGAAAAACGCTTTAAAGGAAATGCAAAACAAAATGCAAACCACCACGGCTCGGATGGAAGAGGCAGAGGAGAGAATAGGTGAACTAGAAGATAAAGTTATGGAAAAAGAGGAAGCTGAGAAAAAGAGAGATAAAAAAATCCAAGAGTATGAGGGGAAAATTAGAGAACTAAGTGATACACTAAAAAGAAATAATATACGCATAATTGGTATTCCAGAGGAGGAAGAGAGAGGGAAAGGTGCTGAAGGGGTACTTGAAGAAATAATAGCTGAGAACTTCCCTGAACTGGGGAAGGAAAAAGGCATTGAAATCCAAGAGGCACAGAGAACTCCCTTCAGACGTAACTTGAATCGATCTTCTGCACGACATATCATAGTGAAACTAGCAAAATACAAGGATAAAGAGAAAATTCTGAAAGCAGCAAGGGGTAAACGTGCCCTCACATATAAAGGGAGACCTATAAGACTCGTGACTGATCTCTCTTTTGAAACTTGGCAGGCCAGAAAGAATTGGCACGAGATTTTCAGGGTGCTAGACAGAAAAAATATGCAGCCGAGAATCCTTTATCCAGCAAGTCTGTCATTTAGAATAGAAGGAGAGATAAAGGTCTTCCCAAACAAACAAAAACTGAAGGAATTTGTTACCACTAAACCAGCCCTACAAGAGATCCTAAGGGGGACCGTGTGAGACAAAGTACCAGAGACATCACTACAAGCATAAAACATGCAGACATCACAATGACTCTAAACCCGTATCTTTCTATAATAACACTGAATGTAAATGGATTAAATGCGCCAACCAAAAGACATAGGGTATCAGAATGGATAAAAAAACAAGACCCATCTATTTGCTGTCTACAAGAGACTCATTTTAGACCTGAGGACACCTTTAGATTCAGAGTGAGGGGATGGAGAACTATTTATCATGCTACTGGAAGCCAAAAGAAAGCTGGAGTAGCCATACTTGTATCAGACAAACTAGACTTTAAATTAAAGGCTGTAACAAGAGATGAAGAAGGACATTATATAATAGTTACAGGGTCTATCCATCAGGAAGAGCTAACAATTATAAATGTCTATGTGCCGAATACCGGAGCCCCCAAATATATAAAACAATTACTCATAAACATAAGCAACCTTATTGATAAGAATGTGGTAATTGCTGGGGACTTTAACACCCCACTTACAGAAATGGATAGATCATCTAGACACACGGTCAATAAAGAAACAAGGGCCCTGAATGAGACATTGGATCAGATGGACTTGACAGATCTATTTAGAACTCTGCATCCCAAAGCAACAGAATATACTTTCTTCTCGAGTGCACATGGAACATTCTCCAAGATAGATCATATACTGGGTCACAAAACACCCTTCATAAGTTTACAAGAATTGAAATTATACCATGCATACTTTCAGACCACAATGCTATGAAGCTTGAAATCAACCACAGGAAAAAGTCTGGAAAACCTCCAAAAGCATGGAGGTTAAAGAACACCCTACTAACGAATGAGTGGGTCAACCAGGCAATTAGAGAAGAAATCAAAAAATATATGGAAACAAACGAAAATGAAAATACAACAATCCAAACGCTTTGGGACGCAGCGAAGGCAGTCCTGAGAGGAAAATACATTGCAATCCAGGCCTATCTCAAGAAACAAGAAAAATCCCAAATACAAAATCTAACAGCACACCTAAAGGAAATAGAAGCAGAACAGCAAAGGCAGAAGAAGAGAAATAATAAAGATCAGAGCAGAAATAAAGAATATAGAATCTAAAAAAACTATAGAGCAGATCAACGAAACCAAGAGTTGGTTTTTTGAAAAAATAAACAAAATTGACAAACCTCTAGCCAGGCTTCTCAAAAAGAAAAGGGAGATGACCCAAATAGATAAAATCATGAATGAAAATGGAATTATTACAACCAATCCCTCAGAGATACAAACAATTATCAGGGAATACTATGAAAAATTATATGCCAACAAATTGGACAACCTGGAAGAAATGGACAAATTCCTGAACACCCACACTCTTCCAAAACTCAATCAGGAGGAAATAGAAAGCTTGAACAGACCCATAACCAGCGAAGAAATTGAATCGGTTATCAAAAATCTCCCAACAAATAAGAGTCCAGGACCAGATGGCTTCCCAGGGGAGTTCTACCAGACATTTAAAGCAGAGATAATACCTATCCTTCTCAAGCTATTCCAAGAAATAGAAAGGAAAGGAAAACTTCCAGACTCATTCTATGAAGCCAGTATTACTTTGATTCCTAAACCAGACAGAGACCCAGTAAAAAAAGAGAACTACAGGCCAATATCCCTGATGAATATGGATGCAAAAATTCTCAATAAGATACTAGCAAATCGAATTCAACTGCATATAAAAAGAATTATTCACCATGATCAAGTGGGATTCATTCCTGGGATGCAGGGCTGGTTCAACATTCGCAAATCAATCAACGTGATACATCACATTAACAAAAAAAAAGAGAAGAACCATATGATCCTGTCAATCGATGCAGAAAAGGCCTTTGACAAAATCCAGCACCCTTTCTTAATAAAAACCCTTGAGAAAGTCGGCATAGAAGGAACATACTTAAAGATCATAAAAGCCATTTATGAAAAGCCCACAGCTAACATCATCCTCAACGGGGAAAAACTGAGAGCTTTTTCCCTGAGATCAGGAACACGACAGGGATGCCCACTCTCACCGTTGTTGTTTAACATAGTGCTGGAAGTTCTAGCATCAGCAATCAGACAACAAAAGGAAATCAAAGGCATCAAAATTGGCAAAGAGGAAGTCAAGCTTTCGCTTTTTGCAGATGACATGATATTATACATGGAAAATCCGATAGACTCCACCAAAAGTCTGCTAGAACTGATACATGAATTCAGCAAAGTTGCAGGATACAAAATCAATGTACAGAAATCAGTTGCATTCTTATACACTAACAATGAAGCAACAGAAAGACAAATAAAGAAACTGATCCCATTCACAATTGCACCAAGAAGCATAAAATACCTAGGAATAAATCTAACCAAAGATGTAAAGGATCTGTATGCTGAAAACTATAGAAAGCTTATGAAGGTAATTGAAGAAGATTTAAAGAAATGGAAACACATTCCCTGCTCATGGATTGGAAAAATAAATATTGTCAAAATGTCAATACTACCCAAAGCTATCTACACATTCAATGCAATCCCAATCAAAATTGCACCAGCATTCTTCTCGAAATTAGAACAAGCAATCCTAAAATTCATATGGAACCACAAAAGGCCCTGAATAGCCAAAGGAATTTTGAAGAAGAAGACCAAAGCAGGAGGCATCACAATCCCAGACTTTAGCCTCTACTACAAAGCTGTCATCATCAAGACAGCATGGTATTGGCACAAAAACAGACACACAGACCAATGGAATAGAATAGAAACCCCAGAACTAGACCCACAAACGTATGGCCAACTCATCTTTGACAAAGCAGGAAAGAACATCCAATGGAAAAAAGACAGTCTCTTTAACAAATGGTGCTGGGAGAACTGGACAGCAACATGCAGAAGGTTGAAACTAGACCACTTTCTCACACCATTTACAAAAATAAACTCAAAATGGATAAAGGACCTAAATGTGAGACAGGAAACCATCAGAACCTTAGAGGAGAAAGCAGGAAAAGACCTCTCTGACCTCAGCCGTAGCAATCTCTTACTCGACACATCCCCAAAGGCAAGGGAATTAAAAGCAAAAGTGAATTACTGGGACCTTATGAAGATAAAAAGCTTCTGCACAGCAAAGGAAACAACCAACAAAACTAAAAGGCAACCAACGGAATGGGAAAAGATATTTGCAAATGACATATCGGACAAAGGGCTAGTATCTAAAATCTATAAAGAGCTCACCAAACTCCACACCCGAAAAACAAATAATCCAGTGAAGAAATGGGCAGAAAACATGAATAGACACTTCTCTAAAGAAGACATCCAGATGGCCAACAGGCACATGAAAAGATGCTCAGCGTCGCTCCTTATCAGGGAAATACAAATCAAAACCACACTCAGGTATCACCTCACGCCAGTCAGAGTGGCCAAAATGAACAAATCAGGAGAAAGTATTTTTGACCATTCTCCATGTATCAGGCATTGCTCCAGAAGCTATGGGGATGGTGGTAAAGAGGAAAGTCATGGCCCATATTCTCACAGCGCTTAGGAAGACAGAAAACTTAATAGCTATGTTAAAATGTGGTAGGTAGTAGGATAGCTTCTATTGGAGAAGTAGCAGAGTCCCTAAGATAGTCTAGGAGAGTCAGGATGGCTGTTCTCTGATGATGAGTAAGAACTAAGAATTTTCCACATGAGCGGGAAAGGGCACATTCAGGAGCTAAGCTTCTATCCTATGACTGGAGGTCAGAAACTAATGGGGAAAAGGCGACATATGAGGCTAGGGAGGTTAGCAGGGAGGGGACAGACTAGGAAATATTTCAGTCACACCCAGTCAAGACAACAAAAATCACTCTAAATACTTCCAATTGAACAGAATGTGACACAAGGAACTGATTTTACTGGGGATGAAGAGCTGGAAAGAGAAGACATGGAGGGAACCTATAGCTGCAATAACAAGGAGGCTCCGTGCCCTCTAGGCTGAAGGAGCATATGGAGTTGGTAGTGTCATAGAAGCCCAGGTACTAGGGCCAGTGCTTCCTGGCAAGAGCTAGAACCACACAGCTGCTACCAGAAATGCCTCAGGAGGCAGGAAGAGAGAAGTATCCTGGCTTCTCCCCTTCTTTTACTTTTCAGTCAACCCTAGCTTGAAGCCCAGTGGTAAGGAAGCCTGGGAGATGCAGTCTTGCGGAACAAAGAGAAGGATTGGGAAGAGGAGTGGTCTGAGAACAAATGGAATGGGTAGCCCTTGCCTTTGTGCAAGATAAGTCTTTGAGGGGCCATCCCTTTTCTGCACTGCAAGTACTCCTAACAGAAATTAGGTCCAAGAATCAATGTTTAAGCACAGTTACGAATGAAAAAATTTAAATTGAGACAATTATATCCATTACCCTGTTTTCATTAAATGAAAAGTGAAGATGATCTTTGCTCAATGGAACTCTGTGGCAAAACCCGAGTAATAAATTGTATTCCCTGGGAGGGGAAACCTATCACTGGACCAGAGTGTGGGTCCTGAATGCAGAACTCAAGATGGTTGTCACGGAAAGCAGGGAGGAGATAATCAGGACTCAGGGTACTTGGTGAGGAACAAGGATTAGAAAAAGAATTTGAAAGAAGAGAAAGAGGTACTAAAAATAAAGATTACTTCCCCTTAACCTGGCTGATTCTTACTTTCTCCATCGTAAGGTGTTTTCTAACGACCCCACAATGGAGAAAGTAAGAATTAAAGTCCATGAATCTCTAGACTTGCAGTGTTGTCCAACAGAAACTTCTGAGATGATGCAAATGTGCAACATTTGCACAGTCTGCTACTTCAGCTACTAGCCACATGTGACCACAGAGCACGTGAAATGTTGCTAGTATGACTAGTTTCTAGTTGTATTCATTTTAAATGGACTTGAAATTTAAAGTTACATGTGACCAATGTCTAGTGCATTGGCCAGCACAGCTGAAGCACCTACTATTGATTTTGTGGTAAAGATTTGGACAGTTTTAAAGTTATATAGACCTGGAGCATCTGGGTGGCTCAGTCAGTTAAGCGCCCAACTCCTGGTTTAGGCTCAGGTCATGATCTTAAGGTTTGTGAATTCAAGCCCCACATTGGGTTCCATGCTGACGGTGTGAAGCCTGCTTGGGATTCTTTCTCTCTCCCACTCTCTGCCCCTACCCTGTTCCCTCTATCAAATTAAATGAACTTTAAAGAAATTTAAAAATAATAAAGTTAGACAAACCCTTCCACTCCTTCTCTTCCTCATCCTAGCTGCATACTTTAGCTAAATTACAGAACATTGCTGAACCAGTTTCCTTATCTTTAAATACTGGAATAACAGTAGATTCCCTGCCAGGATTGGAAGAATAAAACAAAAAAGTAAGTAAAGTAGCCAGCAGTAAAGCATTCTAAGAAGTTTCCAATAAAGATATGTACCCTTTTCCCCAGAATTCATGCCCCACCCCCCTTCTTCATACATTGCTGAGAGTGTTTTTAGATCAATAAAATGACAAGATAAAATTAAAATAAATAAAACAAAATATTAATTTTTATCTCAAAACTAGAAGAACTTTTATCTCAAAACTAGAAGAAATCACTGTTGTACTATATGCTAACTAATTTGGATGTAAATTAAAAAAAAAAAAAAAACTAGAAGAACTCCTGTGTGTAAATGACTTTGACTCTTCCAGTTTAGCTACGTTGTTTAAATACCACTGGCATTGCTTAAATAACTTCAGGCCAACTCTTTCTCAAAATTGTTTCCAGAGTCATTTTCCAAGCCATGCAAGAAAAACACTTCATTGGCACTTAGTTGCATTTCCAGCTTTTGAATCATTTTTATATTACCCTCTTTTGAAAACTATACATTTTGTATTAAAGCATAGAAGATGTAGGAAAATAAAAATGCCCTACAGACCCACTGATAGGAATTAAGAAGTATTAATATGTTTCTATAAATCATAAGTTTTTTTGTGTTCCTTTAAAAATAAAAAAATCATATTTTATATACCATTTAGTATTTTCACAGTATTCTCACAGAAGTATGTGTCATTAATCATTAAAATATGTTTTTTAATGGTTGCAAAATATTCTTTCATTTGGCTATATCAAGCTATATCAACTATTCCTATGTGGCTGCTATTTGTTTTAAAATAAAAAAATACTTCCTAATTTAAGTATTGACTTTGAAGGCTTTTTGTTTTTTCCAAAATATAAACTACTATAAGAGATATGGAAAGATAAAAGAGTAACAGTTATCAAATATCTGCTATATAACAAGCTTATTGTATATACTATCTCATTTAGTCCTATAAAGTTTTAGATATGTAATGTTATGCCCCTGATTTTTAGCCT
This sequence comes from Lynx canadensis, assembly GCF_007474595.2. NCBI lineage: Eukaryota > Metazoa > Chordata > Mammalia > Carnivora > Felidae > Lynx > Lynx canadensis. The sequence continues at coordinate 45,228,791 of NC_044313.2, read as the reverse complement.
TTCAGGTATAAAAAGTTTAAGTCGTTCTACCACATATTGAGGAAGGGTCTGAACCAGAATTTGAACCCAGGAATATATGATTCCCAGTCCATACTACTTTACATTAGCATACAACAGTTCCTGGATGGTCTCAAAAGAAGTCTAATGACAAATCCAAAATGAGTGTCATTTCTGAAAACTTGCTCAACTCTCAGAATATTCATACAGGTTACTTTGGCAGAAGAGAGGCAAAGGGTTAAAAGTAATTTTGTTCTTGCTAATTAAAAAACATAAAACCAAAAAAAAATTTTTTTTTAACTTGACTTCTTCAGAAGATTGTCCCTGTCAAATATGCCTGAACACATCAGTCAGAGTCGCTGTGGCATTTCACTCTCCCTGGCAACCAGGACCTCTCTGCAACTGCCCAAAGTGACAGTTTGAGCGGTTTTAATTAACAGGCACGATTAGGCTGGAGGAAATTATTTCCCTAAATGCCAATCAGTCTCACTCACCCTTCCACGGGATCCCAAACGAAGATTGCAACTGGTTATACTGCTGGCAGTGGGATACGTAGCCCTCAGCCTGCAATAGCCAAGATTTCAGACTCTACCTGGCCATAAACCAGACAGGATCCGGAATGAACTTGGACAAATGGTACAGAAGCCCTTTAATACCTGCCCAAGAAACAATCACAACAGGAGGCTTCTCCAATTCCTGGGATTTCACTTCTGGGAGTTGGGGGAGCTGGCCAGTTTAACAAAAGAAATTGATCCTTGCAGGTTTCCAGCTCTGTGAGGTTTGTAGGGCTCAATGCGTTCCTCAAAGGGAGGGCCTTTTAAGATAGTAATATCAGGGCAACCAATGAAAGAGGGTGGGGGTGCGAGTGGCACAAACTAATTTACACCTCTGGGAAAATAAGGATGGATTTTTTAATAAAATGCAGTAGTAGATTAAGACATCATCCACTAAGCACATACAAAATGAAGTGTTTTGAACAACTCCGGGATTTTCTGGCAGATACTGTGTTTCTTTCTGTTCCCTGTGGCTCAAACTAAAGAGAGGTGATCTGCCTATAAACTAAGACGGAGATGTTTTAGGATGCAATATTCAGATAAAGGCCTGAACCTTGGACCTTGTCTTGGTAAAACAGGAAATAATATATTGGGCACCATTTTTTTACTTCATTGAGACACAGAATAATAGATAAGAACACCCACTGTGGAACTCTATGTCTGGCTGGGTAGGAATCCTGGCTCTACATGTACCCACTGTGTGACTTTGAGTCTCTTATTTGACCTCTTTGTGTCTCAGCTTCCTTGTTTATAAATATTCTTGCTCTGCCGCAATTTTCTCCCACTTTTCAGTTGGTCAATCAGGCTGAACACCCTCAATTCCTTCCCTCTACTAAGATGCTAATTTGTGCTGGCAACAATCCCTCCTTTGTCCAGAAGTCTGGTAAAATGAGTAGTCTTTCCTTTTGTTCAAGGTGAACCCTTTACCCTTCCTTGTCTCACGTCTTTTTTGGAGACTTTCCTATATTCCAGGGTCCTGTTCTAGCAACTCTTCTGCTCTTGCTGCTTTCAGTGTATAAACAAGCTCAAGTCACTATAGGCTTAACAACCCTCTTCTGCCCCCATGCTTCTTTTCTTGATGCTTATTTTTGAGAGAGAGAGTGCAAGAGGGGAGGGGTAGAGAGACAAGAGGACAGAGAATCTGAAGCAGACTCTGCACGAACAGCAGCAGACCCCAATGTGGGGCTGGAACTCAGGAACCACGAAATCATGACCTGAGCAGAAGTTAGAGGTTTAACCGACTGAGCCACCCAGGAGCTGTCTAAGCCATCTCTAATTCCCACCACAACCATATTCCAGGATGGAAAATTTTCTTTTTTTTCCCAACAGGAACTTTGGACTCCTGGCTCCCAGATGAGAAGGGACTTCTCTTCCTCACCCCATCTAGTTATTAGGAAGTTATTTTTCTTAAATAAACAAAGATAAGAAAATAGCATATGGTGAGTCACCCAGAGACTTGAAAAACAGCAATCCATGGTAATTCAAACAGTATATTCCATTGAAAAAAATTAAGGTTTTCAACACGAACTAGAACCAAAGCTCTTTCTTGTAGAAGTCTGAAAGTAAAATCTCGAAAGAAATTCAAAAGCTAAGAGAGAGGGACCCTCTTGTTCCTCAGATAAGGAGGAAGAGGCAGTGGTAGGAAAGAAGGAGGAATAAATCTCTTCTCTATTCTAAGCCAAGCTCATTCTCAGCCTCTTTTCCTATTGTCCAGTATGAATACTAGAAGGAAGAATGGAATAGCTCTAAGTCTTTTCAAGAATATTAAATACCTGTCTTAATTTCTCAGGGTAGCCAAGTATGTAGGAATTATGGGACTCTATTCTTTCCCAAAAAAAAAAAAAAACAAAACATTTTTAACAAAAAAAAAATAGAAAAAATGTGGGTTTTTTTTGTTAACTTCAGTATATCCTGATTATCCCATTAACCAAATTTTGATACTTCCTAAATTTTCTTGATGAATGAAATTTTACCCTGATTCACAAAACCTACTCATGCCTGGTGAAATTAAAGAAATAAAGAGCCAACAAATCACCACAGAAAATATGAATTATTTTCTATGTTTCTTGTCATGGTTTGGAGATATTTTCATCAGCGAACCATCAATTTTATAGATTGTTGAAGATTTATTCTTGAGACATCCATTATTCAACTGGAGAAGAGGTGAACAGAAGTGTCAGATGGATTGACCAATCTCATTACACAGGTAACATTATCAACAAGTCAAAATATCCTCAAGTCCTGGGCAATTGGTTATCCTACAACAGAAGCTAAAGGAAATGAGTAATCAGAGCATTACTTTTCTAAGATAGTAACAATGGTTCTTTTGAATTTATGTCATCATAAACATAATGTTTCATGGATAGAATTCTCAGAGCTTACCTTAGCTCTTAAGGAAGTCAGAGGTGAGATGGACCTATTGCAATACTCATAATTCTAAGCGATACTAAAAACAGTTATAATTTTATGTGATTTTGGATTTCATTACACTACTCTAAACCTTATTTCATCTGATTTACTCAAGACAATCTAAACATTGTGCCTATTCTGCTCCTGAATCTCTCTTGTAGGTTTCCTCAGTGGGGCTTTTTTTTTTTTTTTTTTTTTTTTAACCACAGCTACTTTGAATCTTGCTAAAGTCAGCATTACAGATCTCTTTTAATGATTAGGTCATAAATCACCACTACTAGTCTGTTAGACTCAATCCTCACCCCAAGCCCCACTCAATTATTCAGATCCTCTGACAATAAGAATAGGACCCTTCACCCTCCAAAAAGTAGAATTCATTACTTATTTAACCATGTATTTCAGCAGCATTACTGTGTGCTTCCCAGGTGCTGCTTGCTGCTGCATCAATATACCATGCAAGAACAAAAAAGGAAAAGGGTAATGACTTACACCAGAAGACTGCTGTAAAATCTATAGGGTGGAACTTGGAACTCAATTTGAATTACCTTTCCATCTGGCAGGATGAGCAAAGCCTGTTTAACATTATGTGCATCAATTTCCTCCTAGTGCCTTTAAAAACAGAAGCCTATCTGAGCCCAACTCCTATAGGTCTGAAGATAGTGTCATGGTACAGGCCACATCCACATCTCTTTTTCCACTACCACCATATTTCGACACATTGGAATTTATCTGTTATGACAGCAGACTGCAGATCTGTTTAGTTACAAGTTGGAAGTCCTGGCTGGCTCACTCACGCAAAGAAGCATGTGACCTATGTGAATCAAGTACAGCTGTTGAAATTAAAAATTCTCTCCTGGTATGGCCCACATTATACCTTTAAGCCATAGAGGAGGATTAGCCAAGTTGTGCAGGAATTGGCTCATAGAAAAATATCAGGGACAGTTCTGCTTTGGATGGGCTAATTACAGTATCAGCCAAGAGCCAGGGAAAGTGAGCATATCTGTGAGATGAGGGAGTGAGGAGAAAAAGGTTTGAAGGCTGCAGTGTGCCTTGTGAATTTCTGAGTTCATGGCAAATTGTTTCTAATAGGCTGTATCCCAGAACACAAAACCAAAACATGGGCTTGAGATTCTCTTTCTGGGTGCCTTTTATCTAAGTTATTTTGGTGAAATGGAAACATGTTCTCATATGGAAATTTTACTACTTACTTCCCATAATCTCTCTCTTTCCCTCCCTCCATCTCCTTCCCCCTCCATCTTTCTATCCTTTACCTTTTCCTGGAATCTGTATCCTGAATGATGAGTTGGCTCTTCTGCAGGACTTTAGACAATATTTGATTTCTCTCCACAGTGACTTACTGGCTTCTTTCATAATTCTTAAGTTCCCAAGCTCAGTTCCTCCTCCTCCTCACTTTCAGCTAAGAGCACACCTCTTGTTTTAGTGACATTACCGGAGTTTGGGGAAAACAGCCAGTGATTATCTGGATCAGAGATCACTATCACCTCAGACTCTGTCCTTACCCTGAGCCCCCCGCCCTCACTTAACTCTTCCTATCATTTGACAACCAATTTAACCCAAATATGGAAATGAATGTGCAGATGCCAAATGAGGTCACTCAACATTAACCTGCCCTTCCTTCACATCTCTTTTCTCAGCGGTGCAATAGGGAATTGGGGAAGGAAATTTAAAGGCTTTTTTTTTCTGTATTCTCCCCACCAAGAAATGCATAATATTTGCTAATGCAATTTGTAGTCAGCTGGCCTTGGTTCAAGTACTGGCTCTGGTATCTCCCACGTGTGGCATCACCTCTCTAGCCTCTAGTGTTCTCATCTTCAAAGTGGGGTTGATCATAACCCTCTTTCACAAGGCAGTTCTTTCACACTATGTATGTTTATTGAGCACGAACCCTGTCAGGCATCCTACTCTCCTTACTGAGTTTTACTCAACTTTCAAGGGGGGGGATACTATTATGATTCCAATTTTGTCAATGGGGAAATGAGAGAAAAGGACATTATTAAAAGCTGACCCACTGGCAAATGCTGCAACGCAGGACACTTTAGTGAATCTGGGCTTAACTTCTATATCTAAGCAGATGCTCTGACCTCTCTGAATCTTGCATCTATATCTTGGGATTGCAGCACCCTCCAGCAGGCTGCATGATTCTGACACTGTGCAGTAGAAAATATGCTGAAGTATGCACTAGGATAGTTTAATGTACAATGATTTCTCCCTGGCCCAATAAATATTTTCCAAGCTAAGCAATCATTTTAGAAATGGCTACCCTCTTGCAAGGGGAATAAAGAGTGGACGAAGGAAGACACAATGCTGCCAGATTCTAATCTCCCTTCAAATCAGCTTTTGCATAGCAAGGAAGGGACTCTCACATACAGCTCTGCTGGTTGGCTTTATTATCTCAAATTAATTAGGAAAATACCCAAGACTCTAAAGTGGTCAATTAATTTTCCCAAGGTCACCGGCAAAAATAAGTAGTAGTTACATTTCTAATTTTTTTCTGACTCCAAAGACCAAACTCTTTATTGGAATACCTTATATTGTTGTGGTAGTCTTAAGGATGCTGATTACTTTTAGCTCTCTCCATCTTATAGCACATGATAGGTCTGCCCCTATATTCAGGTGGGGCTACCTTTATTTCACCTCCTACTTCTGTCTTCCTCAGGCTGTTATTATTATTTAGACTTCTGGGAACAGAGGAATTGGCAGTGAGGAGGAGGGGGTGTGCTAATATGTGAGCATCACATAATTTATGACAGATGGTTTACATTATACAAACCACAGTGTGTTTAGTACATTCCCAAATGAGTAAGCATTGTGAACCAAATGATAATGGAAGAGCAAAGTAGAATGATAAAACAGGAGGATCACCAAATCTCTTAGGCAGTCTCTAGAGTGAGTAGTATCATTAAGAAATCTTGTAACTTTGAGTAAATCACGTCATTTCCCTGAGTCACCATTCCATCAACTATAAAACGAAGTTATTTCTACTTCTTATGCCAGAAATCAGTATATGAAATGGAGGGGGGTGGGTAACAGTTATAGAAGAGACCAGTATTAAAAAAATTCCCTCTGCAGTAATTCATTTACCATTAAGTTTGTGGACTAGTCCACACTCCTGATATTGCATTCAACTTTCAAAAGATGCAACATTTTCTGATCTACACGATCAGAGAAGACCAGACTGATATCAGTGATTAAGAGTACAGTAGACTTTCCGTACTGGTTTGACCATTTAATGTATCCATCGATATTTGTGTTCATTTTTGGGGATTTACATTTTCCAGAGCCTCATTTTCTTAAACAACCACCTACTCTGATCAGCTCTGAATCAGCATCAGGGAACTATCCAAACTAAGTAGAATTCCAGGATGAAGGGTCAAAACCTTCCAGCTGCTAGCTGTACTTTTGCTCAGTGCAATAGGCATGAACTCAGTGATTCAGATGTGGGTAAGGCAACAAGCTGTTAGGATCCTCAACCCTTGTATACTTCACACATCTCACAGTAAATTCAGGCCAGAGGAAAAAATTACGTCCCAAACTTCAAGAACCTGTTGTTCTAGCATATAAATTACCTCTCTGTAATGAATGAGGAAGTTTTTAAAGACTAACTCGGCATCCTTCTCACTCCTTTAGAACACTAAACACAACTGGAGAGGGCTTAATTAATTTGCTATTGACCTAACTTCCATTGACCTAACAAAAAGTCCAGAAGGGTAGTGATTACAAATGTCTTGTGTCTTCAGAGCATACTAGAGTGCCTGGCATTCACCCTCAAAAAACTTTGTTATGAATAAAAATGTAACATAGTTAAAGTATATACCAACATAAATTTTTCAGTCATTCATTTAGCAGATATTGAGTACATACTGTGTAGCAGGCACAGTGGGGAAACAATGATAAGCAAATTAGATATGGAACTTACTTCTTGGTGGGTGAAATGGACAGTAAATGATCATTTACACAATTAGATACTGGATTTCAGGTGTGGATAGTTCACTACAAAGGTAAATACAGTTTGCTAAGAAAGCATATTACTTTGATCCAAGCTGTTGTAAGGATGTTCCAGGGAAAGATTCCCTGATAAAGGGACACTTGAGGCAGAATATAAAGAATGATGACTAGTTACTATGACAGATCAGGGAGAAGAAAAGAAAGGACATTCTAGAAGACAGAATAGGCTTCAGGGCCTCGAAATGCAAAGGATAAATCTGCATTCAAGGCACTAAGGGAAGCCCAGGGTTGCCATGGCATAAAGAGCTAGCCAGAGTCCTATGTTATACATTCAGTGAAGCAGGCAGGAGGTAGCCCCTCTGGGGACCCAAAGGCTATGCTAAGATTATTTTTTTCACTAACTCAAGAAGAAAATTAAGCTCTTGAAAGGTTGTAAAACCAAGATTTGTTTTTATAAGATCATTCAGGCTGCACTAATGATCATAGATTGGAGAAAAATAACAAGGGCTACAAGGAGATGAGTCAAGATGGTAGAAAAGAAGAAATGCAGAGGACTTGTTATTTCGGGAGAAATTAACTGGTGAATCTGGCGGAATACAGTGACTGAGATGTGCTGATGGAAAGAGGACGTGTTAAGGGTACATCCTCAGTTTCTGGATTGTACTCTTCAGACTGATTCAGGCAAATTCAGTCCCAATTTATCCATTAGGCTCACTGGGCACAGTGTCCAGGGCCCAAAATATTTGTAGAGGCTCACAAAAGTGTTTTAAGGCTTTTTTAATGATAGAAGAAAAATGAACTTTTAGTTCAAAGGAAGGGCTTACATATATAATAACATATCCATCTTTACCAGTAAAGTGCAATCTTTAATATTTTTATGGAGGAAGTCGAAGTCCCCAGGGCCCATGAAAGTTACAACATGGCCCTGAGCCATTTGTCACTGAAACAAATGGAGAAAGACCAGGTGGGCATGGGGCTGGAGGGTTATAGTAGCACAGTGCAAGTCAGTTATGGCATCTGTTGAAGGTTTTGAGGTCCCTGTAAAACATTTAAGTGCAAATGACAAAAAATCTTTTAGACATACAACTTAAAAATTATGATGGTGTTCTCAATGTCCAAAAATAATGTTGAACTTGGGAGTCAAGAAGTATGGATTTCAGTTCCAGCTCTACCACCATGGTGGACTTTATTATTTTGATTGCCTAAAATAAACATGATCTTTCTTCTAAGAAATGCCTCAAAACACGTGCATGGGTGAATGGTGACACTTATCTTCAGCTCTAGCAAGTGGCTACCCACCCCAAAATGAGCCAGTGAGAGCCCACCTTGGGACTTTGTATCTGAGATGGTTGAGAACCCTATGTGCCCTCCAGTAGTAAAGCCATTGGAATACGCCTTAAGCATTGCCAGGGAAAGGGTAAACTACCACATGGAGAGACCTGCTTGAGAAAGCAAAGCCAACTTGCAGAAAGGGACAGATTCAGTGCAGAGAAAGTCCTGATGACTTTAGTGCCCCTATTTCTAATCATCTGTGGCACCACGTCTACCCTGGTACTTTTCAGATAGTCGACCAATAAATTGTCTATTATATTTAGGTTAATTCCAGTTTTTATGTCTATCAAAAAGCAAGAGTGCTGACCAATATAATCACAAAATACCCATATGATCTTTGACAAATCATATAATCTCCCAAGCTTTAATTTCCTGATCTCTAGGATGAATATAGTAAAACTTTGTTACATCACAGTTTGAGGATGATGATTGCATGAGAAAATTATATAAAAATGCTTCAAAGTTCAGTGTACAACACGCCCATATTATTATCATTGTTATGAGAGAGAGAGGAAGAAGGACATCTTGAGTTGTCAAAGGGGGATTCCTTTGACCCCATAATGATGTGGCTCAGTTACTAGAAGCCATTACATATGGTTTTAAGAGCCCCCCCCCTCACTTAATGTACTATTAGAGTGAAAAAGTCATTTTTCTGCAGTGCTATTTCATGTTAATATTTACTAATTTGCCAATATTTGCCACAATCAGCTTGCTCTGTAAGAAATTCATGCAGGGCTACAGTGAGTCCCCCATCTACCCCATTCCAATATGCACAATAAAAACGTCCTCTCTGCCTTCAACACACTCTATCCTACCTTTATTGACCTTTCTTCATTAGAGTATGAATTGCTTATATCTATAGATCTTGAAGTCTTCAAGGGCAACTTCACAGTCTCATTTATGTGCATTCCCAGCACTGAACGTACAATAGGTACTCAACAAATGTTAGTTCAATAAATGGATGAATTCAGTTATATTATATCTCTAACTCACAAAACACACATTAGTATCTCTAAGGCCAATAATCTGTGTTCCACACCATAGAATCAGAAATAAAACCCAACCAGCTGGATCGAGATTTGAGAGTGTGTTTGTGAACAGGTGGTGCTGTGCTTGAAGATGGCCTGGAGCCCCTTTATGAGAAAGCAGCACTGTGTGTCTACATGTAGATTCTCTTTAACTCAACCTGTGTCAGGATGAGGGCCCTTCTTAAGAGAATCTGAAATAAAAAAAACACATTTCAATATAAGATAATTCGCTGCTCAGGACACCGCCACCCATAGCACCCGATGCCTCCTCTGAAGGCATATCCTCAAGGCATCTATATTTAATTTCTGTAAAAACGGATATCTGAGTCAGAAACAGCCTGTCGTGGCAACAAACTATTTGTAAATTATATAGGCATAAAAGAGCATCATAAAGACTAGAACTCCTATTTTTCACATTCCAGTAAACATAGCATCAATTAAAAGCTGAAGGCCAAGAAGCTTAGCCAAGTTTCCATCCAGATGGAATTTATAATAAGTGTTATAAAGCTCTGAAAACCAGAGAGTCTAGCCAAAGCAAGGACAAGCTATAAAAGGTGCACACCTCCTTGATGTGACAATAATAACAACATAAACATGGTTCCTAGCTTGCCAGAAATGCTGCTCTTTTATTCTTTGCTCACTAAACATTTATTGAGAGCCTACTATGTGCTGAGGACTGCTTGAAGCCTGGGGTGATGAGTGGGCCCCCCTGAAGCTGAGGAGAAACATCTATACAAACCCAGACACAGATACACATATGCACAAATACCCTGTGAAATTAGTAATGCAAAACCAGTCCATCTAAAGCACTCGAACTGATGACTAACCTCACCCTGAATGTGTCACCCTAAAATTCGTATCAAGTTCTAACCCCCATTACGTCTAAATGTAACCATATTTATAAATAGGGTCACTGCAGATGTGATTAGTTAAGATAGGTGCTGCAAGAGTCGGGGGGGGGAGGAGGTCCTTTTAAAAAGTGGGAATTTGGACAGAGACATAAGCCCAGCAAGAACACGTGTGAACTCTGCTGCCACATCAGAAGGTGGTAGAGAGGCCTGGAATAGCACCTTCCCTAGTGTCTTCAAAGTGAACATGGCCCTGCAAATACCTGGATCTCAGACCTCCAGCCTCCAGGACTGTAAGACAATAAATTTCTATTGTTTAAGACACCCAGTTCGTGCTAATTATTTCGGTAGCACCAGGAAACTAATACATCTTGGCCTTCCCATCTGTATGATGAATATTATGAAACCTGTGTATTAGTGTTGTACTGATTAAATGAGATAGTGTGTATAAAAAGCTTTTTATTTTATTTTTAAGAGGGAATGTTTATTCTCCCTCAATGCCCATCACCCACACTTCCAATTCAGTGTATAGTACACACAAAGAGGTGCAAAGATGTATCTTCCACAGAGATCGTTTGCATAGCCCAGACCATATTGGGTTTCCAAGCAAGTATGAACCGCAGGTTTCAGATTTTAAGAGTAAACTAGGGAGTCTAGACTTACACTGTCCAATACAACAGCCACTGGCTACATGTGAGCACTTGAAATGTCACTAGCTCAAAGTGAGATGTGCTGCGTATATAAAATACACACTAGATTTTAAAGACAATGAAAAAAAGAATTTAAAATATCTCATTCATATTTCTACACTGACTCCATGTTAAAAATACACTTTGGATATACTAAGTACAATATATAATTAAAATCAATAAATGAATTTCAACTATCTTTAGTTTTACTTTTCTAATATGGTTACTGGGAAATCTATAATCACTTATGTGGCACACATCCTATATGTATTGGGCAGCACAAATATAGAGGTAAAATGCATCCCCATATTTTCCTGAAGTCACATTCTATTTCCCATTCTAGTTATTTGTTGGTTACAACAGACAGTCTTCCTTCAGATCATCCAACCAGAGCACATTCCAGCTGAGAGCATAGTAGAGTTTGCCTGCCAGAGGTTATCTGTGGCCACCTCATCAGGGGAAATTTGAAACGTTCAGATATTTGATACCCTTCCTCTGTTTGTCTCCCAACCCCACTTCCTCAGGACTTCTAGTCATGCTGCTCATGGTGGTGGAGCTTAGATTTCAATTCACAACCAATTAGTAAACCAATGGCCTTTACCTTCAGGTAAAGGAGACTGAATATTTGAGAAGTGACTTCTCCAAGGCCAAACAGAAGAATCTAGACATTCTGACTTTGAGGTCATGCAGACTATAGTGAAAGTTCCAGCCTGCCATTTATTTTCTCTGAAACTTTCAACAAACACTTACTGAGGGCCAAGCATTAGTCAGGTGATAGAGATACAGATAATTATAAAACGAAATCAGCCATGAAGGGACTCAGACTCAATTTGGGAAACTAATATTTACCTCCAGATTTACAATGAAAATTGAAAAAACATCCCATCTAAAAAGTGCCTTGTTCTATATGGATATAATATCTATTACCAGAGTTATCACCCCAGACGACACCCTGTATGAAACATTTTTAGTGCTATGTCTGACACATGGGAGTTGTTGACAGTCCTGTTTTTTCCTCACAACTAAGTGAGCCTCCAGTGCCCTCCAAATGTCTCCCAATGTATTCCCTTTATATATATAAAAATTAAAGTACAGAAGTAGATGTGATATACACTCTCTGATCACACAAATTGTTAGTACTTTTATGACTTAATTTATTGAGTTCTTCTGGCTTTGAAATCTAACTGTTCCATGTTCTTACCTTGTCAATATCAATAGTCACTGAACAGCCATATGTTCTTTCCTTCACACAAGGAATGTAAATACCTCATCTATAGCAACTATGTGCCATAATAGAACATATATTATCCTTCCAGAAATACAATTAGCTTCCCATGTGCAGGTGCCATATTTTATCTTCTACCCTACAGCCTACTATTGCTCTCTGTGCACAGTTGAAACTTGGCAAATATTTCTTAAGCTATTATTTTGAGTGATAAGGAAAATTCAATATCTATAATACAATTTATACCACTTTGTGTGGTATGATAAACATCTTATTTTTTTAAAGGATCACCTCAGGGACATAAACTTCCAGGTGAAGGCATCAGTGACTTTAGGTGCCATCTGTCTTTTAAGAACAACAATCTCTGAGGAAGACAACTCAGCGTTTGGCTATTGTCTACATAATTTTCCAGATGTTCAAGAACAAGTTCCCCATTGGGCCCTTAGGAAGATCTAGGCAGAAATAACTATTCTACTACTTCAAGTCAGCCTTCAGAGACGGCACAACTCAAAGGGCTCCAAGGTCTCTTCATTCACTATGATTTTGTTGTTTCTCCCTTGAGTCTTTAACATTGTATTTCCCCTTTGGATTTACAACTCTGTGTACTTGTGCCCATGCCTGTTCCCATCACCAGCTTCTGTGTTGTTCTTTGCTCTCCTTTGATGTAATGAAATCACCCAAGAAAACCCTCTACAAAGCACGTGTGCCACAGTAGTATGTATGATGAAGCAACACAAAGCCAGTGAGGAACTGGATAGAACTACAAAAGCCAGTTCTGGTGCAGGAAATGCAGCAGATGACTTTGTGGATTCTGCTCTAGTCCCAAAATCTTGTCCACATAAGACAGAAGTCTGCCAACTGAGGCTGTGAGACAAAGTTTCAGTCCTCAGTGAAAGGCTGCCATGAACTAGATAGGACATCCTACTGGGCAGGAATTAATACAGGACAAGAACATTATCCTTGAACTGAGGATGAATGACAAATTCAGGACCTACAAAACTCTAAAACATCTTTGCAAGGAGACACTTTTGATATCCTTCTAGACACTTCCTATAAGCATCTCCTTGCATAGGGCTCTCGAGGAATATCCCCTTCTCACCTTATCAGAATGAAAAACAGGATTTGAGAAATACAGAAATCTAACTGTAGCCTACTTGCTACAAGAAACCAATATTAACATCATAAATATATTTCATTTACATATGCTTATAAACTTTATATATATAATTGGTATCATACTCCAGAAGTAATTTTCTATCCTGATTTTTCATGTATATTACATAATATAAATTAGCTCATGTCATAAAATGTTCTTTAAAGTAACACTTCTAGTGAAAGACCAATATTCCACTATATGTAGTTTTTGACATAATTTATTTAACACTTTTTGTTAACATTCTTTATAGTCATTATTTAGTGATAATGAAAATACGTGATATGGTATAAAAATACCTAACATGGATATCATTGGTCATAAATTGTTGAAACTTCCTCAGATCACATTAATGCACATGAACATTTTAAAGCCATGACTACATATTGTCAAACTACATTCAAGAAAGTCTTGACCACTTTTCCCACTAAGAAAGCCGGGAATGTAGATTTCAGCTAAACCTTCTCTGATTAAAAATTACTGGTTTTTAACTGGTTGCTAACTAGATATGCAAAATAATGATATCTAATTTCTGTTTAATACGCTTTTTGGATAACAAGAAACATTGTTTTTAAACTTTACATTAAGTATGTGACTTTCTTTGAGAAATGACTAGACACATTCTTTGCCCATTTTATTACTACCTTAGGTGTCTACTACTACTTAAAATACATGTGTTAGTCCTGTGTACATTAAGAAAATCAACATTTCTTCATTTTTTGGTCAATAAGATGCCTGGCTTTCCTTTGTTTTTGCCTTTTCAAACATGTTTTGTTGTTTAAATCTTCAATGTAATCAAAGCCATCATCTATTGTCTGGGCAAGCGTCTCGACAGTGTTTATGTGTGATTAGTAAGTCTTTTTCCTCATAAGTCAAGAAAGATACAAAACACTTTCTTCCTTTTTAGAAATATCTTTTTTAATATTTTGTTCAATTGATCCATCTGTAAATCATATTAGTGGGCAGTTATCCATGCCCAAAGGCCATTTCTAACATCAAAATAATTGTAGATTATACTGAAATAAAAGAATGTCATAGGGGCACCTGGGTGGTTCAGTCAGTTGAGCATCTGACTTCAGCTCAGGTCATGATCTCACAGTTCATGAGTTCAAGCCCCACCTATGGTTCTGTGCTGACAGCGCAGAGCCTGGAGCCTGCTTCGGATTCTGTATCTCCCTCTCTCTCTGTCCCTCCCGTGCTCACTCACACATTCTCTCTCTCAAAAATAAGTAAGCATTAAAAAAAAAGAGAGAGAACGTCATAAAATGACCACATGTAGATTTGATAAAAGGAAATTCCATGTTGTTTTAAAAATCTTTTTCCTGGAGAATATGTTAGGAATCAGCAAAATGTTTATAACATAGTATTAACTGTAAAAACACAATTAAAATAATCTTTATGCTTTAATCCCTATTTTATAAATATAACTACATTTACAATTGCAACTATATAAGCAGCTATAAACATGAAATGAATAGAGGTAGAATCTAAAATTACAAATGGTTGTTTCTAAGTTGTGACATTACTACTGATTTTTATTTTATACTCTTCAGTATTTTCCAAATTTTCTACAATAGCATATAAATGCTTTAAAAAATTAAAAAAATTTAAAAAATTAAAGTTTCAGGATAGGATGGTTTGAATTGAAAATAAGGTATTGCTTTTTCCATTAACGTTCTAATAAGAATAAACTTTTCCATAGTTCTATTTTTCAAAGCATTTTATAGCAAGCAGTTTTCCTTTATTTCTCTCAATGATAAAAGAAAATAGAAAATAGTTCTCCTGAAGCATAAAGGTCTGAGGTTGCAGGCTACCACCTCCAAACTAACCCCGCATTTAGATTGTGTTGTTTGATTTCCTATGATGTTTTGTATCTTTTCACCCAATTCATGCTATCGTAGGTGATGCTCTCTTGCTTTACAATGCATTTCTGCCCTTCTGTCCCCTTCTTCACCAGTTTCTAACTGTTGACAATATTTAAACTCCTTAGGATGTTTTTCTTGGCCTTCTTGGCTACCTTCCCTCCACCTGCTCTCTTCTGCTTCCTAACACCTTGCAGCGTCATGGTCTGTCTCACTTCTAAATCATGAGCTTTTGTGGGTAGCATCATGATTTATTCTTTGAATAGCATGAGTCCTGATCATTTGTAATACCCAATTTAGTGAGTATGAAATATCTTCACTTGGCTGCAGTACATGCATTTCAATAAACTCTAAAAGGAAAAACTAGTACATCTTCAGTATTAAAAATTACACTTCGGGGCACCTAGGTGGCTCAGTCAGTTAAATGTCTGACTCTTAATTTCGGCTGAGGTCATGAACTCAGGGTCATGGGATCAAGCCCTGTGTTGGGCTCCGCTGGATATGGAGCCTGCTTGGGATTCTCCCTCCCTCTCCCTTTGCCACTCCCAGCTCATGCTCTTGCATTCTCAGATAGATAGATAGATAGATAGATAGATAGATAGATAGATAGATAGACAGATAGATAAAACAACTTAGATCTTCAAATGCTAAACACGCAGTTACTATGGGACACACTAATTCCACTCCTAAGTATACACCCAAGGGATATGAAAACATATGCATACACAAAAACTAGTATATGAGGGCTCACAGCAGCATTAGTCTTAAAAGGAAAAAAAGTAGAATAAAGTACTGATGACGCCCGTGACGGCATGGATGAACCTCAAAAACATCAGGCTAAGTCAAAGAAGCCAACCACAAAAGATCATGTGACATGATACCATCGACAAGAATCCCGAATAAGACAATCTATCAAGACAGAGAGATTACTGGTTGCTCAGGGTAGGAGGGGAAGGGGATGTGTGTATATCTGTGTGTGTTTTGTATATGAGTGTGTTAGATGATGTGACTGCTAATGGGTATGACATTTCTTTTCGAGGTGATGAAAATGTTCTAAAATTATGGTGATGAAATTACGGTAAAAGACTATGGTGTTAGTTGTACATCTCGGTAAATATACTAAAAACCACTGAATTGAACACTTTAAATGGATGAACTTTGTGATATGTAAATTATTTCTCAAAAATCTGTTAAAATGTATATACAGTATTACATACATTATGTGATGTACCATAGTTAGAGGCATGAAAATCCGCACCTTATCCCTGGGTTGCAGCCTGTCCTCAACCTCTAACCCTCGTCTTTGCTACTACCCACCCCTGAGGGAGAAATGTAAGGATATGGTCGGGGATAGAGCAGAAAATACAAGATTTAGGGGCATCTACTGTGATCAGTAATATTTTTAAAGCATTTTTGCATTTTGAAGCTTCAAACCGGCCACATCGAATTGTCCCAAAGTCAAAACAACCTCATCAACTCACCTATATAAAAAAAAATGCTACTTCTCCACCTGCTAGCTCCCCAGGGCTCAGTGGTCAGTAGTTTGCTACTCTGACCTTCCACAGACCCCTATTTACGTCTGCATTATGTTGTAGTTTTGTTGGATTTTGTGTACATTCCTCTTGAAAGGCTACTCTAGCTAAACTTGGAGGCTGTAGACCATACTGGATTTATCACAGAACCCTGTCTTCAAAACACTACCTGAAAAATAAGAGTTAACTTTTATGTTTGCTGAATAAAATAAAGGTGGGAGGGGCAAAAAGAGATGACTTCATCGCTGACTTTAAAAGTGTGTATTTTCCACCTCCCTCCCCTGAGAGATGTTTGGCAATTTATTTGATGCTTTTCAAAAATCCTCGCTGAAATAAAGCAAGAGAAACTGTGATCAGATATCAAAGTGAACCTGCTGCACAGCACTATGAAAATGTGGAATTAAGAAGGAAGGAGAGTTTTAAGTCACGTGAGTGGAAGCAAAGCAAATATCCTGGATGTTCTAATTTTACCTGAATGAAATCAAGGGCTAGGCAAGTTGAGCTTGAGGATCTTTCTTGCTAGCTTTTGTAAATCTGAAATTTATGAGCAAGTCTTCTTGGTGCTCTGCCCTTCCAGACCCAGTACCATGCTTTCCACACCCTACATTTCTACCAACTTCCAGAGAGATGACAAATGACAATGAAAGAAATTGTCAGGAGACAATGGTCCCTATGAGGTCCACATATTTACTTGCTTGGAATTAAAATGCTCAGACTGCAGATTCACTCTCATCCTCCGTATTTATGGTTCCCTCTGCCTTGAAGCAAGCACAGTGAGTGCAGTGATAAATCGGCTGAAAGTCTGTCTCATTTCCAGGCAGACCCTGTAAATTCCTGAGCTGTTCTTTGCAACCCTTCATTCTGATTTGTAACATTCAACAACACTGTCAATGACACACAAAGGGTCTGCAGGCCCTTTTCCTCCAGCTGAGCAGTGGCCAAGGGGCCCTGGCCTCTCACCACTTCCAGAGTGTCACACATCACCACTAAACCACAGCATTAAGCCCTCCTCAATGAAGATGATGTGCTTGTCCTCCCAGTCAAGACCTTGGTCTAAAAT
The DNA here is from genome assembly GCF_007474595.2 of Lynx canadensis. Taxonomy (NCBI): domain Eukaryota; kingdom Metazoa; phylum Chordata; class Mammalia; order Carnivora; family Felidae; genus Lynx; species Lynx canadensis. The sequence goes on along the minus strand of NC_044313.2, from coordinate 45,211,136 downwards.
GTGGCCAGTACTGAGTGGGGCATGACCTTGTCTGGATGTGTTTGATGCCGGAGTAGACAAACGTTGAGAATAGTACAAGTCCTAGATACAGAGTCCTCTCTCTACTTAGGAAAACACCCCAACATATCAATTCTCTTAGGAAATTTATATGTGTCTGCTCTCTGCCAGCGCTTTTATAGAAGTTGGGGAAACAGAAGCAAACAAAACAGAGTCCTTGATCTCCTGGAGCTTAGATTCTACTGCCTCGGTTTTATTCACTGAGTAAATGAAGGGATAAATTAATGTTAAGCATAATCCTCTCCCTCATAAAAGGTTAGTTATGCCATGACTGTTTAAATTGTACCTGCCCCTCCAAGCCAGGCTATCATACTACTTTTACAGCACAACTCAATTAGTGAAAGCAAGCCAAATGATAAAACAGGTTTCTGAGATTGTATCTCTGTAGCTTTTCTTACATGCAGGGCTTGGCCCCCAAATCCTGGCTTTCGTTAACAACTCTAAACCTTTTCTCTGAACCAGTACCATCTTATCAGGCCTCTATACATCCTGCTTACTGGAACCTCAATGTTCACACATAATTTTTCAGCTTTATTTTCTCTTTCCGTTTTTGTTGTCTATAATAATTGAGTATAAATCAAGTCTAACTCAGGGCAGCACAGAAGTTCACCCACCCCCTAGTCAAGCATCCACCTTCCCCTCTGCCTCCCCTCCTGGTGGAGCCAGACCCATAAAAAATGAACGTTTGCTTCCCTGGAACCTAGAAAACAAAACAAAGTGGGAAAATAAGAACTCGCTTTTCTCCTATTCCCTAAACAAGGGCACGCTTTGTTTCTAGGTGTTTACTTACAAAAACTGGACAATAAAACTATTAGAGGCAATATTAGCATCTGTGGTAAAGGAGGCAGAGAAGCTAGATTCGTACTCGAGGAGTCACTGTTCTAGCAGTGTTTGCTGGGAGGGGAGTCCTGTTATCAGCCTGAACAGGAGCCTACCACTCAGGGGTTCTGGAAAGCTGAGCTTTACCCAATCCCCACAATATAGTGGGGGCCAGAAGCATAGGAAAAAAATCAGAAATCAAACACCAAATACTTCAAAAGCAATGCATGAATAAGAAATGTCATCATGGGCACAGGTTCATTAAAATGCTAAGGGATAGGTAGTGAAAAAAGGACCAAGGGTAAGGAGGAAAGGCAATACTTAGTCCTGTGCCATGTGTTGAGCACTTTTACATACAATACTTCATATAATCTCCATAAGAATTTTTGCAAAATTTATATTATTAAAGCCCATCTTGAGAGGGAATAAATCCCGAAGGATCTTAGAAATGAACCAACATAAATAAAATCACCCACATGATAACCACAGAGACGGGATTAGAACTCACGGTTCTCTGACACCAGGAGATCCACGCTGCACTTTCTGTAGCTTTACCATTAGAGCAGAAGAACAACGTTGCTACTTTACATGAGGAACTTCCATTTTCCTTTACTCTTTTTTCTCTAATCTGATGAGACACTAAATTATTTGACCCACTGGAAGACCATAAGGGAGGGGGAACATAAATTACTACTTACTGTTCATAACTATATACCTCATAACAGAATCAAATTAAACCAAAGTGAAAACATTGTAGGCTAAATATTAAATGATCTTCTGGGTTCATCTCCATGTACTGTCCAACAGCCTATACTAAAACTGATTTGCCAGTATGATCTGTCCTTTGTCCTTCCAGAACAAAATCATCACTAGCTCTCTGCGCATCTATTAACAACTGCTTTTAATGATGTTTTAATATGGTGCTCCTGCCTGAAACACATCTTTCTAAAATTATAAGACCTTAGAATTGTAGTAAAGTTGGGAATTCTCCCATCCTCAGGAAGGCAAGTATCCCACCTCATATGCCAACTTCCATGGATGGAAATGGCTTCAGGAACACTGTGTTGAGGAGTATGATAAGGACAGCTCCCAGCTCCAGAGATGTGGTATGCCTTGGAAAATGGAGGATGCCATCAAGGAGTAGGAGATATTTGCCAACCTTCAACTGGCCTGATATTCCAAAACTAGAGAGGGTTCCTCATGATAAAATATAAGTATTATTTCATACACACTACCTATTTTCATCTTCCTAAGCTCTCAATGGTTTTGGTGTCACTGTTATTGCCATTTTATAATAAAGTTAAGAAAACTTTTTTTATAAAAAAGCCAAGAGCCCCAGGAAGGTTAAAGCTTTGTCCAAATTCTTTTCTAATATTGAACTAATTTGTGACAAGTCAAGTGTGGTGGATCAAAGCCACACTTCTTCCTGGAAATGACTCATTATCTCAGATTTTATTTGAGCTGTGAGTGTGGATGGGAATGTACGCATCGTGTGTGTGTGTGTGTGTGTGTGTGTGCACGTGCACACACATGAATGTATGAGTGTGTTTCCCCTTAGAGGACTCACTTGTGGATCCCACCTGTACAATCACATACTGGATCCACCTACCTCTAGGCTAATCTACACCATGTGCAGACTCCCATTCAAACCGCATCTCTGACGCTTCCTTAGCTGTATCGTGATGATCCCCATAGACAGGATAAATATACACATGCAACTATTTAAGATCTTTGGTGGTACTGCTTTAGAAATGCTAAGTATGCTCTTTGAGCTTATAGTGTTGACATATTTATACATTTTTTTTCTTGGCCCTGACTTTTTTCTTCTACTTTGAGTTCATTTGGTCTTTGATATACATATACATACACATATATATGGTGCTACAATATGTGAGATATTATTCTAGGCAGGAATACGAAATGAACAAAACAGCTAAAAATCCCTGCCCTTGTGGAGCTTACTTTCCTACAGAGGGAGTCAGAGAAGAAACAAAGTAATAAATCCTCTGGTGTGTCAGGAGCTGAGAAGCACTGTGGGAAGTAGAGCAGCAGGGGGAGATTTAAAGAGATGTGGGTGGGGATGCAAGTGTTACTTTTAATCAGGACCGTCAGGGCAGGCCTCTTTAAGAAGATAAAACCTGAGCAAATACTAAAAGGAAGAAACGGAAATAGCATGAAGACGTCTGAGGAAGAGGAAACAACCAGCACAAAGACCCTAAGGCACAGGCATGCTTGACACACATAAGACACAGCAGGAAAATACATTCATGTATCTGGAGCAGAGTCTAAAGGGGAAAATAACACAAGGCAAGGTCAGGGGGGTTTGAAGGCTGTAAATCATGCAGGGTTATTAAAAGGACTTTGTCGTGTACTCTGAGCAAGACAAGGAAATACTGGAAGAATCTGAGTAAGGGAATGACTTCATATGACCTGCTTTTTACAACTCAAGACGCTGTGTTTAGAATAGATGGTGTAATGGCGGTAAGGTTTCGGAAGCACGAAGTCAGTTTGAACACTACTGCAGACATTCAGATTACAGGTTATGTTGACTTGGGTTAAGACAATACCAGAGGAGGTGGTAATGTGTTGTCGCATGCTGAATTCATTCTGAATAGAAATCCAGTAAGATTTCCTGACACTTCAGATGGAGAGTGTAAATGAAGGACAGCAGTCAAGGAAGATTTCTCTAAGTTTGGCCTGAGCAACATGAAGGAATTAGTTGCCAATAATTGAGATGGGGGAAGTCCACAGACTAAGCAAATTTAGGGAAGGTGAGCAGGATTCCAAATTTCTGCTTAGGCATATTAAAGTTGAGAAGCCTATTAGATTTCTAAGTGGAAACTTTAGTTGGACTTGAATGGAAAATCTAGATGAAGTAAAGGCTGAAAGTATAGCTCTGGAATTTATCAGAATACAGATGCTGTATAAGCTTTGAGGTTTCAAAGAGAAGACCATCATTCCCTGGGAAACTCCAACATCCAGAATTTGGATAAAGGGGGTGAAATGTGAACAAAGAAGACAGAAGAACAACAAAATAGCGTGCTACATCACAAAAGTCAAGCAAGAACCTGGCTTGTAGAAGAAGATTTTGTGTTTTGCAGTACTGACAAGTTGAGGAATTTGAGGAGGAAGACTGCATTTGGCAACATGCAGCTCATAGGTCACTCTGAAGACAGGAGGTTTAGGTGGAGTTTAGGTTTAGTGGAGTCATATGAATATGAACCAGATAGGATTCAGGGGAAGATAGGGAGATGAAGAAATGTCACCTTCAATGGAAAATTCTTTGCGGGCAAAATAAGATAAAGGTGAGGATTGTAAACTGTGAAGTCAGTATACTGTACCTGATTTCAAATCCTGGCTCTGTCGCTTGTCACTTCGAAAAGCTGGGGACATTATTTTGCCTGCTAAGCCTAAGTTTCCTCATCTGGAAAAAGTTCAGCTATTAGTAGTACCTATTTCATTCATGTTCTGTGGAAATTAAACAAATATATGTGAACTATTTAGCAAAGTACCCTGCATATACTAGCTTTCAATAAATGTTAGCTATTACGACTATTTCTATTATAATCATTAATAGCTTTACATTGAGGCATTTTACTGTGAAGGGGAACGCTGAAGTGGGAATTAAAGCTACATTTAAGTAGCTTTAAATGTAGTTCTAGTTCTTGCTACAAATATGCATACAAAATAGCATGCAAACATCACGTCCCACAAACATTACTTGAGATAGGAATAAAAATACCCATGGTGCACATATTCTGTAAACTTACAATTGCTTTCCTTTTTAAGATTTGAATATAACAGCACTTGTGATGTCCCTGGAAACATCATTAAACAAGATTCACCTGTATAACCATTCAGATCAAAGAACATAGTTCTTTGGAGAGAGCTTTCAGAAGCACAGAGCTTAGGTCTTTATAAGCTACTAAACTGTCAGATAATTCAAACTGTCATTGACACATCATTCCTTAAAATAAGTATATGATGTTTTCCTGGAAACTATTTCCCTGTACCCACCTTTCTTTGGGTTCATGATGTTTCTGATCCAGAATTTTACATGAGTGTCAACTATCATTTATTTCTCTACTAGGAGAGAGTCTAAAATGTCAGTAAGTTCAACAAAAAACAACACAATGAACTGATCCCCAGAGCCACGCAATACAAAAACTGGATTGCAATCCAGGGACTGAGCCACTTCATTGCCAAAATGAACATACAAACAAAAAAACCTGAGGAAATGTCTAATTTAAAAACTGAATTTAAAAAAAAATCAAATTTTCCTTATTTCAAAGCCAGATTTCACCACATTTCCTGGCCCAGGCAACAGCATCCACACACTCTTTAGGCCATTAGGTACCACTGTAACACTGAACTCATTAACTCAGTGATTCCAAAAGATATTCAGGGGGTAGAGTTGTTCAGATTCTGGATACTGTGAATGAGGGGAAGATGGATTTAGTGATGACATCCATAAGAAGGGGATGCAGGAGAATGACCAAAATTGAGGAACAAAATCATGAGTTTGGTTTGCAACATAATGAATTTGAGACTCTTGTTAGATCTCTAAGATGTCAAGAAAGTATTTGGTTACAAGAATAAGCTGTTCAAAGAACAAGTGTGGGCTAGTGATAAAAGCTGGGGAATAACAGCATGTAATTTACCACTTGCTGCCTTAAATCCAGGAGAAACGAAGCAGAATGACAAGAGATTAGACTAAGACTCTAAGCCTAAGACTAGAGCCTGAAGAGCTCTCACATTCAAAACTCAAGTAGGGTAGGCTGAGCTGGTTAAAGTATCTGGGGAGAGCCTAGAGTAATACAAGAAAGACAAGAGAGTGGTTATTCAAACAAGTGTCAAGAAATTGATCATATTCAATTTGTGGAATTCCTTGAATGATTAAGTAAAACGAAAACGGAAACCCACTGGAATTGGCTCATGCAGGTCACTGCTGATCTCAAAGGAGAACTTTGATGAAATATAGGCATAGGTCAAAAAGTGTTAAGTGTGAGGGGAAATTGAGAAAACACATACCTCCCTCTTCTGATAAATTGGAGAATGAATATAAGGAGAAAAATATCCTTTTCAGCAAGATTGTTGTTGATAAAAGGAATCACTACTACTTTCTGTACATGGATTTTGTATCCTGCGACCTTACCAAAAGGAAATCAAGGAAACAATACAATAGCATCAAAAAAGGAAGAAAATATTTAGGAACATATATAGGGATAAATTTAACCAAGAAGGTGAAAAGTCTGTATACTGAAAAGTATAGGACACTGACAAAAGAAATTGAAGAAGACACAAATAAATGGAAAGATATCCTATTTTTCATAAACTGAAAGAGTTAACTGTTAAAATGTTCATACTACCCAAAGTGATCTATGGAATCAACGCAATCTTTATTAAAATTCCAATGGCATTTTTCATAGAAAGAGAAAAACAATCCTAAAATTTACATAAACCATTAAAAAAAAAAAACCTCTGAATAACCAAAGCAATCTGAGAAAGAACAAAGGTGAAGGCAACAAACTTTCTGATTTCAAATGATATTACAAAGTGATAGTAATTAAGCAGTATGGTAGTGGCACAAAAACAGACACGTTCACTAGAGGAATAAAAAAGAAAGCCAAGAAATAAGGCCAAGCATATATGCTCAAACAATATTCCACAAGGACTCCAAGAATACACAATGAAAAAAAGAATGGTCTACTCAATAAATGTTGTTGGCAAGGGCACCTGGGTGGTTCAGTCAGTTAAGCATCCGACTTAGGCTCAGGTCATGATCTCATGGCTCGTGAGCTGGAGCCCCACATCAGCTTCTGTGCTGAGTGCTCAGAGCCTGGAGCCTGCTTTGGATTTTGTGTCTCCCTCTCTCTCCACCCCTCCCCTGCTCACACTCTCTCTCACCAAAATAAACAAACATTAAAAAAAAAAATTTAATGGTGTGGGAAAACTAGATATCCACATTCAAAAGATTAATATTGGACCATATGTTGCACCATAAATAAAAACCAACTCAAAATGGATTAAAGGCTTAAAAATAAGACCTAAAGCCATAACACTTCTGGAATAAAACCTAAGGAAAAACATTCCTTGGTATTCGTTTTGGCAATGATTTTTTTGAATATGACACACAAAGTATAGACATCTAAAGCAAAAATAAATGTGGTACTACACTACACTAAAAAGCTTCTTCATAGCAAAGAAAAGTATCAACGAAATGCAAAGGCAATCTATGGAAAGGGAGAAAAGATTTGCAAACCATGTAACAGATAAAGGGGTTAATAACAAAAGTAGGTAAGGAAACCAAACAACTCGATGGCAAAAATCCCCAAATAACCGGATTGAAAAATGGGCAAATTGCCTAAATAGGCATTTTTCCAAAAAAGACATACAAATGGCTAACAGGCATACGAAAAGGTGCTCAACATCACTAATGGTCAAGGAAATACAAATCAAAACCACAATAAGATACAACTCACATCTTTTAAGATAGCTGTTATCAAAAAGACAACATACAACAAGGGTTGGCGAAGATATGGAGAAAAGAGAAACCTTGTGTACTGTTGGTGGGAATGTAAATTGATATAGTCATTATGGAGATTTTTGAAAAGTTAAAACTAGAACTACCATATGATCCAGCAATTCCACTTCCAGGTTTTTAACTAAAGGAAATGAAATCAGTACCTTGAATAGATGTCTGTGTTGCCATGTTCACTGGAGCATTTCAGCATTATTCACAATAGCCAAGACATGGAAACAACCTAAGTGTCCATCCACTGATGAATAAAGAAATAGTGATTTGATATTCATCAGTGGATGGGCATACACATATATAATATGTACATGTATACATATAACTCTTTTTCTTAAATGTTTATTTTTTAAAAATTTTTTTTCAACGTTTATTTATTTTTTGGGACAGAGAGAGACAGAGCATGAACGGGGGAGGGGCAGAGAGAGAGGGAGACACAGAATCAGAAACATGCTCCAGGCTCTGAGCCATCAGCCCAGAGCCCGACGCGGGGCTCGAACTCCCGGACCGCGAGATCGTGACCTGGCTGAAGTCGGACGCTTAACCGACTGCGCCACCCAGGCGCCCCTTAAATGTTTATTTTTAAGAGAGAGCACACACGCACAAGTTGGGGAAAGGCAGAGAGAGAAGGGAACAGAGGATCTAAAGCAGGCTCCCATGCTGATAGCAAAGAGCCCAATGTATGACTCAAACTCAAGAACCACGAGATGACCTGAACCAAAGTCCGATGCTTAACCAACTGAGCCACCCAGACACCCTATATATCACCCTTTAATAAAGGAGGAGAGCCTGTCATTTGTGACATTA